>NC_064616.1:497716959-498341959 GCF_023898315.1 Schistocerca nitens
ACCGTGATTTGTCACTCCACACAACGTTTTTCCACTCTACAATCGTAAAATGATTACGTTCCTTACAGCAAGCGAGGCGTCGTTTGGCATTTACGGCGTGATATGTGGCTTATGAGACCCCGCTCGACCTTGAAAACCAAGTTTTATCACATTCCGCCTCACTGTCATAGTACTTGCATTAGACCCTGATGCAGTTTGCAATTCCTGTGTGATGGTCTGGATAGATGTCTGCCTATTTACACATTACAACCCTCTTCAACTGTCCGCGGTCTCTGTCAGTCAACAGACGAGGTCGGCCTGTATGCTTCTGTGTCCCTTCACGTTTCCACTTCACTATCACATCGGAAATGGTGGACCTAGGAATGTTTAGTAGTGTGGAAATCTCGTGTAGAGACGTATGGCACAAGTGAACCCAATCACCTGACCACGGTCGAAGTCTGTGAGTTCCACAGGGCACCCAATTCTGCTCTCTTACTATGTCTAATGACTACTGAGGTCGCTGATATGGAGTACCTGACAGTAGGTGGCAGCACAATGCGCCTAATATGAAAAACGTATGTTTTTTGGGGTATCCGGATACTTTTGATCAAATGCTGTATATAGAAACGATAAAGAAACGCAACAGTGTTCGTAGCAGTCGACGACATATCCTATCAAAACAACTGCCCAGTGTGCCTCGGCGTCGTGTATTACTAACGTCACAAGTAGAGACAGAGAAGGTCAGAAATTTCTTTCACGTTTCTACTACAAAGCAATACAAGTTAAAAGCGTCACGAAGGAAATTCATGAATAACGCTGAATACATATCTTTTTTTCTAATTTTAGGTTTACGAGAAAGAAAATTTTATAGTCACATATTTGACATGGATTTCTAGCACGCTGTAGTGCAAGTCAATGGAAACATGATACACGCTAAATTTTTCTACATACCTACACTGATACCCTCAATCAAACTGAACTCAGTAAAAAGCTACACACACTTCCAATAAGGGTGATATTTATGAATCATTACCTCTCGTTAACGCTGTGCCGAGAACAGTAACTTTGAGCTAACGTAGCGTCTCAGGTATCAAAGGTAGGCTACTTCTCTTTTGGAGTGATGTGCACTAGAGCCTCCTCTACAAGATTCTATAATAGTCAACTTATTCAGTGAGTATCACTTTTTTCAGATCCAGAGCACTGTGCATTGGCGGCATTGGCACCATCAGCGGCATCGGCACCATTGGCGGCAGCAGCAGCTGAACAGCCCAAGACATCAGCTGAACCACCACTACCGCCAATATCAACACAGCCAACAGCAGTTCTTCCGGATACAGCACCATTAGCACCAATGTCGCCAGCATCTGCACCATTAGCTGCAGTACCCAACGAACAGCTCATCGCCACCGCAGTGCCGTCATTGCCGTTTCCAGGTAACATTCGAATAGATACTTACCTCTTATCTTCCACTGCCCAACAAACCCCATCCCATATCCCTAGTAAGCCTCCGAAATGTAACACCGCACACGCCCATTTTTCAAAACGGCCAAAAATCTCAAACGATAAGTGGTTACAGATTACATGGTCACAACACCCACCCAGAATACTCCCTCCCAACCATCCATTAATAATCCAGCTACCGATATTTTTAACCAAATCTCCCAAACACATAAAGCTTTGTTATCAATATCAGAAGCCAAATTCCTAAACCCAAAGACTCACCTCCAAGAAATCTATAATTAAATACTCTATTTCAAAAGAATTCCCAGGAGAAACTCAGTTATCATAAAATTCACTGATTCCAATCCCATCAACAATCTACGCCAGTAAGTCTTCTATTTGTACCCATGCCACCTTCACCCTGCTGTCCCCTTGCAGGTCAAAACCAGATTTGCCTCATTGCCCACCGATCCTCATTGATGTTGTCAGTTAGGTGGACCCTGAGATCACCGTAGAAAGGTTGTGTGGAAATTAAATTCCAATCCCTACCTTGAAATTTGCATCATTTTGCACTCATAAGAACCACAGCCATGCTTATTTAGTCCTTTCACCGAATCAACAGACACCACTGGCCACCTAATCCATAACGGAACGTTCCTATGCCTCAAACGGTATGCAGCTGAACTGGGATTCGCCAGTCCTAATCCATCCGACGCCCCCATTGCCTACTGTATAATGATCACTTCACCAGTAAATGTAAGAACCCTCAGTCCTTCCCACCTGTCCACACTGACAACTTCCCAAAGACTGTTTTAATCCGAAATCTCTTCTCACCTGTAAAACATGCAACGAATCCTATCCCTTTTGTTCCAACATATGTACAACCAAAGCACCCATCAAAAAGAACAAACCAAGTTCACGGATCTTATCTTTTAGTACTCCAATCCATACTAACAGCTCCAAGTCAGATGTGCGTTAGTTTATAGATTACAGCTTATATAAAGAACGGACTGAACTTGCAGAATGTTTCTATATTGGAACATTGTCTCTGTTTCTCCTTTCAGGTGAAGATGCAGGCAGTGCTGATGTGGTGTTAGCGCAGGGATCTGACGAAGAACTGATTGTGGAATATACCGATTCCATACCATTGTTCGAGAGCGATACACATGATGTAAGTAACAGCACTGTAGCTGACACAACGTTGATACACTCACAAACGCCGTCTTGGTTGCGGTATCGATTGTCATGCGGATTGTGGAATTTTTTTAGAACTATGTCGGTATTCTTTAAGCAGTTATCCACAGTTTCCGGGGTAATGCTTCATTTACTCTTTACCAAACTATGTCCATCACATTGCACCTACAACGAAAGAGAAGTTCTTCAGGTATTTCGATCACGTAATTTACAGACTGCAGTACTAAATGTAAGGTAGTTGTGCATATTTGCATCCAAATATTTTCATGTTTTCAGTGGCCGTCTCTCCATGCGAGAACAGAATGTGGCTGAGTTAAGGATGTCATTTTATCGGACCTAGTGATTGTCAGGCAGCAAATTATAACTTTTATATAATTGTGTTACTGTTCTTTTTCCCCAGCATCTGGTTTCTCACTATAATTACATCTCCCTTCGACCCCCTCCACCACATTTAGCTTCCATGCTATGTTTTTCATTCTTGAGATTAAATTTCAAAGATCTTGGTTAATGTTCACGACCATCTACAAATCAGTCGGTTATTCGTGTATATCATGATATGGAGAATGATGTCACATATGTTTTCGTACTAAATTACCTTTCATACTCGTCATACCTGCTGTTATCGTTGCGGATAATGGTTTTCATTTGCGGCAATACTTTTCGTAAAAAGTTGTGTATGTCATCTCATAGCCTTTACCTACCACTGTTCTTGTACGGCATGCATCGGGTTCCGTTGCATCGTCCGGTAAAATGCCTACATTTTTACAGGGATCGGAGGCGGGATACGTTATTTTCAGTACCATCTAGTTCGAACAGTTTTTACGTTTGCGTAATGAGTGTATCGCCTATGTTGCACAATTTTCCAGATGTCAGCATTATTTGCTCCTTTTTGTTCATTCAGTATGTCCCGTGCTGTCCATTACGGCTGGACTTTAGATGTTACTAGTAGCATCCTATTGCTTAATATACATATTTTCTCACATTCTTTAAAATGCACATTTACTTCTAATACTCAATAACGTCTCGTTCCTACTACCGTCTAATCTTTTCTCGTAGTTCGTCCACTAGGAATCGATTAATCAAATGGTTCAAATGGTTCAAATGGCACTGAGCACTATGGGACTCAACTGCTGAGGTCATTAGTCCCCTAGAACTTAGAACTAGTTAAACCTAACTAACCTAAGGACATCACAAACATCCATGCCCGAGGCAGGATTCGAACCTGCGACCGTAGCGGTCTTGCGGCTCCAGACTGCAGCGCCTTTAACCGCACGGCCACTTCGGCCGGCGATTAATCAAATCTCACATACTAGTGGAAAATGAAAACGTGAGTTTGGGTACCGGGGGCTCTTATTCAAACTTCTTCACCTTGGGATACCAGCGTCACAAGTTCACCTCATCAGTGTCTACGTCGAGGGATGGACATTTTACGTGGGAGCTGCAAATACCTTGTTCACCGTTCGTCTAATTACTGCAGGCATGCCGCGGGGCTCTGTACTCGTACACCTCAGACGCACCGAAGATCGACATCGCACAGCTCGCTCTTTACGCAGACGATACGACGCTCTACAGCAGAAGTCTGAACGCCCATGTACTGCGACGTAGATTGCAACTCGCTGTCGACACACTTGCAGCACGGGGCGTCAATGATGTCTGCAGTTCAACGGCGCAAAAACGCCGTTCCTGTTGGTGGCCAGGCGCATCATCCCTGCACGCGTGTCACCGATTCTCATCGGTGGAAGTGCCGTCCCATGGCGTCTTACGGCACAATATCTCGGCGTCACCATCGACCGCCGCCTTACTTGGCACCCACACGTCCAGGTGGCGAAGAAAAAAGCCAGGGGCAGACTCACCAAACTCTACCCCTTGCTGATTTCGAACTCGAGGCTTCCCTCGCGGGTGGGCGTTACGCTGTACAAGGCTCTGCTCTGTCCTCTCCTTGGGTACTCTTTCGTCATTAGGTATTCGCTGCCGACACACACCTGAAAACACTTCAGACCGTGCAGAGTCGTGCCATTCGGCTGGCTCTGCAACTGCCATATGATTTTCCTGACACTCCACTTTATGACATGGCAGAAGTTCCTCAGCTTCGAGACCGTTTGAAAGTGACCACCTGCAACTAAGAACGTGTTGGACGGTCCCGCAACAGCAAGGTATACAGGCTGTGCTGCAAACTGCCGAGCAGCGTCACCACACGACGGCCGCATCTGCTTACTATTCAGGTAGCGCCGAAGAAACTGCGTGTAGGACAACGAGAATACAGTCCAGAACGAAGACGCCCAACACACCACAAGCGTGGAAGGCAAAGCAAGAATTTGCTGCGAACTGCAACATACGTCGGAGGGACAAGTGGTTTATCAGTTAAGTCCTCGAACTGGGCCAGTTGGATGCCCCTGCTGCTATATCAGTTCCGGCCAATGGATCTCTCGTTCTGCACTAATAATGGCAAACGGATCACAACACATCGGTAGAAATATCAAAAGACTGCTAGAAACACACACCTACATTACGATGAACTACTCCCCTGTACTTGTTCGGTATCGACGATAGGGTACGGTATTCATCATGTGATCCCAGCCGCCAGGACTTAAACTAGAGAGAACCATATGTCTGCCAGACTACGCCAGACCGTTTCTTAGGCATGGTTGAGAAATTGACACTACTTAAACAATACAGGATGTTCATTTTCACAGAAGACAATGAAATATCTCGAAAAATACGCATCAGATCCAGAAACGTTATAATTCCAATCTGCTTGTGTTGGAAGGGGCCATCCAACGATACCAAATTCGATCCCACCCCACCCCGTGCCTGGGCGGCGGGGGCAATTTTGAAATCTTCAGTGGTAACCCCAGCTTTTTATTGCAGATTACGATTCTACGGCAGAGTCTACATACGTTTTGCCCGAAGTATTTTCTTCGTTTCGCAACAGATGACGCTGTGATCGGAGGAGTAGAAAAGGGTACACAATCGTAATGTACGACATACTCTGCAATGGCCCTTGAATATCCCATGGCACATGGGACCCCACCTCCATGCTGCGAGGGTAGGACAGGCCAATATTTCATAACTTCTAATCTGAAACCCCAAATAACAGTCAGTCCACTGTGACCGTTGCTCACGTATCGTGCAGACGTAGAACAGATAGCGGCTCTAAACATTACAATACTTGCGCATTGTTTATTGCCTGCACACCTACCTACAATTCGGACAACAGATGTGCAAGTGAATGATGAATGTTGCAACCGCAGAAGAAAAGACTAATATGATCCTTATTTACAGAGAACGTAGGAGGAATGTTGAGGCTGATGTTGCCTTGTATGTCAAGCGTTTCCCTGAGAAAGCTCGCTGTCATTCGTTCTTTTACAAGGCTGTGGACGCCTTTATGTCTGATTGCAACGCACAGACCGGAAAAAGAAACGAAGCCACGTGTTACAGGAGATGCTAATGAAATAGCTACACTAGCGGTAGTGCACCACAACCCATGTGTAAGAGTCCGCCAATTATACCACGATTCCTGTATGTCCGTAGGTAGTATTGTCACAATACTACATCGTCATAAATAATATCCATACAACGTGTCATTGCTTGGAGAACTTCATGGCGCCGATTTCAATAACCGGGTAGTGTTATTTGAATAGGCGGGTCAGCAAATGCACACGACCCCCACATTCCTCGCCGAGGTATGATTTTCCGATGAGTCTACATTCACAAACCCTTGGCAGCGTTAACCGACATGACATACATTACCGTAGTGTAGACGATCCCCACTGGTTGGTTAGACACTGGACTCGGATTCGGGAGGACGACGGTTCAATCCCGCGTCCGGCCATCCTGATTTAGGTTTTCCGTGATTTCCCTAAATCGCTCTAGGCAAATGCCGGGATAGTTCCTTTCAAAGGGCACGGCCGACGTCCTTCCTCGTCCTTCCCTAATCCGATGAGACCGATGACCTCGCTGTCTGGTCTCCTTCCCCAAACAACCCAACCAAACAACCCCCCCACTGGTTACGGCAAGCTGACCATCAACACCCTTGATCGGTTAACGTATGGTGTGGCATCGAGCGGAACAAACGCATTGGTCCGTCCGTATTTTATTGACAGCACGTGAATCGACGCAAATATCGAACGTTTTTGGGATAGGAAGTACCGGTTCTGCTGCTGGATGTTGCGCTGGCCGTTAGACAAAGTATATGATTACGGTTGCCTAGCGCATTACGCAGTTGACGCACGGGAGGTATTACGCCATGTATACACTGGTCGGTGGTACGCCAGAGGTGACTGGAGATATTTAAAAGATAAAGCGTACTAGCAAGTGCCAAAAGATCGTGAAGGCATGGTCGACCGCATCAGAAACATATGTGCTGACATTCCCGCAGAGATGGTACTGTTGTCCTATGTTATTTGAAAAGCGGATAGCTAAGGGTATTGAACACATACTGTAATTGGAAAAGTACAGTAGCGTTCGCCTCGAGCCAGGGACACAGCGGCGTGTCGAGTAGTCCCCTGTTCGATATATCGGAGGAATACAACTTTGCGTATGGGGTTTACAATTAGCAGTTATTAAAGACTGGCCTGCCCTACCCTCGCAGCATGGAAGTGGGGTCACACGTGCCACTGGATGTTCAAGAGCCATTGAGTAGCATGTCATGTCATGAATTACGATTGTGTACTCATTTCTATTCCTCCAATTACAGCGCCATCAATGGCGAAACAAAGAAAATACTTCGGACAAAAAGTATTTAGAGTTTGCCATAGAATCGTAATCTGCAATAAAAAGCATGGGTTCCCACTAAAGATTTCAAAGTTGCCCTCGCCACCCGCGCACTGTGTGAGGTGGAATGTCGACTGTGGTATCGTTGGATGTCCTCCTCAGAGACAGACAAATTGGAATTCTAACCTTCTTTAATGCGATGTGTAGTTTCAGGGATATTTAAATGCCTTCAGTTGAAATGAACGCCTCCGATGCGAGCGACAATTATGGTGGCGCAAATGGCACTCCCTCCCCTTTCTCTCTTGATCAATCAGAAACAAGCTTGCCATCAAAAAATGGTTCAAATGGCTCTGAGCACTATGCGACTTAACTTCTGAGGTCATCAGTCGCCTAGAACTTAGAACTAATTAAACCTAACTAACCTAAGGACATAACACACATCCATGCCCGAGGCAGGATTCGAACCTGCGACCGTAGCGGTCGCTCGGCTCCAGACTGTAGCGCCCAGAACCGCACGGCCACTCTGGCCGGCAAAGCTTGCCATCCTCCACTCTCCTCTCCCAACAATCATGCTCTTGAAACTTGCATGGATGACTCCAGTTACAGCCAGGTAGCATCCCCAGGTTGAATGAAGCCTTATTACAATGTCTAAGCAAAATGAACCGTGCAATGTTATTGCTATATGCGAGATTGCTATAAGTCTTGTATAGTAATTACAGGACAGTCATGGTATGATCATTGGTATTAATGTAATTTCGACTGACCCATAGCTAAAGACACACGCTTGACAACTAGCACACTGCAATGTTTAAAAACTGGTTGCTGCGTAAACTTAACTTTGATTAATAGTAAGTATGCTTCAAATGTGGGCAGAACTCATATATGACAAGCAATAGTTCTGTGCGACGTCACTACAAGACTCGTAAATAAACTGACGAAAAGAAAGCTCAACGCCGGCAGCTGTGGTCGAGTGGTTCTAGGCGCTTCAGTCTGGCGCCGCGCGACTGCTATGGTCGCAGGTTCGAATCCTGCCTTGGGCACGTATGTGTGTGATGTCCTCAGGTTAATTACGTTCAAGTAGTTCTAAGTCTAGGGGACTGATGACCTCAGATGTCAAGTCCCATAGTGCTTACAGCCAGTTTTCAAAAAGCCCAACACCAAAATATAATTAATATATACCAATGAATTTTAGGAAATACATTAGTCTCGGTGGCATATTTAAGTGATTAACATTGCAAGATTTCACATTAGTGTAAACGCGAGATACAACACAGAAAATGTGAAATGCTGATACATTAATAAATGGTATAATCGCCAGAATGTTGAAAGCAAGCATGCAACCGTGCGTGTATTGTGTTCTACAGATGCAGCATGTCTGTTTGTGGGATGGGGTTCCATGTATGTGGCACTCGGTCGGTCAACACAGGGGCGGTTAATGCTGTTTGTGGATGACACTGGAACTGTCGTCCGATGATGTCCCATCTGTGTTCGACTGATGACATATCTGCTGATCGAGCAGCCACTTTCTGTACAGCACTTTGGGTTACAACAGTGTTATGTGAGCGAGCATTATTCTGTTGGAAAACACCCCCTCGTGTGCTGTTCATGAATGGCAGCGCAACAGGACGAATCACCAGACTGACGTACATATTTACAGTCTGGGAGCCTGGGATAACCACGAGAGTGCTCCCTCTGTGATACCAAACAGCATCCCAGTCCATAGCTCCAGGTGTAGTCTAGTGTGTCTATCACACATACATGTTGGTTGCAGGCCCTCAACTGGCCTCCTTCAAACCAAAACGCGACCATCACTGGCACCAAGCCAGAACCAGCTATCATCAGGAAATACAACAGTTCGGGCAGAGGCGGTAAATATACAGGGTTGTTTCCTACTGGTGAGGGCCCCCATGAAAAACGAGTGAACGTAGGACACTGAAGCTTTTTGGAAACATTCTCAAGGACATGCGGAAGAGAAATAAATGATAAGCCATTGAACGAAACACATTTTAATTTCTACGTGAGAGGGTAACATTTGTTAATTGCATATAATGTTTACGCACGATGTTACAAATGCTGCTCAATATGAGGACCATCAGTACCCGCGACAGCCTGCAACCCCACACGAGATACCGTTTCACTATTGTTTGCAGCACTTTTCCAATGTTGGACCACAGAATGTTCAGCTGTCGTGACACAACTCGTGCACAGCTTGAAGATCGCAGATTGCGTGCAGCATTATCAGTCATGGCAGCAGTAACTACTCCAACAATTGGTATAGCAGTTGGTCATGGGCCTCTACCAGCAGCAAATTCCCAAATCGCCAGCTAATTCTAACTTCGGAACCACAATCTTCAATCCCGATGGGGAAAGAGGACCTCTCCGTATTCCTTTAATGCGTCGATACTCGCGAAGAGCAGCATCATTACTGCTGTTGTTTCGGTAAAGTAGCTTCAACAGTGAAGCCCTCCTCAGTGCGTCCAGACTCATGTTGAATGTTTACAACCGTAAAGCTCACTGATTTTTGTGTTTCAGCCCTTCGTCGCCGTACCAGCACCGTTCCTAACGGCAACTCATGGCATTAACACTGGTACGAACGCAAATCCTGCAGCGTTCAGACTGAACATTATTTCTATAAAGTTTGTCACCCTAACGGTAAATAGTTTTCCGTCTACACTGGCTATTGTAACGAATGTTTAACTGCAAGCAACCCTATAGTTTTGGGCAAATCTCAGTGTTCGATTGTTAAGGAGATAAAATAGCAGTTTTGGTGTGACCGGACCGTTAATAGTGCGCGAATTTCGAACGAAGCCGCGTGTGAAACTTGACGCGGCACCACGCCACTTCGGTGAATGAATCAAAAGTAAGTTTCATTCTCTCTACGCAGCTAACCCTTATCACATTTATTTTTGGCCTTCCATCTCTTTCTTCAGAGGGTGTCGATTTTCCCAACATGTGAATCTAAGCATTCCACGTTAATAGTAGTAGAATATTCTTTTAATTAACTTGTGGCTTCTAAATGAAGATATTAGTAGACGTAAATGATCGCTCTATTAAACGTAAATCTCCAAGACTCTCAAACCTTGAAGTGATTTCACCACTCAACTTAAATATGACGTTTCAGTGCTTTTGTTATTCCGAATTACGATGCAATCTTCCTTTGGAGATGCATGCATGTCCCAAGGAAAAGGTACTGCGCCGACTACAACAGTTGTGAAATGCAGGAAAGGTATTTGCAATTGGCAATATGGGCAACCATCAGCTGTATAATGGAATGATGACAATGAAAATGCGTGCCGAGCTGGGACTCGAACCCCGATTACCCTCTTATTGTGCCCGCATCTCGTGGTCGAGCGGTAGCGTTCTCGCTTCCCACGCCCGGGTTCCCGGGTTCGATTCCCGGCGGGGTCAGGGATTTTCTCTGCCTCGTGATGGCTGGGTGTTGTGTGCTGTCCTTAGGTTAGTTAGGTTTAAGTAGTTCTAAGTTCTAGGGGACTGATGACCATAGATGTTAAGTCCCATAGTGCTCAGAGCCATTTGAACCGCTTATTGCAAGCGATCGCGTAATCATTAGGATATCCGAGCACGATTAACGGCGAGACGCCAACTTCCATATGTTGTCAACTACGTGTCAGCAATACCTGTACTCGTACATCTATTACGTACATTCCCGTACAGGCGGCGAGGAATATTGTGTCGCAATTCGAAATAGCACGGGAAATGCAATTTCGTTGTTTATCCGCGGACACAGGGCAAGCGACTTTCAAATAAAATGTCACGCCTGCACGGGAATATACATAATGAGAGTAGGGGTACAGGTTGTAGACACATGTTTCACGACATATGAAGTTTGGGTCTGGCCGTGGAGCTTGCTCGGATAGATTAATGATGAGGCCAACCTCTCGCGATAAGTGAGAAATCCGGATTCGAGTACCACTCCGGCACAAATTTTCATTATCGCCAATCCATTATACAGTTGATCGGCGTCCACATACACAACTGCAAATACGTTTCATGTACTCAGATTAAAGAATATGGTGCTTTCGAAACAGTTTTCAGTGGAGTAGCTGTCAGGACAAAAGGCAGTTAAATACATACTAGGAGTGGATGTCCGAAAA
This sequence comes from Schistocerca nitens, assembly GCF_023898315.1. Lineage (NCBI taxonomy): Eukaryota > Metazoa > Arthropoda > Insecta > Orthoptera > Acrididae > Schistocerca > Schistocerca nitens. Next base: position 497,728,401 of record NC_064616.1, read on the forward strand.
TCCGTTCCGAGAGGAGTCGAATGAGCGCCGCAGAGCGTAGCCAGCCACGGGAGGGATCAACATAGAAATAGCGGCCGAGCTCTGACCTGCTGCTACGTCGTTTTACCAGCAGCTACCTAACGAAAAGCCCAGATGTCTATAACTTGAACTCTTAACCTTACGCCAGCACACTCTACGATGGCATGTCAATCGTATATGACTAGGAAGAACAGCTGATTGATTACGATGGTGCGCCAGCATAACAAGCCGAGCATACATTAAAAAAAAGCAGATGGAAAGCATTATCCCGCCGTGAGGCGAACTACCTACATCAACATTCATTCGACGACTTCATTGGAATGACTTACGATACAGCTATTTCGGTGGTAAGAGACATATTGGAATTTAAGGATGAGAGCTGAGATAAGGTAAAAAAGAAGGAAGTGACGACATAACAGGATCAGATTTCTGCTTACATTACAAAGCAAATACAACTTTTAGTAATATAACAACAATCAGTTACATATGTTTAATGAACTTAATTTTGGTAACCCATTAACTTCTCAGTTATGAAGTATGAACAACGTGTTAGGACTTCGTCGTTATTATATTCTTAATAAGTAGCAAGTCTTTTCTCTTAATGGTTACCGCTTTATAACCAACAAGTCGGCAGTGATGCAACTAAAGTCACACTCTACTGAGAAATATACTGACAGTTTCTGGTCACTCCAGTAGAACATACAATGAGGTGACAAAGTCAAGGAACAGCGATATGCACATATACAGATGGCGCTAGTATCGCGTAGACAACATATAAAAGGGCAGTGCATTGGCAGTGCTGTCGTTTGTACTCAGGTGATACATAAAAAAATGTTTCCGACGTGAGTATGTCCATATAACGGGAATTAAGGCACTTTGAACGCGGAATGTTTGTTGGAGCTAGACGCTTGGGGCATTCCTTTTCGGAAATCGTTAGGAAATTCAATATTCAGAGATACAGCGTCAACAGTATGCCGAGAATACTAAATTTTAGGCATTGCCTCTCATCACGGACAACGCAGTGGGCGACGGCCTTCACTTAACGATCAAGAACAGCGACGTTTGCGTAGAGTTGTCAGTGGTAACAGACAAGCAACAATTCGTGGAAATAACCGCAGAAAACAATGTGGAATGTACGACAAACTTTTCCGTCAGAACAGCGAGGCGAAATTTTGCATTAATGGGCTATGGCTGCAGACGACCGACCCAAGTGCCTTTGCTAACAGCACGACATCGCCTGCAGCACCTTTCGTGAGTTCGTGACCATTTCAGTTGGACCCTACACGACTGGAAAGCCGTGGTCTACTAGGAGACTATTTGGAGCCACTCATGGACTTTATGTTCCAAAACAACGATGGACGTTTAATGGATGCAGTGCGCCATGTCAGAACATTCTGGACAATGTGAGCGAATGATTTGGTCACCAAAATCACCCGACATGTACCTGTATATCATCGAACATTATGGGACATAATCGAGAGGCCAGTTAGTTCACAAAGTTCTGCACCGGCACACTTCCGTAGTTATGAATGGATATGGAGGTAACACGGCCCAATATTCTACAAGGGACTTCCAGTGACTTGTTGAGTCCATGCCACAACGACTTGTTGCACTACGCAGCGCAGGAGTAGATTCGGCACGATGTTAGGAGGTATCCCATGACTTGTCAGCAAAGTGGACAGAGTACGCTTTTACGTGAATGAGGCGTAACTCATTCGTGAAAATGCCTCCTAGCAGCTACCGAGGAACGGGAAATTCTCAAGTTGTATTTCAATCAGAAGATGATCAGTAAATGCTTCAAGACATCCATGGTTTAGGGAATTAGATTCCTTCAACACTTGTGACTAGTTCCTGCCGTTTCAGTACAATATATCCTTCAGAACAATAAATTTATTCATTGAGTCTGTGCAGATTATAGCTCTAGTAAATGTTCAGAGGACTGGACTTACATTTCTTGACAAATAAGACAATTACACCGTTGATTATACTTTTTGCTGCGTTAATATACATGAATTGTTTCAGTGGGTTAAGCAACACCATGGCGCTCCTAACCTGGACGTTTACGACATATTCGTCGACCACAGTGTGAATGCACCTACGACTGAGGACGTTTAGTTCAGCCTATAGTGATTCTTTATCGTGGTATTTCACGGAAGCACGCTGAACCACTTAATGGTATATGCACAACTTTCTTAAAATGATTCACTGTGCGACGAGCTTTTTTTATTCACCTCTTCACTGGAGGTCACTGTCGGCTTGTAGGTAACTATACAACAGGCAAAAACTTGTACGCAGTTAACGTTACTTTGTGAGTGGTCTCCCTCACAATATCGATTTGTGATCGTATTATCTGGCAGCGCCATCGTCAGAAACACGTTAGTCAGTATACATTAGTCACTATGTAGTATATAGCGTCTTTCAAACATACTAATCGCATGCCACAAGACTACATCTTCATTTATACAGGAGCCAGCTATTTGGGGTAAATTTGAAGTTAGGCATCGAAGAAAAAGGTTTACCTTGAGGCCAGTTGTAAGCTGGAAGATGTTGTTGCAGAGGTCACCTCATCTCACAGTATGCGATTCTACTTTTTTGTGAAGGTTGGTGAAAAATCTCCGTGTATGTGCCTACCCTTCCAACGTATTTGAGTGAACTGTTACCCGCATACATTGAATGCATCAACTCCAGCCATTCTTTCAAAAGTATGGGACGAATCTGACAATCGTCTGTATGTTTGTCGTTCGTTCGGTGAACAGCATATCGAACAGTTGTAAAAGGTGAACGATAATTTAATTCTAAACGTATCTGCTGATGGTACCAGGGCTACATGTGCATGCATTTAAAAAACATCATTGTAAAATCGAATGGTTCTTTCGATTAAAAACCTTAAAAACCTACACATAAGTTAAAGTTCACCCTGAGTTTTTGTTTTCATTCTGTATAGGATAGAGTTTTACGATTTCGGATGTATCTTTCTCAAACAACCTGCGTTGTATGAGGACCTCAATTCAAGTAATGAAAGAAAAACCTTTCTTGGTGGAAATATGATTGTTTTCAAATTTTTACCTTTAAAATTTATTTACTTTTGAATGCGATCGAACCAATTCGGGAAACATTTTTCAACTCTGATATTCAACCTCAAAAACTTGTCTTTGGAAGGACTCAACCTTCTTGAGATGAAAAGCGTTATCCAAACAGATTTGTTTACCATTAGTCCGCATCTCGTGGGCGTGCGGTAGCGTTCTCGCTTCCCGCGCCCAGGTTCCCGCGTGCGATTCCCGGCGGGGTCAGGGATTTTCTCTGCCTCGTGATGACTGGTTGTTGTGTGATGTCCTTAGGTTAGTTAGGTTTAAGTAGTTCTAAGTTCTAGGGGACTGATGACCATAGCTGTTAAGTCCCATAGTGCTCAGAGCCATTTGAACCATTTTGTTTACCATTAAGGAACAAAAACTCGTTAGGCGGCAAGTCAAGTGAATACTGCCAATGATATATTAGTCCTATGTTTTTCTCCATAAGATATTCAGTTGTTTAACATACTGATTTGCATGAGGAGGAATGAAGCTTCGTTTTCGGTTGTATTGCCTAATTTCATCGATGACTTTCCGCACGTGGTATTATTGCATCACATGATACATTGCTGAGAGAATAAAAATACATACAGGAGCAAGCTACTGGTATGCATATAAACACATTAGGCATGTAGAAATACCGACAATATTATGAACCATGCACATCCGGTACTCACAAACAATATATTTCAAAAATATATTAATTAGTTGTTACTTTCTGTACCTATTTTCATTTTGCTTGGTAAGAATGTGTCAGCCAACATACCTAGAGATGACAGACATTGTACAGTAAAACTTGTTCAAAGTGGAATCGCACGCGACTAAAATAATTTTTCAAATTGGACAAATATCCACATTACATAAAACATTCTAGGCTACATAACATTTGTCAAGTACCATGCACAAAAATATGAATTTGTAACTATGCACGTATTTACTTACCTTTACTCATGTACCGTCGATGTTCACTTAATATATAGTCTACTGTAAAATAGAACACTAGGCTACTCCTGTGTTTATTTTATTTACATTTCACTTTTTTCGCCACATACCAAGGAGAGAAAGCTGTTAAATTACATGTTTAAATTGTTTTCTCTGTGTATTTTTTGCGCTATACACTAGTTTAAACAGGTTGGGACAATTTTCATGTGTTGAAAATCTGATGACATCGTTTATCCATGCAATTGTTTCTTCTGGCGCATTAATTTTTCTAGCTACGTTATTTTGCTCTTCTAATTCTTAATCTTCGTCCTTTTACTCTACCTTCGTCTCCGTCTCATCTTCTGTGTTGCGGATTTCTATCAGATCTGTTGGTCAAGTACTTGTAAAAGTGGAGTGAGTTGACAGAAAGGAAGTCATCTCTTCGGATGTAGTCGCCTGGAGTAAGTGAAATGCTTTTCATTTGAGTTAATACACCAATTGCTGTTGCATTTCCTTGAGCTTCGAAGAAGTACAGAAGCGTCTTATTCATCACCTCAAGACCCAGCTTCGTTGATGCACTTATTTACTGTTTCGGCTCTATTTACATTTTTGACAAAATAATACAGTTTACCGCATCCAGGACAAACCGTGCATGAAAAAATGCACTTTCGGCTTCTTCAACACTAAGAATAAGACGCTGCATCAGTAATCGGCCATAATGATACTTGAATGTGTAAATAACACAATAGACCATGGGCCGTGATAGGCTCGTTGAAGCTGGCCGAAAAAAAAGCCAATTTCACGTTTGTAAACGTGACTTTTGGGTGGCAAGTTGCACTGTCTAGGTAAAGGTGAACTTGGCTATTTCCTTTTCTCATTTTCGCGCTGAAAGAGCCCAGCGACGCTTCCGTAAGACCACTTACTACGCACGCCTTTTTGTTACTTCGCCTGGAAGCTTACTGAAGTCTGTTTTTGCCACAACTGAGTTTTGCCACCTTTCCAATCGCTAGTGGCTTTGCTATTTGACCAGTTTCCACACAGCAGTATAACCAGTCTTTCCTTGAACCTTTTTGCGTCGACTCTTTTTTCATCTCGAATTGCTAGAGGTTTTGAAGTTAGTGTACCATAAAATAGTTCCGTTTCATCGGTATTTGAATATTTCATTCCGGTCATAATCCGCATTTAGGTCGTGAATTATTGTCCGCAATTCTTTACTACACTTTCCTGCATATCCTTTGCTTCCCCCACACACTTCATTCCACACGATGGTGTCTAATGTGGAAACAGTCCAGTCAGCCTGTGGATATCTTGAACTCCGTATTCACAACCTCTATAGCGACTTTCAGAGCCTCAATTTGCAACATGGGTCCAGACAAAAATAAGTTTGTTTGTCCGCGCACTTATGAACCATTCCCATAACATCTCGTTAATATCATTTCCTCGTCTTGATTTGCCTGTTTGTCAAGCTGCAATTTTCTTTCATTGTTTCAGATGTACGTGATCGTGGATGATTCCGAATACACCTTCGAATTGCCCTTCGAGTGTATGGAACGTGAAAGGGCGAACATCATGGAAGATATTTTTTTTTGAATTATCCTCATTCTCAGCTGAATATCTTATACCTTACGTGTTTTACTATTATCAATTTATTGCCTATCATAATATAGAAATAGTGTCTTGTATAACCTATCATGTAGTAGTGAGAACTATTATCAATTATTCATAAATATTAACATTTTATTGAATATCATAATATAGAAATAGTGTCTTGTATAACCTACCACGTAGTAGTGAGAAATAAAGTACTTTCACCCCCTATTCACTGTAAACGACCAACTGAGACTTGTGTTACCTTATATGGTGGCTGCGGACTGTGTGACAAAGGGGAGGGGCCGGAGCTCCCACAACACCTCACTTGTTATTTGTGCTCTGTAGAATGCTGTTGTATGTGCAATGCGCGTTGTGTCCCCGGTTTGGCACAGCTACTTTTAGAGTTAAGACTCACGTACGAAGCGGCAGCAACACTCACGGCGCGTCTACCCAGCCACCAGGTAAGATAACGTTAAGACTCAACAGGTCTCCTGGCGATTACGCCTGTCTTCTTCTGCAGGCTGTGCACCAATGTGATTAGAAAAAAAGTAAACAGCAAGTAAACAGATCTCATACTAACCCTAGCTGTATCAAGGCATTTTCCATTACGCACATTACCAAGGGGGTATGGAGGTTACTTTATCCCCCCCCTCCCCCCAGAGGAAGTTACAAAACAGAGTTAGTTAATTCCTATAGACTTGTACTAACATTCTTTTTAAAGAGGTATTGACGTGTAATTAGGCTGTAGAACCTGAAAATTTCTGTTAACCTAGTCTTAGCAACATTGAGTTTTCAGTAAAGTGTACTACCCTGCTAGGGGTACTTAATGATCATCAAAAAATTAAATAATTAAAATTTCAATAACTGTTGTTGACTTTTACTCACAACATATTGTGTAAGCCGATAGTGATGTGTAAGTAAGGTCCTAAACCCGAAGAAGCTGAATATGACTTTCACTGTACAAAATGACATCTCTTACTTAACGTATATTTTTGACCCAAGTAAACTGAAAAATTTAAAACATTTAAGGAATCTGATAGAAGAAATCATTAAAACAAATATTTGTTTCGGAGAGGCACGGTGGTGCTCCTTGCACAACTAGTTGAGGATTTTGAGACTGTTGGCAGTGCGATTTGCCTATTCAGTTCGTGAAGATAGTATAGCATTCAGCCTAACTGCTTGTTCTAACTACTGCCAAACTTGTGATGTTCGAAAGAAACCCGGTCGTGACCCAATAAATGAATAGTAATAAATATGTGATGACTTTCATTAATCATTAATATTACTGCCAAACAGCTGGGGAGCTCAAAACGGTCAAGACGATCTTGACAGTACGCTATACACAGAAGCCAGAACAGCGAAAAAGAAGCCACAAACAAAATACTCTTCAACGTACGAGAACAGCGGAAACAGTAATATACACTTACAGAAGAATATTGCGACACCAAAACTAATGTGAAATGCTGTGTTGAATGCAAGCATGCAAACCTGCTTGTATTGTTTTCTACAGGCGCTGGATGTCAGTTTGCGGGATGTAGTTCCCTGCCTGCTGCACTCCGTCAGTCAATACACTGACGGTTAATGTTGTTTGTGAATGACGCTGGAATTGTCCGATGATGTTCCGTATGTGCTCGATTGGAGACAGATCTGGTCATAGAGCGGGACAAGTCAACACGTCGACACTCATTAGGGCATGTTGGGTTACAATAGCGTTATGTGGGCGAGCCTTACGCTGTTGGAAAACACTCCCTATAATGCTGTTCGTAAATGGCAGCACAACCGGTCGAATCACCAGACTGACATACAAATTTGCAGTTAGGTTGCGTGGAGTAACCACGAGAGTCATCCTGCTGTCATACGAAATCGTACCTCCCACCATAACTCCAGGTGTAGGTCCAGTGAGTCCAGCACGCAGACAGTTTGTTTGCAGATCCTCAACTGGATTCCTTCCCACCAACACTCTGCTATCACTGGCACCGAGGCAAAACCTGCTTTCATCAGGAGACAGAACAGATTTCCACCATGCCCTCCAATGAGCTGTAGCTTGGCGCCACTGAAATCGTAAATAGCACATTGCATGGGGGCTTAATTATATATAATGCTAATAATTTTTATTTTTAGTCGCTGTTTGTCCGGTTACGAAGTCTCGTAACCGGTTGGCCCTGACTAGTATTAGTACGCAATCTGACTGCATAGAACAACAACAAAGAATGAAACGAAATTTCCGTTAACACAATTAATTAATTAAGTCCCCAGCAACTATGAAAGCTACGAAACAACAAGGCACAAGTGTAGCTGTTCTGTGTGTGGAAGTGTGATTCAACGGCACGGTTCTTCCTCAATACGACAAGATATTTTAAACACCATTTATACTGAAGTAATTAAAAAAAGACAGAAATACAATAATTGCATATAGAAACCAGAATTACAGTCTAATACAGAACATGAGCCAGATGCTTTGTTGATTGAACCTGTGACCAAGAGGCATTATTGTTTAAGACATTTGAAATAAAAAAAGTTTCTTTACCTTCATATATATTGTCGAAAAGTACACTCTGATCATTACAACATCCCCAATCCAACAACATCTGGTGTCTAGCCCATCAAAACAACTGCACACAACATGGCCTCAAATAGTACAGCTATCATCATCCTCTCAGCAAGGCACTAACCGCCACAACTTCTGAACAAGCACTCTCCACAACGATTTCTCAACTACGACTGCCAGTGGAGGTGGCTGAATAATACTCTTTGGCGCAATCTCTGGGGCTGAGACTCAGTGTAGCCACCTTTCAACATGTTTGGGGTCGGTGGAACGCGCGCAGTCTTCTCTCTCGGTAGTGCCACGTGGCCGGTAAGTGCGCCATATTCCTGCGACCGTATATTCTCACGACTATCGCTGCCAGCAGTCATATACAGTGGCTACAATCCTGACAAGCCTACAGTATCACAACAGGAGCCTCAAGCTTCTCGTAACCCTATTATACGACCTCGTTCAAACTCAGTCTAGTGCTGATAATGACTTCTTTGTCTCCTTAAAGGCATTGGTGACTAACATCAGCTCACCACACCCTCTCTCAAAAGTAACTAACGCTCACGACCGTTACAGCGTGTACTTAAAGCAAACCTGCTGCCTCCACTCTTATGCGAATGACGCGAAATTTGAAGATTCATCATCTTTCACATGTAGAAACACGGCTATCAACTGTCTTCTACATGGCACGACTCCCCCTTGGTGCTGCGTGTATGTTGTGAGTGTATAACGTGCTGTCAGCTTAAAAAACTAACGGTTGAGTACAGCAGCAATCACCAGAATTCAGACGTAATGGTATCTACCAATTAAACAATCAGAACTGCAAGATCTGTATCTGGGAGCGATTGGTATAACTTTTGACATATTTCCCAAAGAACACATCAAATCACTGAATTATATACATTTCACTTGTCACTCGTGGAACTACTGAAGCAAGTACATCATTCACCAACAATCACTAAATGGAAACAACTGGAACAGTCAGCAGCAGACATCTTCGTCTTCTGGAAAACTACCACACAAGAAGCAGCATCACCAGACAGAGGGAAGAATGATAAAAGTGATTCCTCTACACACTGATTATATTGCATATAAAATCAGTCACACAAGAGTACAGGAACAAAAATCCTTATCCCTTAAACAAAGATATAGTATATATGAGTTAAGTAGACATGGATGTGACCTTAAAAAGGTGGTAACTTCTTGCAGGAAACAGCTCTTTAGTTTCTCCGTTTATGTTATGACCTTCTGAAACTATTGTGTTCTGTCTTTCTTAACGTATTGGATTTCACAGTGGCTATTAATAAAACGTTGAAAAATGCTCTGACCACGGATTTTCACAGCTCTACAGGCGAATCACAAGATTTCATCAAAAACTTATAATCAGTCGTAGCGCTACGAAAAATTGATTTACTTGCTGTTCGAAGCCTAGTAATGGGCCTCCCTTTGGTGAACTACGAAGACCAGCTAGTAAATTTACTCAATCCAACAGGTTTTTCTGCTTCTGACTTTCTTGTTGGTGCATTTATTGTAACACCAATTTTCCAATCTACTGCTGCGTTTAACGAAGTCTATCGCTCACGAAATAATACAAATGACAGACCTACAAAAAATTAACTCATAATGCGAATCGAAGTTTCACCCATCACATACTTTCTTTAAAAAGAAATTTACCTGCCATTGGAGGTTTACTGTGAACGTAATTGCCCCTTTTGATCAGAGATATCCTTCACTTGCATATCTACATCGAATGATTTGTTTGTAAATGCTATTGTAGTTGTAATTAGTGACATACCCAGGAATACAATAATTCTTCACCTTTCCAAATATTAACACTCTACTGCTAAAAACAGTATTACCTGTTATCTAGATCTATAACATCTATACTACCCCTCTCTCCATTTCGCTCAAATAGTAAAATACATACCAACATAAATGAAGCGACATAGGACGCATATACAAAGCATAGATCAAAAGAACATGTTTATTTAAAGCGTAACAGCTCTAACATAAATCGGAAATACTGCTCGCACAAAATGCATAGACGTAGGTCAGTCAGAGGAGTGTAAAAAGAGATTTCTGTGTAATAGTGTTGTAACATTTAGTCGTACTATCCATTATGAAATGTGTAGTGTTGTAAGTGCGTGAGCAAAAAGACGAAAAAGACAATTATAAAATGCAAAAATGTCTGAAACTTGTGCATGCTGACGACACTTCCAGAAATGAGCAAAAACTGACGAAATGAGGTTAGTAAATCTAAATAAAACTCACACTTCGGTAGCCTATGAAATGAGCTGGTTTTGGATCAGGATCTAGAACTAAAGCAGAAATGTAAATACTGCGAAGACAGCATTGAAATACCTCAAGTACTTATATAGTAGCTATGGACGCCATGACCACAGAAATGTAGAAAGACAGCATTGTTCCATACATAACTAACAAACAAACCCTCTAATTTATTTCTGAGTAAAAAAAACACCACATTATTACTACAGTCATATATTTAGTAGCAATATTTAGACAATACAAACGTATTTTTAACATTCGTTAGAGAAATCTTTGACAATTTTGACAAACACAGTCTTTGAAGTTTTGAACGTAACGGTGATAAAAAAAAAGGCATAGAGCAAAACGTTACTGCAGCTTGTACAGAAAGAAGTCTCCAGTAATAAGAGTCGAAGGACATGAAATCCAAACAGTAGGTGTGTTGTTCCATCTGTATATAGAGCACGCCACAAAGGGAACCAAAGAGAAATTTCTAACAGGAATTAAAGGTCAGGTCCTGTGCTACAGGAGAACGCCGAGGACTAGATAAATAGATCGGGTAACAAATGAGAAGGTACCGTAAGAAACTAGAAAAAAAAGAAATTTGTAGCACAACTCGAGTAAAAGAAGTGATCATTTGGTAGAACACAACCTGAGGCATGAACGTATCATCAATTTGGTAAAAGAGAAAAGTGCGTAGTGTGAAATCTGTAAAGAGATATCAAGCCAGGAAACCCGATCAATTCATTCTTCAGACGGAAGACCACAACGACAAATGTGCATCACGTTCACGCGAATACTGCTGCATGTGGTTATAGCCATAAAGAATGAGTACCTATACAAAGCAAAAATAGCCAAACACGATATATACATTCCACTGACGCCTGAAATATTACCTCTGTCTTCCAACGATATTGATGTGTTGTGGACACATAATGAGGCCACGGATGCCCTAACTGTTACGTACTCCTCGACTTTGACAGGGATTTCTAACGCTAACGTCTTAATGTGCCCACACTGGAGGAATAATAGAAAGGAATGAGACTCAGCGCGCGTAATCAGGTTGGAAATCCTGCTAGCAGACAATAAGAATTCTCCGAAAAACACCCATTAAAAGATATACGAATGAGTTTAACATAATTAAAGGTAAGTTTTCCTGCGCACACATTGCAATTAGTTGGATTGCATAGTCACTGCCACTCGATATGTGACGACTATTTTAATAATTTTCAAATTCAATAATAATTATTTACTATGATGAAATAAACACTGCCTACAGAGGAAGTTCTAAAATGATAAAACAAGAGATAACTTGTTCAGCTTTTGGCAGAAATTCTAGTGAATTAAAATCACTGGTGTAAGATAGCCATACGAGAAAAATAGCTAGTTATTTCAGTTATTTGTACCCTTATGATGAGTCATATAAAATATGCTTACCATTCACAACCAATATGGGTACAATATCTTACTAGATCGCATGAGGAAGGAGCTGTTAACTACTCTTGGACTCAACAACACTGTGACTCAAGTTATATTGCTGATACACAATAAAAGTTGTTGCAATGGTTGTAGACCGTAATACAAAATATCTGAGGAACTAAATTAGGCATCAAGTTTCAATAGCAGGTATCGACATTATACCATGCACTGAACTGAGTAATTAGAATTGTCCATAGAATGAAATACCAAGAAGTTGCAGAATTGTCCATGCTGCAATGGGGGATTAACGAAGAGCCAGAAGTCCTCACCTTGAAAGCTAAGGAAGAAAATATTCAAAAACTACAATTTTAAGCTGATTCGATACTTAATGCATTAGTTGGATTGCATAGTCACTGCCACTCGACATTTGGCGACTATTTTAATAATTTTCAAATTCAATAATAAATATTTGCTATGATGAAATAAACACTGCCTACAGAGGAAGTTCAAAAATGATAAATAAAAATAGATAACTTGTTCAGATTTTGGCAGAATTAATGCAAAACTGTGCTCTACCTTAAAACCAAAAGTTTTAAATTTAATGAAATGTGTAGCATTCACAGTCTTTTTCTGAGTAGCTTCATTTATATAACTGTTAACATGAAAATAACAAGCTCTAATTTTGATCAACATAGAGCTGTTAAGCAAATTAAGAAGCTAGTAAATTGAAATTGCAATAAAATGCTTTTAAAATGGTTGCTTTAATTTGTTAATAGATACATTTATTTCAGTTGACTTCGTAAATATATACACTCATCTTTTTTCAATTATTTGCAAAGTCTTGAATGGAGACTTAAAAGCATTTTCTAATGTTTATTTTCAATATAATTTAAAACGACATTAAATCTGAAACAAACACAGTGGAAATAAATATGCAATATCCACATAATTGTATTAAACAATGTATTTGAGACTAATAAGTCGAAAGTAGTCCAAGGTAAACAGTATGAAGGATATTACACTGTTACAGTAACTAGAAAGCTTACTTAAGGTGCTTAAATGCTCAGTTTTTCATTTTCTTTAAAACAAAGACTGGTTAAAATGAAGCATATAAGATCTTTTTACTAAAAATTATTGTGTTTATATTTTTCATTTTAGTTCTCCTCTCGTACAGTATATAATTGGCATCTTTCATGCACACTATCATCTGATTTTCGCTTTTTTTAGTTTTTTTAAAATTTAATATAGTAATATAACTAGCTGAATGCCAATTACTTGATCATTTTTACAGCACAGAGGAACAATTATCTTTCTGCTGTCAGTACTTAAGAAACCACAGTACGACAAGAAAGGATCAACAATAACGATCTTATTGAAGGGAAAATTTCTGTAGTGTAAAACAGCAAGTACTTGGTATAGCTTGGTGGAAGTGTTCTGTCTGAATCTTCCCTTTTGCATTTAGCCAATTACAGTTCGATCTCTGCCTTTAGATTAGAAATTCAGTCACTTTCATACTCCCAGTTACTTTATAATATTTTGTAACCAGAGTTTTAGCATATACTAATTACTGATTCGATGGGCGTTGTTGAAAATGAACAGATTTTTGGTAGAAGTGTGTTCAAGTTGTAGAGACTGATAACGTCTTTCGAGAATCTGTTTTATATATAGGTGTTTATTGTGTCAAGAATAGGGATAAAGTCATTCGCCCTAAGATAACTTCCCAAACTTGATGAAGTAACGTTATGCCTCTTGACTTGTCGAGATATGCTCTTGGGTGTTTGAATGTTGCTTCCCATGGTATCTGCCAGGTTCTTTTTTTTTCTGAACGTTCGGCATTTTCCGGCTTTGTTTTCAAAACTGAGAAAGCATCAGTCAAGATTTTATTTCCTTTGCTAACAACAATAGTCTATTGCTGGAAAGCCTACTGAGAGATAATGTTTGGCTGAGTACATCAGCAAGGTACAAAATAATTACGATGAATTCTCTTTTAGTAACTGCGTATAAGAAGGTCGTAGCTGTTAGGCTATAAGTATCACCTGAAAAAATTTTATTCAATGTCAATTTCTTACAAAAGACGCGACAGGCTGATGCCTGCAGATCATTCCATACATGCCTTATGAGTACAACACTTCTTTTCAGTGAACCTGTAAACAAAGAGACAACCGCTTTAACGATCCCAATTGAGTTTCGCACTAATTGTACGTCAGAGCATACAAACAGACAGTTCTAAAGAATAATTAAAACAAGGAGTTCGTCCAGCGTCATTACCTTCTTTCCTTGTTGTCATGACTGCCCCAAACCCTTGTATCTCATGGCAGAGCTCCCACATGTTGCAATACCAATCATTTTATTAAAAACGATGTTAAGAGTTCTCATAGCGTTTAACATAGTTTTGTGTCATTTTATTTTAGTCGTTTGGGGATCCTTATTCTCCTCATCTGCCTCATCTTTATCACAAATGTTGGCATATTTGTCATCTTCAAAGGCTTATGGTTGATCACTGTCACTTTCAGATGTTGAAGAGAGATATTCGTTTACTTTAAGTTTGCGGTGGCCTTTGAGAGTTTATTCCACACACTTTTTTTGGCTCCTACCGATTAAAAAAATTTATGAAATCTTCTCTGATCATATCTTGTTAAATATAACTTAGAAAAATGCTCTTTTAAGTTCTGTGACCCATCTCAGAGGTCTCATCATACCTAACATTACCGAGTACTGTGAAACATTTGCGAAATAATTTCTCTGCTACAGCATTCAATTAAGTTATTTTGTACAGTTTTACGAACAAGTCTACCTCTTTTACTATCAGAACTATACTGTGCAGCTAATTCAGTATCTCACATACTCCACACTAAATTTCATGAATTCTTTAAAGTTAACTATGATTGTCTGGATCCTTTCGAGAAAGCGCAGCAGTCATCATGATGCCCTCTAAAAAGAATCTTCTGCCTCTCAAGAAATATAACAATTTGTAAAGAAAAGACATTTTCGGTTTCTTTTTGCCCTTTCATTCTGTGTGTGTCCACTTGACTTTCACCGGATTTCTCTGGGTTTTTGTAAGAAACTAGAAAGTCGTTAGTACGTATAAAAGCCTGCTGATGACACAGCGTTTCACTGTGTAGCAATCTAAGACATTGTCGTTTCCTAGTAACGTAGAGAATTGGGTTTAGGCTGCAAGGCCTGGCGTAAGGCTCTAGTCAATTTGTTTTGCCACCGACATGCACCTAGTACCCCTCTCGAGGTGCAAGTCCTCCACTACAGGCCAAGTGTTTGTAAAGGAACTGTGAACACAGAAATGGAAGGAAAGAGTTGGCCTTAACACATGAACTGTAGTTGTACATTAACAATTACTAAGTAGTGATGGAGACTATCAGCCACTGTAATGAAACAATGGTTACAAATTACGTAAATTTGTTGTTATGACTTCAGTGATTTCCCGGGTTCGATTCCCGGCGGGGTCAGGGATTTTCTCTGCCTCGTGATGGCTGGGTGTTGTGTGCTGTCCTTAGGTTAGTTAGGTTTAAGTAGTTCTAAGTTCTAGGGGACTTATGACCACAGCGGTTGAGTCCCATAGTGCTCCGAGCCATTTGAACCATTTGAACTTCAGTGATTGCTCAGAACAAACAACGATCAAATATTCATCACGAGAGAATGAGTGCATACACTGAAAATTCAAAACATTATGACGTCTACACCCCGTGACGTTGGATGCCGCCAGGTGGCGTTGAGGCCACGTAACGCGGTTACGTATGTGAGCGAAGCAGACGTGGACTGGGGATTACCATATCGAAGACATGGGTTGCAAGTGGGGAAATCCATTGAGATAAGCGACTATGACAAAATGCAGATCACTATCACGCAGAATCTGTGAACGAGTATCTCGGGAACGGCGAGGATGTTCGAAAATTTGTGTGCTGTTGTCGTGAGCATCTACGTAAAGAGGTAGAAGGACAGTAAAACTACCACTAAGTGCTAAATTGTTGGACATCCACGACTCCTCACAGAATTTGGCGTTCGGAGAATTGTCTGCTCTGCAAAGTAGGAAATATGGTGATCTGTGGCATCTCTGCCGAAATAACTCGCTGCTGGTGCACGCACAAGTGTTTCGAAGCATACCGTTCATCGAACATCACTGAACATGGAGCTTCGCAGCAGACTACTCATAAGTGCTCACATGTTGACGCAACGACATCGCGTTCGCAGCTCGTGGTCTCGCGGTCGCGTTCTCGCTTACAGATCAAGGAGTCACGGGTTCGATTCCTGTCGGGGTTACTACTATTTTACCTGCATCGAGGATGACCGGGTGTTTGTGTTGTCCTCATCATTTCATCGTCATTAATGAAAGTGACAGTCTGCTTTCGGCTGCGGTGGGGCGAGGACGTCCGCTGCGCCTCGCCGTGCGCGACCGTGAGCGCTTGCTTGTGTTAACCTTCTCGCGGCGCGAGTTGTATTTGTTCCAAGTTCAGTGCGACTATGGCACACACATGGCGCCACGATACATTCAAAATTACTTTCCAACCAGATCACGCGCGCTCTCGAGCCTATGAAATAGAACAGTTCATACTCGACGATCTACGTTTAAATCCGGCGACAGTCGTCGAAATACATTTTTCTATAACGGCGAGCGTGGTTTATGTTAAAATGACCAGTGCAGAGGTCTGCGCGACTGTGGTGTCTAAATACGCGAACTCACTCAGATTCAAACATTCTGATGGGCATATTGGCGCAGTGACAGTGGATCATGCAGGCATGGGCCTAAGGACTATAAGGGTTTTTGAGTTCCCCTTCGAGATCCCAGAGGAAGTTGTCAAGGACGCCTTCCGACCATATGGCAATGTCATCACCCACGTTGCAGAAAAGTGGCAAACTTTTTCGACGTATAAGGTTTACAATGGTGTACGCCAAATTAAACTTGAGCTCAAGAAACATGTGCCGTCCTATTTGAACATCGGTGGCTGTCGTGCAATCATGATGTACGATGGGCAACCACGTACATGTTCCGGATGTGGGCAGGAAGATCATGTTCGATCGAGCTGCTTACAATGTAGAATTAAGCAGACACCAGTGGGAGACTCCGTTTCCCCGACGGGGACGACAATCCTGCCCCTCACGTACGCTCAGACGACGATGCGCACCATAGATGAGGACGAAACGGGCGATCGGGCACATCCATCGACGTCAAAAGGACCAAGGGAGGACGAGGAAGAACCCCGGATGCCAACCCATATTCGCCCCCTCCACAGCAACAACAGCAGCAACAGTCCCACGGAATCCAGAAGCAACATAACATTCAGGACGAGATGGACGTGGACGCGAACATTGTCCCGACCGCGGCTTTCCTAACACAAGGTGATACGACGGTGGATTGTCTCCCACATTCGGATACGGATGTCCACGTTCGAAAGCAACGTTCGCCTCGACGACGCAAGCGACGTCGTCGGACGCCTTCTGACGATTGCCTTGTAAGTTGTCAGGCAAATCCAACACCTTCCATGAAAACCCTGACATGATAAGCAAATCCAGTAGTATGTCACATAGCTCCGAATAAATCGTGACATTAAATTAACCAAAGTAATATGAGTAACGAGCGAGCAAATGGAATACCACAGACTAACACAAGAATGCCTAAATGCATGTCATACCTTCCCACCGTGAGACAGACGCAGTTCCGAGGTGAGAAACGAGAACAGAAGCCGAGAGCAGAACCGTGTTAAGCTAGAAGGCCCTACGATAAGGGACGGATACCCACGTCGCCAGCTAACCGACAGGACCACTCCCCAGCCCATGTTAAAAGCTAGAGCCCTCCAGAAGAACAGTATAGATCTTACGATAACACTAAAAGGGCCACACCAGCCGCAAGTTTTAGCGTGAGACTTTTTCGCATCTCTGTTACGTTGCAAACGTTAAAAACATTGCCTCACCACGAAAAGTAACCGACAGGACCACCCCCCAATCCATGTTAAAAGATAGAGCACTCCAGAAGAACAGTATAGATCTTACGATAACACTAAAAGGGCCACACCAGTTGCAAGTTTTAGCGTGAGACTTTTTTGCGTCTCTGTTACGTTTCAAACTTTAAAAACATTGCCCCACCTCGAAAAGTATAACGTTTCTCATTGGATAGACAGAATTTTTGTAGGCGGAGCTTAAGGTTAACATTGAGACCCTGATTGGTCAGATGAAAACACAGCCAGATAGGCTTTTTTTTAAAACCGACTTCGGTAAATTGTAGTAAGGAGAAGTTAGAAAAGAGTTGCTTCCGAGATGGCGAGCTGTATGGCTGCGCCGGCCGCCGCCCCCTGACGAACACCGACAAGGTAATGAACGCACACGATGCCGCATTTTTGAGCGCATAAGGCTTCACTCAGAACTGCAGAAGTCTCATCTGTTACACCCCCGTTTTGCGTAATACTAGTGTCGATCGTCAATTAAAGCTCATGGTATTCACATTTGCTAGGTAAGTTAAAATCTGAAACGCGATGATTTTTCTGTTATATAATTATTGAGAAGCCACATCAGCCACTGTAATTTACGACAAGTTAGATAAGTAATTAAAGATAATTGAGGGTCACTGTAGACCATTTTGATAGTTTCCTCTTTTGTGAAACTTAATTTAAACCTAGATTATAGATGTGATATGGCATAGGTCATCCTTCGATCCATTGTAGAACTTGGATACCCATTCAGGGAATATTCGTTCACATTTTTGTTGAACGCAGTTGGTTTTTATCATCCTGTATTAAAACAATTCCTTTTGTCAATAGTGCAGTTTATAAACAATGTTTTGTGAGTAGAATAAAATTTCCAATGGTAAAGTTAACTGCTTTTTCGACGTAATTTTACCAGCTAACTAAAAATAGGAAAGCCTTGAACCCCTTCCACTAAATTTAGTTAGTATTAAGATTCTTTTACAGGGAGTGCAGTGGAGCTGACGCTGAAATCATTAAGTATTTGGTTATATCATCGCTAGTCTCACTGAACTCTTCTGAACTCTACATGTCATGTGTGGTCTGGCGTCTCCTTACCAGCAACAGGTCCCAGATTCAAACTAGTCAATTCCCTAAAAAACACGCTCAGAGCCTCGTTGCGCGAAATAGGGAGACACGACAAAGAACAACAGACACACACCACGGAGAACGTTAGAGCCTCCTACACACGGCTGGTCAAGAAGGTGACATCTCGTCAGACGGCATAGATGCTGCGCCTGCTGACGATGTAAGTGGTGTAGACGGTTCTCTTGCCCATACTACGACTGCCCAGTTACTTCCTGCACCACAGATGCAGCAGCTCGCGTCGATGGATGGCGCTCCGTCTACCTCTACCATAGACGACGTGCGTGAGAGAGATTTAGGTGCCGATCAGCTACACAGCATCGTGTTGCACCCACTGTCGTCGGACGATGTTGAAGAAATTTCTGGAGAGAGCACGGGTGACGGGGGAGGGGATGGCATTGGGGGTGCCACTCCCAGCGTGAAAGACTCATAATGTGTAACGGGTTCGGCGAGTCCGGCTTCTCTTGTCGTTATCTTCGATTGCCATGGCGTCTACCCTACGTGAAGAGACTAGGCAGCACACCTTTCGCCTTGCCATAATCAATATCAACGCGATAAGGGTACCGCACAAACTGACAATGCTACATCGCATGCTCGATGCGGCGGACATCGACGTGGCCCTCTTACAGGAAGTATGTGTCGCTAGTTTCCCTGACTTCTATGGATATACCGCCCACATCTCCCACGCCTCTTCTACCGATTGTTGTGTGGCTGTCCTGCTACGGGAAGGCTTGGCGGCCACGGACGTACTGTACTTACCGAGTGCAAGAGCCATGGCCGTAAATGTCAACGGTGTACGACTCACCAATGTATATGCCCTTTCAGAATCAGGGAGACGGAGAGATCGGGCCCGCTTTTTTTCGGAAGATATTACGCGTCTACTTGTGGGCCGCATAGACGATATGGTGATCGGAGGAGATTTTAACTGTACATTATCTCCGTCTGATCAGCAGCCACATCACGTCCCGTGTGCGGAATTGGAAATGCTAGTGCGTGACCTCCACCTGATCGACACGTGGCGCCACATCCATGGCCCAGCTCCTGGTTACACCCATTATACAAGTCATTCGTCCAGTCGGTTAGATAGGATTTACGTGACAAGCACCCTTTCGACGGCGACTAGTGGAGCAGAGCTCTGGCCCACTGCATTCACCGACCACACAGCCTATATTTGCACGATTGCCCTCCAACCTGCACGTGTGTGGCGCAGTAGGGCCCCCTGGAAACTGAACGTCGCCCATCTGGACGAGCCGGCATGTAAAAGTGCTATCGATGAGTCATGAAACGCGTCCTTACAGCGCCGTGGTCGTTACCGATCGACCCTCAGTTGGTGGATTGAATGTGCGAAGCCTGCTCTTAGGCGCACCTTCATGGCTTACGGGCGGGAAGCGGCGGCATGGAGGAGGAGCACGGAAAACTTTTATTACACCGTCCTACGGGAATGTCTTGCTATGGGGCCTACACCTAACAGGCAGATCATGGTCAATCGCGCAAAAGCGCAGCTCGTCTCCTTAGGACGCCATCATTTACAGGGCGCTGTTATACAGTCGCGTGCTCCAGACATGATAAAATCAGAAAAACCATCTATGCACCACGTGCTCCTAGAGCGTAGGAGGCGCCGTAGGGCACTGGTAACCGACATGATAACGGACGACGGTCGACACGTGGTAGCACAAGCAGATATAGCAGAAGCCTTCTATGGGCATTACGCTCATCTTTATTCAGCAGTGCTCCCTGATATGGCGACGGTAGACACCGTTTCAGCACGTGTCGACGGTGCAGTTCCACCAGACATGGTGCCGACTTTACTGGAAGAAGTGACAGAAGAGGAAGTGTTCGACGCCATTGGTAAAGGTGCTCCCCATAAGTCACCAGGAATCGACGGATTACCATTAGAGTTCTATCGAGCCTTTAAACAACTGTTGGTACAAGTGTTGAGTTGAAATTTGTCAGGAATTGATGTCCACAGGTATACCGTTGCCTACACCGTTCTTGGAAGGACACCGTTGGGTGGCTTGCGGAGTATGAATGTAGATGTAGATGTAGATGTAGATTGTCCCTATCCATAAGCCGAAGGGGCGTAATCATGTCCGCGATTATCGCCCCTTAACGTTATTGATCAGCGACTTCAAGATCTTTTCGAGGCTGCTATCAGAACGTATTCGGGGCACACTATTGCACGTCCTGTCCAGCGATGAGATATCTTTGGGGGGACCCAACAACATCAGTACTGCGTCATGTCGTTACCCTGGCACGGGTGAGACGTTTACCGGCAGCCCTGGCGTCTATCGACTTTAGCCAGGCTTTTGACCGTGTGGACCACACTTTCCTCCCGGCCGTTCTACGGGGCATGGAATACCCCGACCCCTTTATCAGAGTGTTGACACGCCTTCTGCGTGGTGCTACTTCTCGAGTTCTTGTTAATGGAAGACTGACGGCACCCATGCCGATCCGCCGATCAGTACGACAGGGATGTCCATTATCAAGATTGTTATTTGCACTGTCCTTAGAACCTTTGTTGTGTGGTCTCCGAGACAGGCTCACTGGGATACAGTTCGGCGGCTCCATCTATCGCTGCACCGCATATGCGGATGATTTGATGATCGTCATACGTGGAGCTGACGATATGGCGGCGGCTTTGGACTGGATTGCAACCTACGGTACAGCTTCTGGTAGCCAAATCAACGTTGACAAGTCCGTAGCCTTGAGCATCGGGATTGGGCTACCGCAGGAACACATTGCCCCCTTACGCTTCAGTGATACTGTCCGCTGCTTGGGCTTAGATTTCACGAACGACATGCGACGCGCAACGACGCTCAATTATCGACGCCTTCTTAACCAAATTCGGGCCGGAATTGCAAATCAGCGCTTGCGATCCCTCAACATCGTTCAGCGGGCGTGTTATGCCAATGTATACCTTGCGTCCCGCATACCGCTTGTCGCTCAAAAGCTACCCATTCCGAACCCATTGGCGCGTAGCATTATGGCAGCGCTGGGATACTTCGTCACCGCTGGTATGTTACTGAAGATCTGGTATGTTACTGAGATTACGTATCTCTTACCCTCCCCAAGGACAACGGTGGTCTCGGCCTAGTTAACGTCCATGACAGGGCCATTGCCCTCTATGTTAGCTCACATTTATGTCTGCTACGCCGTTGTCCTACGAGCCTCACGAGTCTGCTTCTCACGGCGCTCCGACCTGCTTCACTAAGAGCGCCGGTGCCACTACAGGACATCCCAGCGCCCCTCTTTTATATAGGACGTTTCTATTTAGAACAAAGTTACTCCAGTGTAGCGCTCACGACACCACGACTGGCCACAACTCGACGTCTATATCACGACATGCTGCAACGCCGCCCCCTAAATGTGGTCGAACTAAAATATCCTGACGTACGGTGGCGCGTGGTATGGAAGACTGTACACAATGCCATGCTTGATTCCGATGTTGTTTCCCAATGGTATGTAGTCGTTAATGTGAAGCTGGTGACACAAGAACGTCTCTACCATATCCTCATGGCAGAATCTAAAAATTGTGTGGGTTGTAATACATTAGATTCTGACGAGCACGGCCTCAGCTGTGGAGAGGCGGAACCGGTTTGGCACCTAGTGCGGCAGATGCTGGCTTATCTCTTGCGAGTTAGGCCGGAGCATATATCTGCACGCACGTTATTGTTTCCAGATGAGACATTTTACCCCAAGACTCGGACCAACTCCGTCACTTGGATACGTGGACATGCGGTCCATTACCTCTATCGACCGAGCGAGGTTGCGCAGTGGTTAGCCACTGGACTCGCATTTGGGAGGACGACGGTTCAATCCCGCGTCCGGCCATCCTGATTTAGGTTTTCCGTGATTTCCCTAAATCACTCCAGGCAAATGCCGGGATGGTTCCTCTGAAACGGCACGGCCGAATTCCTTCCCCATCCTTCCCTAATCCGATGAGACCGATGACCTCGCTGTCTGGTCTCCTTCCCCGAAACCAACCAACCAACCAACCTCTATCGTGTCGGACACAAGAATTTACTTGTCTTCTGGCTCTTTTTGCAAGAAAGACATCATGCTATTTCCGGGCATACTAGATATCGACAATGCTTCGCAAACTACCTATGGAGTGCCTTTCACAACCCTCCGTGTAGCTGGAATGTTCCAGGCAGTGGTAGATGAGGTCAGAACGAACTGCAAACGATCATATATTGAACTATCTTTATCAGTGGGCGCAGTCGCTGGGAAGCCTAACTACGAAGTGGTAGCTTTATTTTCATGTTATTTATGTTTACTATCTTCGGTGGTGTCTTCATTCTGTTTTAGTTTTCCAGGCTTGATTAACTATGACTGTTGGCACATTGATATCTATGTAAATAAAAAATAAACGAAAAAATAAAAAACAATAAAAAAATAAAAAACTTCTTTCCACACCCTACTAGAAATACCCTTCCCCCCTTCCTTTCATCGTGTTTTGTGGGTTGACGTACACACGTTAGTCCCGTATAGTGTAGTTTCTTCACATTTTAGATTGGGGATGGGGGGGGGGTGGTTATGTATGTTAGGAAGGCAACGCCTGAGCAGGTAAGAGTTCATTTTTGTTTAGCAGGGACACAAGTGGCGGTGCCCCGTAGGGATGGCTATGATTTTGTTTTATTTCTTTTGTTAGGGACAAGAAAAAAAGTGGCGAAGTAGGACTGAGCAACGGTTGGGAATATTTACGGGCGCTGATAACCGATCAGCTGAGTGCCCCACAAACCAAACATCATCATCATCGTCACCAACGACATCGTCAGTCACGACCGCAGTTGGTACTGGACCATCGGGATGCGACTGCCGATCAATGGAAACGTGTTGGCTCTTTGGATGAATCACATTTTTGCTACACTACGTCGCTGATCGTGTCTTCAAATGCTGTCATCAAGGTGAACAGCGGCTCGAAATGTGCAGCACGCCATTGACGCAGGCTGGTGGGAGTAGTATTATGATGTGAGAGACATTCTCTGGGGCTTGCAAGGGATCTGTGGTAGTAACCAAAGACGCGCTGACAGCTTCGTACTACCTGCATCCCTTTATGTTCATATCTTTCCCGACGTCAAATTGGTTCAAATGGCTCTGAGCACTATGGGACTTAACATCTATGGTCATTAGTCCACTAGAACTTAGAACTACTTAAACCTAACTAACCTAAGGACATCACACAACACCCAGCCATCACGAGGCAGAGAAAATCCCTGACCCCGCCGGGAATCGAACCCGGGAACCCGGGCGTGGGAAGCGAGAACGCTACCGCACGACCACGAGATGCGGGCTCCCCGACGTCGATGTCATGTTTCAGCAGTATAACTGTCCGTGTCTCGGAGCAACAACAGTGCTACAGTGGTCTGAGGAGCATTATAGTTAACCAACATTGATGTCTCTGTGACCAATTTCGCCTAATGTAAATCGTACGGAACCCATCTTGGTCGCTGTCGGCCGGTGACATCGCGTACGCAAATCAGCGGGCCGTTATTTAATCTAATTACATGACAAATGCATAGACATGTAATGCCATAGAACTCCACAAATCTAAAAACAAACTGCCGAATCCCTGATACGCAGAATTAGTGACGTATGTCGTTCCAAAGACGGACAAACAAGCTATTAAGCAGCTGGTCGTAATGTACTGACTCAACAGTCTATCCAAATATGAGCGTGTGATAATTTTGGCTCTTCGTGTGGAAAGGACTGGAAAAGTTCTTATAAAATAGGTCAAACGAGCAAGAAATCGTGTTAACTGACTACTAATCGCGAAATTCAAATGTTGAAGATGATTGCATCGTTAGGTTGGTGAGTAAAGAGAAATAGAACCGCAAAGCGTCAAATCATGGCTTAAAGGTCACAGCAGGGTGACTGACTGATCAATTTAAACTAACATGCCCATCATCCCGTACGAATTTCACACTCCGTTGCTGCGACACATCATTTTCACGAGACAGGTCGTGGTGAGGTTGCAGGTGGGGTCGGACGCTAACATGACGTGACCTGACTGCCCGAGAATTGCCTTCTCCTCTTGCAGTGAAGAAGACCGTTCTCCGCGCATCTGGACGTCTTGACGACCGTTCGATTCCCGGCGGGGTCAGGGATTTTCTCTGCCTCGTGATGGCTGGGTGTTGTGTGTTGTCATTAGGTTAGTTAGGTTTAAGTAGTTCTAAGTTCTAGGGGACTTATGACCACAGCAGTTGAGTCCCATAGTGCTCAGAGCCATTTGAACAATTTTTTTGACGACCAAGTCCTTCTATTATGGCTCCCGGAAAACAAATGTTTTCTGTGGTTTCCCCTGAAGAAGTGTTTACTATGGCCCCAGCGAGATAGTGTTTGATACTTTCCTCTCCTGCTCTTTCTCGGTGAGAACCCACCAATACTGCCATTTTGAGCAAAGTGAGACCACATACCTCGTGGCTGCTGCACACATGTAGCGATGTTACCGCACGGGAGACGCCATTTGCGTAGGTGGCCTGTCATTCGCAGAAACTTATGTACTCATATTCGCCATATGATGAGGACGGGGTGAGTTCGATGAACCCAACACTCAAGTGCATTCTTTTTCAAGCGTGGCTAAGTTTGGCCGCCCTCTGCTGCGGTGAAAGCGACAGCGGCTGGCCACACGCCGGACTCAGATGGCCCACGTTACGCTCCAGCGTGTGTCCAGTCAGCCGCCAGGCCAAGGCGAACGGAAACTGTGAGTGCCGTGTTTCCAATTCAAGTACCAGACTGAATCCAGCTAGCACTTTAGAATCAAGACAACGTATGGGAGATCTTCTACAATCATCAACCCGTTCCCATGGAGAACACTGCTGTTTTGCTTATACACCATGATTTATTGATTAATTAGACCTGTCTTGTAAATGGATTAAGTGTGCAGAGTAAAAAGCAGAATCAAACGTGAGGCTGGCTACAGCCTGACACTTTTCATCTCCCGACAAGCCATTTGTAAGAGTTACATTGAAGTTGTCTTACGAAGACTTTTCCAAGTACGGTAAACACAAGCAAGTACTAAAATTTTGTGCGATCATGTCCCTAGCCTGTTGCAGGACGCTAGGTGAGATGGGAAGTGCTGAACTTCGCCTTACGGTTTGATTTTCTTTATTAATGTTTCTGCTTTAATCACGGACCAAACCATCTCCCTCTGTCATTCGAAGTTGTTTCAGTTTTAACTTTACATACAGATCTGAGCAAGATACCAGCACAGCAACACACACACCTTTCTCCTGGAGCTGGTTTCAGAAGAGATTCAACTGCGGGACACACACACTCCAGCCTAGAGAGGGCACAAAACATGACGAATTTTTTCTAACTCACACTCACTCATTCAACCTAGAGTCGGATTTCTCAAGTACGTACTCAAATCTCCATAAGATCAAAATACATACGATAAAATACATCAATAAAGAAACATAATCAATATTTGAACATGTACATAGCGCTAATCCTTTGACATATTTCATCAGCGACTCAAGTGGGTGTTCACATTAACGGAAAGTGTACAAACAGATCTAAGCCACCAGAAAAACATACTAAACTACACAGAATCAGTCGCGGAAGGGGCAACCAAATTACCTGAGTTACTGTAGGTAAGACATCGAAAAACACCACAATACCAGAATGTACTGGGTGATCAAAAAGTCTGTATAAATTTGAAAACTGAATAAATCACGGAATAATGTAGATAGAGAGGTACAAATTGACACACATGTTTGGAATGACATGGGGTTTTATTAGAACCAAACAAATAAAAAAGTTCAAAAAATGTCCGACGTATGGCGCTTCATCTGATCAGCATAGCAATAATTAGCATAAAGTAAGACAAAGCAAAGATGATGTTCTTTACAGGAAATACTCAATATGTCCACCATCATTCCTCAACAATAGCTGTAGTCGAGGAATAATGGTTCAAAAAAAAAATGGCTCTGAGAACTATGGGACTCAACATCTTAGGTCGTAAGTCCCCTAGAACTTAGAACTACTTAAACCTAACTAACCTAAGGACACCACAGACACCCATGCCCGAGGCAGGATTCGAACCTGCGACCGCAGCAGTCCCGCGGTTCCGGACTGCAGCACCAGAACCGCTAGACCATCGCGGCCGGCGAGAAATAATGTTGTGTACAGCACTGTAAAACATATCCGGAGTTATGGTGAGGCATTGGCATCGGATGTTGTCTTTCAGCATCCCTAGAGATGTCGGTCGATCACGATACACTTGCGACTTCAGGTAACCCCAAAGCCAATAATCGCAAGGACTGAGGTCTGGGGACCTGGGAGGCCAAGCATGACGAAAGTGGCAGCTGAGCACACGATCATCACCAAACGACGCGCGCAAGAGATCTTTCACGCGCCATCTGTCGGACATTTGGGAACGTCGCTTTTTTTTGGTTCTAATAAAACCCCATGTCATTCCAAGCATGTGTGTCAATTTTTACCTCTCTATCTACATTATTCCGTGATTTATTAAGTTTTCAAATTTATACTGACTTTTTGATCACCCTGTACATCAAATTACACAATGTCAATCGCAGAAACTAATGACCAGAATTATTATCTGAAATTATGTAATATATCGGAAAACATCACGGTACCAGAAAATAAATTAAACTATGCAGCTTTAAACGCTCAATGCCACGACCAAAATTACTGATTTACCTTTGGTAAGACATCGAAAAATCATCAGAATACAAGAGAATCCGCTAAATTATCACATGTCAGTCATAGAGGCCGACCACCAAAATTATTGACTGAGATTAAAGAAGAGCGATGGGACGCCTCGTACAAAACATAAACATCTGTAAGTTTCTTATTGTACACGACGAAGTATTGCATCTAATAAGCGGCCATGACCTGAAGACAAAACTACTGTTGCTAAAACTGTCAAATGAGGCATAGCACTTTCATAATCTATAGGTAATAACATTAACATGGTTAGAGACGAAATGCCCATTTTATGTCACGTGATAAGCGCTTTACAGATTGTGAGACTAATTATTGTTTAGGATAGGTACAATTGACCATGGTGCTTTGTTAAATTACGAAGGACAACAACACATTACATAATGCATACGAAAATGGTTTAGACCATATAAAGGCACCGAATTCCTATGCAGATGAGGTGACGTCAAACATACAGCGTCCACTACCTTTACACGGCACTGACACTCGACATTGGGACTTGGCGGCAGCTGAGTCTGTGGAGTTCGTTTGGCGGAAAAGGGCGGCTCCTGTTCTGGCAACGACTGCGTCTGCTCCCATGGAACACAGGGTCGTCTTGTTGTAACACTTATATCGATTGGAAATAGGTTCATTTTAAGTGACTGTGTATCTGTAATTTATGAAGAGTGCGTTCTGTGTTGTTTGAACTCCTTAATATATGGTAAGAAAATTAGGGTTTTGTAACGTATATATGAAAAAGCAAAAGGATATGTTGAAATTTTAAATTAATATAATATGGATATGTTCAAGAATCATGAAAGAAGGTTGTATACATGGAAGAAACCTGGAAATACTGACAGGTTTCAGACAGATTATATAATGGTAAGACAGAGATTTAGGAACCAGGTTTTAAATTGTAAGTCATTTCCAGGGGCAGATGTGGACTCTGACCACAATCTATTGGTTATGAACTGTAGATTAAAAATGAAGAAACTGCAAATAGGTGGGAATTTAAGAAGATGGGACCTGGATAAACTGACTAAACCGGAGGTTGTACAGAGATTCAGGGAGAGCATAAAGGAACGATTGACAGGAATTGGGGAAAGAAATACAGTAGAAGAAGAATGGGTAACTTTGAGGGATGAAGTAGTTAAGGCAGCAGAGAATCAAGTAGGTAAAAAGACAAGGGCTTATAGAAATCCTTGGGTAACAGAAGAAATATTTAATTTAATTGATGAAAGGAGAAAATATAAGAATGCAGTAAATGAAGCAGGCAAAAAGGAATACATACGTCTCAAAAATGAGATCGACAGGAAGTGCAAATGGCTAAGCAAGGATGGCTATAGGACAAATGTAACGATGTAGAGGCTTATCTCACTAGGGGGAAGATAGATACTGCCTACAGGAAAATTAATGAGACCTTTGGGGAAAAGAGATCCACTTGTATGAAAATCAAGAGCTCAGATGGAAACCCTGTTCTAAACAAAGAAGGGAAAGCAGAAAGGTGGAAGGAGTATATGGAGGGCCTATACAAGGGCAATGTACTTGAGGGCAATGTCATAGAAATGGAAGAGGATGTAGATGAAGATGGAATGGGAGATATGATACTGCGTGAAGAGTTTGATAGAGCACTGAAAGACCTAAGTTGAAACAAGGCCCCGGGAGTAGACAACATTCCATCAGAACTACTGACAGCCTCGGGAGAGCCAGTCCTGACAAAACTCTACCATCTGGTGAGCAAAATGTATGAGACGGGCGAAATACCCTCAGACTTCAAGAAGAATATAATAATTCCAATCCCAAAGAAAGCAAGTGCTGACAGATGTGAAAATTACCGAACAATCAGTTTAATAAGTCACAGCTGCAAAATACTAACGCGAATTCTTTACAGACGAATGGAAAAACTGGTAGAAGCCGACCTCGGGGATGATCAGTTTGGATTCCGTAGAAATATTGGAACACGTGAGGCAATACTGATCCTACGACTTATCTTAGAAGGTAGATTAAGGAAAGGCAAACCTACATTTCTAGCATTTGTAGACTTAGACAAAGCTTTTGACAATGTTGACTGGAATACTCTCTTTCCAATTCTGAAGATGGCAGGGGTAAAATACAGGGAGCGAAAGGCTATTTACAATTTGTACAGAAACCAGATGGCAGTTATAAGAGTCGAGGGGCATGAAAGGGAAGCAGTGGTTGGGAAGGGAGTGAAACAGGGTTGTAGCCTCTCCCCGATGTTATTCAATCTGTATATTGAGCAAGCAGTAAAGGAAACAAAAGAAAAATTCCGAATGGGTATTAAAATGCATGGAGAAGAAATAAAAACTTTAAGGTTCGCCGATGGCTTTGTAATTCTGTCAGAGACAGTAAAGAACTTGGAAGAGCAGTTGAATGGAATGGACAGAGTCTTGAAAGGAGGATATAAGATGAACATCAACAAAAGCAGAACGAGGATAATGGAATATTGTCGAATTATGTCGGGTGATGCTGAGGGAATTAGACTAGGAAATCAGACACTTAAAGTAGTATAGGAGTTTTGCTATTTGGGGAGCAAAATAACTGATGATGGTCAAAATTGAGAAGATATGAAATGTAGGCTGGCAATAGCAAGGAAAGCGTTTCTGAAGAAGAGAAATTTGATATCATCGAGTATAGATTTAAATGTCAGGAAGTCACTTCTGAAAGTATTTGTATGGAGTGTAGCCATGTATGGAAGTGAAACAATTGACGATAAATAGTTTGTACAAGAAGAGAATAGAAGCTTTCGAAATTTGGTGCTACAGAAGAATGCTGAAGATTAGATGGGTACATCACATAACTCAAATGGCTCTGAGCACTATGGGGCTCAACTGCTGTGGTCATCAGTCCCCTAGAACTTAGAACTACTTAAACCTAACTAACCTAAGGACATCACACACATCCATGCCCGAGGCAGGATTCGAACCTGCGACCGTAGCAGTCGCACGGTTCCGGACTGCGCGCCTAGAACCACGAGACCACCGCGGCCGGCGATCACATAACTAATGACGAGGTATTGAATAGAATTGGGGAGAAGAGGAGTTTGTGGCACAACTTGACTAGAAGAATGGATCTGTTGGTAGGACATGTTCTGTGGCATCAAGGGATCACCAATTTAGTATTGGAGGGCAGCGTGGAGGGAAAAAATCGTAGAGGGAGACCAAGAGATGAATACACTAAGCAGATTCAGAAGGATGTAGGTTGTAGTAGGTACTGGGAGATGAAGAATCTTGCACAGGATAGAGTAGCATGGAGAGCTGCATCAAACCAGTCTCAGGACGGAAGACCACAACAACAACAACAACATGTTTATGAAAGAAGTATGTATGTTAAAAGCGGGTTCATTCTTAAGACACTTGAATTTGTAACATCTAAACGCTGTAAGGAAGTCCCTCCGCAAGAAAGTAGCATAGCGCGATGTAAAAGGTTGGTTTGGCGGTCGAACTGAGCGGCTCTTTTGTGTGAACAGCACACAGTATGTGGCAAGCCTTAGCACGGTAAACCTGACGGTGCTAAGAGAGGTAACTGGAAGCTGCATTACAAGGGACTTGCCTCGGATGTGGATCTGGCTATTATTTGGTATTCACGGAATATTGGAATGGCTCTAATACGTTGAAAATCTGACGCCGAGAAGAGATTTTGTAGAGCATTCGCAATTTAAGAGCCGTGAGTACAGTTAGCCGCCATTTCGATTGCCACTAATCTTCGCCACTGTTTCACAGACTTCTTACATTCAGTTACGTAATGTGTAATGGCATAGACCAGTTAATTTTGTGTGTTGTTTCAATAATAATCACATAAAACGTCAATTCGTGATCGAAACCATAAATTCAATGCTGATCATGAACCTACGCAGGATCCTCGCCTAAGTGCTACTAAAACCGAGTATCCTGATTTAGATGAACAATTCCGGCATTCACTTGTTTGAAAGTGATTTTTTGTCCAAAGTAAAAGGAGTAGCAAAATTTAAATTAAGAGTAAAATTGGGATGCTTTGTTTGTGGACTACTCCAAGTAAAATAGTTAAGGTAGCAAGTTTAAGTACAAAAATTTAAAGATCAATCTATAGGAAAGTGAAAACCTTAATTATTTAAAAGCTAAAACCATAAAAGTGAAGTTGGATGGGCTTTTGCTAAAGAATCCTTAGTTGACTTAAAAATATAATTTTGGAGGATTACAGTGCAAGATTGTGTAAATATTACTGCCAAAATTTCCTGCCTCACAGGTAATTAAAGTACAAGTACATATAAACCTTTAATGGACCGATTTGCGGTAGTACTATTAGAAGTGAAGTTACCCAGATTTTCAAAGATAGTGTAGTTTGGGTACCCATCATGAATGGTTCCTTTTGAAGTTAATTAAGCCCAGTGTAGCATTTTATTACCTTGCGAAATAATTTAAGTGAGTGATTAGCCTTAAAAGATATTTATTACTTTTGCGATAATCAAAGAACCTTGGCTAGTGAAACTATACCAGTTTATGGCTCCCCATCACATTGTCCTCCTATTAAGAAAAAATGAACTATTACTGTTACTACGGAAAACTACTATGTGCAGTGGATCCTAAACAATGTATTTAAGATGTTATTCATCTTTATTTGTGTTATTCATGTCAGTCAACATAGAAACCCCTCATGTCCAAAATTAGTTCTGCACTTCATGAGGCCGAAGTGGCCGTGCGGTTAAAGGCGCTGCAGTCTGGAACCGCAAGACCGCTCCGGTCGCAGGTTCGAATCCTGCCTCGGGCATGGATGTTTGTGATGTCCTTAGGTTAGTTAGGTTTAACTAGTTCTAAGTTCTAGGGGACTAATGACCTTAGCAGTTGAGTCCCATAGTGCTCAGAGCCAGCCACTTCATGCAGTGATGTTTGAGTATTTTGATTAAGTAATGCTATTGATTGTGGCCGTCATTAGAATGAGCTCGCTGCAATTTTGTCCCCATAATTTACTGGGGTGTGTGTTATCGGTAACTGCTGCTACACACAGTACAGAGTGCACTGTGTCAGTTTGTAAATTGGAAATTTGTGTTAAGGACTATGGGACCAAACTGTTGAGGTTATCGGTTCCTACCCTTACGCACTACTTCATCTAACTTAAACTAACTTATGCTAAGGACAACACACAGACCCATGCTCGAGGGAGGACTCCAACCTCCTACGGGGGGAGCCGCGCGAACTGTGACGAGACTCCTCAGACCGCACGGCTACCCCGTGTGGCGTATCAATTTGTATCCTGTTTGCTATTCAAAGGGAAATTTCAACAAAAGTAACTTCAATAACTAATATGCAATTTTCTCAAATGTATATTTCCCAATTAATGTGTCTACTTAGGCTGGCGACCGTAGATTTTTCTTCATTCACCTGTAATTTTACCACTTCTGTTAACTCCCAAGGTTAAGGTCCATTTGCTTTTACTGTCAACTTCACAAAATTCGTAATTATAGTCCAATACCCTTTCTCATTAGACACATGCAAGGTCGAATTTTTTATATCCTCTCAGAGTGTAACGTTAGCACGTTTCGCGGCACGTTAGTGTTATACGTAGCTTTTCCTGTGACAGTATTAAAGGTTCATTTATTAGGGAATAATTTTATAATGTCCACCAACCATCACGGTTTCGTCTCAATCTGCAGGTTGCTAGAGCGTTTTGGGCCTCTACCCTCTATGTAATATGCCGCTGCAGGTTGCCTCCGGAACAAGGATGGCAGATTCTCATCCATTGCACCCAGCTTCATTCATGAAGTGCTGCATGTGTTACTCGACCAGGAATCGACAGGATTGTTAGCTCTATCAACTGAAAATAAACCAGATGACCAAGGAATACCAAGATGCAGAAATTAGCGACATCGGAGGGCCGAAGCTTAGTGCTTACCCAACAAAAAGAAGGTATGTGGAAGCAGAGACACCTGGTCTGGTTTTCCGACCAAGCATGTACTAAGAATAGCTAGTTGCTCTCGCCATGATGCCTTGGCAGATGAAAGTTGTGACCTCTCACACTGAGAAGACAGTTGACTTGAGCACTGGCCTGAGTCATGTCTTGCGCCATCTGAGTCAGTTATTTTGTTACTGAAGCAAGATATTACTGCTGGAGCCAACAACTCAGTTACTCAGTTACTACATCAACATGCACAGGTATATATACTAATGTCCATGCTCCACTACACTGATCCGGCAAAAAGTTGGTGGGACGAACAGTTTCCCGGGTGCAGCATCTATCCGTCATCTGTGCAGAATCTGCTGGTTCATCTGACTTCTTGGCGTCCGCAGCAAGTCGCTTGTATAGGATCACATGTCTTTGGGTTGACAGCTAGTGACGTGTGACGTAGCAGCAAGCTGCCTCTGGAGGGTCGCACCTTAGCACCACCACTTGAGCTGTTTGGGCCTCATAAGAGGATGGGTCTCTATTCCCCTGTACTCAGCCTATTCCACTGGTCGCACACCATCCCCCTGCTTGTCAACACGAGTCGCCTCTACGCGTCCATATGTCCAGAATCGCATGTTGTCCACGCAGTTCTTAATGACTTCCACGTCCCACACACCAGAGGTAGATCTGTCACTTAGTTCTCAGTACCGGCTCCTCACATACTGGTATTGTAATCGTACATGGTTGAATCTACGACTCAATAAACGAAGGACCACGTCTACACAGGTGTAGAGTGATATCATCTAACTAATCTTCGTTACTTCATTATTGAATAGTGGAGTGGCATCTTGTGCCACGACTGTCCTGAAGGAACTTCAAGAATATATAGATCTACAAGGACGTCCTTAGGGGGCGTGATTAAAATTTTGGCATGATAACCAGAAAAGTCCAAATTATAAAAATATAGAATAAAAAGAACAATTCGTTGATTTTCGTCCTTAAGGAACTAAGGGTCAACCACTCGCAAAATTCCTGTAGGGAGACAAAAACATCATTAGTAACGATCAGGCTAATGTCAAATGTGTTAATTAAAGGACGTTAATAAACGCGTTCAAGAAGAATAAGTGCAACTGCTGCAGAAAAATAATTCTGATACTCATACCCATCTCTTGCTGCCATCTATACTGCTGAATAAACCAAGCAATATTTTCTTGAGCTTCGCTGGCTTCGTAATTCCCTGGGTATCACATCTGACTTACGTCATCCATTATGTCATCTGTAACAATCCAAGAACCAAATAACACTGCACATCGCAAAGGAAAATAAGCATAAACTCCTCACATCGTATTTTTATTAATGCCATTTAGTAACATTTTTAAAAAATAAACGACGAGCTACTGCATATTTCCCGAAAACATTGCATCAGCTTACAATATCCAGTTGTATAATACCACTTCCAATGTTCTTTCGGCGTGAAACCTTAATTGCGTCGCCACTTGTCCTGGCTATTTGTGCATATGTGAACGTCTGATGCTGCATATTATGTGCCATTCCTTCCCTGTACGTAACGTCTTTTATTAGCCTCTTGTCTTCTACTTCACCTCCATACCACGTTATGGATCTTCGTCTTCTGTTATTAGTAAACAAAAAAGTACGTACAGTCGTTACCAGTATTACGTCTCTAGTCTCCGTGATTGGCAGTTGGACGCCACACAGCAACGAGGACGCTCTTTCATCTGGAAGTCTGGCCGTTGCCACTTATGTCCTATCGCCATTCAACGCTTCAGTGAGAAACTACAATAACCATTGCTCTGCGAAAAGTCGACCCCCCCCCCCCCCCTCCCCTGGAGCGTGCCACGTCAACTTCACCTCACTACTAAACTGCAAAACGGCTGGAATTCCATTAAAGCGAGCCAAATCAACGTCACCTCATGAATCACCTCCAACACTCATTCGCACAGGCTCAAGAACTTCATTCATGTACTTACTAACCTAAAACAGCAACAACTCCCTGACAACACGAACTACGTCTGAGGGCCCACATGCACTGTGTAACGACGATTCCGTCAGACATGAGCTACCACGCTCGCAGTACACCATGTTTTCCCTGTATCGAACACTTCTGAACTATCACTTGCAAAACTACTTCACCACTTCCACAAATAACATTTTGGACCTCACCTAGTGCTCTGTAAATAATATCTCATCTTCATTATATAAGTACATCTGTATGTACCGGTATCATAATATCAAAAACTAAATATTACCGATGGTCAAACTCAGTAGCTTTCGCCAATTCCACATCAACAAACAGCAGACTCAATCAAAATGCGCCGTTGTCGTGGCACAGATTCACTTACTGTACCCCGTAACACTCAGTACTCATGACACTTATGAGGCCCTGAAACCAACGGTTGCAAATAGACGTAAAGATCAAATTATCCTCACTGCCATATCCATTTTCATCCACAAAATTTATTTTAACGATGCTAATCGCTTAAACCTATGACACTACTCTATGAAGAGTTTCACTATGAGCAAATGGTGCATACCGCGGGATTTACGTGATCGATGGTTTCAGTTTCAGTAACATAGTTGGTGAACAAAACGTCGAATGCACAGCGGCCCACAGCAGAGTGTGAATAATTTCCAATACAAGACCTTTAACAAGTTAAATCGACTGTGAAATTTAATAAGCAAAAAGTCCCATTCATACCAAGACTTCGTCTACGTTTTTGTCAAGCTTCACGAATCATTTTTATAGATGTGGTAATTATTTCTCTATGGCGGTGACTCTCAGTGGGCGGAAATTGCACCAGCTCCCTGATCCTGTCTTCTGACAGCTGATTCGTGAGTACGGTGACAGGTGGCATACCGGTGACAAGATTGTTCACCACTTCTTGGCAGTCTGCAAGGAAGACGTCCTGTGCCACGTGCTATTTTCAACAATATAGGTGGCATAGAATGTCCATGTCATGGACGATTCAGCTGGCCGAATCCGAGCTAAGATGTAACGCCGAAATAAAAACTGCACGAATTCTGTGTCTCCTTAGCACGGTTTTCCACACCGAGATCGAAATTTTTGACCATATGTCGAGACCAACTTCTTCACTCTTCCCACATACTGTTGAAATCAACACTGTAGTGCAGTGGACAAGGTTTCACCTGCTACCTTGGATGAAGGAAGCGAAGTTGGATATTTTGAAATAAAATCGATGGTGACGAGCACATAACAGTATCTGTTTCTCATTCCCAGAAGAGGCTCTAGGATGTAACCTTCGTAAGGTGGCAACAATTTCGTGTCTACAATTTTGCACCTTACAAGCGCTCATCTAAATACTTTGCCGTGGTTTACAACCGGAATTAGGTATCATCTGATAGGTTGTACATCGTATACACGAATATTCAAAGAAGACTAGCATTTTCAAGTACACCTCGTAAATAGTTGTTAACGCTTACTGCCTGAAAGGTGATGGATTGTCTTTATTATCAAAAGCGTAATGAATGGTTACCTATACTAGCAGAGGTTGGAGTGCCAGTGGAAATGAAACGGCAGGTGTAACTCAGACCCTAGGTGGAAACGCCCGCACAGGTGTGTTGGTCTGCTTAACACAAGAAGTATCCCAACATGGAAGCACAATGCAGCGGCGGCTGGCCGGTTTGAGTGGGGCCGGAAAGATAACTGGATAATACTTCGGAAACGCTGAAAATCTTGGACGCCACAGAGAAAAACGAGGAAGCATTACTTCGGAAATCACGCAGGCTGGGTTATTTCTGAGGATTTTTATTCTGAGAAGCGTACCATTGTATGAATTCCTAATTAACGGGTGTAGGTATTTCCTCGAAAACTCTCCGTGCTGGACGACAAAAGTTTAAAATATGGTTGATCAGCGTTTGCAACAATCTGTAGAGAGGGAGAATATTCCGTGGTTTCGAGAATATGATTCGCCTTCTGTAGTTACGAGGGAGGGGAGCCGAGCTTTGCTGGGAAGCCAGCGGTGAAGAGAAAGAGGTCTTCCCTTCTAAACGCCCATGTTTGACAGTTGGTCAGTTATCAGCTTTGTTGTTACAGACACACTTGCTGTATTTGTTGTCAGGAGATTTTATAGTTAGAACGGTTAGGAACTGTAATGTTGGGAACTTATACAATTCTGGACTTCGCCTCCCGGTAGGGAGTCGTCATTGAGTATGCAGCGTTCAGTGACTGAGAGCGCTTCTTCTGCCTATACTCACGTTTAGAAGTTATCTGAACTCCATCCTCGTGGCTGGGAGTTCGCATTTCTCGTCTGTAGAACACAGAGAGGAGAAGACAGTATTAGATTATACTAGTAAGAGGACCTTCTTCTGCCGTCCTAGTGTTTGAATGAGTTTTTGATATATTTTGTGGCTGGAGTTCTTCTGTCGTCGCAGACGTGTACAAGAACAATACTCCGACGCACCCGACGCAGTACATAAGGTGGTATTGCTAACTGCTTTGGCTTATTAATGCTATAAAACTAATCAAATGTGTTCACGTAAATTTTATTTCCACTGAGGTTGCACACCACTGTAGATCATCTTTGAAAGTAGTTTTTGCCATGTAGATGTTGTCAGTCATCCCGCGTTATTTATATTAGATGGCGTAGCCATAAAAAGGGGCAGAATTGGGCAACTGATCAATCATATTAGTTAGGAAATTCATTTGTATCTCTTTATGTCCATTGGACATTGATATACACTCCTGGAAATGGAAAAAAGAACACATTGACACCGGTGTGTCAGACCCACCATACTTGCTCCGGACACTGCGAGAGGGCTGTACAAGCAATGATCACACGCACGGCACAGCGGACACACCAGGAACCGCGGTGTTGGCCGTCGAATGGCGCTAGCTGCGCAGCATTTGTGCACCGCCGCCGTCAGTGTCAGCCAGTTTGCCGTGGCATACGGAGCTCCATCGCAGTCTTTAACACTGGTAGCATGCCGCGACAGCGTGGACGTGAACCGTATGTGCAGTTGACGGACTTTGAGCGAGGGCGTATAGTGGGCATGCGGGAGGCCGGGTGGACGTACCGCCGAATTGCTCAACACGTGGGGCGTGAGGTCTCCACAGTACATCGATGTTGTCGCCAGTGGTCGGCGGAAGGTGCACGTGCCCGTCGACCTGGGACCGGACCGCAGCGACGCACGGATGCACGCCGAGACCGTAGGATCCTACGCAGTGCCGTAGGGGACCGCACCGCCACGTCCCAGCAAATTAGGGACACTGTTGCTCCTGGGGTATCGGCGAGGACCATTCGCAACCGTCTCCATGAAGCTGGGCTACGGTCCCGCACACCGTTAGGCCGTCTTCCGCTCACGCCCCAACATCGTGCAGCCCGCCTCCAGTGGTGTCGCGACAGGCGTGAATGGAGGGACGAATGGAGACGTGTCGTCTTCAGCGATGAGAGTCGCTTCTGCCTTGGTGCCAATGATGGTCGTATGCGTGTTTGGCGCCGTGCAGGTGAGCGCCACAATCAGGATTGCATACGACCGAGGCACACAGGGCCAACACCCGGCATCATGGTGTGGGGAGCGATCTCCTACACTGGCCGTACACCACTGGTGATCGTCGAGGGGACACTGAATAGTGCACGGTACATCCAAACCGTCATCGAACCCATCGTTCTACCATTCCTAGACCGGCAAGGGAACTTGCTGTTCCAACAGGACAATGCACGTCCGCATGTATCCCGTGCCACCCAACGTGCTCTAGAAGGTGTAAGTCAACTACCCTGGCCAGCAAGATCTCCGGATCTGTCCCCCATTGAGCATGTTTGGGACTGGATGAAGCGTCGTCTCACGCGGTCTGCACGTCCAGCACGAACGCTGGTCCAACTGAGGCGCCAGGTGGAATTGGCATGGCAAGCCGTTCCACAGGACTACATCCAGCATCTCTACGATCGTCTCCATGGGAGAATAGCAGCCTGCATTGCTGCGAAAGGTGGATATACACTGTACTAGTGCCGACATTGTGCATGCTCTGTTGCCTGTGTCTATGTGCCTGTGGTTCTGTCAGTGTGATCATGTGATGTATCTGACCCCAGGAATGTGTCAATAAAGTTTCCCCTTCCTGGGACAATGAATTCACGGTGTTCTTATTTCAATTTCCAGGAGTGTATAAACATTTGTAATACATAAAGGGGTTTTAATCTATAATAAATGTATAAGTAGAAACAGCATTTATCATTTCCCTTAATCATTCATTTATGTTTATGCTGTAATTTATATGTTAAAGAGCAAGGAGGAGGAGATAATATCACCATTAAGAGATCCTAAGACCTGCTTCAGGGGGTAGTCAGACAGGACCAAAACTTCATTTTCGCATTCAGTATTTTCCGTTGCGCACATTCATTTTACACCCGCCTGGAGTAGAGTCTTGGAACCTTGCCACTATAGTATGAAACAGTGGTGGCTAATGGAATGAAATAGCGGGTTAGGCATTTTGACGCCGCTTGCATCTTGCCAACACCTTCCGGATTCGACGTTCAATATCCGGAAAATAGGATGTGGCACAAAGCTTAAAAAAATATCTGCGTGGTCCAAAATGTACATGTCTTAAAAGTGTATACCAAATTGATTTGTTAACAACTCTTCTGGGATACCGAGCAACCAAAGTGATTCGTCTATATTTCGATGCCGGAACAAGATGCCTTTCCACAAAAGACAAAACTGCCGGATGACCGTCTCCTCAACGTCTCGTCCTTTATTCTTTAACTTCTTTAGTGCTGGGTCACGGTCCTGTTCTCTCACAATTTCGCGGGGCGAAGACGCCACGAAGTTCTCGAATGGCGCGTTTTTCATATAAAGGAGGCTAAAATTGCTATCTTCTATCTGTTCGACGGCATTTTCTTTTAAGCCTAGGGGAGATTGTGGAATGGATCAGCTACAATGTTTACAGAACTGGGGATGTGGGTATCTGTGAAGTCAAATTCTTGAAGGTAGAGTAGCGAGTGATACAAGCGTCTGTGTTATAACTTCGTGGTTAACAGCAACTGCAACGCCTTGTGCTCTGTAAATACTTGGGTCATCGTTCCATACAATAAATACTGGAACTTTTTCAAGCTCCACACTATTGCGGTGCTTCTAGTTCAGTAATCGAATAGTTTTTTCTCACACTTCGACAGGACTCTAGCCGCCGAATGCAGTTGCTTTCCTCAAAATCTGTCCATCTCCCTCGCACTCGTGGAACAGGACCACTCCCAATCCCGTCTTGACGCTATCAGTAATAATGCAAAATATGTTAGCCAAGTCCGGATGTGCAAGGATTATCGCCTCTAACGATGCCTTCTTAAGGGACTGAAACTCTTTTTCAACAGCATCGTCCCATATTCATACCGACTTCTTTCCCATCAACTCACATATGCGTGGGGTGTACAACGGCTCCATCTTGGCGAAATACTTGAACTGCTATGCACTTTTACGAGTCCTAGAAACTCACATCACTGTTTTTTGTAGTGGGTGTGGGGTACTTGCGTACTGCCTGAAATTTGGATGAATCTGGGGTGATGGAGCCCCCAGTAATCACGTTCCAGAAACCTGTGTCCCTCCAAAACTCGATTTCTCTACACTGGCCTGACACTGGTTGATGGATATGAGAAAGCCAAGGAATATTTTGAATGAAGTTCTCACAGGTAGGATATTGAGATGAGTGACTGAATGTCATTCATTGAACCATACACCTATAAAGCGTGGGCACTGAAGAGATCCAAGCTCCCACTGCATCGAACACAAGGATTAACGTTGAAAGGGATGCTGCTTGGTACTGAACACAAGAGCTGAAACGATCGTCTACCTCGATTGTGTAACTACCACAGCTTATCGACTGCTTAGGAAAACGTTGTAGTGCAGGGGAACCTAGGCAGCACATTAGTAGTTGAAGATCCAGAATCAATTTGAATAACAAATGGACAACGCTGATGGCCACCTCCAATGCGAATAAACTATCAGAGATGGGGTAGACAACCCTGACATGGGGGACATCAGGACCATAGACACCTTCATCGTCGTCAGAATCAGAACCTCTGATCCTAGTTGGGCGCAATCGACAGTCATCTCCGTGGACATTCAGCGTAGTTCAGCTTTTTGTCCATTTCTACCACGAAGTAGCACTGCTGATGACGCTGTTTTACAATACATTCACTGCTTTAAGGTACTTGCTGGGTATGCTATCCATCCACAACATCTTTGTCAGAGGAGGACTTGACCAATGAAACAGGCTCGCCGGGTTGTAGGGCTAACCCTGGGTCCAGAGAGTTGCGTGGGTAGCAAACACCTCACAATGTGTCCTGCAGAGCTTCCAAGCACCTAGTGGACTTTTTAAATGGTTGGATGATGAGAAAGCAAGAAGCTTCATAGGGCTGGTTGAGTTTTATGAGGTCAGTCTGGTTTCTGCCTAGGGAGTAGAATAGGTGATATGCATAACCAACGATTGCACGTAAGACTATTTGCACTGATGACAGGAACCCTGGAAACGGTAACCTGTAGAAAGACCTTGCAAATGGGCTGTCCATTCCTTTTATGACTGACTTATTTGTTTGTGCCTGCTAAGAACCTTGTGGTGGGCGGCTGCCACTTACGCATCAGAATAGCCCAAAAACAGGAGTTTAAACATTTTTAAGCCAAAGCATGAAGTTCGACCTCAGGATTGAGCTGCTACAACAGGTGAAAGATTATGCCCCTGTTTAGACCAAAAAATGCTCTGCACCGAATGTCACCTGAGATCCCTTGGGACATAAAATGCTGTTACAGGTGGGAGAGACAGTTGTCACACAGCTCTGTCTTTTTGTTAATCGCCTTTAACAGCAGGGGTACCGTCTGGTATCCCTGTACTAATGAGTCTATTCAAGACAACCGTCATGTGGAGATTTCTAGCGATGGCTGCCATCTTCTCCAACATCAGCTCCTGAGCATGTTCTGTGTTTTGTAGAAGCAGGAATACCATGAGTGGCCACGTCTGTAGATGCAGACGTACTGGAAAGAACAGCAAATTTAAGTCTGTCAGAACCTTGGAAAACACAGGAAGAAGCCGTAATGGAAACTTGCAGACTGAGTCCACAGAATAACTCATCGCCAATTGAAGTGGCCCATTCCCGGTTCGTTGCAGAGCAACCAAATTCCAGATAGATAACTAAAGGCGATGGACATTCTCATTCTTTGTAGATTAATTGCAAAGCACAACATACAGTTCACAGCTGACTATCAATCTTTCAGGTGAGTGAGATAGGCATATGTGCTGGACCATCAGCCACGGAAAACTGAATCACAGTTATTGAAGTCAAAGTACTGGTTCAAGTGTAACTGATTGTCTCAGATTATAGAACAACATTGTAGCGCCAAAATACTGAGGCCACGGAGGTCTGCACTACAGAGGTAAGTCTCGGTGTAGTTTAAGGACTACTACTGTGGATTTCACTTAGTATCAGAGGCAAAGATCAAAGGCAAGTAAACTGTCGTCTGATGACAGTCTGTGGGAGGACTCCAGGAGAGTTTGAAAGATAACTCTTGTGGGACTATTTAAATGATTGAGAATGTGGGCAAAATTTAATGTGCTAATTACATTTATTTTTCCAAAACAGATAAATTATGCTGAAAAAGTTGTTGATTGAATACCGTAAACAACTAACTGGTGGTTTAAGACTACATTGGGTGGCTCCTGGGTGGCAGAAACAGTTTAAATGGTTCAAATGGCTCTGAGCACTATGCGACTTAACGTCTGAGGTCATCAGTCACCTAGAACTTAGAACTAATTAAACCTAACTAACCGAAGGACATCACACACATCCATGACCGAGGCAGGTTTCGAACCTGCGACAGTAGCGGGCGCTCGGTTCCAGACTGTAGCGCCTAGAACCGCACGACCACTCTGGCCGGCAGAGACAGTTTAACTAGGTGAACAGTGAGTCAAGTACTCTGGCCCTAAAAATGTGGATAACGGCAGCTGAATTGATATGACGCTGAGTTGACTTTGACTGAAAAAATCTGCTGAAGTTTCTCTGATAGGTGCAGCTGAGAGCAAGTAGTGATTGAGATCTGTACGCCCGCCCTGACAATGCCGGAGAGGCAGTATGTTACCCTGTTTGCTTCCTACGGCGATGTAACTTGCAGCTGGCGAGATGTGTGCGGCGGAGGTGAGACGTGGAGACGGCACCTGTGAATCGATCGCGGCCAGGAAGGAAATGCGAAAATCTCACGATCTAGCGATCAGGCAGACGGATCGCAATTTACTCTCTACCAGAGCCCTGAAATCACAGTAAATTTCAATGTGTTACACACCCGTTCGCTGGTCGTACCAAGGACCAATTTGGCTCACTTATACGACAGAGTGCACAAGGGTACCAAACGCCACGACTGGTAAACCAAAAACGAATAAGTGTGCCCTTGGCAAACGAGTAGTCCGAGACGTTTGAAGTCAAACTGTCGGTACAGTAAGAACTTCACCACAGGCTCCCCAGTCTAAACTACTCAGGACAGGTCCCAAGTACCAACCATACATGCCACAGCTTCGACTAGAAGTGCTTACCAGACCAAAGTCCCTCACCCGAGTGCTTCGCACCTTTACAGAGAAATGAAAAACCTATTTTTCCGCAAAGTGCACAAACGACACCACCTTCTTCAGCCAATCACAGATCTCTAGAGGCTCTAAATCACACCTCCCATACGACAGCACAAACTCATGTGGAACGATGACAAGAGTTGAGAAACCTGCATCTCCGAAAAAAAAGAAACCCCCTAATTATTGTTTTTTTTAAGTTTTCACAGAGGGGGAAGGAATGATTTTTTTCTGAAGTCATGTCTCTTCCCACAGTAACAAGCAAACAAATACAATCTCATAGATCTTTATCTAAATCATCTGTGCCTTGGAGGTTGTTAAATGGTTCAAATGGCTCTAAGCATTATGGGACTCAACTTCTGAGGTCATTAGTCCCCTAGAACTCAGAACTAGTTAAACCTAACTAACCTAAAGACATCACACACATCCATGCCCGAGGCAGGATTCGAACCTGCGACCGTAGCAGTCGCGCGGTTCCGGACTGAGTGCCTAGAACCGCTAGACCACCGCGGCCGGCGGAGGTTGTTAGTCTTAGCCATGAGGTGCAATGAGAATTCTATCTTCAAACGTTTTTCAGATGACGGATTTTTCTTAAACAACCGAGGCAGCCGGGGGAGTGATCCATTGGCCTATCTGCACTATCGGTAAACAAGAAAAC
This sequence comes from Schistocerca nitens, assembly GCF_023898315.1. Classification (NCBI taxonomy): domain Eukaryota; kingdom Metazoa; phylum Arthropoda; class Insecta; order Orthoptera; family Acrididae; genus Schistocerca; species Schistocerca nitens. The sequence continues at coordinate 497,773,039 of NC_064616.1, forward strand.
TTGTCAATTTTTATTACACTCTGCTTACAACTCAACTGTGTAGATGCGTTCCTTTAGATGGTCGCCATAGCCCAGGCTTTTGCTGGTGCCGTGGCAGGTAGTGCGGTATTGTTCTGCTGGAGTCCTGTCTCAATGAGTGGCTGCCCTTCCTGCACTGTACGTCTGTGGGCCTGTCCAGCAAGATTTACTAAGGGATGGGCTCGCTGCCAATTGCTTTCAACTCCTAACAGGCCGTTTCTATGAGCTAAGAATCATAAAAATACCTCGTGCCTTTAGGGCCCTACCAGGCTCCATGAACATATGCTCAGGTCGCTAATTTTCTAGCGTTTCACTCAAGGTGCGTCACGTTGTAATGAAATCAAATAATTCTCCATATACGAAAAATAGGTGAGAGAGTAACTTGTCCTCTCTCACTGCCCCCTACCTGCTGTTGATTTCTGCATGGGTAGTGTCTCACTTCAATATTGTTTAATGTGACATGAACCAGAGGAAATCATTGAAAATAGTAGGAGAATCTGATCCTGATAACTGATATATATGTGAAAAAGGTAACTTTGCCTATTAGGATTGCCCAAGGCTAAACACATCCTAGATTGACTTCATTCATTCCAGGGGTCATACACTCGCATTAAGCTGCAAGCCAGCAAGTGTACATGTAAACATTGCTTTGAGTAGTATGAATTACATTAGACCCAGGGGTCACTGCTACATCACAGACTTCCGTTAAACATACGATATATGTTTAAAAGGCCTTGCAGCAAGGAAATGTTCCCATTCACACAATATCCTCAGGTCAGAGATGTCTAATCTCCATAATCGTCTAGAATGTCCTGGAATATGAACTATTTTCTGCTTATTTGTTTACCACTGCTCTATCACCCAATTGGTGTCAATCATCAAACACATAAATTCTCAAATTCTCAATAAAGGAAATCACAGTGTACTCTGTTTGTATTATTACCTAAGTTGTGTAAATTTGTGTATTATTTTCTATAACATGAAAACAAATACAGGCACATAAGCAGTGTTGAGAGTATTAATAAATATGCAGAAAAACGTAGACCTCACAATCGAGACAGTTCAATTGATACATACAAAAACACAAAATGATACTAAAGAATAACACTACGGAAAGGTATCCTATTGCTCCCTCCACAAGGGTCCCTGGGAAGACAAATTTTACAACTGAAAATGTCACACGAATTGAGAACATGGTACTTATGCACACACACAAACCGTGACTGGTAGACTGAAGAACAGCAGTTTGCGCCAGAGTGGAATGGCCTCTCACTCAGCACATGATGTGACAGCAGTGGCGGCAGACGTCTCTGGGGTTCTCTCTCGTCTCTGGCAGGATCTGGTGTCTGGGCAGCATCTGGCATCTTTGGCAGCTTCTGGACTGCAGCCGGACCCTTGGCCTCATCGTGGTCAGGTCACAGTCAGCCGTCAGGGACTGGCATGACAGCATTGCATTTGATATACAACCCGCCCCCTGGTGTAGAAATCCATTCAGTGTTAGTGGGACATGGGACAGCCCTACTCTTCCCGTTCACCTCTGCATCGTAACACGCGCCTGCTGGCAGGGGACACTGGATTACCTTGCCTTTTGTAAATAACACACGTCACTCTCGGCACCCCTCTGAGTCAGTTAGGCTCAGTGCGCGTGTTGACTGTGGTGCCACAGGACTCGTTTGTCCCTCGATCAGTGGCCTTGCAGGTCGTTGGCATCTTGAGGTTTGTTGTTGGCATGGGGTGGCATCCCACTGTCTGCGCTGTTTTGAAATGTGCCACCTCTACTGGGGCTGCATGACATAGATGTGTCAGCTGGCAGTGGCTGGTTCTGTTGCAGCGGGTGGTCCACTGCCCCTCACCTGGGCTGCTACAGCTGACTCACTATGGCTGCCTGCTCTGCACACCATTTTCTGGCTGGCGTGGGCTGTAACGTCCAGTCTGCCATGTTGGTTCTGGAGTCTACACAACCCTTTAGTGCCATATTCTCTCACAAATGTCATTGCATCGTTATAATCAATTTAAGAAAAGAAAATAGTGATGAGTAAAAAAATTTTTTTAGTTAAAATATTTATTTATTTATTTAATTTTTTATTACTGAGGATGCAAATTCAAAAATAAATTTAATGACTGCAAGGCCCTGTTAATATTGTATGTACATAAATTATGTGGTGTGAGATGTCTTTGTTAGTGTGTGCTCGTGTTTTTGTTAGTTTTTGGTTAGTTCTACTCCTGTCCTGCACCCTAATATTACGCTGGCGCTACCCTTATACCTCCACAAAACATAAAGACTTCTCCCAATACTAAATACTAACTTAATGTACTACCGTATGCCTTTGCTAATACTACAAAAGCAAAATTTCATGCATTTTATTCCCTGTATACTCCTCTTTTATTTTTCGATTTCCGGCGGAGTTGTCTGCTGACGCGTTGTCAGGAAGTACGTCTACTCAGTCAGATGCTGGTGATTTGCCTGAGATCTTTGTAGTAGCATTTACGATTGTGTATATGTAATTTTACGTATTACAAGAATGCCTCCTGTCTCTTCTGTAAGGATCGCTCCTGGTGAAATGAAACACAAGCATACTGCATTTTATATATATATATATATATATAAATCCATGGTCCGTCATTTCGTTTCTGCTTCCTATTTCCAGGTCTGGAGTTTTCCACCCCACCGTGACTTGCACTTTCTTCTTTCTTGTGCTAATTGCCCATACACAATATTTCGTTGACGGCGCTCACATGTCGCTGGCAAAATTCCACCACGAAAAAGGCTACACCGCACTACAGGCAATGGCTCATGACACACTGAGTCTTAGCGTCGACACACACTAAAGCGTGGACCGTTAAAACCATACGAAACACATCCGAAGATCGAGACGCACATGCTCATATCACACTGAGTCTTCGCATCGAGATGGGCCCAAAGCGTGGACTGTTAACATGATACGAAACACATCCGAAAACTGAAACGCACGTGTTCTATGGCACGATTTACCGTCTTCACACCACGAAAAACATAAAGTGACGTACATGTGTCCCTTGGGCCGCGTACAAGAAACCACGGAAAGTAAACAGAAACAGTTTCATTGGCCATGGTGATACTTGTGAAAGCTCTTCTTCGAGAGTAATACGACAGAGCACAATGCTCAATCGCTGTCAAATTGCAGTAGTTCTCCTTGCTCTCCTGGGAACGGAAATCGGACAACAATTGTGAGGTCCAATGAAATAATAGCAATACTCAGTTGTTTGGAGTACTCAGTATTGCAGCGTGCCAGGACTGGCATGCCACAAAAAGTGCCAATGGTTGATGAGATATAACTTGCAATGGAATTTTAAATCAATCTGTCACCTGCCAGTCAATGTTGGCGTGAAGATGTCACAAATACGCAACTCATTTGACCACGTTCAACAAGGACTCATGCTGAAACCTAATGGAAATGACAACAAACAAACTAAAACCGAGATAGATCAAGTGGAAAATTACACTAAGCAACACAATATCAACATTAAATTACGTTGAACAGTTCATCCACGGAGATTGCTTACATACTGCATCTTATCTTCCCGTAGCAGTTCTTTGTGTCTTCGTACTCGAACAGGTTAATATCGCCCGTTCCGATAGTTTTTGCGGCATTGTTTTGAGCTGAGTCTGGAGCGGCTGTGTATCAATTCCTGTTTGATTTTCTCTGCGTGACTCCTGCGATGGGTTAGGTGGCCTCAATTCCATATATTCGCTACATTGGTCACTCCACTGACCTCGACCGTTGTATGTCCTGCTATTGCTTTGCTGTTGGTACCTAGAATCCTGTTGGCACTTGTTCGAGTTCTGTTGCTATCTTCAGTTTCCGTTTCGTCGGTTGTTGTTGTCATGATTATAATTTCCTCGTGATCTTCTATATTCCCATGATGGCTGGTTATTCCCACTGAAGTTTGAATTTTGTTGTTGTCATGATTATAATTTCCTCGTGCTCTTCTATATTCCCATGATGGCTGGTTATTCCCACTGAAGTTTGAATTTTGGTTTCGATTCGATCGACGTTTTCCCCCATTTCGTCTATCGTCACACCTCTCTGGCGATTCTGGCCAGTTACGGTCATTATTTCTACTTCTTTCCCGCGAGTTGTGAATTTCACTCACGTACTCGAGTTCGCACAGCGCACTCTTGAAAGCATCGACTGAATCGCTGCATCTGCCGATGAGCAGTTGCTGGTAACGTATAGGTAATTTAATGTAGCAGTGCCTTATAATTTTTTTGGGACTGTTGGGGTGATCCAAAAATCGGTTCTCCTTGACCACGGATTCGAAGAATTTGACAGGACTGCGGAATCCTGACGCTACTAAGTCCTTTCCTAACATGGTCTCCTGTTTTATCTTGTCCTGTGTCTCTCGTGACCAGTATGTGCTAAGCAATGTGTCCTTAAATTCTTAGTAGGAAGACAAATCTCCGCAACTCCGCGCGTATGTTCTGCAATCGACTCTTCTAAGAAACCGCAGTTAAGCTGGAGCTTGTGTCTCAGTGGCCAAGATTCTGGTAGCACGTGGTCGTACTGTGCCATCCAGGTCTTTGGATGTAATGCGTTGTTTGCCTCCTTGTAGACTTGAAAATTCTGGATGGTCAAGGTCCGACGTATCCACCGTACGAACTTTCCCTCTCGTCTGCAGCGTGTGATTCCATGTATCCGTGCCCAAACGATCCTCGTGCACTGTTATGGTGTCCCCTCGTGTTGTCATATTCGCATAATAACGCTTCTGACCTCCGTAGAGGTGTACAGTTGTTTTCCGGCTCGGTCTCTGACATGCTGCGTGTTACCGACGGAGCGTGTTCTATTATGCGTTTCACCGCTACAGGAGCATATACCTGCTGTATTCGCCCATGTGCAGGGTGTGTGTCCTCATATAGCGGTTCGGAGAGTCGCAAAACATTTTCTTCTGTGATGCTCTCGATGGAGCTCTACCGTACGAGATTGTGTTTGCAATTGTGCGGCCCTCTCATGTGCCTGCCGAACGTCCTTAGCCTACTCATTTTATTGCGCTGCGACTCGGGTCTGCTGACCTTTGACTTCAGAGATTTCGGGCTGTTTGATTTCTATCTGTTCGATTCGCTTCGCAGGCTCACTCATTTTTTTCTTGTGTTTCTTGAACTATTTTTTTTGTCTTGCTTTTGGAGAGTTGCAAGTGCCTTTTTTGTCTTACAAACTTCAGTTCTTGCCAGTTTAACTTGTTCTTTGGCCACTGATGCCTCCTTTCGTGCTACCTGCGCTGCCAATCGCGCTGTTTTGGCATCGCGCTTCGCCTGGTCCGCGACCTCACGCGTTCCTGCTGTCGTTTTCTTGACATTCTCTAGCTCTTCTTGGATTCCTGCGATCTCGTTCTTGACTCCATCTATACAGTCTGTGACCGTTCTTATGACTAATTGGTGTCTTTCCCCCTCTTCCACCCGTCTCTTTTTCTCTGCCTCTTGTCTCTTCCTTTCTGCCTCTTGCATGAATTGCATGAGAGCCTCAAACTGAGATCCACCGCTAACACCTTTCGGTCTAGATGAAAGAGATTCCATCATTCTGTGACGTTTCGTTCGTTATTCTGTTCTGCAAGTCTCAATGATGGTGCGTCTCGTACCAGCAGCCCCTGTATTTCGATCTTCCGCAGTCTCCCATTTACTTTCGTCACCTGACTGAGACATGTCATCATACTCTGGAGGTTCTACGTTCGACATTTTTGCCCAGTCTGCAACTTCATTTACCTAAGAATCCCGTGTAATATCTGCCTGGTCACCGCTAAAATCTGACGTTGATCCATGGTTAACAAAATACAATTACTTCCGCTACTCTGTAGCAAATGTGTATTGCTGCTTGTAAGCATGCACTCTAATACCGACCCAAACGAATTTAAACACTACACATTCCTATGCCACACAGAATCTACTCTAAATTACGCTCCCGTTAGCTACTGCTTCCTAGTCCCTGACAACGTCAAATAACAGTACGCTTGTCTATACTCCCAAAGGAAAATCTCAATCAATCCTAACAAATCAGCACAACGCCGTTTGCCATCTGACACAATCAAGTGACAGAGAAGTAACAGCCACAACATGAAAATACACTCATACAATAATTAAGTATTAGTATTATGTCTAGGCGCCAGCAACACGAATCTACTCTATCCAGTGCACTACATTAAACAGGGTGAACAGAACCTTCACTAGGCTCAGAAGGCGCCATTAACTCAAAATTCTGCGCAAGGGACATCAAATTGAATGACTACGCTAGGCAACGCGATCAGGCGGTCACAGAAGGTGCCACCAATCCGAGATCCTGGCATGGGACGCCACAATGAAAGGTAACCGAGGTGGGACTGTTTAAATGGTTGAGAATGTGGGCAAAATTTAATGAGCTAACAACATTTATTTTTCCAAAACAGACAAATTATGCTAAAGAAGTTGTTGATTGAATACCGTAAACAATTAACGGGTGGTTTAAGACTACATTGGGTGGATCCTGGGTGGTAGAGAGTGTTTAACTAGGTGAACAGTGAGTCAAGTACTCTGGCCCTAAAAATGTGGAAAACTCAACCTGAATTGATCTGACGCTGAGTAGACTTTGACTGAACAAATCTACTGAAGTTTCTCTACATAGGCGCTGCTGAGAGCAAGTAGTGATTTAGATTTGTACGCCCTGACAATGCCGGAGCGGTAGTATGTTACCCTGTTTGTTTCATACGGTGATGTAAGCTGCAGCTGGCATGATGTATGAGGCGGAGGTGAGACGTGGAGGCGGTACCTGTGAATCGATTGCGGCCAGGAAAGAAATGTAAAAATCTCACGGCCTAGCGATCGGGCAGACGGATCGCAATTTCCTCTACCCAGAGCCCTGAAATCACGGTACATTTCAGTGTGTGACACACCCGTTCGCTGGTCGTACCAAGGACCAATTTGGCTCACTTATACGACAGAGTGCACAAGGGTACCAAACGTCGAGACTGCTAAACCAAAAACGAATAAGTGTGCCCTTGGCAAACGAGTTGTCCGAGACGTTTGAAGTCACACTGTCGGTAAAGTAAGAACTTCACCACAGGCTCCCCAGTGCAAACTACTCGCAAGTGAAGTCAGTCTCAGGACGGGTCTCAAGTACCAAGCACACATACCAGAGCTTCGACTAGGAGTGCTTACCAGACTTAAGTGCCGCACCCGAGTGCTTCGCACCCCTGTTGGAAAAAAATCCGTTTTCCCGCAAAGTGCACGATCGACACAGTGTTAACACCGTCTTGAGCCAATCACAGGATGTAGGATACCGCGGCGAGATGCGGAAATGTGCGCTGAACCCGGGCTTGAACACGGATCCTTGTTTCAGAGTTTTCACTTCCACCAGTACCTCTCCGCTAGCTTTCAAATTTAGCAGCAATTCTCCTGCGTTCTTGTCTGCTTACAACAGGGCAACCTCATTTTTTGTTATTTGTTTTCTGTACTCACACCATCTTCATCTCCCTCCATTCTACCATGAACGACGTCCCGTCTGCTACACTTGGGTTTCTTGCTTCTAGCAAATACTCCTGCCGTCGTCAGGCCACACCTCCACCATGTGTGAAGTCTGATGAAGACGTTGTGAGTGAAAGCACGCACAAAAGTAGGGAATAGTCTAAAATATTTATTTATTATATCAAAAACCAGTTTTCGGCCATCATCAGTTACAAAGATAAGCATTTATTTCAGTGTAATTTTGTTGGATAAAAGTTTTTAAACTAGTGCATCTACAGAGTATCTCCATTACCAGTGACGAAAAATGTTGATATTAAATTTTTGTGCAAAACAACAGGGTTTTTTTCAGTTTATTTGCGATGGATGATTATTTAACTATAATGAAATATATGACACGTTAACTAATGGATTTTACACAAATTACAACGATTGATCATAGAAGGAAATAAACTTAAGAATAAACTTTGGTGACATATTCCAAAGGTCGGACTGAACAAAATAATCTCGTGTTTAATAGCCTTTAAACTACATAGACATAAGTTATACTAGTGAGATTAAGCAGGTAAGTGAAGCAGCTAAGATTAGACAAATTAAAGTTGTTTTTAACTAAACAAGAGGAATTATAGTAAGTGAAACAATGGAAAGTGGGAAATGTGAGTAAGAGGGGCGATTCACAGCATGGCTTGCGTCGAATTGTGAGTAGTATTTGCAGTTAAAATTGGCGAGTAAGAGAACTGTGTCTTGTCATTCAGTATTAAGCTTGGGCTGATGGACATATGTCTATAGGTGGTCTGACATAGTGAAACCCCTTTTTCTAATTTTCCAACTTCTGTGTTGTTCCTTTAACCGGGTGCTCATTACCCTGCCAGACTGACCTATATAAAGTTTGTCATTGCCCTGCCAGATTGACCTATATAAAGTTTGTCACATTTACAAGTGGATTTTTTTTTCAATCGTATTGACCAACTAGGATCACGTTAACAACGATAACAGCTTCAGTTCATCTTCTTCCTTTATTGTTGTTTCCTATTTTTCCAGTATTCCCTCATTTTCTCCCCATGAAAAAAATGGTTCAAATGGCTCTGAGCACTATGGGACTTAACATCTATGGTCATCAGTCCCCTAGAACTTAGAACTACTTAAACCTAACTAACCTAAGGACAGCACACAACACCCAGCCATCACGAGGCAGAGAAAATCCCTGACCCCGCCGGGAATCGAACCCGGGAACCCGGGCGTGGGAAGCGAGAACGCTACCACACGACCACGAGATGCGGGCAAATTGCCTCCCCATGAAGTCTCTTCCTTTCTTCTGTCCATGTTGTGCCCGATTTCTTATTTCTTCTGCTTTGAAAGCCTTCCAACTTTAGTATTTTGTTTTTAAAACGGTTTCTTTCTGCTATTTCTGATTCTTTGATGTTGTTTCTTTCAAGATCTTTTCTTACTTCTGTAATCCATGCTATTGTCGGTTTCTTCTTCCAGAAATATAGGAGTATTTGTTTTGTTAGTCTATTTCCATCCAATCGGTAGAGATGTCCAAAAAAGGTTAATCTTCGTTTGGCCATTACTTCAGATATTTTCTCTATATTTTTGTAGATCTCCTCATTACTTCTTATTTTCCAACCATCTGCAGTTTTCATTGCACCCATTATTTTTCTAATAATCCTTCTTTCCAGTACCTCTAGTTTGTCCATCTTATAGTTCATCGTTAGGCATTCAGATCCATATAAACATTCTGGTCGTATCACTGTGGTGTAGTGTTTGAGTTTTGTTTTTCTAGATATACGTTTCTTGTTGCAAATATTTTTGGTCAAACCATATGCTCTTCCCATTTTGTTAATTCTTACATCTATTGAAGATTTTTTTAGTCCATTCTGTTGTATAGTTTCTCCGAGATATTTAAATTTATTTACTCGCTCTATTTTACCTATTTGTGTTTCTATGTATTTTGGTGTATTTTTATATTTGTCATGAATTTTGTTTTTTCAGCTATAATTTTTAAGACCAGTTCTGTTTGCTAATTTTTCCAGAATGTTTATTTGAGTAACTGCTTCTGTCAGGTTTTCTGAAAGTATTGCGAAATCATCAGCAAAAGCGAAGCACTTTACCTTAATTCCATTTGTTTTCCTTCCTAGAGTTATTGGTTCAATTTTGTGATTTTTTAGCTCCGAATTCCAGATCCTTACAATTTTTTTCTAGAACACAGTTAAACAGTAGAGGTGATAAACCATCACCTTGTCTAACACCAGTTTTTATTTAAAAGGCTGAGATACTTCTCCCATAAATTTGACTTTAGATACTGTACCTGTTAGTGTTTCACGAATTATGTTTGTTAGTTTTGATTTAACATCAAATTCTCTAATGACGTTATCTATCGTTTCTCTGTCTATACAATCAAATGCTTTCTTGAAATCTATAAATGACAGTAGTATTGTTCCATCATCTTTCGGGCGTGCACTCGGGACAGCGACAATTCTTCTTGCGATATTTCGGCTAGAAACCTCCCAGCGATCTTCAAGGCGAGTCAGACATTGAGTTCATAGCGTTTGCGTGCTGGGAGGTTTCTAGCCGAAATATCGCAAGAAGAATTGTCGCTGTCCCGAGTGCACGCCCGAAAGATGATGGAACATTATGTCCGCCGGGAAAACTTCAAGAAACACATGACAGTAGTATTGGTTTGCTGGTGAACATTCTATGGCGAATTATTGACATTAAGCTATAAATTTGTTCTGCACAGGATCTTCCCTTTCGAAAACCACCCTGATATTCTCCTAGTTGTTTGTCTAAAGTATCTACCACTCTGTTGAGGAGAATTTTTGATAATATTTTGTATGCCACTGGCAGAAGTGACACTCCTCTGTAATTACTGACATTTTGTTTGTCTCCCTTTTTATATAGCGGGCGGATTAATGCCGTTTTCCATTCAATGGAATCTTTTCAGTTTTCCAAATGTTCTCAAAAAGCAGCTGTAGATCCTTTATGATTTTTGGTTCTGACCACTTCAATAATTCTGCTGTAATGGAATCTTCACCACTTGCTTTATTGTTTAGAGTGTTTTGATGGCTTCATGAATTTCTAGCTGTGTTGGTGGGAAATCTTCCTCTAGATTTTGAGGTGTCACTGGAAATTCTAATTTATCTGTTGGAACTGGACAGTTTAACAACTTTTCAAAAAAATTTCCTAAAATTTCACAATTTTCTTTATTATTTAATCCTATTTTGCCATTTTCATCTTTGAAACAAATACTTGGTGCCTGATATCCTTTAAATATGTGTTTAAAGGTTTGGTAAAAATTTCTAGAATTATTTTTAGTGAAATTGTCTTCTATTTCAATAAGCTGACAATTTTCAAAGCTCCTTTTGATTTTCCGGATTACTTTTGATGTTTCTTTTCTTTGTTGTCTGAATTGTTCAAGGTCTTCCTCTTTTTTCGAACATCTCCATTTTTTCCATTTTTGAGCTCTTTGTATTAGTGCTTCATCACACTCCTCATTCCACCATGTCTTCTTTTTATTCTTGGCTAATCCTAAAGTTTTCTTTGCTGCTTGAGTTATTTTCATCTGGAGTTCACGCCAATCGTCTTCTTTATTTGTCTCAATTTCGTCTCTAAATTATTGTATATTTTCTTTTGTAATATTAGCTGTAGTGGTGTTGTATCTGATCAGTTTCTTGGTCGCCATTTTTGGTTTAGATGGGAGAAATTTTATTTTAAACTTAGAGAGATAATGATCTGAATCAAATTCCCCATTTCTGACTATTTCAACATTCATAATTTCCGTAATGTACCTTTTTTGGATTTGGATGTCTCCAGGTTTTGGCTTTTCTTGGAAGTTTGCGGAAATGTGTGGACATTAGTTTCAACTGGAACATTTTACACATGTTGATCAGTCTTTCGCCATTTCTATTTGTTCTTGAGTGTGCTGGATATTCACCTACAATAGTTCTAAATTTCTTTTCCCTCCCAATTTGCGCATTGAAGTTACCAAGAAGTATTTTAACGCTCTTTTTAGGTATTATAGAAATTTCAGATTCTAAAAGATCCCAGAATTTATTTACTTTCTCCAGATTTCTTCTGTTATCAGTATTTATAGGTGCATGACAGTTTATGAAGGTGTAACTTTTATTCTTGCACTTCATTGTTAACATGGATACACTTTCTGAATTCGATCTAAATTCTGTTACACTATCTACGATTTTTTTTCTTTACATTAAATGCTGTTCCAAACATTCTCACTGCTGGTTTCCCTTTATAAATTCTATCATGTTGTGTATCAACTACATCCTCATCTAAGAATCGTGTTTCCTGAACTGCTATAATCTGTATATCGTTCTTCTGCAGAAATAATTCTAATTCCTTTTGTTTCCCAGTTTTCAGAAGAGAATTTATATTTAAGGTTACAAAGCAGTACTTCTTATTGAACTGAAACTTGGAAGGCTTTTCTATATATTTCATCTTTTCTTCACCGCAAATATTGGGACTCCCCAGAATCCTAGGTCCCATTGCATTACATGATGTAATGGTGGATTCCTCATCAGAGTTACCACCTGGGGTAGAGCATCCATTGTGCGAATTCCCATATTGCGACTTGATCTAGCGGTTCTGGCGATGCAGTCCGGAACCGCGGGACTGCTACGGTCGCAGGTTCGAATCCTGCCTCGGGCATTGGTGTGTGTGATGTCCTTAGGTTGGTTAGGTTTAAGTAGTTCTAAGTTCTAGGGGACTTATGACCTAAGATGTTGAGTCCCATAGTGCTCAGAGCCATTTGAACCATTTTTTTTTTCGACTTGAAGCTGTAAATTGTAAAGAGTAGGGAATCCAAGGTCATCCCTGGATTCCCAAAGTAAGACCAGGTTGTTAGCCTGGAATATTATTTATTCAGCCGCCACTAACATGTGGAACAACCGCTGTCGGGGTGCCGCCACTAACATGTGGAACCGTCGTGCCCTCTGTCCATTTTACCGAGCGAGGTGGTGCAGTGGTTAGACACTGGACTCGCATTCGGGAGGACGACGGTTCAATCCCGCGTCCGGCCATCCAGATTTAGGTTTTCCGTGATTTCCCTAAATCACTCCAGGCAAATGCCGGGATGGTTCCTCTGAAAGGGCACGGCCTACTTCCTTCCCCATCTTTCCCTAATCCGATGAGACCGATGACCACGCTGTCTGGTCTCCTTCCTCAAACCAACCAACCAACCAACCTCTGTCCATTTTGACCTTGGACAAGAGGCTGCCACTTCCGCCAGCTCCGCCGTACCGAAGTCATTCTTCTCCGCCTTCGCTGCCGTTGAGGTCCTCACCGTATCCCTGGCAAGGGGACCTCACGAGGTACTATCACACGTGCCAGGTGAACCAAGGTTTTTTAACGAGGTGTTACTCCTCCCCCTCCTCCTTTCTCAACCGGGCTTAGGACAGGCTATGGCGGAGTTTACAAGTGGTTTTATACACTCCTGGAAATGGAAAAAAGAACACATTGACACCGGTGTGTCAGACCCACCATACTTGCTCCGGACACTGCGAGAGGGCTGTACAAGCAATGATCACACGCACGGCACAGCGGACACACCAGGACCCGCGGTGTTGGCCGTCGAATGGCGCTAGCTGCGCAGCATTTGTGCACCGCCGCCGTCAGTGTCAGCCAGTTTGCCGTGGCATACGGAGCTCCATCGCAGTCTTTAACACTGGTAGCATGCCGCGACAGCGTGGACGTGAACCGTATGTGCAGTTGACGGACTTTGAGCGAGGGCGTATAGTGGGCATGCGGGAGGCCGGGTGGACGTACCGCCGAATTGCTCAACACGTGGGGCGTGAGGTCTCCACAGTACATCGATGTTGTCGCCAGTGGTCGGCGGAAGGTGCACGTGCCCGTCGACCTGGGACCGGACCGCAGCGACGCACGGATGCACGCCAAGACCGTAGGATCCTACGCAGTGCCGTAGGGGACCGCACCGCCACTTCCCAGCAAATTAGGGACACTGTTGCTCCTGGGGTATCGGCGAGGACCATTCGCAACCGTCTCCATGAAGCTGGGCTACGGTCCCGCACACCGTTAGGCCGTCTTCCGCTCACGCCCCAACATCGTGCAGCCCGCCTCCAGTGGTGTCGCGACAGGCGTGAATGGAGGGACGAATGGAGACGTGTCGTCTTCAGCGATGAGAGTCGCTTCTGCCTTGGTGCCAATGATGGTCGTATGCGTGTTTGGCGCCGTGCAGGTGAGCGCCACAATCAGGATTGCATACGACCGAGGCACACAGGGCCAACACCCGGCATCATGGTGTGGGGAGCGATCTCCTACACTGGCCGTACACCACTGGTGATCGTCGAGGGGACACTGAATAGTGCACGGTACATCCAAACCGTCATCGAACCCATCGTTCTACCATTCCTAGACCGGCAAGGGAACTTGCTGTTCCAACAGGACAATGCACGTCCGCATGTATCCCATGCCACCCAACGTGCTGTAGAAGGTGTAAGTCAACTACCCTGGCTAGCAAGATCTCCGGATCTGTCCCCCATTGAGCATGTTTGGGACTGGATGAAGCGTCGTCCCACGCGGTCTGCACGTCCAGCACGAACGCTGGTCCAACTGAGGCGCCAGGTGGAAATGGCATGGCAAGCCGTTCCACAGGACTACATCCAGCATCTCTACGATCGTCTCCATGGGAGAATAGCAGCCTGCATTGCTGCGAAAGGTGGATATACACTGTACTAGTGCCGACATTGTGCATGCTCTGTTGCCTGTGTCTATGTGCCTGTGGTTCTGTCAGTGTGATCATGTGATGTATCTGACCCCAGGAATGTGTCAATAAAGTTTCCCCTTCCTGGGACAATGAATTCACGGTGTTCTTATTTCAATTTCCAGGAGTGTATATTTCGCTCTTTTGCAAAGCTGTCTATACCATCGGAAAAAGGTATTCAACAGCGTCTTGCACATACAATGAGGTTTCTACGTTCCTGGATTTAAGATTTCTTCCTGCATCCAGTGAGACATTTCCTAAATATGAAACTGTGGACCACTAATTGCATTTTTTAGTTATTGGGTAGAGACGAGGTAATGAAGAGAGTGCACATGTTGTTTCTTCTTTTAGTGCATTATGGAGTCTAACAACGTAGGAGGATAGCCATTGTTTGAAGCTACTTGTATGATCGTATTTTATTCCATTTGGGAGGGGCCTTCGTTTGATGAAGACCCTCATATGGCAGCTGCGGTGGCACTCGTGAATAGGCAAGTACTGCGCACCGTAAGGTGCCTTGTGGAATGTATATGTAAATGCAGATTAGACAGAAATGCCTCCATGTTATCGTACAATTGCATAAAAATGGATATGATACCAGTCGATTATACTGTTGGTTGTTGAACTTGTACACACAGCAGGCCTACCATAAATCCCTCAGGCAGTCAATATCAGTCGAGTATCATTGTGGAGATCATCGGTTTTTTCATATTTCAAACCTTCTGCTGGGCCTGCTAGCAAAATTATCGCATCGTCAGCAATAATTTGTTCCAGATTATTTAGAACGACTTCGTAGATGCCACAACGTTTTACAGTTCCTGTCAGATAAATTTAATACCTTAGCTTGGAGCCACTACAATGTTAATGATTATTTTACTGTGTGAAAATAAATAAACATAACACATTCAACTTGTATATTTTTTACACCAAAACAAGTTTCTGATATGTCAGAAGATGGCGGCGAGTGTGTGACGCGCTTTGGTTTGGCTTGCAAGTTAATCCGAATTTCGTAGGTGTTGTTAAGCAGTTAGGTTCTTCTATATGTTACGAGAAGCGTGTGGCGAGTGTCTAGAGTCATATTAGTGTTTGATTCTAAAAACCTATAACCTGGAACTACATTTAAAACAGATAATCGTGGAAAAACGCGCAGCAACGCAAGCAGCCAGTCTGGAGAGGGCGCTGGGGTCCAGCCCACACAGCGAGCTGCAGCCCCACCGCCCGGCATCCCCGACGTCGCAGCGCTTGTGAAGGCTGAGGTGAGTGCCGCGCTTCGTTCACAAGACACGCTCGGGCTTTTTGTATGAACAACCAATGAAGTAGTGATGGCCAAAGACAGGAGACTCTGAAGACAAATGCGTTCGATGTCCGTGCTCTGAAAAAAACTTTAAAAGAAAATTAGGACAGGGCACTGTAGCACTGATATAGTACGCCGTCTACCTACAGAACACGTGGATGCAAAGTAGCAACCAGTCTAGAGCCCTCTGACAAAGTGAGAGTGCCCTAATAAAATTTAATCAATACTGCTGATAACAGATTTAGCTTTGACCTTAAATTACGAGCTGTTTGGTATAAGTTACGGGCTTATTGGCTCCGTAGTTTACAATTCGATTTCACTAACTGCGATTAAATCGTATCAAATGAATTTTCCGCTAACATTAGGGGACTTCGTACGCTTATCAAACAACATGAGTCCCACCTAGTGAAGAGATTGTACTTTTCTGACGCCTGGTTTAATTAATACAGAATTTGTACAATACGGCGTATTCGCAGAGCGCTAAAGTAGCCATGAATCGCAGTTTTTCTTAGCCACTGGTGGTGGGACACACGCCCTGCCCTCCGTTTCTGAGGAAATCTCTCTATTGCAGGTGTCCTAACTGTGAGGTTGCCGACACAGCCTTCATGGACCGGAACGATTACGCGAGAGGAGCACCTGTTAAGTTGGTTGTGGAGCTCATCTACATCTAGATCTACATGGATACTCTGCAAATCACATTTAAGTGCCTAGCAGAGGGTTCATCGAACCACCTTCACAATTCTCTATTATTCCAATCTCGTATAGCGCGCGAAAAGAATGAACACCTGTATCTTTCCGAGCGAGCTCTGATTTCCCTTATTTTATCGTGTTGACCGTTTCTCCCTGTGTAGGTCGGCGACAAAAAAATATTTTCGCATTCGGAGGAGAAAGTTGGTGATTGGAATTTCGTGAGAAGATTCCGTCGCAACGAAAAACGCCTTTGTTTTAATGATTTCCAGCCCAAATCCTGTATCATTTCAGTGACACTCTCTCCCATATTTCGCGATTATACAAAACGTGTTGCCTTTCTTTGAATTTTTTCGATGTACTCCGTTAGTCATATCTGGTAAGGATCCCACATCGCGCAGCAGTATTCTAAAAGAGGACTGACAAACGTATTGTAGGCTGTCTCCTTAGTAGGTCTGTTACATTCTCTAAGTGTCCTGCCAATAAAACGCAGCCTTTGGTTAGCCTACCCCACAACATTTTCTGTGTGTTCTTTCCAATTTAAGTTGTTCGTAATTGTAAAACCTAGGTATTTAGTTGAATTAATGGCATTTAGATTAGACTGATTTATCGTGCATCCGAAGTTTAACGGATTCCTTTTAGCACTCATGTGCTTCGGCGGAGATAGACAGTATCGTTGTGTCTTGGCACACATAAATGACGGGAGACGCTCTCGGCATCCCAGTGGAAGCCCGTTCTTAATGGCTACAAGTTTGTGACCATCGCCCGCGACTGAGTTGCCCCCATTTTGCACAGACGTGCATGCTGGTTAAATCGATAGCGGCTATTGATCGCGCGACATAGTACAGCACGCTCAGTTATCAAATTGAGATGGCTCTGAGCACTATGGGACTTAACATCTGAGGTCATCAGTCCCCTAGAACTTAGAACTACTTAAACCTAACTAACATAAGGACATCACACACATCCATGCCCGAGACAGAAGTCGAACCTGCGACCGTAGCGGTCGTGCGGTTCCAGACTGAAGCGCCTAGAACCGGCTCAGTTATCAGTTTCCGCATGAAAATCGAAAGTAATTCAGATGCGACACGTTAACGTATACACAAGACTGTTGGTGCGGGAGTCGTGTTGTCCTTCCCTAAAAGCTATCTCAATGATCGTTGCCTGGGCTGGTGTCATCAGTTCTTACGACTTTCAGCTATCTCTCGATGCACTCTCTCTTTGTGCAGGGGCTGGAACATTGAACGTTATGTCCGTAATTTCTACTATATGATTATTATTGTGCCTTGACCTGCAGCAAGACGAGTCTTGCCAGTTTCTTAGTTTTGTTGGCGAGCAGTAACTGTTATTCTCGTTTAGCAGGCTGCGTCTCATTAAATGTGTTGTCTTGACACAACATCGTACCAGATCTGTCTGTTTATTTTCTTGGTCACTGGCTTCCCCCTGTTATCTGTTCCTTCATCAGTTAATCACTGAACCCAGGTAGACGTGATGGAACCTGATACTAGCAGCGGTTGGGACAGCAGAAGAATCACAGGTGAGATTTAATATCGCTAGTTGTTAGGGGAACAAGGAAAACTCACAGCCAAATTAATTATTCAGTCCTTCTTCAATGAACTTCACAAATCTTCATCAGCTACCGCACAACTGCTCGAGCAGAAGCTGATCGAGAAATCAGACGTATTTAAACAATACCAGAGACGCAATAATTTTAGGTTATTCGGGATTCCTGAAAACAACAGAAAGAATACAGACGAATTTGTGATCAGTCTTGCCTGAGAGAAGCTACGCCTTCAGATGACACTGGATGTCGTTAACAGAAGTCATAGAATGGAACTTAGAAATCCAGGGTCTTCAGAACACAAACCGATGATAGTGTAAATCAAATAAAAGCTGTCTCGATCACGTTTTCAGATTTTTGTTCCTCAGACCACCTTCAGGCTTTTTTCAGCTGCAATACAGTAATAATACACATTCAACATAGAGGGATGAAAATATGGCTAAACAACGTCTAAAATATCAGCCACAATAATTACGAAGTAAGATGTTATACCGATTTTTCCCGCTTAAATCAGTCCTTAACTATAAGTGTTTTCCCTGACACCTGGAAACTTGGACTAGTTAAGGCACAACCTAAAATAGACGTTGCCAAAGCTCCCTCTGATCACCGATCTATCTGTTTTCTTCCCGCACTGCCCAAGCTCTTGTATTTCATACTCCACGACCAGCAAACAAAATACGAATAATCAACTAGACGAATACGAAACAGCAACACGTAAACATCACAGCACAAACCTGCCTTAATAAAGGTAACAGATGACTTGAAGCTTGCCATGGATTCATAAGAGGCAACTCTCATGTGCTTCTTAGAGTTCAGCAAAACCTTCGACACTGTCGAATTAGACATTATACTTGCCAAATTAAGCAGCTTAAATATCTCACCAGCTGCAGTGCAGTGGTTTCTCTCATACCTGGCGTCTCGCCAGGAGTGTGGCATGTCCGTCACCGTAAAGTCACACTCCCGTTTTATACTGAGGTGACGGAACTCGTGGGATAGCGATATGCACATATACAGGTGGCGGTAGCATCGCGCACGTATAAGAGGAAAGTGCATTGGCACAGCTGTCATCTGTACTCAGGTGATTCATGTGAAAAGGTTTCCGACGTGATTATGGCCGCACAGCGGGAATTAACAGACTTAGAACGAGGAATGGTAATTGGAACTAGACGCATGGTACATTACATTTCGGAAATCATTCGGGAATTCAATATTTTCAACACCCATATAGTCAAGGGTGTACCGAGCAAGATGGTGGTGGCTCCATAATGGTGTGGGCTGTGTTTCCATATAATGGAATGAGTTCTTTGGTCCAACTGAACCGATTATTGACTGGGAATGTTTATAATCGGCTACTTGGGTACCATTTGCAGCCATTTATGGACTTCATATTCCCGAACAACGATGGAATTTTTACTGATATCAACATGCCATGACGCTGGGCCACAGTTGTTTGCAATTGGTCTTGAGAACATTCTGGACAGTTCGAGAGGACATTTGCGAGATTTAAACGAGATGTGAGTTAGTGCTCAAAATCTTGCACCGGAAACACTTTCGCTATTATGGACGGCTATAGAGACGGCATGGCTCAGTACTTCTGAAGGGAACTTCCAACGGCTTGCTGAGTCCATGCCACGTCGATTTGCTGCTCTACACAGGGGAAAAGGAAGTGCGACACGGTATTAGAAGGTAACCGATAGCTTTTTTCACCTCATTGTATAACGAATGCCAGTGCTTATCACGACAACATTCATCATTTTCGAAGTATGTATGGGTAGCCGCTTGCTAGAACTGAAGCAGCAGGTACATTTAAAATAAATTAAAAAAAAAATCTGGAGAAGGAATCGTTTCCCCAGGAACATTACAGCAGAAGATACGGAGCTTTTGCTTAGAGGTATCGCTTTACTGCACAAGAGACTGGTGTGATATAGTCACAACACTGAATGTGAGTTCGTGTATTGTGCAACCATCCACGAACTGCAGAGGATTTTGGAAGCATAAGACAATTTTCATCCCAAAGTGCATTAAGAAATTGCAGTCTTTGCTGTATTCAATCGTGAAGAAACTAGTTCCATAGATTCATTAGGTCAATAATTATCACACACCTTAGAGAGGCATGTCGAAACACACAAACCGGGATGCCACAAGCAACTATATTAACGTAAAATTATCGGGAACACTAGTTGAGAAATACAACTGCCTACACACGTAAGGTCAATACTGGCTCTCGTAACGTAACAATTCGTATTCGTTGCTGGTAGAATACTGACGCAGCAACTGTGAGAGCATCCCTAGGACATAAAGCAGAGCGCTATGACTACGAACTAGTGTGGACTGTTACATAAGAAAGTGACCCACAGTACTGACCAACGCATAGTATGTATCGATGTGAGCCATAGCCAGGCTATCAGCTTTTGCCAACCCTGTGACAGCACTGACATGTCAAAATCTTTACAACACAGGAAAGACGATACATTTTGTTCATAGTAAGATAGGCACTAAAATACGATGTGAGTGGATCGATAAAGCGATGGAAATATCACTCGCTCCTTCACTAGAAAATGAAAACTTACGTAGAACCTACCAAAACATCCTAATATCATCCATTTTTCAGGACAAACTCACTTAATTTCATATAAATTACTACTTCCCCCTCCCCACATTATTGGTTTACGTATTATGAATCACAACTGCAGATTTTGCTTGGTGTCTGTTTTTCCGGACATGTCCGAAGGAAAGAACATCACGCATTCATATAAGTAAATGAGATGTCTGCAACTTCAGAAAAATGGCGACCCAATCTTCTGCAGTGTCTCGTACAGCAAACACTTCATTTCCACCAAAAAAGAAATAACGGAGGAGGGCAGCAACACCTCTAAGACAATATTTATCACATGTCAGTTTGAATACCATCTCTGAAAATCACTAGCGTCATAACCTTAGTGGACTATTAGCTGGGGAAGAGTGCATCTGTAACATTTTTGTCACATGAAAAAATGTTTGTTTTGTCTCCTCTGAAGACTCTAAAATTCTGTATACTTAGTATTTTTACACCCTATGTACAAATCAGAATAACTCTAATGATTATCAGAATTACCCCGTGATTTTTCTCATTCGAGCATAATGCAGGTAGTTAGCTGTGTGATTTTCTTAGTAATAGAAGATTTCATTGAAATTTAAGTCCTATGCCAAACTGTACGCTCCATTCGAAAACAAATTTTGTTAGAGGAAGTAAGAAGTTGAATGCAAGATGATTAGATGATTGAAATAGCCTCGAGATATCATATTTGTTTGTAGAAGTAACTAGAAATTAATTAGGCTGTGCTACAAACATTTTATTACCTCATTTGTAAGAAGACTATTTTTGTTCAGCAATTTTTATAATTTTCGCTATTTTTTGTTTTCAAATCGTGCATCCGTCACCTACAAAGGCTTTTCTGTGGTTTATTTATTTCAGTTCAGATGAGTACTGGAATAGTTCCTTTGAAATGTCACGGCCAATTTCTCTCCCCTTCCTTGTTCAAACACGGAAGATTAGTGTTTAACGCCCCCTCACCGAATCGGTCATTTGCGACTAAGCGCAAGCTCGGATTTGGGAACATAAATTTCACAATCGAACCGTCTTGGCATTTGCCTTAAGCACTTTAGTGAAATAATGGGAAACCCAAGTAAGGCGTTTTGAACTGTTGTCCTGCCGTCCTATGGCTGCGCCACCTCACTCAGTCCTTGCTTGTTCAGTATGACGTTGATCTCCTCCTTTAATGACCGAGTCGTTGACCGGATATTAAACGCCAACCTCATTTTAGTCTTTCTAGCTCTTATTAACTGAAAACGTATGCCCTCCACTCTTCTGAGGGCAAAGGATTAGTTGCGTGGTGCCACTGTACAGTTCCGTGCTCGGTTCATACACCATTTAGCCTGATATTTTTATAAGACGTTCACAGTTAACGGTAACTTATAGACTGCAAACGATGCTGCCTGTCCCCGAACTGTGTGAGTTTCCTAGAAGTTCGGTTTCTGTATTTATGAAACGATTGCTCATCGATTTTGTCTCCATCCTTCGTGATCGTGGCTGGCTCTGAGCACTATGGGACTCAACTGCTGAGGTCATTAGTCCCCTAGAACTTAGAACTAGTTAAACCTAACTAACCTAAGGACATCACACACATCCATGCCCGAGGCAGGATTCGAACCTGCGACCGTAGCGGTCTCGCGGTTCCAGACTGCAGCGCCAGAACCGCGCGGCCACTTCGGCCGGCTTCCGTGATCGTGTCCGTGATGTTTGGTACAAGGAAGGGCTAGGGAGAAGAATATGTAATGTTTTGCTGCTGAATAACGCCATGTCCTTAACAGACCATCCAAGAACACCGACGCCCGCCCCCCAGAGAGGCACGACACAGAGGCGAGGGGAAGGGTGAAGCTTGTAGCTTCCTCTGTCTCTCCCAATAAAGAAACAGGTTAGTGTAGCTGAGCCATGGGAAAGGCTTTTGTGTAGAGGGGAACACGCAGATACTGCACATCGCTGCATCTTAATCCCATGCCAGTCTGGATATCTCTGGTTTAAATCTTCACCACACTGGGAAGCACAGACTCACAGGCAAGAGACATACTGTAGGGTCTATAAATCATCACATGAAAACAATATCCACATACAATAAAGCGAACTTCCACAGATCAGAAACGAGTTATTTCGGTGTATTGGCTAGACTGAAAAGTCAGTATGATAGTGATGTGCATTCACAGTATTCTAGGGAAATGGTACCTACCCACAAGAATTGGGTGAGGGAATGGTACAGTTAGTTTATTTCGCTTTGCGTTTGACGCCATTTGTTAATATCCGCCCTTCGAATAACCAAAAATGTAGATTCGTTTTCCTACGCTTCGGTAATGCATATGTCGCCGGCGTTCCAATTATCGAGTACTATGAAGCGTTTGAGGCGCCCCGCACAGGCAGGAATTACACCAATCGCTACTCACCACCGTCCCCTACATTCTGTTTGCCATGCACTCGCCATCGACAGGTATGAGGTAATTTCTGGAGTACCCCAAGGAAAGTTATACGACTATTATTGTTTACAGTATATGTTAATGATCCACTGGATAATGTCAGAAGTTCAATAAGAATTTTTACGGACGATGCTCTTATCTATAAGAAGGCTGCGGTGCCAAATGGCTGTAGCGGAATGCAGAATGACCTGCAGAGGATCGATAATTGGTACAGGGACTGGCTTTTCTCCCTGAACGTAAATAAATGTAACAAATTGCGCGGAAATAGCCACAACTAGACTAAAAGAAGGGCTCTTTTGATTGGACACATCTTGGGACATGAAAGAATACTTAGTCCGATAATTGGTGGTAAGTAGTCGTGACCAGAGAGGGCGATAGAAGGACACCTTAGAGAGTACACAGGATCTTACCTCAGTTGACAGTCGACAAGAGAAAGTAGGATCGGCTCCTTGTAGTACTTTGACAGCAGGTAGAGTAAAATCTGGAATTATTTCAAAGTACGTACCTTTGTGTCAATCTCAAAGAAGCAGGATAGAAATCAATGTCAGAATGGATTCATCATAATGGAACTCTACTCCAGGTGCCACTCACGGGATGAGACATTCTTAACCACTTCTACGTGAACTCGTGCTGAAGTAAGTCGGCTAACTATTTCTCAGAATCAGTCTCGTTAGCAGCGGTGGCAAGCCGAGGTTAACAACTGTTCTAAGTCAGAGATAGGGCGACGAGGGACACAGGGTACTCACCATGCTACTGCAGACACGTTCTCTCCTGGGTCACGGATCCGTGTTTATAAAATTTTCACAAAGGTCGTTTTCTTGGACCATACCATATCAGGGAGCATGAGGTATTTACTTTGTTCACAACTGTCGCCTCCTTGGTCCACACCATATTAGGAAGCGTGACGTAGATTTGTGTTTGGCGTGGCTGTAGTCACACACAGAGTACAATCCTTCCTTCATTTGTGCGTGGAAGCCCTGTTAGTCTCTCGGCGCTTGGATGTCGGCAGTTTGAACGAGCTTGTTCAAACGATGTCACAGTACTACGGCTGGTAATGCCTTCCAGCTACTTTTTTCAGCTTCGGAATAGTTTATGAGTTTGATTCTTTTTGTCTCTTATGTGATCGTGGTTGCGAGAAGACATTTGGGGTAATAATTATAGAGGTGTGCCAAGACCTGACGACAGTAAGATTATTGAAGTGGATTTGGGTTGTACTAATTATGGGGAGATAAAAACGCATAAGAGGATGGGCTGTCACGGAGAGCTGCATCAAACCTGTCTACGGACTGAAGACAGCAACAAAATTTCTGAAATCTTCTGGTAAGTGATTTTACAGATTTTAAATTTATTCGTCAATTGTGAATTAGTTGACATCAGCCGCATTCGGTATAGATGTGCTACCTATTAGCGACATTTGAAAATTTGTTCTGGACCGGGACACAAGCGTGATTTCTCGCTTGTCCTTTACAGTCGCCTTAACCACTTTTTTTTTTCTTTTTTGATAATGTGTATCTGGAAGTATTTTTTGTTTTTGCAGTTAAATTTTACAATAACTGTTTTACAGCAGTACCAAATGCAATATCTCAATTAGGAATGCTGATAACAAAACAATAATAACAATAACAATAATCACAGTTTTTACATGAAGCAGGACTAACACTAAAGTCAATGTGTATCCATTGAGTAGGAAGTACAGATGGCGCTATGGTTGGCCCGCTAGATGGCGCTGCCATAGGTCAAACGGATATCAACTGGGCTTTTTTAAATAAGAACCCTCATTTTTTATTACATATTCGTGTAGTACGTAAAGAAAGATGAATGTTTTAGTTGGACCACTTTTTTCGCTTTGTGATAGGTGGCGCTGTGATAGTCACAAGCGTGAAGTACGTGGCATCGCGTAACATTCCGCCAGTTCGGACGGTATTTGCTTCGTGATACATTACCCGTGTTAAAATTGACCGTTTACCAATTGCGATATCGTGTTGATGTATGCTATTGTGATCAAAATGCCCAACGGGCGTGTGCTTTGTATGCTGCTCGGTATCCTGGACGGCATCATCCAAGTGTCCGGACCGTTCGCCGGATAGTTACGTTATTTAAGGAAACAGGAAGTGTTCGGCCACATGTGAAACGTCAACCACGACCTGCACTAAATCATGATGCCAAAGTAGGTGTTTTAGCTGCTGTCGCGGCTAATACGCACATCAGTAGCAGACAAATTGCGCGAGAATCGGGAATCTCAAAAACATCGGTGTTGAGAATGCTACATCACCATTGATTGCACCCGTACCATATTTCTATGAACCAGGAATTGCATGGCGACGACTTTGAACGTCGTGTACAGTTATGCCACTGGGCACAAGAGAAATTATGGGACGATAACAGATTTTTTCCACGCGTTCTATTTAGCGACGAAGCGTCGTTCACCAACAGCGGTAACGTAAACCGGCATAATATGCACTATTGGGCAACGGAAAATCCACGATGGCTGCGACAAGTGGAACATCAGCGACCTTGGCGGGTTGAGGCATGGTACGGCGTTGTGGGGGGAAGGATAATTGTCCCCCATTTTATCGATGGCAATCTAAATGGTCAATGTATGCTGATTTCCTACGTAATGTTCTACCGATGTTACTACAAGATGTTTCACTGCATGACAGAATGGAGATGTACTTCCAACATGATGGATGTCCGGCACATAACTCGAGTGCGGTTGAAGCGGTATTGAAAAGCATATTTCATGACAGGTAGATTGGTCGTCGAAGCACCATACCATGGCCCACACGGTCACCGGATCTGACGTCCCCGGATTTCTTTCTGTGGGGAAGGTAGAAGGATATTTGCTATCGTTATCCACCGACAACGCCTGATAACATGCGTCAGCGCAGTGTCAACGCATGTACGAATATTACGTAAGGCGAACTACTCGCTGTTGAGAGAAATGTCGTTACACGTATTGCCAAATGTTGACAGACATCATTTTGAGCATTTCTTGCATTAATGTGGTATTTACAGGTAATCACGCTGTAACAGCATAAGTTCTCAGAAATTATAAGTTCACAAAGGTACATGTATGACATTGGAACAACCGAAATAAAGTTCAAACGTACCTACGTTCTGTATTTTAATTTAAAAAACCTACCTGTTACCAACTGTTCGTCTAAAATTGTGAGCCACATGTTTGTGACTATTACAGCGCCATCTATCAAAAAGCGAAAAAAGCGGTCCCACTAAAACATTCATATTTATTTACGTACTACACCAATATGTAATAAAAAATGGGGGTTCCTATTTTAAAAAAACGCAGTTGATATCCGTTTGACCTATGGCAGTGCCATCTAGCGAGCTAACCATAGCGCCATCTGGTTTGCCCCTTCAAGCTAGACAAGTTTCGTTCTTTGTAGTTTTCTCGTTTGACTCTTATTTCGTGAGATATTTGGCCAAGTTACGATCAACAAACCATCCTGTATAATATCTTCATAGTTGTCGGCGCCTGTAACTTTCACACTCTGTAGTGTCGTTGGATGACGTTTCTGGATAGAGATTCCTATGTAAAACTTGATCTGCTAAGTCCCCTCTACAACCTGTAAAAGTGTGTGACATGAGTCGTGAAACACCCTGTAGATACTAGCCTTTTCCCAGAGCTTCACTAGTGTACACATTTGATACAAATATTGCACTATTGCACACAGTACCTCCTCACCCTCTTGGCATCCACCTCTTTCTCCCCCCTTCCACCTCTCCCTGTTCATCTCCTTCAGCCCTCTCTACCAATGTATTTGCCTCTGCCCTCCTTTTGTCCATATCCTTCTCTGCTGCTCTCTATCCATCCCCTCCTCCCCCTCCCTCTGTCCAGCTCATTCTCCTCCCTCTGGCTCTGTCCATCTTCTCCCCTCTCTGTCCATCCACTACTCCCATCTTTCTCAGTCTATCTCCTCCTTCCTCCCTCTTTCTCTCTCTCCATTCCCTCCTCTATCCATCTTAGCCTTGCCCTGCCTGTGTCTTTCCACAATTTTAGCCTCTGCCAAACAAGTAAATAAAACAGGCAGTATGACTCCAACACAATATGCCTGTCATGCAGGGTAGACTACACCAAGGTGAATAGAGAATGAGATATGCTCCTTGTGAGCAACCAATTCCCAGACGCAGTTGCGAGCCTTGAAGTCACGTTGAGAAAACTCGTGGCTGTGCATTCGGTTTAAAACCGGAAGGCGTCGTGTGCATCCAAAGAAAATAAGTTGTTTCGTGTCAATCGTGAGCAAGGATTACTGTAATTACGCTGTGATACAATTCATTAATAGTGCTCGAAATACGGAAAACGTTATTTATCATAGTTTTCCCAAAGATGAGCACTTGCAACGTGAATGGACTGTACGATGCAAACGCGCGGATAAGATGTATATGAAGACTGTATGTATGTTTCCAGTTCATATTCAGTCTTACGATTATGAAACGAGATTTTAGAAACGAACTTTTAGGATTACCTTCAAGAGAGAAGCTATTATTCACAGCAATGCCCAGCATAAACATTCCAAACTGGAATGGGGAAGAAATTATAGAAGCAGAGATACATGCTTAAAGATAAGTAGTCAGTAAATAAGTAACGTTCAGGATAGTTATAACTCAAACATTACTTTAAAATAAATTAATGCTTTTTCTGTCGCGGTACTGGATTACTCTACGACAGTGAATGACTCGCTATATCCTGTAGGAAATAAATATATTATGTTGCTCTGGTTTATTAGGTTTTGCTCTCAGATACTATAGCTTCATTTGTGTTGGAATAAAATGATATATTTTTCGTATTCTCGAGATGTGTCAGCTATCTTGTTTAGGAATATAGTGCAACTTCCGACTCAGCTGCACATTTGGCTTGCTGGTATAATATCTCAGTAATTAAATTTTACATGCCTGCCGCTGTGTAGCTCAGTTGATAAAGTCTATTGATGGCATGTTGAAGGTTATGAGTTAGAAACCTACCAAATCTCTGAAATTTTGTCGAAGTAAGATATTGTGGCGATTTCTGTCACTGATATTTATTGCTTTTGGCTATTATTTATTTGATTAATAATGAAAAATTAATGTAGATGTGTAGCAAATAATAAAGAACTCCGAGAATAATTAATGCAAATTCATTTCTTAGAGATTACGAAGTCGTGCACATTGCTGCGCAGCAAGAAATGTGCAATAATGAGTTTTGACAACTTTAGAAACAGTGTCACCAGCAAAAGAGGAAGTCGACTAAACCACAGCTAACGATCCCATCCATGAGCTCAGGAAAGTAGTGAGTAAGGATTTAGAAATTAAGGGACTGACCGCCGAGACTAAACTTTTAATGAAACAAACTGGACAGAAAGAAAGAGCACCAAAGAGATGTGATGTAGTCTTATGAAGTGAAGCAAATGCTCTTCACCGTGTTCTTCGTTAAAAAGGGTAAAACGGTCATCTGACAGGAAATGAAATAACAAATTGCACAGAACTGTGAGCAAATGTGTTTCCAAAATATTTTACACTGCCTGAAATACTCTGCATGTTAAAAGAAAGCAAAAGAATGGAGAGGCATTTAGAGGATATTGCCGAGGCATTACTCAGTCACGAAAAGCGTATGCTTATTTGCGAAAGCGAAAAATACCTATGACGTGCAAGGCAACCCTTCAGAACTGGACTAAGGAAATTAAATGCACGCTAAATCAAACAGTTTCAATACCCAAGAGAGACTAGCCCCTTTGACATTTGACGGAATGAATACTGATGTTCACATTTGTTACGATTCGTCGGAAGACATATTAGTCGGTCTACAGTCCAACGTTTAAATTCTCATGATCTGTGGGTTGTATAATCTGTGGAAGAAACCACTTTATTATGACTTCGACACAGTTATACTTCCAGTTTGATTCAGATTATCATTAAGGCACTTGAGGCATCTGGAATAAAATTTTGCAGATGTGACATCCGATATGGGTGGAAAAAGTACGGAAGTTTGGAAGAACTGTGTGTCGATACAGATAAAACATATTTTGTACATCCAGCAGACGATACCAGGAATGCATGGATTTTATTCGATGTACCACATATGTTAAAGTTATTGAGGAACAATTGCGTGACATAACCAATAATTAAAACTGCTACACAAGAGCTTTTTAAAGATAAAAAGTGACCTAACGATAACACACTACATTACTGGAACACAATTAAATGGACCTGGACGAACTCACACCTATTTTCACAACGAACAAATTAGGCCTTGATTTATGTTGTCCACAAAGACATTGAAAGTAATTTTATTGAAATTGTTAACGACGTCTTTGATGTCTTGAGCACTAGAGTTCCAAAAGATGAATGTTCATGTGCATTTGGAATGAATTCCACAGTCCAGAGGAATACACTCAAGAGATTCCTAGACAGTTGTTCGGCAGTGCTAGTTGTTGAGCGAGACAGATTGTTGCTTTTCGAAAAAAGGTCATGGAAGCCGACAAAATCTCTCTTTAATGCTTTAAAAAGTCTAAAATATTTGAATGTAGGCTATATATTAACTCCTGTTAATTTTTTCTGTAGGACTAATAGTTTGAGTGCAGCAAGCGAGAGAATATGAAAACCTCTTACATGGTTTTTGAAGGGGCTGCATAAAACCTATTGGTCGGAGCAGCTGAATCACCCTGCATATATTTTGTTTACCTTCTTATTCTTATTTTTATTCTTATTCTTATTACTATTAAAATCATTAGTATCTGTAGCACGTTGGAACTGAGGGTGATGGCAGGTGATTCCTGAGGTTCAGGACAAGAGCCAGTAACGAACTGTGCTGCCCCCTCCCACCTGAACCAAGCCGTGGATCTTTGCCAGCTCTTGTTATGTTTTTGCGGCTGATTCTAATATCGACAGTGTTGTGTACATAGTTCCGCGTAGTCAGCGCGTACACAACTTTCCCACTAAGCACAACAGTGCAGGCGCAGCGCTCGTCCGTCTCCGCACTACAAGATGGCACTGCCATAGAGACGGACCAAGTTCTGCTTCCGCCGATCAGCGTATTAATATGTAACGCAGCCAATGAGACTGCTGCTAATGTAGAACCTTTTCTCCTCGCGGATCACACTCGCGCAGTGATACATGAACGCGCGAGCTATTATAAAGAGTGTACAGACCTCCGATTAGTCAGTCTGCATTTGTCTGCACCAGTCTCCACCAGTCTATAGTCAAGTTGCAGTCTGCGCCTAATAAGATTACCATATTCCTGTACATAGCCATGAAGATAAATGTATAGACACTTTTGTCAAGTATCAGAGATATATGTGAGAATAAGATTAACGTACCAATACCACAGGAACGTTAGATTGTCAATTGTAAATAGCATCCAGAACCAAGTTAAGTAATTTTTATGCTTGTTATTATTTTAATAAATGTGTGTGAAAATTAATCAAGTTCTGTTTAAAGTTGGTCACCGTCAATCTGCTACTCTAAGCGTGCAAGTGGCATTTCTATCGTCTGACCTAATGGCAGAAGATAAACACGCCATGATAAGACCACGAGACATATTGCTGACACTCGCCTACTTCGTTAGAGCGACAAGTCAAATAATCTGATGGTGTGTGTACTGAAGGTCTTACAGTACGCACACCACAGACAGCTAACCGAAATGGGTTCACCAAACAAAACATCTAGAAGTGAAACGAAAGCAATGTTGGACTTGCGACGATGGAAGCTAGCCATTAAGTTCAAAAAAGTCGCTAATGCATACATCGGAACTCACAAGGGAGGAGCCCTCTTCCCAGGGGCAGGTCCCAGACTGGCCCTTCTCCCAAGAGAGGCATGTGAAGAAGGAAGTGTCTCACATTTTTATGAAAACTTTTTCCTCCAATGGGATTGGAACGCCTACAAGGGTATCAACTAATCTGTATCTTCAGATGCCAGATGGCAACAAAAATGAGATTTGGCCATTCTTAGCAGATCTCATCGGACTTGGGACAGACTCACGAAGCAAGAGCCGAGAACAGTTGGTGTAACAAACTTTTAATCAGATGGAGTAAATTACGCAACACATTTTCAGAGCTGCATTCTTTCAAGTTCTGAAGGCGGCAGGGATAACATGAAGGGAGAGATAGGTTATTTACATCTAGTACAAAACCAGACTGCAGTTATACAAGTCGATGGACATGAAAGGGAAGCAGCAGTTGAGAACTAGTGAGACAGAAGTGTAGCCTATACCTGATGTTATTGAATCTGTACCTTAAGCAAGCAGTAAAGGACACCAAGGACAAATTCGGGAAGAGAATTAAAGTTTAGGGAGAAGAAATATAAAGCTTTGCAGGTTTGCGACGACATCGCGATTCTGTCAGAGATGGCGAAGGGCTTGGGAGTAGTTGAATGGAATGGTTAGTATCCTGAAACCTGGTTATCAGATGATCACAAAATTAAAACAAAAATAAGGGGATATGACCGAATTAAATCGTGAAAAACTGAGGAAATGAAATTCCGAAATGAGACATTGTTAGCGATAGATAAGTTTTGCTCTTTAGCCAGTAAAATAACTTATGATCGCCGAACCAGAGAGGATGTAAACTGCGAACCGGCAACAGCAAAAAGAGCATTTCTAAAAAAGAGCAATATGCTAACATCAGAGTCTTCTTCTGCAGTTATTTGGCTGGATTTCAGCCTTGTATGGAAGTGGTACGTGAACGAGAAACAATTCAGAAAAAACATGTATAGAAATAGAAAATAAGGTGGCAAAAATCATGGGATAGCGACATGGATATCTACAGATGGCTCTAGTATAACGTAAACAAGATATAAAACGGCAGTTCATTGGCGGAACTGTCATCTGAACTCAGATGATTCATGTGAAAAGGTTGCCGACGTGATTGTTGCCGAATGACGAGAATCAACAGACTTCGAATGAAGAGCGGTAGTTGGAGTTAGACCCATGGGACATTCCATTTCGAAAAACGTCAGGGTATTCAATATTCCTACATCCACTGAGTGAAGAATGTACTGAGAATACCGAATTTCGGCCGGCCGCGGTGGCCGAGCGGTTCTAGGCGCTTCAGTCCGGAACCGCGCGACTGCTACGGTCGCAGGTTCGAATCCTGCCTCGGGCATGGATGTGTGTGATGTCCTTAGGTTAGTTAGGTTTAAGTAGTTCTAAGTTCTAGGGGACTGATGACCTCAGACGTTAAGTCCCATAGTGCTCAGAGCCATTTGAAAATTTGAACAATACCGAATTTCAGGCATTACCTCTCACTACGGTCAACTCATTGGCGGCGGCCTTTTCTTAGCGACTGAGAGCAGCGGAGTTTGCAAGGAGTTGTCTGTGCTAACAGACAAGCAACACTGCGTGAAATAACGGGGACGTACGACAAGTTTATCCGCTGGTACAGTGCCGTGAAATTTGTGCTTAATGATCTATGGCAAAAGATGGCCGACGCGAGTGTCTTTGCTAACAGCACGACATCGCCAGCAGTGCCTCTCCTGTTCTAGTGACAATATTGGTTGAACCCCAGGTGATTGGAAATCCGTAGCCTGGCCGGATGAGTCCCGATTTCAGTTGGTAAGAGCTGAAGATAGGGTTCGAGTCTATCACAGACCCCACAGCCATGGACCCAAGTTATCAACAAGGCAGTGTGCAAGCTGGTGGTGGCTCCATAAAGGTATGGGCTGTTTTTACATGGAACTGACCGGTTTCTCCAGTCCAACTGAAACGATCATTGTGTGGAAACGGTTATTTTCGGCTACGTGGAGAGCACTTGAAGCCATTCATCGACTACATGTTCCTAAACAACGACGGAATTTTTGGTGGATGACAATGCGCCATGTCACCAGGCCACATTTGTACGCGATTCATTTGAAGAACATACTGGACGATTCGACGGAATGATTTGGCCATGCAGAGCGCCCGACAAGAAACCCATTGTCCATTTATGGGGCATAATCGAGAAATCAGTTCGTGCAGAAAATCCTGCAACGACAACACTTTCGCGATTATGGGCAGCTATAGAGGCAGCATGGCTCAGTATTGCTGAAGGGAACTTCCAACGACTTGTTGAGTCCATGTCACATCGAGTTGTTGCACTAAGCCAGGCAAGAGGTGGTCCTGCAAGATATTAATAGGTATCACATGACTTTTATCACCTCACTGAGCGAGGCCACGGTTCAAACACAGTAAGCAGGTTCAAATGGACACAGGCTGTGGTAACTATGCAGAGATGAAGAGACTTGCACAGGATAGACTCTCGTCGAGAGCTGTGTCAAACTAGTCCTTGGACACAAGAGCCCGACATCAATAGTTCGATAAGATCGATTTGTGTTAACGTGGTTTAGTATTTGCTTTCTACAATAAATGAAGACAAATTCGCTATATTCTCTTGATCTGGGAAAAGAGGCCGTAACGACTTGGGGGCCTGTGTTTGCAGAGCTCGCCAATGGCTGCGTCGACAGCGATGTAGTTGATACTAACCGGGAGCACAACCACTCTGCGTGCAGTTGCCGCTGTTATCTGGAACATCACGACTAAATTCACCCGCCGCTGAGATACATGGTGGTTCACAGCACTCACATATATTGTCATGATAATAACCCAGGATTCTTCATAGAGAGCGGTAGAATTCAATGTAGAAACTACGAGGGTAGGTCAACTATTATCCGCAAAGTAGTTATAAAATTTTATTGTAATCAAACAGGAAACTTAGAAGAACATCATTTTTCGACATAGTCTCCCTGCATTTCAACGCACTTGATCCATCGTTGTACAAGCTTCCTGATGCCCTCATAAAAGGAAGTTCTCGGTTGAGATGCGAGCCAGGAATGCACCGCATCTTTCACTGCTTCGTTCGAGGCAAATCGACGGCCCCTTAATGCCTGTTTGAGTGGACCAAACAAGTGATAGTCAGAAGGGGCAAGATCGCTACTATATGGAGGATGATCCAGTACTTCAAATTTTAGTTTCTGGAGCGTTTCAGCAGTGTGGGCAGCAGTATGCGAACATGCATTGTCGGGCAACAGCACAGCACCTTTTGGCAACAATCCTCAGCGTTTGCGTCGAATTGCAGGCTTTAGCCTGCCAGTAAGCATCTCACTATAACGTAAACTGTTTATTGTTGAGCCCCTTTCCCCATAATGTTCCAGTACTGGACCTTGTGCCTCCCAAAAACCGTAAGCATCAGTTTTCCTGCAGACGGTTGGGTCTTGAACCTTTTCTTGCACGGCGAGTTTGGATGTTTCCATTCCATACTCTCCGGCTTGTAATGATGGATCCATGTTTCGTCACCAGTAATGATCCTGTCTAAGAAGTTCTCCCCTTCGTTACCATAGCGATCCAAATGTTTTTTGCGGACGTCCAAGTGCGTTTGTTTATGCAACTGTGTGAGTTGTTTTGGGAACCTTCTTGCACAATATATACGAAACCCAAGTTTGTTGTGGATGATTTCGTAGGCAGAACCGTGACTAATTTGAAGACGATGTGCCACCTCGTTAATAGTTAATCGTCTGTCTATGAGAATCGTTTCATGTGAACGCTCAATGGTTTTTTCATTTGTGGTGGAAAACCGTTTTCCGGCTGCTTCATCGTGGGTAACACTTGTGTGGCCATTTCGAAATATTTCAATCCATTCGTAGACACTCCGTCGTGGAAAAACACTGTTCCCATACTGTATCGAAAGTCTTCGAGGAATTTCAGTCCTTGATACGCCTTCCGACCAGGCCAGCGATAACGAAAATAACCTATCATCTTGAATATTGCAAAGTATAACAACAAATAAACAAAGCACGCGTCATCAACGTAAAACGACAGTACTACCAGAATGAAAAAAATATAACTAAATGGTGGATAATAATTGACTTACCCTCGTAGCTCAAAACGAGAATATACGTTAAATACGGATATCATTACTTGTATTTTCTCCATAAAATAAATACGTTTTAGTGGCTGGTTTCGACAAAGCATTCGTTCATAGAAGCGGCTTTAATCACGAAGCCATAAAACGTTATATGAAATTTTGTTCGATACGATACGTGGGTACTTGGCACGTGTTTTTGCTTCAAATTCAGATTAAGCGTGACAGGTAAAAGTCCTTATTCCACTGGCATGTCACCATATGCACTGAATATTAACAGGATAGAGCAATTAGTTATCCGCATTTTCTTCTGCCAGTCACTTTTATGGGCTTTATGTTTAATTTAACAAATTGCAGTGCATTTAGAGCATGTTCTGCTTATCTTCAGGCGTTCAAACATACAGCAATTTGCTACTTAAAATTAAACTGTCATAAACTAAATTAATATAGAACTCTTAGTTTGTAGTTCACTGCTGGTGTGGCTGTTGCGGTATGTGGAGGGAAGAAGGGTAGTGGTTGGCCGGAAATTGATGAGTAGTGATGTCTTCCACTTGAAAACAGTATGTGGAAATTGGGCGTACACCAAATCCTTCATTTCACTGTACGTGTAAGCAGACAAAAATTAATGTTATGTACAATTATTTTTCTGTAATGTTTCATTAACATGGCGATATCTATATGAATACAATCAAGATAAAACTAAAGAACGATTCATGTCTTATAAAGACTAAATCGTGAATCAAAGTGTAATAATGACGTCAGTATCGGTGAATTTTCAAAATAACAACAAAGGAAAAGTATTTACTATTAAAAACAGTCTTGGTCACGATTTATTTATCAAGGTGACCCGTTTCGACTACTGCTGTGGTCATCTTCAGATAATTGAGTAGGTATCTCTTTCTGTTGGAGAATCACTACTAATGAGTAGTGATTCTCCAACAGAAAGAGGTTCCTACTCCATGGTCTGAAGATGACCACAGCAGTGGTCGAAACCGGTCACCTTGATAAATAAATCGTGATCAAGACTGTTTTTAATAGTAAATATTTGTAACACATTGATCACTGCCACTCCTATAATGTATTCAAAAGTAATAAAAAAAGGAAAAGTAGTTCCTACTGATCCAAGAGAATATGCACATGTGACAAAAATTATTTGTCGGTTGATTTCACTAGTACTGTTGAACATTATAAAATGTTACGGCAGTGGGTCCTATGTTACGAAATGTTATGTAACGAACCACTGAGGCCATCAAAATTGAGAAGGCATCTCGAAACAAAACATGTTGGAAAGAATAAGAAAGGTCGTTAGAGATGGAAAGGGGAACGAAGAGGAAAGATATCTGACGTGTCTTTTTCAAAGGATTAATTTCGTCATTTACCGTAAGTGACATAGGGAAGCTATGGAAAACCTAGATCTGAAAGTCCGGACGAAGTTTTTAAATACCGCCAAACGGACGATGAGTCCTGTGTCTTACAGCCACGCATTCTCCCTCGGTAAGACATTATAGACATCTTACAGGAAGTTTTTTAAGTTACTATAAGAAAAATGTTCTGAAAACAGGAACCCCTTTAAAAGAAAGGCATTACAAAAACTGTGGTCAGAGACTGTGTTGTGTTTCATCTGCTCATATGTAACACTGTCAAACCACTTACAATACCTCAAAATCTTGTATAGTATCAAGTCGGAATTGTGATTTATGAAGTGAAGAACCATAAAACTGTAAATTACAGAGTGGTTATAATTAAACTGTCGCTATTTGATAGGGCCAAACGTGATCGTAGGTCAATGAAATATTGTGAAACATTTCTGACGGAAATAACGAATAAACCATTGAATGAAATAAATTTTAAATTAGAAATGCGTAGCATGTTTATGTTCCAGGTTGCAAACGTTGATCAATGTGATGACCAACTGCATCCACAACAACGTGCAACCGCGCTGAAGGTTGCTCTACTGCTGCCCGAAACATCTCAGGTGGGATGTAGGCTAATCCCCTCACTACGTTAATCTTCAACCTCAAATGTGTAATAGTATCCCATTGATAAACCCTGTCCTTGAAGTAACCCCACAGTCAGAAATCACACAGATTCAAATTTCGTGATCTTGGTGGCACCGCGGTTTGGAATGATCGGCCAATTATTCCGTTGTTTTTTTTTTCCGAATATGTTACGCAGCAACCTAGTCACCCCACCAACAATCCGTCGACACTCGCGGAGGGCAGCGGCACTATTGTCGTTGTTTCGATAAAATAGTTTTACGTGTAAAGCCCTGCTCACCTTTTGCAGACTCATGTTGGCTGTCTGCAACTGTAATTCACACTGATGTTTCTGTTTCAACCCTGCGTCGACGTACCAGTACCGGCGCTTAACGGAAAGTCATGACATTAACACTATTAACAAAGCAAAGTCTGAACATCACTCCTGTAAAATTGGGTACCCTTACGGCAAATACTTTCCGTCTACGCTGGATCAAGTAGCGGAAGTTTAATTATATCAACTCTGTACATATCACTGATTCAGCTCTAACTTAGCTAAAACCACACCTCGATGTATTTGTTCGTTTTTGGATATATATGGGGTCGTCCGGCTTAGGTGCCTCACCACGTTAATGAATCTCATGGTTGATCCAATTCTGGCATGGGTTCACTTGAGCCAGAAAAAAATTAATACTTTCGTTAGACAGTTTTGTTTAGGATAAATGTTGATGTTGTATGTGTAGAAAACTATGGTGTATGATTTTATGTTTTTTAGAACAAAGATTATTTTATTACCAATGTATCTAATAGACCATACATGTAATCAATGAGTATTTAAATATTGTAAGAATATCCTTTTGTCTGTAATGTTGCGAGATGCACGGAAGGGTCTGACTGATTGGGTGTCGTAGCGCTGAGATGCTATGCAGAACGCGCCCATACTGCTAGCGGGAGGCCAAGCTGACGTCGCCAAGGGAGAGGTGACATAGCCGCTGCGCTCCCCACTCCACTGTCGGTCGGGGTACACCCCACGCGCCTGTTACAACAGGTCAACGGCCTGACCTGAGTGAGACAGGGTTGTAGCCTCTCCTCGATGTTATTCAATCTGTATATTGAGCAAGCAGTAAAGGAAACAAAAGAAAAATTCGGAGTAGGTATTAAAATTCATGGAGAAGAAGTAAAAACTTTGAGGTTCGCCGATGACATTGTAATTCTGTCAGAGACAGCAAAGGACTTGGAAGAGCAGTTGAACGGAATGGACAGTGTCTTGAAAGGAGGATAGAAGATGAACATCAACAAAAGCAAAACGAGGATAATGGAATGTAGTCAAATTAAATCAGGTGATGCTGAGGGGATTAGATTAGGAAATGAGACACTTAAAGTAGTAAAGGAGTTTTGCTACTTAGGGAGTAAAATAACTGATGATGGTCGAAGTAGAGAGGATATAAAATGTAGACTGGGAATGGCAAGGAAATCGTTTCTGAAGAAGAGAAATTTTTTAACATCGAGTATAGATTTAAGTGTCAGGAAGTCGTTTCTGAAAGTATTTGTATGGAGTGTAGCCATGTATGCAAGTGAAACATGGACAAGAAGAGAATAGAAGCTTTCGAAATGTGGTGCTACAGAAGAATGCTGAAGATAAGGTGGGTAGATCACGTAACTAATGAGGAGGTTTTGAATAGGATTGGGGAGAAGAGAAGTTTGTGGCACAACTTGACTAGAAGAAGGGATCGGTTGGTAGGACATGTTTTGAGGCATCAAGGGATCACAAATTTAGCATTGGAGGGCAGCGTGGAGGGTAAAAATCGTAGAGGGAGACCAAGAGATGAATACACTAAGCAGATTCAGAAGGATGTAGGTTGCAGTAGGTACTGGGAGATGAAGAAGCTTGCACAGGATAGAGTAGCATGGAGAGCTGCATCAAACCAGTCTCAGGACTGAAGACCACAACAACAACAACGTCTAGTTCCGTAGGACAAATTGAGGAGAAAATCTCCAAGGTCATGGAACGTGTCAGTACATAAAATTACACCTTAAAAGTAATAACAGATTAAATATAATATTTATGAACCAAAAAAACACGAAGCGTAAGTTTATGTAAACGCAATCTACAACATAACATAGGAATCAGCTTAATGTTTCAAGCAACTCCTCGACAGAATAGAAGAAGTGACCCATGATGAAACGGTTCATTTTCGATTTAAAAGCTCTTAGATTAATGCTAAGATCTTTGAATTCTTGTGGTAGCTTATTGAAAATGGATGCAGCATTATACTGCACACCTTTCTGCACAGGAGTCAAGAAAGTGCGATCGAAATGAAGACTGGATTTCCGCCTAGCATTAACTGATCCTTGAGAATAAGCTGATACTGTTAACAAGAAACGACAGTAAAGAACATGTATATTGAGGGGCCAGTGTCAGAGTACGAAGACTTTTGAAAAGAGATCGACAAGAGTTTCGCGAGCTTACACCACGTTTTGCAAGAACACACCGTTTCTGAGCCAAAAATATCCTTTGAGAATGGGAATAGTTACCCTAAAATATAATACCATACGTCATAAGTGAATGAAAATCAGCAAAGTAGACTACTTTTAGTGCCGAACGATCACTTACTTCAGATACCGTTCGAATAGTAAAAATGGTAATGTTAAGTCTGTGAACGAGATCTTGAACGTGGGCTTCCCACTACCTATCCGAGCACCTAGAAATCGGAACTGCTCAGTTTCACTAATCATACGGCCAGTCTTTGAAATTAAATCGTCAGGTTTTGTTGAATTGAATGTTAGAAATTGTAAAAACTGAGTCTTACTATGATTTAGCGTTATTTATTTTCTACAAGTCATGAACTGCACTATTTGAAACAGTGCCAATATTGCACACAATATCCTTTACTACCAAGCTAGTGTCATCAGCAAACAGAAATATTTTAGAATCACCTGTAATACAAGGGAGCATATCATTTATATAAATAAGGAACAGGAGTGACCCCAGCACTGACCCCTGGGGCTCCCCATTTGACAGTGCCCCACTCAGACCTCACATCATACCCATCCTCAGAACTGTGGATAATGACATTTGTCTGCCTATTGATAAAGTAAGAGGTGGACTAACTGTGAGCTACTCCCCGTATTCCATAACTGTCTAACTTATGGATCAATGTTTTGTGATCAACACAATCAAACGCCTTAGTTAAATCAAAAGAAGGTTCCTACCGTTCGAAACCTTTTGTTTAATTCATCCACTACCTCACACAGGAAAGAAAATGTAACATTTTCAGTTGTTAAACCACTTCTAAAATCAAACTGTACATTTGATATCAAATTATTGTAAGAAAGTTGTCAGAACTCTCCATTACATTGAAAACAATATAGCCAACATGACAATGTTATTTGCATTGTGTTAAATGGGAAATAAATAAGCACTCAGATATCTATAGTAACAATATGAGGGCGAAACATGGTAGAGCGAGTCTAAGCATTGTTCTGAGACAAGATCTGTCTGCGAGAGTGGAAGTAGTAGTGTCGGTTGTGAGCTCAGAGACAGAAGATGTGTCACGCTGCCCTCACGTCGGTGATGGCAGCCCTTACAACACTCATGGCCTTATTTCATTCATATAGCCAGAAGAGATATACATGGCTTAACTAAGCTTCAAGATGGAATTCAAGGCAACATTCGCAAGCATAGCGGAAAGCGCAATTGCATTTGATTGTTAGTCCGAGTTTGCAGTAATACCATGTTTTCCTTGTCAGTTAAAGAAGTCTCCTTATCCTCCAAATAATAGTAATTATTCTCCACATGTAAATAGTATGATGTGGGTATTAAATGTTAATATAACTTTGAATTTGAAATAATTTGTTAATCTGGCGCTCAGCCATTATTGATACCTATGTCACAGTTACTGTCATTGTCTGTTATTGGTTTCAGCAGTTTTTAAATAGACTTAGTCTATGAAATTCATTCACACAACTTATTTACTAGTTAACACGACCCAAACAAACTCCTTTTTATAAAAGTCATTGGTAGTGACAATAGGTATTAGCCGCTGCTGATGCATGCTGCTGCGAATTGCTGTATACCACATGGGAAAAGGCAGTCATCTAAAAAGGTGAGTACAAAACTTAGGGCTAAAACAGAGACACCGACACACCACAACATGTCGTGTACT
Source organism: Schistocerca nitens (assembly GCF_023898315.1). NCBI lineage: Eukaryota > Metazoa > Arthropoda > Insecta > Orthoptera > Acrididae > Schistocerca > Schistocerca nitens. Next base: position 497,813,765 of record NC_064616.1, read on the forward strand.
CTAATCCAGTAAATTCCATTGCACAAGTCACATTCTGTATCATTTGTAAATTTTTATCCAAAAACGCAAAAAATGTTCAAGTGTGTGTGAATTCGTAAAGGACCAAACTGCAGAGGTCATCAGTCCCTACATCTACTCACTACTTCAACTAACTTATGCTAAGAACAATACACACACCCATGCCCGAGCGAGCCAAAAACGTAGTCAGATAGCTTATCTAAATGTTAGTTTTAAGTTTTTCATGTAACGATCTATTGAGGGCTTATTTGACAGTAAAACTGGCGCTCATACAACAGGCACAACAGGCCATTCAGGTTCCTTGTCGAATCCCTTTTCATAGACGAACGTAGGCACTATTGGCTGTAGCTATATTACATATTTGTTGCATATACGTTACATATGGCGAACTCTGTTGCTAGACGACACCATTGGAAATCATAAAAACGCAACCAGATTAACATTACATACAAGGTAGTTGCAGTTGCGCTGCCTTGTTACTAATTGTATATGTACCTTATTTGTCGGCAATAACTGTATATTACTGTCGGTCTATATTAATTATAAGCATTGCGTGTGAGCCACTCGAGGTGGCCACGCGGTCTCAGGCGTCTTGTCACGGTCCGCGCGGCTACCACCGTCGGAGGTTCGAGTACTCCCTCAGGCATGGGCGTGTGTGTTATTCTTAGCGTAAGTTAGTTTAAGTTAGATTAAGTAGTGTGTAAGCCTAGGGACCGGTGACCTTAGCAGTTTGGTAGCATAAGATCTTACCACAAATTTCCAATTGCCAATGCAAGTGACATTTTTCACGATTCACTGTCAAGGACTAATAGCTACGTTAGCAGTTGCGTTAGCAGAACTCATTATCTCTGTTTTGTAAGTGATTTTTTAACGAGATAGATTCGTTGGTGAGACATTATTTCCTGTCATACCTTTTCTGATTATTACTAACGATGGCTCACAACACGGGATCCGCTAGTCGCATTAGGGACCTCAGGGAACTTCCCAATGCAGACACCACAAATGACGAGATTAACTGTCCAGAATAATCCCAGCCTTCAGAGACTGAAGCAGAAAATGTTCACACACATAATGAGATACAAGTTTCTGCTGCCCCATTACAAGGGTCAAACAATGTAACCGATGACCACATCACGACAAATCTTTTCAGAGACAGTAAATTCAGGTTCTGTAAGTCATCCTGAGGTACAAGCAGCACCCCAGACAGCTTCACATTACAGCAGTGTTCGATTTGGTATGAATGATGCATTGCAAACACTGTTAGAAACCACGTTTAACAACTTCCAACAAGATACACAAACCATGTTTCCCGAGTCTGAACGGGACACATAAACAATGATAGAGGGCTGGAAAACTCAAATCGCGCAGATTAATATGTCGCAAACAGACTGGCACACTCAAATCACGACGTCGCAAACAGAAAATAAAACAATTATGAATGAACTGACAGGCCGGCCGGAGTGGCCGAGCGGCTCTAGACGCTACAGTCTGGAACCGCGCGACCGCTACGGTCGCAGGTTCAAATCCTGCCTCGGGCATGGGTGTGTATGATGTCCTTAGGTTAGTTAGGTTTAAGTAGCTCTAAGTTCTAGGGGACTGATAACCTTAGAAGTTAAGTCCCATAGTGCTCAGAGCCAATGAACTGACACAAAACACTGCATGAACAATTTTCCCTATAGAGCAGACCGTAGGAACTAAAATTAACACCACTGACACTGTGCAAACTCAACAAAAGGAAAGAAACTCAAGGATTAAGACAGGTTTCCAAAAGCACTCACAGGATGTGTTAACTGCCGTTAAAGCAGCAATACCCAGTATTTTGACCACGGATCTCAAACAACACTGCGGTCAAAATGCCTGTAAAATTACAGAAATTAGCACCAAAACAGATTCTGTTGAAGAAACTGTTCATTGTATTGTAGAGCAGTTAGGCACAATTTCTCAGAAAACTGATGACCTAACGACAAAAGTTACAGACTTGTCCAACAATGTAGACGCAAGCTCTGACGTCACTACCAAGGTACACCTCTCCCAAACGGAAGAGTATTTAAAAATGGAACGTATACAGGAATGGCAAGTGCTCATCAACGAGAATGTAAAATGTAGATTAAATTCTTTAGAACGAAAAATTGTTCTTGACGCTGAAAAAATACCAGCTCCTACTGGAGCGCAAACAGCTGGTGAAATACGCAACAATCGGATTGCATCAGAGGTCAGATATCCGTCGACCATATAGGGGAGAATATTAGAGGACATCCTCACTCAGAACGCATTTGCACAAGTGTCCATCACCCTGAATATTACGATAGGCAACAACCAGACCAATCGAAGAGATTCTATCCCCACGATTTTGAACCTAGAAGGGACGATAGGATCGATTACAAACACTTCCTTCTGGTACGAAAATTTAAACTTACTTACTTACTTACTCACTGGTCATACCGGACTCGAGAATCCATTACCGCAGCAACGTATTTTCGCCATCTGTCCCTGTCTTGGGCTATTTCCTTCCATTCACCTTCAATACCTAGGCTCCTCAAATCAGCTTTCACATTGTCCTCCCATCTACTCCTCGGTCTCCCCACAGGACGTTTTCCTTCTAGGTGCCCTATCAGCACTCTGCGCGCTGCCCTGCCCTCATCCATTCGAGCTACGTGACCCGCCCATCGCAGCCTACGTGATTTAATAATACTGATTATGTCAGGGCTTGAATAGAGTTCGTGAACCTCTTCGTTATCCAGTTTTCGCCACTCTCCGCTAATGTCATCCCTTTTTGCTCCGAAAATTTTCCTCAAAATTTTGTTTTCAAATACTCGAAACGGCTTTTCATTTTGCACAGTGAGAGACCAAGTCTCACACCCATACAGCATAACTGGTAGAATAATAGTTTTGTATATTCTAATCTTTAAATTCCTAGACAATATCCGTGATGAAAGTAATCTATTCAGTGAGAAGTAGCACGCATTTCCCGCCCGTAATCTCTTCTTCTGTTCGGATTCAATCTCATTTCTCGAAGTGATGTCCACGCCTAGATACTTAAATGTGTTCACTTTTTCAAACTGCATGTCTCCAACTCTTAACATTTCCTGATCTACTGCTGTTGGCATTCTAGTAGTAACCAGGTATTTAGTTTTGTCTTCACTTATCCTTAGACCTACATCTTCACTAGCCTTGATTAACGCATTCACATTTGCTCATACAGATTCTTTCCTATCGCTAATGATGTTTAGATCATCTGCATACCCTAATATCTTAACATTTCCGTTTAACTCCACACCCTATGAATTATCTGCTGCCATTCGTACAATATATTCTAGGACTAAATTAAAAATTAGCGGAGACAGGACATCTCCCTACTTAAGTCCGTTCTTTATTACAGATTCTTCTGACTCCAATTTCCCCACGTGTACTCTACATTCTGTGTTTTTCAAACTCGCTTCTATAAGTCTAACATACTTCTTTGGTATTCCAAGTTCCAAAGGAATTCTGTAAAATTTTGACTGCAATACTGAATCATATGCTTTTGTAAAATCTATGAAAAGATTATGAACTGATTTATTGTATTCCCATTTCATTTTCAAAATTTGACGCAGGGTGAATATTTGGTCTATAGTTGATCTGTTCCTCCGAAAGCCGGCTTGGTAATCCCCCACAATTTCATCTGCAGATGGTGTAAGCCTGCTTAGCAGAATTTTCGAGAAACTTTTGGAACATACTGGTAATAGCGATATCCCTCTATAACTACTACAATCCATTTTGTCACCTTTCTTAAAAATTGGGATCAGAATCGACTTCTGCCGCTCTTCAGATATCATCTCTGAGTTCCATACTTTAGTTATCACTTTGTGAACTACTTCCACCAATTTCTGTCCCCCATTTTTAACTAATTCTGCAGTTATGCAATCTGATCCCGGTGCTTTATGGTTTTTCAATTTGTTGATTGCATCTCTTACTTCCTTTAACGTTGGCTCAGGTAGTTGGGGTTCTGCTGTATGTATTTCATACGCCTGCTCATTTCCTGCTTCCTGGTGTACATTTAATAGATGCTCAAAATACGCCCTCCATTTACTTAATATAGCTCTGGGGTCTGTCAGTATTCCGCCAGCATCCCCTCGAAGAGCATTTGTCCTAGCCTTGAAGCCCTTCCTATACCCATTTATGTCTAGGTAAAGTTCCCTAATGTTTTTGTTTTACTGTTTGTTTCTATTTTTGTAATTTGATTGTTCAAATAAACCCTCTTCTTTGCCCATAGTCTACGACCAACTTCCCTTCTCAAGTTCAAGAACTCCTCTCGTTTTCTGTCTCCTATTCTATCCCAATCTAATCGCGCTTTTCTCCTTTCCTCTACCAATTTCTTGCATTCATCATCAAACCACGGTTTCCTCCTGTCCTTCTTAATTATGCCTATTGTGGCTTTCGTTGACTCTTTGATATTATTCCTCACAGTGGTCCACTGTTTATTTACATCCTCGTCTTGATCTTCGTGTGTCCTGAGAGCATCAAACCCATTTGAAATTTCTATCATGTACCTTCGTCTAAAGTTTTCATCATTTAGCTTGTCAGTGTCGAACCTAACAAGTTCTGCATTGTGACACCTTGATGTTGCTGTAGATAGCCGTTGGTGAACTTTGGCAACTACAAGAAAATGATCGGAATCGCAGTCTGATCCCCTGAAAGTCCTAACATTTTCTATACTAGTGATCCATCTCCGATCTACAAGAACATGATCAATTTGGTTTCGGGTGTGTCCATCTGGAGAGACCCAAGTTGCTTTATGAATGTCCTTCCTTTTGAAATACACTCCTGGAAATGGAAAAAAGAACACATTGACACCGGTGTGTAAGACCCACCATACTTGCTCCGGACACTGCGAGAGGGCTGTACAAGCAATGATCACACGCACGGCACAGCGGACACACCAGGAACCGCGGTGTTGGCCGTCGAATGGCGCTAGCTGCGCAGCATTTGTGCACCGCCGCCGTCAGTGTCAGCCAGTTTGCCGTGGCATACGGAGCTCCATCGCAGTCTTTAACACTGGTAGCATGCCGCGACAGCGTGGACGTGAACCGTATGTGCAGTTGACGGACTTTGAGCGAGGGCGTATAGTGGGCATGCGGGAGGCCGGGTGGACGTACCGCCGAATTGCTCAACACGTGGGGCGTGAGGTCTCCACAGTACATCGATGTTGTCGCCAGTGGTCGGCGGAAGGTGCACGTGCCCGTCGACCTGGGACCGGACCGCAGCGACGCACGGATGCACGCCAAGACCGTAGGATCCTACGCAGTGCCGTAGGGGACCGCACCGCCACTTCCCAGCAAATTAGGGACACTGTTGCTCCTGGAGTATCGGCGAGGACCATTCGCAACCGTCTCCATGAAGCTGGGCTACGGTCCCGCACACCGTTAGGCCGTCTTCCGCTCACGCCCCAACATCGTGCAGCCCGCCTCCAGTGGTGTCGCGACAGGCGTGAATGGAGGGACGAATGGAGACGTGTCGTCTTCAGCGATGAGAGTCGCTTCTGCCTTGGTGCCAATGATGGTCGTATGCGTGTTTGGCGCCGTGCAGGTGAGCGCCACAATCAGGACTGCATACGACCGAGGCACACAGGGCCAACACCCGGCATCATGGTGTGGGGAGCGATCTCCTACACTGGCCGTACACCACTGGTGATCGTCGAGGGGACACTGAATAGTGCACTGTACATCCAAACCGTCATCGAACCCATCGTTCTACCATTCCTAGACCGGCAAGGGAACTTGCTGTTCCAACAGGACAATGCACGTCCGCATGTATCCCGTGCCACCCAACGTGCTCTAGAAGGTGTAAGTCAACTACCCTGGCCAGCAAGATCTCCGGATCTGTCCCCCATTGAGCATGTTTGGGACTGGATGAAGCGTCGTCCCACGCGGTCTGCACGTCCAGCACGAACGCTGGTCCAACTGAGGCGCCAGGTGGAAATGGCATGGCAAGCCGTTCCACAGGACTACATCCAGCATCTCTACGATCGTCTCCATGGGAGAATAGCAGCCTGCATTGCTGCGAAAGGTGGATATACACTGTACTAGTGCCGACATCGTGCATGCTCTGTTGCCTGTGTCTATGTGCCTGTGGTTCTGTCAGTGTGATCATGTGATGTATCTGACCCCAGGAATGTGTCAATAAAGTTTCCCCTTCCTGGGACAATGAATTCACGGTGTTCTTATTTCAATTTCCAGTAGTGTATGTGCTCTCAACAATCATGTCTTTTGAAACAGGAAAATTAACCACCCTTGTGCCATTATCATTCGAAATGTTATGCGAACTTTCTTTCCCAATTGTAGGCCGGAATGCTTCCTCCTTCCCTATCTTCACATTAAAATCACCTATGATTAATTTTGTATCATACGATGAGAACTCATTACACAGTTGATCTAGTTCTTCATAAAAGTCATCTTTAACAACCTCTTCAGTGTCCTCAGTTGGTGCGTGTTCATTAATTACTACTAGTCTATCCACCTGCCAGACAACGCTATAACTGATAGTCGGTCACTAATGAACCTTATATCTCTAATTGCGTGAATCACTTTTCTCTGTACTGCGAAACCTGTTCCGAAACTGTGAGCTTCCGCACCTCCATAGAAAAATGTATAGTTACCCCTCTTTATGCTACCCTCCCCCTGCCACCGAGTTTCTTGAATAGCTGTAATGTCTACATCGTATCTATCTAATTTTGTCTAATAATGTCTGGAATGTCCCTGGCCTGTTCAAACTTTTAACGTTCTATGTTCCCAATCTGAAAGTTCCTTTCGGCCTGAATCTCTTCGAAGTAGGTTCCGTCCGGAGATCCGAATGGGAACCTAGTTTACTTCCGGAATAGTTTACTTCAAAGGGACCCATGCCCATTAATGTTACTGATTCTTGATGAAAAGATTTGATAGTAAGAGAAGAAGAAACAGGGCTGGTTCATCACGCCATCGCCTGCTCCCCACCGGCTGTCCGCGACTGCTTATTTTTTGTATTCGCAGCTACCCTTCATATGTGAAGGCCGTATCCCCTATCCGCAACCTGGGGACGCGCTGTGCCGTGGTGGTACATAAATGCTAGTAAAGAAATACACGCAAGGGCCAGGCTTGATCAATTCCATTATTCGTTACCCCCCGAATGGCGGATGGCAAACAAGTTGGAATTCATGTGCTCTTATCTGGAAAATAAGCCAGCTTCTTGAATGGGTTCAGTATTGCAACAATGCCAGTCATTGGCAGAATTTCAGCACGCTTTTTGTCGGCATACCGGTCTTCCACAACACAGCTAGCCTAAAACCAAGCATATTAAACCAGAAACCATTGGAAAGACCGGAATTTACCGCCCCAACACTGTACTTTGAGAACATGGTACGTAGAAACATGTATTTGGACAATCAGCACAATCCAGCAGAGCTTATCGATATTTGCATAACAAAACTGCCCACTTACATAAAACGTGTCATCATATCTAATAGACACAAAGACGTTGTTGCAAGATCTGGAAAATGATGACGACAATCACCTCAATAGACAGGGATCTAATAATAACAAAACTAGAAATAATAGTCAAATGCAAGCTTCTGTGAACCAGTATGGAAATTTCCAGAATGGACACGTTAATGGTAAGAAAAGTTATAGACACAAGGGTAAGAGAAGAAGCAATTATTATAACAGTGACTGTTCCTAGGGAAGCAATGCTCCCTAGAACATGCATTATAATAATGCAAATCAATATAGTTTTGACAATGGTGGTAACCATCAACCAGATAACTACAAAAATCGATGTGTTTTGCCATAATAGTCATGGCAATGCAAATCAATGTTTGGCAATTTCTACTTAGAGTAATTGTCATATTAAATGTCCTTCCAATTTTCACAGCAGACAACCAAAACTGTCAGCTCCAGACTGCCAATTCAACGATGAAGAAAAACAGCAAAATCAGCGTGAATGTGCTGAAATAAGGTCAAAAGATCCTCAAAACAATTCCCATGAAATGGCACTGTGACTAGCACACCCAGTAGCAAAAGTACAATATTGAAACGACAATGACACTATAATAATAAATTTTGTACACTAATACACGACGCCACAGTAAGCTTTCGAGAGACAAGGAAGTGAGAGTGAAGCATTTTACTTTTTTCCTTCAGCTTGACACAGCTGACCACAAGGTAGGTCAAGGCCAAAAGCATTAGCAGGAGTTCGTTGCCCAGCTTAGGACACTGTTAAGAGTTCACCTTTTTTTCATGTGCAACTCCAGCGGACGGGTCATAAATACGTCACAGCCCTCGCGAAAGCGTTCATTTTAAGAGAGAAATAGATTTACTGCCTTGTAAAAGGAAGTGGACGCCATTGCCTCCACGGAAAATAATTCCTCTGTCCCTCCACTTTTAAATAATAAACACTCCAGAAGTTGATGCATAATAACACTTACCAATAGCATGTGCTGCCAGTAGGAAAGCACAATTAAAATAACAAGATGACACCACTCCCAGATAAGGATTAGTGTTAAGTAATACAAGAGGAGTCAAAGGAATTCCTCCATATTAAAGCATGTAAATGGGGGTAAGACGCCTTGAGGATCCATTGTAGACGCCTCCAATTCAAAATATTTTGTAAGAAGATCTGTGGAAGATACTTGAAATATTATATTATTAATAAATCGTCATTGTTAGGATTATTCTATGTTACGCAAACTTTTCTAAGGAGTGAAAGGATTGTCTCAAAAAAAAAAAAAAAAAAAAGACAGAAATGCTAACAATGCAAATTATGGAGTAAGGTAAAACTAAAACCGTGGAACAAGACAACATCAGGTTTGTCTCATATGGTTTTTCACAGTCACAAGTAAACTTAGACAAATAAGGAGTTGTGCTATTTATAATGCATATACATATACCACTAATGAAATCTTTTCGGATAATAATGGAAATCAAATAAAAAAGGAAAGGACAGAGATGGAAGTAAATCATAATAAAATGAAAGCAAACAAACCACAAAGGATTAATTAAAAAGCATAAAAATATTTCCTGTGCTAATCATTATTTTGCAGGTGTCAGAGGAAACTGAACGTAGCAGCCACTCCAGAGAGAAGAAAACTTATACTTGTTCGCTTAGACACTAACGAATTTCTTCCTTTAGAAACCAAAATGACGATAATAAACATGCCAGCACGTACTGCAATGCAAACCAGGACTGTGAAAATAAGAATTTTAAGTGACACTTACACTACAATTAGTATAAGCACTAATCAAATATTTTCAGACGAAAAGAAAAGATATTAAGCAGTATTCCATAGTGAATACAACAATGAAAATCTAACTATTCCAATCCCCTTTACTGCCGTCCACATCCTGTAGAAACATGGATGCAATTTATGTGTAGTATTGATTCCCGTATGTTTTGTGGTAGTGAAGGTAGGATAGTACTTCTATTCCCCAACAAAAGTTCACTTCTGGTCATACAAATAACGGCTAGAACAGTACGATATAATTCAACATAGGATTATTAAAACACTCAGATCACTTACGCAAAACACTGATATATGTCATTGTTAAGATTTTAAATCAATATGCAACAAATACTGCCTGTGCAGAACAATACATTTCTAGCATTCCTGCATTTACCTGCCTCATGCAGCATATCCTATGTCCATATGTACAAAGCATTTGTTATGCAATTTAATATTTTTGTATCACTTTATGTATGACGCCGCAATATGCAAAACATGTCTTAGGCAATATAAATTTTTTGTATCATTTTGTGTATAACACTGTACAATGCAGCACACTTTGTTTGATGTTTATATTATAAGCAAACACTGCCTGTACTGAATTACTTTATAATCGATTTCCGCTTTATATGTTTACCTTAATAAGTTTAATGAACAGATATCTTAATTAGTAACCAAACAGTTCTCATAATGTACAACAGTTCTCATTTATGTACAATAATTTTATGTTGTTGTTGTTGCGGTCTTCAGTCCTGAGACTGGTTTGATGCAGCTCTCCATGCTACTCTATCCTGTGCAAGCTTCTTCATCTCCCAGTACCTACTGCAACCTACATCCTTCTGAATCTGCTTAGTGTATTCATCTCTTGGTCTCCCTCTACGATTTTTACCCTCCACGCTGCCCTCCAATGCTAAATTTGTGATGCCTTGATGCCTCAAAACATGTCCTACCAACCGATCCCTTCTTCTAGTCAAGTTGTGCCACAAACTTCTCTTCTCCCCAATCCTATTCAATACCTCCTCATTAGTTACGTGATCTACCCACCTTATCTTCAGCATTCTTCTGTAGCACCACATTTCGAAAGCTTCTATTCTCTTCTTGTCCAAACTAGTTGTCGTCCATGTCTCACTTCCATACATGGCTACACTCCATACAAATACTTTCAGAAACGACTTCCTGACACCGAAATCTATACTCGATGTTAACAAATTTCTCTTCTTGAGAAACGCTTTCCTTGCCATTGCCAGTCTACATTTTATATCCTCTCTACTTCGACCATCATCGGTTATTTTACTCCCTAAATAGCAAAACTCCTTTACTACTTTAAGTGCCACATTTCCTAATCTTATTCCCTCAGCATCACCCGACTTAATTCGACTACATTCCATTATCCTTGTTTTGCTTTTGTTGATGTTCATCTTATATCCTTCTTTCAAGACACTGTCCATTCCGTTCAACTGCTCTTCCAAGTCCTTTGCTGTCTCTGACAGAATTACAATGTCATCGGCGAACCTCAAAGTTTTTACTTCTTCTCCATGAATTTTAATACCTACTCCGAATTTTTCTTTTGTTTCCTTTACTGCTTGCTCAATATACAGATTGAATAACATCGGGGAGAGGCTACAACCCTGTCTCACTCCTTTCCCAACCACTGCTTCCCTTTCATGCCCCTCGACTCTAATAATTTTATATTGATGTTAATATATTTGTGTCTCATATGAAGTAATTTACAAACTTCCATTCATATAAACTGCATGTGCAGCTTCTTACTTAACTATTTTCACTTATGTTTATAGGAATAGGTAAAAATTTTTGTAAAGTTGTTACGATAAGTATTTTCTCTCCATACAGTACCAAGAAACTGGGATCTGCCAGGGCACAAACGAACTACAAAATGCACATGCACACGTAATGTGTGCAACAATGTCACTTCCAATGATGGCAGCAACCAAGGAGGTCTGTCATAATGAAGGATGTCTGCAGTAAATACCCGTTCTTGAGTGACAATCAGCAACCAATGCCGAGCCCTGCCTTCGAGAGCCATAATTACACAGTGCTGTCTCAGTGAAAGGACACTGATAATACATGCTGCTGTGTCACCAAAAGTGCAGCTTCTCCAAGTAAATTTGTCAGTGAGATAGACATTGTACAAACTGCTACATGACTATACTACACTCTACATTGAGGTGTTAGTGGTATAGACACTAAACACATCTCTACGCACAGTTTACAACTTTGCTTCTTCTCTCATATTTCTACAAGTGTGCAAAATACAAAACAGTACAAAACTCCCTGTGCAGTGAACATTCCTTTTTACAAAAAAAAAAAAAAAAAAAAAAAAAAAAAAAAACATTCTACTTGTTAGTCTTCTTATTTTTTTAAATTTTACAGCATGTATTAAAATGTGCCTAATTACTTATTTTAAAAGGCTCCCAAAGCTGTCTCAAGATAATTGAGCCAATAATGAACAACCCTTCTAACATTAATAGGACTTCTACATCTTTATGTATTTTGTTTAAATTTTTGAACTGTTTAGTATACATGAACTGCTTCACTACATTCTTTGTAAAAACAATCTTTGTTGTCTAACGTATGTGTTTATACATACATATCTTCCTTAATTAAGAATGTTTAGCTCCTTTTGTCCCCTTTGTACACAAGTCCCGTTCAAGTTCTTAAAGAAGCGACAAGGAGGCTATGTAAGGAGTGTGTCAGAACTCTCCATTACAATGAAAACAATATAACCAATATGACGCTGATCTTGCATTGTGTATAATTGGAAATAAGTAAGCACTCAGAGATATCTATAGTAACAATATGGGAGAGCGAGTCAATGCATTGTTGTGAGACGAGATCCGTCTGAATGAGTGGAAGTAGTAATGTCGGTCGAGAGCTCGGAGACAGAAGATGTGTCACGCTGCCCTCACGTCGGTGATGGCAGATCTTATCACACTCATGGTGTTATTTCATTCATACAGCTAGAAGAGATTTAGAAAACGGAATTCAAAATAAAATTCGCAAGCATAGCGGAAAGCGCTATTGCAGTGATAGGCTCTTGATTGTTACCCCGAGTTTGCAATTATCCCTTGTTTTGCTTGTCAGTTAAAGAAGTCTCCTTATCCACCAAATAATAAAAATTATTCTGCACACCTAAATAATATGCTGTGGTTATTAAATGTTAATGTAACTTTGAAATTGAAATAATTTGTTAGTCTTTGTCTGTTAATGGTTTCTGAAGTTTCAAAATAGACTTAATCTATGAAATTCCTTTTCACAAGTTATTTAGTAGTTAACAGGACCAAAACAAACTAAATTTTATTAAATTCAAACCTGGTAATAATAAGTATTAGCCGCTGCTGCTGCATACAGCCGCGAATTTCTGTAAATCACATGGAAAAAGGCAGTCACCTAAAAAGGTGAGTGCAAAAATTGGGGCAAAAACAGAGACACTGACACACCACAACATGTCATGTACTCTAATCCAGTAAATTCCGTCGCACAAGCCAGATTCTTATTCAAAAACGCAGTCATATAGCTTATCAGGATGTTAGTTTTAAAGTTTTCATGAAACGATCTACTGAGGGCTTAAATGACAGCGAAACGGACACTCATATAACACGCACACAGTGTTATTCAGGTTAGATTCTGTTTACTGATAGCTCGTGTTGCTTATCGAGTCCATTTTCACAGACGAACATAGGCATATTTGTTGTAGCTGCATTACATCAGTTACATTAGTTGTAGGTACGTTACATTATGTGAAATAAAATGATTAATTTTCCTTGCATACACAACCTTTTGAATAGCTTTAGCAAACACTGATGGCATAGAAATAGGTCTAAAATTGTCTGCATGATTCCATTCACCATTTTATAAAGAGGCTCCACTACTGAGTACTTTAATCGTTCAGGAAGCTGACCATTCTTAAAGGAAAAATGACAAATATGGCTAAGTACAAGGTTAACATGAGCAGTAAGGCACTTTAATATTCTACTAGGCACTCCATCGTATTCATGAGAGTCCTTAGGAGTCAGTGATTTAATTATTGACTCAATCTCCCCCTTGTCAAGTATCACAGAGGAATATTTCAAACACCAATCTTTGAAATGCATTTTCCCTCTAGAAACTAAGTTGTTATTTAATTCACCAGCAATGCTCAGAATGTGATAGTTAAATACTGTATATATATGTGACTTATTAATAACAGAAATACTTTTACTAGGAACTTACTTTATATCGTTGACGTTGTTCTGCTGACCAGACGCTTACCTCACCAATGACCAATTTTATCCTGTGAATTGGCTCTTCTATTTCCGTGGCACATACTCTTTGCCTTCCTAATAACATTTTAAGCGCCTTACAGTACCGTTTGTAATGGGTTACTGTAACTTGATCGTGACCCTTTCTAACATTTTGATATAATTCTCACTTTGTTCTACATGCTGCTGCTGCTACGGTCGCAGGTTCGAATCCTGCCTCGGGCATGGATGTGTGTGATGTCCTCAGGTTAGTTAGGTTTACGTAGTTCTAAGTCTAGGGGACTGATAACCTCAGATCTTAAGTTCCATAGTGCATAGAGGCATTTTTTGTTTTTGCTTGTGGTAAGGAAGAACATGTGTGTAATGATTGCCTGCAACGCTGAATTACGCAGTTGTGGACCAACGAAGCTTCTCCTCTTCCGACTATGACCTCCTTTCCACACACCGACGTGGCGGCACTGAGACCCGGTGCCCTCCAGACGCCTGCACACAGACTTCCTCACGATCTTTCACAGCCTGCGGAGACCGGACGAGATGACGCCGACCGGCTACAACAACCGGCCCCTCCCCGGGGATCCCGGTGCCAGATGAAATCTTGACAGACGTGAAGGTGATATGGTTCTTGAGGCCATGGTTGTTTCTACTGGCGCCTTCGTTCCTGAACGTCGCGACTCCGTCCCGTCGTCCAACTCCGAACCGTATGTGCGCAAACAAATGTGACCAAAACGATGCAAGAAAAGAAGATGGCATAACGTCAGAGCTAGAGTCATGCTTCCAAGATGAACTTATGGGAACCGGAATGTCGACAAATGGTCGCAATCACATGGGAATCCTACGAAAAACGCGTCACACAATACTCGTCCACATTTCTGTAGCGGGTATAATGTGTGAAGCTATTCCTACGCCGACCGCTAATTCTGTATGGCAAGGAATGAATGCACTGGCACCGGGGCATGACAAAATTTTACAAGATGATCCTCTGGGACCTTATGGAGCACTCGCCATCCTTAGAACGTCAGGTCAATGTACAACGCGTCAAGGCACTTCATACACAGTTTTGAACGGAGTGTGGCAAGTCCAGACAGAGCTAAATAAACATGTCCTGTCCTACCTCTTCATAAGCGGTTGCCAGACTATATTCATCCCTTACTCGCAGCTGCTTGGAAGGCGTAATTGTCCGAGTGCAATGCCAAAACAGCATCATCAGAGAAATGCACTCAACGTATAATGCAGTCGCGGATCTCAGGCGCAATCGACAAGCACTGATCGGTTCATTACATTTGCGTGACGGCCGACGGGTGGTATCACATTTGGACATTGCAACAGCCTTTAGAGCTCAATGCCGCCACTTCTATGGTGAAGAAGACCCTAACGTTGAGGCACTTACAGACATACTACAGACGGTCCATGGTATCCTTGATGGCCAGGCGACGGATTCCCTTTTGAGCAAACATCTCCACTGAAGACATCACTGATGCGATCACCAACGGGGCTCTCAGCCGACCGCCAGGATCAGACGGCCTGCCCTTAGAACTTTATAGAACCTTCAAGGATTTTACATTGCCGTGTTGGGGGGAAATGCACGGGGATCTACTGTCCTCTATGACGCCGCCAACACCGGCTTTTCAAAAAGGTCGAATTATTCCGATACCCAAGCCCTCTGGAAGCACGAGATCTGACAGCTATCGCCCAATCACTTTACAAAACTCAGATTTTAAGATTTTCACGCACTCCTCGTGATGCGTCCCAGACGAGTCATGCATCAGGCCCTACCGCCTGCACAGGCGGTCCTTTGGCGGAGAGCCGGCCGTGATGGCCGAGCTGTTCTAGGCGCTACAGTGTGGAACCGCGCGACCGCTACGGTCGCAGGTTCGAATCCTGCCTCGGGCATGGATGTGTATGATGTCCTTAGGTTAGTTAGGTTTAAGTAGTTCTAAGTTCTAGGGGACTGATGACCTTAGAAGTTAGGTCCCATAGTGCTCAGAGCCATTTGAACTTTGGCGGAGACACCAATATGCAATCAGTGCTGTCTGATTATAGAGACGTCATTGCCATCGCAACAGCCTGCCGACTCCAGGGAGCCATGGTTTCCGTCGATTTCGATCAGGCATTCGATCATGTGAACCACACTTTCCTCCCGAAGTTGATGGAAAGGATTACTTTCCCACCTGTCTTCGTCCTCTTAATAATGTGCCTACTTCGTGACGCTTCGTCGAGGGTGATGGTCAACTGCTGGATGACTACACCAATAGTGATCGCACTTTCAGAAGAAATAGTTGCCCCCTTTCAACGATGATGTACGCCATCGCACTAAACGGTTTGTTTGCGGCCTCCAACAACGTTAATCAGGGATCGCCCTGCGAGGACATGCATTCAAACGCCGCGCCTATGCAGAAGACCTTGTCTTCATAGTACGTACCAACGATGAAGTTCAAGAGGCAACGCGATCACACATTCAAACGCCGCGCCTATGCAGAAGACCTTGTCTTCAGTGTTCGTACCAACGATGAGGTTCAAGAGGCAACACGGTGGATCGAACAATACGGCAGCGGTGCTGGCGACCATATGAACGTCGCCAAATCCTGTGCGATGACCACTGGAATGGGACTCCCCGATGACAATGTGGCTCCGTTCAGGACGATGGTGTCTCTATGCTATCTAGGAATCGTTTTGACTCGAGACATCTGTCTCTCCGCGGAGGTCAGCTAACGGTGTCTTCTTCAGAACATCAGGACTGGCGTTATTGCGAGCAATAGACATGTTAAAAAAATGTGCAGTTAATTAACATTTACATGGCATCCCGCATAACACACATTGCACACATTTTACCCGTATCTATATTGATAGCGCGTGGGATTCAGGCTGCCTTCGGTTATTTTGTCAGTACTGGTCACATAATGAAGCTCGAGTACGACAACCTCACACACCACAAGCGAAGAGGTAGTATCGCCCTGGTCAATGTTCATGTGCAAGCTACAGCTGTTTACGTATATACGACCTCGAAGTTATGGACTCACAGCTACAACAGTATCAGTGGACGTTTGGTCGACGAACTCACACCTACTTCATGTCAATCACCTGTCGCCCTGGACCACTTTGCACCAGCGCTTTCACATATCATACATTTCCTCCTGGAATACAGTTATGTCAATGTAGACTTTCCCCACGCTATAGCGCCCACTACGGGAGATATTTGCCACCTGTTAATCCTGACTTACGCCAGGAAAGCTGTCGGAGAACGTCACCCAAAGGCTAGGTGACAAGTGGTGTGGCACGCAGTTCATCATGCATATTTCACCACGGAAACGAGCGACACCTGGTACATAGTCGTTGCCGGTAAATACCCGACTCGACACAAACTCCATGCCTCTACCTGAGGTCTATCGTGGACGTCACAGACGAACACCGTCTTCTCTGCGGTCAGGCAGACGACGTTTGGTTCCTTCTGCAGCAGATACTGCCCTGTTACCTGCGGGTGCCAAGGCCCATGATCGTCCCCAATATGCTCATGTGTTCGGACGAGACGTTATATTAAACCATGAAAGATGCACGCTTTCACATGGAGAAAGGGTATGGCCGTGCTTTACCTTTTCAGAAATTGACCCAAGAACGTGATTGATTTTTTGACGTTTTTGCTAACACGACACCATGTAATGAGACGACCCGTTAAGTACCTATCCACCTTTGCTACCTATCTAGGTAGCATTTTCTCTAACCCACCGTGCAGTTGGAACCTCCACGGCGTGCGGAGGTAACAGGTGGAGCTATATTCCCATGACCACCAAATGCTCGGCGTTCGCTTTCCGAAGGCATGTCTCCAACCGGCATCTTCAAAGCGATCTGTCGTCGAATCGTTTTCTCACACCAAGAGTACATTATCTTTTTCCTGCTTCCTATGTTAAATAAAGGGGATTTCTGTTATTTTTTTACACTGAATGTTTAAAAGGAGACCCCACACAAAATCATTGCCTTTGTTACCTCTCTTCTGTACTTTCTACTCAATGGATACACATTGATTATAGAGTAAGTGCTGCTTTATGTGAGAACTGTGATATATATATATATATATATATATATATATATATATATATATATATATATATATTTGTTTTGTTATCAGCATTCCTAATTGAGATATTGCATTTTGGAATGTTGGAAAACCGTTCTTGCAAATTCAATTGCAAAAGAAAAAATACTTCCAGATACACATTGTCAACAAAGAAAAAAAAAGTGGTTAAGACAACTGTACAGGACAAGCGAGAAATCACGTTCGTGTCCAGGTCCAGAAGAAATTTTCAAATGTCGCTAATAGGTCGATACCCAGTGCGGCTGACGTCATCCAATTTACAACTGACGAATAAATTTAGAATCTTTAAAATTACTTAGCAAAAGACTTCAGAAATTTTGTTGTAGTCGTCAGTCCGGAGACTGTGTTGATGCAGCTCTCCGCAACAGCCCATCCTCTTATGCGTTTTTATCGGCCCACAATTAGTACTGCCTAGATCCACTTCAATAAACTTACTGTCGTCAGGTCTTGGCACACCTCTATAATTTTTACTCCAAATGTCTTCTCGCAACTACGATCCCATAAGAGATAAAAAGAATCCAACTCGTAAACTATTCTGAATCTTAAAAAATGTAGCTGAAAGCCGTTACCAGCCGTAGTACTGTGACATCGTTTGAACAAGCTCGTTCAAACTGCCGACATCCAAGCGCCGAGGGACTAACAGGGCTTGCACGCACAAATGAAGGAAGGATTGTGCTGTGTTCGTGACTACAGCCACGCCAAACACAAATCTACGTCATGCTCCCTAATATGGTGTGGTCCAAGGAGTCGATATTTGTGAACAAAGTAAATACCTCATGCTTCCTGATATGGTATGGTTCAAGAAAACGACCTTTGTGAACATTATAAACACAGTTTCGAGACCCAGGGGAGAACGTGTCTGCAGCAGCATGGAGAGTACCCTGTGTCCCTCGTCGCCCTGTCTCTGACTTAGAACAGCTGTTAACCTCGGCTTGCCACCGCTGCTAACGAGACTGATTCTGAGAAATAGTGAGCCGACTTACTTCAGCACGAGTTCATGTAGAAGTGGTTAAGAATGTCTCATCCTGTAAGTGGCACCTGGAGTAGAGTTCCATTATGATGAATCCATTCTGACTTTGATTTCTATCCTGCTTCTTTGAGATTGACACCAAGTTTCGTACTTTGAAATAATTCCAGATTTTACTCTACCTGATGTCAAAGTACTACAAGCAGCCGATCCTACTTTCTCTTGTCGACTGTCAACTGAGGTAAGATCCTGTGTACTCTCTAAGGTGTCCTTCTATCGCCCTCTCTGGTCACGACTACTTACCACCAATTATCGGACTGAGTGTTCTTTCATTTCCCAAGACGTGTCCAATCAAAAGAGCCCTTCTTTTAGTTAGCTGTGGCTATTTACGTGCAGTATGTTACATTTATTTACGTTCAGGGAGAAAAGCCAGTCCCTGCACTAGTTATCGATCCTCAGCAGGCCATTCTGCATTCCGCTACAGCCATTTGGTGTCGCAGCCTTCTTATAGATAAGAGCATCGTTCGTAAAAATTCTTATTGAACATCTGACATCATCCAGTGGATCATTTACATATATTGTAAACAATAATGGTCGTATAACTTTCCTTGGGGTACTCCAGAAATTACCTCATACCTGTCGATGGTGAGTGCATGGCAAACAGAATGTAGGGGACGGTGGTGAGTAGCGATTGGCTTAATTGCTGCCTGTCCGGGACGCCTCAAACGCTTCATAGTACTCGATAATTGGAACGCCGGCGACATATGCATTACCGAAGCGTAGGAAAACAAATCGACATTTTTGGTTATTCAAAGGGCGGATATTAACAAATGGCGTCAAACGCAAAGCGAAATAAATTAACTGTACCATTCCCTCACCCAGTTCTTGTGGGTAGGTACCATTTCCCTGGAACACTGTGAATGCACATGACTATCATACTAACTTTTCAGTCTAGCAAATACACCAAAATAACTCGTTTCTGATCCGTGGAAGTGCGCTTTATTGTATGTGGATATTGTTTTCATGTGGTGATTTATAGATCCTACAGTCTGTCTCTTGCCTGTGAGTCTGTGCTTCACCCTGTGATGAAGATTTAAACCAGAGATATCCAGACTGGCATCGAATTAAGATGCAGGGATGTGCAGTAGCTGCGTGTTCCCTTCTACAAAAAAGCCATTCCCATGGCTCAGCTACACTAACCCGTTTCTTTATTGGGAGAGACAGAGGAAGCTACAAGCTTCACCCTTCCCCTCGCCTCTGGGTCGTCACCCCTCTGGGGGGCGGGCGTCGGTGTTCTTGCATGGTCTGTTAAGGACATGGCGTTATTCAGCAGCAAAACATTACATATTCTTCTCCCCAGCCCTTCCTTGTACCACAAACATCACGGACACGATCACGAAGGATGGAGACATCATCGATGAGCAACCGTTTCAGAAATACAGAAACCAAACTTCCAGGAAACTCACAGAGTTCGGAGACAGGCAGCATCGTCTGCGGTGACTAAGTTACCGTTAATTGTGAACACCACATAAAAATATCAGGCTAAATGGTGTATGAACCGAGTACGGAACTGTACAGTGGCGCTACGCAACTAATCCTTTGCCCTCAGAAGAGTGGAGGGCATACGTTTTTAGTTAAAAAGAGCTAGAAAGACTAAATGAAGATTGGCGTTTAATATCCGGTCAACGACTCGGCCATTAAAGGAGGAGCTCAACGTCATACTGAACAAGCAAGGACTGAGTGAGGTGGCGCAGCCATAAGACGGCAGAGCAATGGTTCAAAACCCCTTACTTTGGTTTGCCATATTTCACTAACGTGCTTAATCCAAATGGCAGGACGGTTGGTTTGTGAACGACAATACAACATTTATGTTCCCCAATCCGAGCTTGTGCTCCGTCTCAAATGACCGATTCGGCGAGGGGGCGTTAAACACTAATCTTCCGTGTTTGAACAAGGAGGGGGAGAGAAATTGGCCGTGACATTTCAAAGGAACTATTCCAGTACTCATCTGAACTGAAATAAATAAACCACAGAAAAGCCTTTGTAGATGACGGATGCACGATTTTAAAATAAAAAATAGCGAAAATTATAAAAAGTGCTAAGCAAAAATGGTCTTATTACAAATGAGGTAATAAAATGTTTGTAGCACAGCCAAATTCGTTTCTAGTCCCTTCCACAAACAAATATGATATCTTGAGGCTATTTCAATCATCTTGCATTCAACTTCTTACTTCATCTGCCAAATTTGTTTACGAATGGTGCGTACAGTTTGGCATAGGACTTAAATTGCAATGAAATCTTCTATTATTAAAAAAAATCACACAGCTAACTACCTGCATTATGCTCGAATGAGGAAAATCAAGGGGTAATTCTGATAATCATTAGAGCTATTCTGATTAGTACATAGCGTGTAAAAAAAAAAGGGTATAGAAAATTTTAGAGTCTTCAGAGGAGACAGTACATACATTTTTTCATGTGACAAAAATGTCACAGATGCGCTCTTTCCCAGCTACTCGTCCACGAAGGTTATGATGCTAGTGATTTTCAGAGATGGTATTCAAACTGCCATGTGATAAATATTGTCTTAGAGGTGTTCCTTACCTCCTCGGATTTATTTATTTATTTTTTACTGCAGAAGATTGGGTCACCATTTTTCTGAAGCTGCAGACATTATTCGTGTAAAACCAGCTTTTTGTGAGAGTATGAGACACAAACTACGCACGCACTTGCCAATTCTGTGTTAAACCAGGGCTGTCAAGGGCGTGCCAGACTTCACTCAAGCAGCATGAGCGGACCGCGTGTGGGTCAGCGCTCGGCTTGTCTCGGCTTTGTTCTTTCGTTCCCGGAAGTGTTTGGTACAGCGTGATATCTCATTTACTTATATGAATGCCTGGAGTTCGTTCCTTCGGACATGTCCGGAAAAACACACCAATCTGACAGACACAAATCTGCAGCTGTGATACATAATACGTAAACCAATAATGTTGGGGGGGGGGGGGAGGTAGTAATTTAAACGAAATTAAGTGAGTTAGACCTGAAAAGTGGATGATATTAGGATGTTTTGGTAGGTTCTACGTAAGTTTTCATTTTGTAGTGAAGGAGCGAGTGATGTTTCCATCGTTTTTTTCGACCCACACACATCGTATTTTAGTGCCTCTCTTGCTGTGAACAAAATGTTGCGTCTTTCCTGTGTTATAAAGATTTTGACATGTCGGTGCTGTCACAGGGTCGGAAAAAGCTGATAATCTGTCTATCACTTCGATAGATACAATGCGTTTGTTCAGTACTGGCTAAATGGCTCTGAGCACTATGGGACTCAACTGCTGTGGTCATAAGTCCCCTAGAACTTAGAACTACTTAAACCTAACTAACCTAAGGACATCACACACATCCATGCCCGAGGCAGGATTCGAACCTGCGACCGTAGCAGTCGCACGGTTCCGGACTGCCGCCTAGAACCGCGAGACCACCGCGGCCGGCTGTTCAGTACTGTGGGTCACTTTCTTATGTAACAGTCCACACTAGTTCGTAGTCATAGCGCTCTGCTTTAGGTCCTAGGGATGCTCTCACAGTTGCTGTGTCAGTATTCCAGCAGCAACGAATACGAATTGTTACGTTACGAGAGCCAGTGCTGACCTTGTGTGTGTAGGCAGTTGTACTTCTCAACTAGTGTTCCCGATAATTTTACGTTAATATAGTTGCTTGTGGCATCCCGGTTTGTGTGTTTCGACATGCCTCTCTAAGGTGTGTGGTAATTATTGACCTAACGAATCTATGGAACTCGTTTCTTCACGATTGAATACAGCAAAGACTGCAATTTCTTAATGCACTTTGGGATGGAAATTGTCTTATGCTTGCAAAGTCCTCTGCAGTTCGTGGCTGGCTGCACAATATCGAACTCACATTCAGTGTTGTGACTAAATCACAACAGTCTCTTGTGCAGTAAAGCGATACCTCTAAGCAAAAGCTCCATATCTTCTGCTGTAATATTATTGGGGAATCAAGTATGCCCCAGTTTCTTTTAATGTAACTGCTGCTTTAGTTCTAGCGAGCGGCTACTCATACATACTTCGAAAATGTTAACTGATAAGGTTGTCGTGATAACCCCTCGCATTCGTTATACACTGACGTTACAAAAGCCATCGGATACCTTCTAATACCGTGTCGCACTTCCTTTTCTCCTGTGTAGAGCTGCAAATCGACGTGGCATGGACTCATCAAGTCGTTGGAAGTTCCCTTAAGAAGTACTGAGCCATGTTGTCTTTATAGCCGTCCATAATAGTGAAAGTGTTTCCGGTGCAAGATTTTGTTTACTAACTGACCTCTCGTTTATATCTCGTAAAGGTTCATGGGTGGCCAAATCATTCGCTCGAACTGTCCAGAACTTTCTTAAGACCAATTACAAACAAGTGTGGCCCAGAGTCATGGCATTTTGCTATCAGTAAAAATTCCATCGTTGTTTGGAAATATGAAGTCCATAAATGGCTGCAAATGGTACCCAAGTAGCCGATCATAAATATTCCCAGTCAATAATCGGCTCAATTGGACCAAAGAACTCATTCCATTATATGGAAACACAGCCCACACCATTATGGAGCCCCCACCAGCTTTCGCAGTGCATTGTTAATAACATGGATCCGTGGCTCCGAGGGGTCTACACCACACTCGAACTCTACCATCAGCATCTCACAGCTGAAATCGGGATTCATCTGACCAGCCCATGGTTGTCCAAGAGTCCAACTGCTACGGTCGCGACCTCAAGAGTGATATGCTGTTGGCAAAGACACTCGCGTTGGTTGCTGGGTGCCATAGCCAATTAACGTCCAATTTCGCCGCATTATATTAAGGATACGTTAGTCGTACGCTCCACTCTGATTTCTGTGGTTATTTTATGCAGTGGTGCTTGTCTGTTAGCACTGACAACTCTATGCAAACACCGCTGCTCTCGGTCGTTAAGTGAAGGCTATCATCCACTGCGTTGTCCGTGGTGAGAGATAATGAATGAAATTTAATATTCTCGGTACACCGTTAACACTATGGATCTTGAAAATATTGAAAAGGCTAACGATTGCCGATACGAGATGTCCCATGCGTCTAGCTCCAACTACCAATCAGCGTTCAAAATCTGTTAATTCCCGCTGTGCGGCCATAATCACGTCGGAAACCTTTTCACATGAATCACCTGAGTACAGATGACAGCTGTGCCAATGCACTTTCCTCTTATACGTGCGCGATGCTACCGCCATCTGTATATGTGCATATCACTATCCCACGAATTCTGTCACTTCAGTGTAAAACGGGAGTGTGATTTGACGGTGCTGGACGTGCCACACTGCTGGCGAGACGCCAGGTATGAGAGAAACCACTGCACTGCAGCTGGCGAGATATTTAAGCTGCTTAGTTTGGCAAGTATAATGTCTAATTCGACATGAGAGTTGCCTCTTATGAATCCATGGCAAGCTTTTTTTCCATTTTGTTCGTTATTGATCGTTGTGTTAAGCCGTTGCGGACGTCGCAAGACATCCTGTTCAAGTTCAGTGGTTGATCCTTCCACTCAGTTCTTTGTTACAGAGGCCAACCGGCTCTCTGGCCAAACACGCTGAGCTACCGTGCCTCCTAAGCTTCAGGTCATCTGTTACCTTTATTAAGGCAGGTTTGTGCTGTGATGTTTACGTGTTGCTGTTTCGTATTCGTCTAGTTGATTATTCGTATTTTGTTAGCTGGTCGTGGAGTATGAATTCCAAGAGCTTGGGCAGTGCAGGAAGAAAACAGATAGATCGGTAATCAGAGGGAGTTTTGGTAACGTCCATTTTAGGTTGTGCCTTAACTAGTCCCAGTTTCCAGGTGTCAGGGAAAACACTTACGGTTAAGGGCTGATTTAAGGTATCTCTTACAGTGGGTAGTAGTGGGTCAATGATAAGCTTCGTCATTTGGACTTTCCTGCGATCATGTCCAGTAGATACTGATGTAACATGCAGGATGGCTTTTTTGACAGCATTGCAATAACGTGCTTTAGATAGAATTTATCGTCGATACACCCGTTTACACCTATGAAGTAATCAATGAGTCTCTGTTTCATTTGTGGTTATACAGTAGATAGTGTGAAGTACCGGTCAGTTCTTCGGCTGGGCCGGTGGGATCAGCTGCAGCCTATACTTTGCCTTTACCAAGACCACACAGGTTTTACCGTAGAGCAGCTGCTCTATTTCCGTTGTCGGTTAATGCATAGGTATGCCTCAGTTTTGCATTGTTTACAGCTTTACTGACTCTGTTTCACATCTGCTTGTAAACAATATGATTTTCAGGTTCGGGGCATAGGTTATATCCCCGATGTGCAACCTCTCTGCGATTCATGAGGTAACTTTGGTGCGGCAGGAAACGAGGGTTCCCGAAAGTGGAAGCGGCTGGTTTCTTCAGGAAGAGGGGTGGTTCTCTGACCAAGGTTTGACAGTGGACGTTAAAATGTCGACTAGTGTTAGGAACAGAAATTCTCTAAACAGAGATTTATAGTCTATGCGCAACATTACTGAAAACAAGATAAACGGAATAAAAACAATGTGTTCTAGTAATGGTTCTAATGATAGGTAACAACAGTGGTACGATAATAAATTGCTAAATAAAAAGCAGTAAGATAGTAAAATTATTC
This sequence comes from Schistocerca nitens, assembly GCF_023898315.1. NCBI lineage: Eukaryota > Metazoa > Arthropoda > Insecta > Orthoptera > Acrididae > Schistocerca > Schistocerca nitens. The sequence continues at coordinate 497,838,971 of NC_064616.1, forward strand.
GTCTGAGTTAGAGCCCTGTCAGAATAGTGAAGTAATAGTAAAATAACGAACTATACTGGTAATTGAAGGATGAAAATGAACAGAAAATTTATCATTAGTACTAATAGTAAACCTGATCATACAAATCATAGTAACAAGAAAGTATTACAAAAATAAATTATTTCATTACAAAATAAAGACACAAAACTAAACTCACAAACTTGAGGCAGAAAGAGATGACATGTTCTGAGCTTCTAAAGGAAGGCATTTGAGTTCATTTTTATTACAGACTTCTCTTTTCCCATTATTGGTCTTCACCACTATCCCTGTCCGCCCCTGGTAGCTGAGTGGTCAACGCGACAGAATGTCATACCTAACGGCCCGGGTTCGATTCCCGGCTGGGTCGGAGATTTTCTCCGCTCAGGGACTGGGTGTTGTGTTGTCCTTACGAGCAACATTTCATTCCCATCGTCACGCAAGTCGCCGAAGTGGCGTCAACTCGAAAAACTTGGACCAGGCGAACGGTCTACATGGCGGGAGGCCCTACCCACACGACATTTCCATTTGCCACTATCCCGCCGTCGTTTGGTTCAAATGGTTCAAATGGCTCTGAGCACTATGGGACTCAACTGCCGAGGTCATTAGTCCCCTAGAACTTAGAACTAGTTAAACCTAACTAACCTAAGGACATCACAAACATCCATGCCCGAGGCAGGATTCGAACCTGCGACCGTAGCGGTCTTGCGGTCCCAGACTGCAGCGCCTTTAACCGCACGGCCACTTCGGCCGGCCCGCCGTCGTTTGCCCACACGTTTTGTAACCGAAATCTCGAGATCGCACTATTCAGAATTTTTAGTCTTTCAGAGGTGAGACCCTCGCCTATTGTCAGACTTGACTTCACGAGTTTCTTCTTCGTTAAGAAGATTTCAGATATTTTCCTGTATGACACAAACTTCACTATTATTTCAAAGTTTAGAAAGAAGTCTGTAACTGGAGGAAAGCAGCGATCGGTGTAAAACGCTAAAAATCAAATAAAAACAGTGTCGATCCGATTTTCAGATTTTTATTCGTTAGCGACCGGTTTCGGCTCTTTCCTCAGACCATCTTTGGGCTTTTTTCCGGTGCAGTGTAGTAATGGTTCAAATTGCTCTGAGCACTATGGGACTTAACTTCTGAGGTCATCAGTCGCAGTATAGTAATAACACATATTCAGTATAGCGGGATGAAAATATGGCTAAACAAGGTCTAAAATGTAGGCTACAATAATTAAAAAGAACTATGCTATAGCCATTATGGCAGTTATATCCACTGTGTTGGCGGTCTTCTCTACTATCGTCGAGAAAAACTGAAGCACGAATATAGACTTCCAAGCCACCGGACATCCGCTGTCTCCTCAGCGTTCCGTTGGGGATTGGGTTGTTCTGGTGGAAGAGACCACACGGTGAGGTCATCGGTCTCATCGGATTAGGGAAGGATGGGGAAAGAAGTCGGCCGTGCCCTTTTAAAGGAACCACTCCTGCATTTGCCTGACGCGATTTAGGGAAAACACGGAAAACCTAAATCAGGATGGCTGGACGCGGGGTTTAGCCGCCGTCCTCCCGAATGCGAGTCCAGTGTGCTAACCACTGCGCCGCCTCACTCGGTCAGCGTTCCGTCTTCTGCCGTGGTATCTGTGGTACGCCGCGCTGCAGTGCAACTTTTGATACTGGAAAGCCATTGCTATAGCAACCAAATATAGCTGTCTGCTGCACTGAGTACATAAAAATGTCCACAGGACGCAGTTTGCACACTATAGGGATTACAGCATGCTTGTCACTTTGTTGTAGCCGGCCGAAGTGGCCGTGCGGTTAAAGGCGCTGCAGTCTGCAACCGCAAGATCGCTGCGGTCGCAGGTTCGAATCCTGCCTCGGGCATGGATGTTTGTGATGTCCTTAGGTTAGTTAGGTTTAACTAGTTCTAAGTTCTAGGGGACTAATGACCTCAGCAGTTGAGTCCCATAGCGCTCAGAGCCATTTGAACCATTTTGTCACTTTGTTTCTTTTAGTTACATTAATTATGATAGGATTAGACACGTAAAAATGTTATGTATGTTGCCTTTGTATTTGTTTCTGTATCTATTTTTCTTATGAATTAGACTAAACCAATCAATGTAACATATCTCACGCACGATTGGCTATCAAATACGTAATGCTGTAGGCGATACTTGAAGCTCACAGTATATAATCTCGACTAGCTGTATTAGTCAGCAGTGACATCCTTACTTCTACCGATCTCGCTCCGTCTGCCGCCACCAGCAGCCAAAATCGGTATAACATCTTACTTCGTAATTATTGTGGCTGATGTTTTAGACGTTGTTTAGCCATATTTTCATCCCTCTATGTTGAATGTGTATTATTACTGTATTGCAGCTGAAAAAAGCCTGAAGATGGTCAGAGGAATAAGAATCTGAAAACGCGATCGAGACAGCTTTTATTTGATTTACACTATCATCGGATTGTGTTCTGAAGACCCTGGCTTTCTACATTGCATTCTATGGCTCCTGTTAACGACATCCAGTGTCACCTGCAGGCGTAGCTGCTCTCAGGCAAGACTGATCACTAATTCGTTTGTATTCTTTCTGTTGTTTTCAGGAATCCCGAATAACCTAAGATAATTGCGTCACTGGAATTGTTTAAGTTCGTCTGATTTCTCGATCAGTTGTGCGGTAGCTGGTGAAGGTTTGCGAAGCTCATTGAAGAAGGATTGAATAATTAATTTGGCGGTGATTTTTCCTTGTTCCCCTAACAACTAGCGATATTAAATCTCACCTGTGATTCTTCTGCTGTCCCGACCGCTGCCAGTATCAGGTTCCATCACGTCTAGCTGGGTTTAGTGATTAACTGATAAAGGAACAGATAACAGGGGGAAGCCAGGGGCCAAGAAAATAAACAGACAGATCTGGTACGATGTTGTGTCAAGACGACACATTTAATGAGACGCAGCCTGCTAAACGAGAATAACAGTTACTGCTCGCCAACAAGGCTAAGAAACTGGGAAGACTCGTCTTGCTGCAGGTAAAGACACAATCATAATCATGTAGTAGAAATTACGGACATAACGTTCAGTGTTCCAGCCCCCGCACTAAGAGAGAGTGCATCGAGAGATAGCTGAAAGTCGTAAGAACTGATGACACCAGCCCAGGCAACGGTCGTTGAGATAGCTTTTACGGAAGCACGACGCGATTCCCGCATCAACCGTATGGTGTATACGTTACCGTGTCGCATCTGAATTACTTCCGATTTTCATGCGGAAACTGACAACTGAGCGTGCTGTACTATGTCCCGCGATCAATGGCCGCTACCGATGTAACCAGCATGCACGTCTGTGCAAAATGTCGGCAACTCAGTCGCGGGCGATGGTCACGAACTTGCACCCATTACGAACGGGCTTCCACTGGGATGCCGAGAGCGTTTCCCATCATTTTTGTGTCCCAAGACACGACACTGTCTGTCTCCGCCGAAGGGAAGAGGAGCTCCTTAACCAACTTAACAGATGCACCTCTCACGCAATCGTTCCTGTCCAATAAGTCTGTCTCGGCAACCTCACAGTTGCGACACCTGGAACACAGGGATTTCCGTGGAAACGGAGGACTGGCCGTGTGTCCCACCGCCACTGGCTAAGAAAAACTGAGATTCATGACTACCTTAGCTTTCTGCGAATATGCCGTATTGTACATATTCTGTATTAATTAAACCAGGCGTCAGAAAAATATAATCTCTTCACTAGGTGGGAATCATGTTGTTTGGTAAGCCTACGAAGTTCCCTAATGTTAGCGGAAAATTCATTTGATACGATTTAATCGCAGTTAATGAAATCGAATTGTTAACTACTGGACCGATAAGCCCGTGACTTATACCAAACAGCTCGTAATTTAAGGGCAAAGCTAAATCTGTTATCAGCAGTATTGATTAAATTTTATTAGGGCACTCTCACTTCGTCAGAGGGTTCTAGACTGGTTGCTACCTTGCATCCACGTGTTCTGTAGGTAGATGGCATACTACATCAGTGCTACAGTGCCCGGTCCTCAGTTTCTTTTAAAGTTTTTTTTCAGAGCACGGACATCGAACGCGTTTGTCTTCAGAGTCTCCTGTCTTTGGCCATCACTACATCACCGACAGCATCATTGATTGTCAGTATAAAGAGCCCGAGCGTGTCTTGTGAATGAAGCGCGGCACTCACCTCAGCCTTCACAAGCGCTGCGACGTCAGGGATGCCGGGCGGTGGGGCCATAGCTCGCTGTGTGGGCTGGAACCCAGCACTCTCTCCAGACTGGCTGCTGTCGTTGCTGCGCGTTGTTCCACGGTTATCCATTTTAAATGTAGTTCCAGGTTATAGGCTTTTAGAAACAAACACTAATATGACTCTCGACACTCGCTACACGATTCTCGTAACATATAACTGCTTAACAACACCTCCCAAATTCGGGTAAACTTGCAAGCCAAACCAAAGCGCGTCACGCACTCGCCGCCATCTTGTGTCATATCAGAAACTTGTTTCGGTGTAAAAAATAAATAATTTGAATGTATTATGTTCATTTATTTTCACACAGTAAAATCATGATTAACATTTTTCAGGTTGTAGTGGCTCCAAGCTAAAGTATTAAATTTATCTGATAGGTAAAACGTTGATGTATCCACGACGTCGTTCTAAATATTTTGGAACAAATTATTCCTAACGATGAGACAATTTTGCTAGCAGGCCCAGCAGAAGGTCTGATCTCCACATTGATACTCGACTGATATTGACTGCCTGCGGGATTTATGTTGGGCCTGCTGTGTGTACAAGTTCAACAACCAACAGTATAATCGACTGGTATCATAACCATCTTTATGCAATTGTACGATAACATGGAGGCATTTCTGTCTAATCTGCATTTACATATACATTCCACAACGCACCTTACGGCGCGCAGTACTTGGTTATTCACGAGTGCCACCGCAGCTGCCATGTAAGGGTCCTCACCAAACGAAGAATTAAATACGATCAGACAAATAGCTTCAAACAATGGCTATCCTCCTACGTTGTTAGACTCCATAATGCACTAAAAGCAGAAACAACATGTGCACTCTCTTCATTACCCCGTCTCTACCCACCACCTAAAAAATGCAATTAGTGGTCCACAATTTCATATTTAGGAAATGTCTCACTGGATGCAGGCAGAAAGCTTAAATCCAGGAACGTAGAAACTTCAATTTATGTGCAAGACGCTGTTGAACACTTTTTCCCGATGGTATAGACAGCTTTTGCAAAAGAGTGAAATATGAAGCCACTTGTGTGTGTGTTGGGGTTTATGGGCGCTCAACATCGAGGTCATCAGCGCCCATGAAGCCACTTGTAAATGAGACAAACTGTATATTGGTCAGGCCGGCAGGGGAATGAGAATCTGGTTGAAGGAACACCACAGAAGTTGGAAAATTAGAAAAGGAGGTTCTACTTTGTCAGACCGCAGTTAAACATACGTCCATCAGCCCAAGCTTAGTACTGAATGACGAGACACAGTTCCATTACTGGCCAATTTTAACTGTAAATTCTACTCACAATGCAACGCAAGCCATGCTGTGAATCGCCCCTCTTACTCACATTTCCCACTTTCCATTGTTTCAGTGACTATGATTCCTCTTGTTGAGTTAATTTGTCTAATATTAGCTGCTTCACTTATCTGCTTAATCGCACTAGTATAACTTACGTCTATGTAGTTTAGAGGCTATTAAACACGTATTATTTTGTTCAGTCCGGCCTTTGGGATATGTCACCAAAGTTTATTCTTAAATTTATTTCCTTCTATGATCAATTGTTGTAATTTGTGTAAAATCCATTAGTTACCGAGTCATATATTTCATTGTAGTTAAATAATCTTCCATCGCATTTAAACTGAAATAAACCCTCTTCATTTGCTCAAAAATTTAGTTTTAACATTTTTCGGTGCGAAGGCTGTGTCGTTCGTGCACTTTGCGGGAAAACGGATTGTTTTCCTACAGGGGTGCGAATCACTCGGGTGCGGGACTTTAGTCTGGTAAGCACTTCTAGTCGAAGCTGTGGCATGTATGGTTGGTACTTGGCACCTGTCCTGAGTAGTTTAGACTGGAGAGCCTGTGGTGAAGTTCTTCCTGTACCGACAGTGTGACTTCAAACGTCTCGGACTACTCGGTTGCCGAGGGCACACTAAAGCGTTTTTGGTTTATCAGTCTTGACGTTTGGTACCCTTGTGTACTCTGTCGTATAAGTGAGCTAAATTGGTCCTTGGTACTACCAGCGAACCGGTGTGTCACACGCTGAAATCTACCGTGATTTCAGGGCTCTGGTAGAGAGTAAATTGCGATCCGTCTGCCTGATCGCTAGATCGTGAGATTTTTGCATTTCCTTCCTAGCCGCGATCGATTCACAGGTGCCGCCTCCACGTCTCACCTTCGCCGCACACATCTCGCCAGCTACAAGTTACATCGCCGTATGAAGCAAACAGGATAACATACTGCTGCTCCGGCATTGTCAGGGCGTACAGATCTCAATCACTACTTGCTGTCAGCTGCACCTATGTAGATAAACCTTAGTAGATTTGTTCAATCAAAGTCTACTCAGCGTCAGATCAATTCATCTATTGTTATCCACATTTTTAGAGCCAGAGTACTTGACTCACTGTTCACATAGTTAAGCTCTCTCTGCCACCCAGGAGACACCCAATGTAGTCTTAAATCACCCGTTAGTTGTTTACGGTATTCGATAATAACTTGTTTACGTAATTTGTCTGTTTTGGAAAAATAAATGTTGATAGCACATTAAATTTTGCCCACATTCGCTACCATTTAAATAGTCTCACCACGGTTACCTTTCACAGTGGCGTCCCATGCCAGGATCTCGGATTGATGGCACCTTCTGTGACCGCCTGATCGCGTTGCCTAGCGTAGTCATTCAATTTGATGTCCCTTGCGCAGAATTTTGAGTTAATGGCGCCTTCTGCGCCTAGTGAAGGTTCTGTTCACCCTGTTTAATGTAGTGCACTGGATAGAGTAGATTCGTGTTGCTGACGCCTAGACATAATACTAATACTTAATTATTGTATGTGTGTATTTTCATGTTGTGGCTGTGACTTCCCTGTCACTTGATTGTGTGAGATGGCAAACGGCGTTGTGCTGATTTGTTACGATTGATTGAGATTTTCCTTTGGGAGTATAGACGAGCGTACTGTTATTTGGAGTTGTCAGGAACTAGGAATCAGCAGCTAACGGGAGCGTAATTTAGAGTAGAATCTGTGTGGCACAGGAATTTGTAGTGTTTAAATTCATTTGCGTCAGAATTACAGTGCATCCTTACAAGCAGTAGGGCAAGTTTGCTACAGAGTAGCGGAAGTAATTGTATTTTTTTAACCATGGATCCACGTCAGATTAATCGCGGTGTCCAGGCAGATATTACACGGGATTCTCAGGTAAATGCAGTTGCAGACCGGGCAGAGAAAACGAACGTAGAGCCCGCAGACTCTGATAACATGTCTCAGTCAGATGAAGAAAGTGAACGGGAGACCGCGGCAGAACAAAATACAGGCGCTGTTGGTACGAGACGCCCCATCAGTGAGACTGGCATAACAGAATAAAGAACGAAACGACACAGAATGATGGAATCTCTTTCATCTAGTACGGAAGGTGTTAGCGGTGGATCTCAGTTACACGTTCTCATGCAATTCATGCAAGAGGCAGAAAGGAAGAAGCAAGAGGCAGAAAGGAAGAGAGAGAAGGCAGAGAAAAAGAGACGGGTGGAAGAGGAGGAGAGGCACAAATTAGTCATAAGAAAGGTCACAGACGGTATAGATGGAGTCAAGAACGAAATCGCAGGAATCCCAGAAGAACTAGAGAATGTCAAGAAAACGACAGCAGGAACGCGTGAGGTCACGGACCAGGGAAAGGCCGATGCCAAAACAGCGCGATTGGTAGCGCAGGTAGCACGAAATGAGGCATCGGTGGCCAAAGAACAAGTTAAACTGGCAAGAACTGACGTGTGTAAGACAAAAAAGGCACTTGCAACTCTCCAAAAGCAAGACAAAGAAAATTGTTCAAGAAACACAAGAAACAAAGTGAGAATGTCAAGCGAATCAAACAGATAGAAACCAAACAGGCCGAAATCACTGACTTCAAAGATCAGCAGACCCGAGTCGCAGCGCAATAAAACGAGTTCGCTAAGGACGTTCGGCAGGCGCATGAGCGGGTCGCGGAATTGCAAACACAATCTCGTCCGGTAGAGCGCCATCGAGAGCATCACAGAAGTGAAGAAAATGTTTTGCGACTCTCCGAACCGCTACATGAGCACACACCCCCTACACATGGGCGAATATAGCAGGAATATGCTCCTGTCGCGGCCAAACGCATAATACACTCCTGGAAATTGAAATAAGAACACCGTGAATTCATTGTCCCAGGAAGGGGAAACTTTATTGACACATTCCTGGGGTCAGATACATCACATGATCACACTGACAGAACCACAGGCACATAGACACAGGCAACAGAGTATGCACAATGTCGGCACTAGTACAGTGTATATCCACCTTTCGCAGCAATGCAGGCTGCTATTCTCCCATGGAGACGATCGTAGAGATGCTGGATGTAGTCCTGTGGAACGGCTTGCCATGCCATTTCCACCTGGCGCCTCAGTTGGACCAGCGTTCGTGCTGGACGTGCAGACCGCGTGAGACGACGCTTCATCCAGTCCCAAACATGCTCAATGGGGGACAGATCCGGAGATCTTGCTGGCCAGGGTAGTTGACTTACACCTTCTAGAGCACGTTGGGTGGCACGGGATACATGCGGACGTGCATTGTCCTGTTGGAACAGCAAGTTCCCTTGCCGGTCTAGGAATCGTAGAACGATGGGTTCGATGACGGTTTGGATGTACCGTGCACTATTCAGTGTCCCCTCGACGATCACCAGTGGTGTACGGCCAGTGTAGGAGATCGCTCCCCACACCATGATGCCGGGTGTTGGCCCTGTGTGCCTCGGTCGTATGCAGTCCTGATTGTGGCGCTCACCTGCACGGCGCCAAACACGCATACGACCATCATTGGCACCAAGGCAGAAGCGACTCTCATCGCTGAAGACGACACGTCTCCATTCGTCCCTCCATTCACGCCTGTCGCGACACCACTGGAGGCGGGCTGCACGATGTTGGGGCGTGAGCGGAAGACGGCCTAACGGTGTGCGGGACCGTAGCCCAGCTTCATGGAGACGGTTGCGAATGGTCCTCGCCGATACCCCAGGAGCAACAGTGTCCCTAATTTGCTGGGAAGTGGCGGTGCGGTCCCCTACGGCACTGCGTAGGATCCTACGGTCTTGGCGTGCATCCGTGCGTCGCTGCGGTCCGGTCCCAGGTCGACGGGCACGTGCACCTTCCGCCGACCACTGGCGACAACATCGATGTACTGTGGAGACCTCACGCCCCACGTGTTGAGCAATTCGGCGGTACGTCCACCCGGCCTCCCGCATGCCCACTATACGCCCTCGCTCAAAGTCCGTCAACTGCGCATACGATTCACGTCCACGCTGTCGCGGCATGCTACCAGTGTTAAAGACTGCGATGGAGCTCCGTATGCCACGGCAAACCGGCTGACACTGACGGCGGCGGTGCTCGAATGCTGCGCAGCTAGCGCCATTCGACGGCCAACACCGCGGTTCCTGGTGTGTCCGCTGCGCCGTGCGTGTGATCATTGCTTGTACAGCCCTCTCGCAGTGTCCGGAGCAAGTATGGTGGGTCTGACACACCGGTGTCAGTGTGTTCTTTTTTCCATTTCCAGGAGTGTAGAACACGCTCCGTGGGTAACACGCAGCATGTCAGAGACCGAGCCGGAAAACAACTGTACACCTCTACGAGGGTCAGAAGCGGTATTACGTGAATATGACAACACGAGGGGACACCATAACAGTGCACGAGGATCGTTTGGGCACGGATACATGGAATCACACGCTGCAGACGAGAGGGATAACTCGTACGGTGGATAAGTCGGACCTTTCGACAGCAAATTTTTCTTGACCATCCAGAATTTTCAAGTCTACAAGGAGGCAAACAACGCATTACATCCAAAGACCTGGATGGCACAGTACGATCACGTGCTACCAGAATCTTGGCCACTGAGATACGAGCTCCAGTTTAACTGTGGTTTCGTAGAAGAGTCGATTGCAGAACATATGCACGGAGTTGCGGAGATTTGTCGCTCCTACTAAGAATTTAAGGACACATTCCTTAGCACATACTAGTCGCAAGACACACAGGAAAAGATAAAATAGGAGATCATGTAAGGAAAGGACTTCGAAGCGTCAGGATTCCGCAGTCCTGTCAAATTCTTCGAATCCCTGGTCAAGAAGAATGGATTCTTGGATCACTCGTAAACTCCCAAAGAAGTTGTAAGACACTGCTACATTAAATTACCTATACATTACCAGCAACTGCTCATAGGTAGATGCAGCGATTCAGTCGATGCTTTCAAGAGTGCGCTGTGAGAACTTGTGTACGTGAATGAAATTCACAACTCGCATGAAAGAAGTAGAAATAATGACCGGAACTGGCCAGATTCACCAGAGATGAATGACGATGGACGAAATGGGGGAAAACACCGATCGAATCGAAAAAAAAATTCAAACTTCAGTGGGAATAACCAGGAATCATGGGAATATAGAAGAAGACGATGAAATTATAATCATAACAACCACAACAACAACAACCGACGAAACGGAAACTGAAGATAGCAACAGAACTCGAACAAGTGCCAACAGGATTCTAGGTAGCAACAGTGAAGCAATAGCAGAACATGCAACGGTCGAGGTCAGTGGAATGACCAATGTAGCGAATATATGGAATTGAGGCCACCTAACCCATCGCAGGAGTCACGCAGAGAAAATCAAACAGGAATTGATACACAGCCGCTCCAGACTCAGCTCAAAACAATGCCGCAGAAACTATCGGAACGAGCGATATTAACCTGTTAGAGTACGAAGACACAAAGAACTGCTACGGGAAGAGAAGGTGCAGTATGTAAGTAATCTCCATGGATGAACGTAATTTAATGTTGATATTGTGTTGCTTAGTGTAATTTTCCACTTGATCTATTTCGGTGTTAGTTTGTTTGTTGTCATTTCCATTAGGTTTCAGCATGAGTCCTTCTTGAACGTGGTCAAACGAGTTGCGTATTTTTGACATCTTCATGCCAACATTCACTGGCAGGTGCCAGATTGAATTAAAATTCCATTACAAGTTATATCTCATCAACCATTGGCACTTTTTGTGGCATGCCAATGCAGGCACGTTGCAATACTGAGCACTCCAAACAACTGAGTACTGCTATTATTTCATTGGACCTCACAATTGTTGTCCCATTTCCGCTCCCAGGAGAGCAAGGAGATCTATTGCAATTTGACAGCAATTGAGCATTGTACTCTGTCGTAGCATTCTCGTAGAAGAGTCTTCACAAGTATCACCATGGCCAATGAAACTGTTTCCGTTTACTTTCCGTGGTTTCTTGTACGCTGCCCAAGGAACGCATGTACATCACTTTATGCTTTTCGTGGTGTAAAGACGGTAAATCGTGCCGAAGAGCATGTGCGTCTCGGTTTTCGGATGTGTTTCGTGTGGTTTTAACGGTCCACGCTTTGGGCGCGTGTCGACGCTAAGACTCGGTGTGTTATGAGCCATTGCATGTAGTGCGGTGTAGCCTGTTTCATGGTGGAATTTTGCCAGCGTCATGTGAGCGCCGTCAGCGAAATATTGTGTATGGGGAATTAGCACAGGCAAGTGCAAGTCACGGTAGACTGGCGACTTTAGACCTGGAAATAGGAAGCAGAAACGAAATGATGGACATTATATATATATTTCTAATGTAAGCCTCGTCCATGGTCCATCATTTCTAATGTAAGGCTCGTCCATGGTCCATCATTTCGTGAGTATATATATACACTCCTGGAAATGGAAAAAAGAACACATTGACACCGGTGTGTCAGACCCACCATACTTGCTCCGGACACTGCGAGAGGGCTGTACAAGCAATGATCACACGCACGGCACAGCGGACACACCAGGAACCGCGGTGTTGGCCGTCGAATGGCGCTAGCTGCGCAGCATTTGTGCACCGCCGCCGTCAGTGTCAGCCAGTTTGCCGTGGCATACGGAGCTCCATCGCAGTCTTTAACACTGGTAGCATGCCGCGACAGCGTGGACGTGAATCGTATGTGCAGTTGACGGACTTTGAGCGAGGGCGTATAGTGGGCATGCGGGAGGCCGGGTGGACGTACCGCCGAATTGCTCAACACGTGGGGCGTGAGGTCTCCACAGTACATCGATGTTGTCGCCAGTGGTCGGCGGAAGGTGCACGTGCCCGTCGACCTGGGACCGGACCGCAGCGACGCACGGATGCACGCCAAGACCGTAAGATCCTACGCAGTGCCGTAGGGGACCGCACCGCCACTTCCCAGCAAATTAGGGACACTGTTGCTCCTGGGGTATCGGCGAGGACCATTCGCAACCGTCTCCATGAAGCTGGGCTACGGTCCCGCTCACCGTTAGGCCGTCTTCCGCTCACGCCCCAACATCGTGCAGCCCGCCTCCAGTGGTGTCGCGACAGGCGTGAATGGAGGGACGAATGGAGACGTGTCGTCTTCAGCGATGAGAGTCGCTTCTGCCTTGGTGCCAATGATGGTCGTATGCGTGTTTGGCGCCGTGCAGGTGAGCGCCACAATCAGGGCTGCATACGACCGAGGCACACAGGGCCAACACCCGGCATCATGGTGTGGGGAGCGATCTCCTACACTGGCCGTACACCACTGGTGATCGTCGAGGGGACACTGAATAGTGCACTGTACATCCAAACCGTCATCGAACCCATCGTTCTACGATTCCTAGACCGGCAAGGGAACTTGCTGTTCCAACAGGACAATGCACGTCCGCATGTATCCCGTGCCACCCAACGTGCTCTAGAAGGTGTAAGTCAACTACCCTGGCCAGCAAGATCTCCGGATCTGTCCCCCATTGAGCATGTTTGGGACTGGATGAAGCGTCGTCCCACGCGGTCTGCACGTCCAGCACGAACGCTGGTCCAACTGAGGCGCCAGGTGGAAATGGCATGGCAAGCCGTTCCACAGGACTACATCCAGCATCTCTACGATCGTCTCCATGGGAGAATAGCAGCCTGCATTGCTGCGAAAGGTGGATATACACTGTACTAGTGCCGACATTGTGCATGCTCTGTTGCCTGTGTCTATGTGCCTGTGGTTCTGTCAGTGTGATCATGTGATGTATCTGACCCCAGGAATGTGTCAATAAAGTTTCCCCTTCCTGGGACAACGAATTCACGGTGTTCTTATTTCAATTTCCAGGAGTATATATATATATATATATATATATAGATATATATATATATATATATATATATAATCCAGTATGCTTGTGTTTCATTTCAGCAGCAGCGATACAAACAGAAGAGACAGGAGGCATTCTCGTACTATGTAAAATTACATATACACAATCGTAAATGCCACTACAAAGATCTCGGGCAGATCGCCAGCACCTGACTGAGTAGACGCAGTCCCTGACCACGAGTCAGCAGACAACACCGCCGGAAATTGAAAAATAAAAGATTAGTATACAAGGAATAAAATGCATGAAATTTTGCTTTTGTAGCATTAGCAAAGGCATCCGGTAGTACATTAAGTTAGTATTTAGTATTGGGAGAAGTCATTACGTTATGTGGAGGTATAAGGATAGCGCCAGCGTAAAGTTAGGTTGCATGTCAGGAGTAGAACTAACCAAAAACTAACGACAACACGAGCACACACAAACAAAGACACCTCACATCACATAATTTACGTCCAAACAATATTACAGGGCCCTGCAGTCATTAAATTTGTTTTTGCCTTTGCGTCATTAGTAATAAAAAAATTAAATAAATAAATAAATGTTTTAACTAAAAAAATATTTTTAATCATCACTATTTTCTTTTCTGTAAATTGATTATATCTATGTAATGACATTTGTGAGAGAATATGGTACTAGAGGATTGTGTAGACTCCAGAACCAACATGGCAGACTGGACATACAGCCCACGCCAGCCAGCAAAAGGCGAGTGGAGCAGGCAGCCATAGTGAGTCAGCTGTAACAGCCCAGGTGAGGCGGACCGGACCACCCATTGCAACAAAACCAGCCACTGCCAGCTGACACATCTATGTCATGCAGCCCCAGTGGAGATGGCACGTTTCAGAACAGTGCAGACAGTGGGATGCCACCTCGTGCCAGCAACAAACCCCTAGATGCCAACGACCTTCCAGGCTGCTGATCGAGGGACGAGCGAGTCGCGTGGCACCACAGTCAACGTGCACACCAAGCCTAACTGACTCAGAGGGGTGCCGAGTGTGACGTGTCCCATTGACCAAAGGAGAGCTAATAAAATGTACCCTGCCGGCAGGCGCGTGTTCCGATACAGAGGTGAATGTTATAGAAAATAATACACAAATTTACACAACTTAGGTAATAATACAAACAGATTACAATGTGATTTCCTTCAATGGGAATTTGATGTCCCATGTCCCACTAACACTGAATGGATTTCTGTATATCAAATGCAATGCGGTCATGTCAGTCCCTGATGGCTGACTGTGACCTGACCGCGATGAGGCCAAGGGTACAGCTGCAGTCCAGAAGCTGCCAAACATGCCATATGCTGTATAGACACCAGATGCTGCCACAGACGAGAGGGAACGCCAGAGACATCTGCCACCACTTCTACCACGTCATGTGGCCGGCCGTTGTGGCCGTGCGGTTCTAGGCGCTACAGTCTGGAGCCGAGCGACCGCTACGGTCGCAGGTTCGAATCCTGCCTCGGGCATGGATGTGTGTGATGTCCTTAGGTTAGGTAGGTTTAATTAGTTCTAAGTTCTAGGCGACTGATGACCTCAGAAGCTAAGTCGCATAGTTCTCAGAGCCATTTGAGCCTACCACGTCATGTGCTGAGTGAGTGGCAATTCCACTCTGGCGCAAATTACTGTTCTTCTGTCTACCAGTCACTGTTTGTGTGTGTGCATAAGTACCATGTTCTCAATTCGTGTGACATTTTCAGTTGTAAAATTTCTCTTCCCAGGGCCATTGTGGAGGGAGCGATAGGATACCTTTCTGTAATATCATTCTGTAATATCATTTTGTGTTTTTGTATGTATCAATTAAACTGTCCCGATTGTGAGGTCTCTGTTTTTCTGCACATTTACTCATGCTCTCGACACTGACTATGTGCCTGTATTTTTTCATGTTATAGAAAATAATACACAAATTTACACAACTTAGGTAATAATACAAACAGATTACACTGTGATTTCCTTCAATGGGAATTTGAGAATGTATGTGTTTGACGATTGACACCAAATGGGTGATAGAGCAGGGATAAATAAATAAGCAGAAAATAGTTCATACTCCAGGACAGTGTAGATAATTAGGAAGATTAGACATCTCTGACCTCAGGATATGGTGTGAATGGGAAGATTTCTTTGTTGCAAGGCCTTTTAACCGCATATCAAATGTTTAACGAAAGTTTGTGATGTAGCAATGACGCCTGGGTCTATTGTAATTCATACTACTCACAGCAGTGTTTGCATGTACTCTTGCTGGCTTGCAGCTTCATGTGAGTGTATGACCACTGGAATGAATGAAGTCAAGCTAGGATGTGTTTTAGCCATGGGCAATCCTGATTGTTAAATTTACCTTTTTCACATATATATCACTTTTAAGGATGAGATTCTCCTACTATTTTCAATGATTTCCTCTGGTTTGTGTCACACTAAACAATATTGAAGTGAGACACTACCCATGCAGAAATCAACGGCAGGTAGGTGGCAGTGAGAGAGGACAAGTTACTCCGTCACCTGTATTGTATAACTAAAATTATTAGATTTAATTAGAACCTGATGCATCTTGAGTGACACTCTAGATAGTTAACGACCTGAGCAGATGTTGATGGAGCCTGGTAGGGCCCTGAAGGCATGAGGTATTTTTATGATTCTTAGCTCATAGAAATGGCTTGTTAGGAGTTGAAAGCAATTGGCGGCGAGCCCATCCCTTAGTAAATGTTGCCTGACTGGTCCACAGCTGTACAGGTCAGAAAGTTCAGCCCCTCATCGAGACAGGATTCCAGCAGAACAATACCGCGCTACCTGCTGCTATACAAGCAGAAGCTTGGGCTGGGGTGATGGTCTAAAGGAACGCATCTACACAGTGGAGTCGTAAACTGGGCATTGTATGCAGAGCCATGTGTAATAAAATTTCAAAGTTTTCGTGTTTTCTGATAGTGCAAATAGGCCAGTGAACCACTTTCCTGGCCACCTCGGTTATATAAGAAAAATCCAGCACCTGAAAAACGTTTGGAGATACAGATCTTTGAGATTGTATTTGTTCACTTGTTGCTGTGGGAAGAGATACAACTTCAGAAAAAAATCATCCCTTACCCCTCTGTGAAAACTTAAAAAAGCCAGTAATTTGTAGTAGTTTAGACTGGGGAGCCTGTGGTGAAGTTCTTACTGTACCGACAGTGTGACTTCAAACGTTTCGGACTACTCATTTGCCGAGGGCACACTTACTCGTTTTTGGTTTACCAGTCTTGACGTTTGGTACCCTTGTGCACTCTGTCGTACAAGTGAGCCAAATTGGTCCTTGGTACGACCAGCGAATGGGTGTGTCACACACTGAAATTTGCCGTGATTTTAGGCTGTGGTAGAGAGTAAATTGCGATCCATCTGCCTGATCGCTATACCATGAGATTTTTACATTTCTTTCCTGGTCGCGATCGATTCACAGGTGCCGCCTCCACGTCTCACCTCCGCCGCACACATCTCGCCAGCTGGAACTTACATCCCCACACGAAGCAAACAGGTAACTCATTGCCACTCCGGCATTGTCGGGGCGTACAGATCTCAATCGCTACTTGCTCTCAGCTGCTCCTATGTAGAGAAACTTCAGTTGATTTGTTCAATCAAAGTCTACTCAGCGTCAGATCAGTCCAGCTAGCGTTATCCACATTTTTAGGGCCAGAGTACTTGACTCACTGTTGACCTAGTTAAACTGTCTCTGCCACCCAGGATCCACCAAATGTAGTCTTAAATCATCTGTTAGTTGTTTACGGTATTCAATCAATAACTTCTTTAGCATAATTTATGTCTGTTTTCGAAAAATAAATGTTATTAGCAAACTAAATTTTGCCCTAATTCTCAATCATTTAAATAGTCCCACCAGAGTCATCTTTCATACTCTCCTGGAGTTCTCCCAGAGCCTATCATCTGACTACAGTTTACATGCCTTTGATCTTTGCCTCTGGTGCTAAGTGAAGTCCCTAGCAGTAGTGCCTAAGATACACTGAGACTTGACCTCTGTAGTGCAGACATCCCAGGCCTCAGTATTTTTGTGCTAAAATGTCTTTCTATAAGCAGAGACAATCAGTTACACTTGAGCCAGTACTTTGACTCCAATAACTGTGATTCAGTTTTCCATGGCTATTGGTCCCACACACACACCATCCCACTCATGTGAAACATTGATAGTCAGCTGTGAACTACACTCCTGGAAATGGAAAAAAGAACACATTGACACCGGTGTGTCAGACCCACCATACTTGCTCCGGACACTGCGAGAGGGCTGTACAAGCAATGATCACACGCACGGCACAGCGGACACACCAGGAACCGCGGTGTTGGCCGTCGAATGGCGCTAGCTGCGCAGCATTTTTGCACCGCCGCCGTCAGTGTCAGCCAGTTTGCCGTGGCATACGGAGCTCCATCGCAGTCTTTAACACTGGTAGCATGCCGCGACAGCGTGGACGTGAACCGTATGTGCAGTTGACGGACTTTGAGCGAGGGCGTATAGTGGGCATGCGGGAGGCCGGGTGGACGTACCGCCGAATTGCTCAACACGTGGGGCGTGAGGTCTCCACAGTACATCGATGTTGTCGCCAGTGGTCGGCGGAAGATGCACGTGCCCGTCGACCTGGGACCGGACCGCAGCGACGCACGGATGCACGCCAAGACCGTAGGATCCTACGCAGTGCCGTAGGGGACCGCACCGCCACTTCCCAGCAAATTAGGGACACTGTTGCTCCTGGGGTATCGGCGAGGACCATTCGCAACCGTCTCCATGAAGCTGGGCTACGGTCCCGCACACCGTTAGGCCGTCTTCCGCTCACGCCCCAACATCGTGCAGCCCGCCTCCAGTGGTGTCGCGACAGGCGTGAATGGAGGGACGAATGGAGACGTGTCGTCTTCAGCGATGAGAGTCGCTTCTGCCTTGGTGCCAATGATGGTCGTATGCGTGTTTGGCGCCGTGCAGGTGAGCGCCACAATCAGGGCTGCATACGACCGAGGCACACAGGGCCAACACCCGGCATCATGGTGTGGGGAGCGATCTCCTACACTGGCCGTACACCACTGGTGATCGTCGAGGGGACACTGAATAGTGCACGGTACATCCAAACCGTCATCGAACCCATCGTTCTACGATTCCTAGACCGGCAAGGGAACTTGCTGTTCCAACAGGACAATGCACGTCCGCATGTATCCCGTGCCACCCAACGTGCTCTAGAAGGTGTAAGTCAACTACCCTGGCCAGCAAGATCTCCGGATCTGTCCCCCATTGAGCATGTTTGGGACTGGATGAAGCGTCGTCTCACGCGGTCTGCACGTCCAGCACGAATGCTGGTCCAACTGAGGTGCCAGGTGGAAATGGCATGGCAAGCCGTTCCACAGGACTACATCCAGCATCTCTACGATCGTCTCCATGGGAGAATAGCAGCCTGCATTGCTGCGAAAGGTGGATATACACTGTACTAGTGCCGACATTGTGCATGCTCTGTTGCCTGTGTCTATGTGCCTGTGGTTCTGTCAGTGTGATCATGTGATGTATCTGACCCCAGGAATGTGTCAATAAAGTTTCCCCTTCCTGGGACAATGAATTCACGGTGTTCTTATTTCAATTTCCAGGAGTGTATTTGTTGTGCTTTGTAATTAATCTACAAAGAACGAGAATGTCCATAGCCTTTAGTTATCTATCTGGAATTTGGTTGCTCTGCATCGAACCGAGAATGGGTCATTTCAATTGGTGAGGAGTTATTCTGTGGACTCAGTCCCACATTTACATTACGGCTAAGGTAGACAGTGCTTCTTGGTGTGTTTTCCAAGGTTCTGACAGACTTACATTTGCTGTTCTTTCCAGTACGTCTGCATCTACAGACGTGGCCACTCATGGTAATACTGCTTCTACAAAACACAGAACACACTCAGGAGCTGATGTTGGAGAAGATGGCAGCCATCACTAGAAATCTCCACATGACGGTTGTCTTGCATCGACTCATTGGTAAAGGGATACCAGATGGTACCCCTGCTGTTAAAGACGATTAGCAAAAAGACGGAACTGTGTGACAACTGTCTCTCCCACCTTGAACAGCACTTCATCTCCCAACGGATCTCACATGATATCCGGTGCAGAGCATTTTTTTTTCTTAACAGGGGCATAATCTATCACCTCTTGTAGCAGCTCAATCCTGAGGTCGAACCTCATGCTTTACCTTAAAAATGTTTAAACTTCTGTTTATGGGCTATTTTGATGCGGAAGTGGCAGCCGCCTACCACAAGTTTCTTATCAGGCACAAAATAATAAGTCAGTCATACAAGGAATGGATAGCCCATTTGCAAGATATTTCTACAAGTTACTATTTCCAGGGTTCCTGTCATCAGTGCAAATAGTCTTACGTGGAATCATTGGTTATGCATATTACCTATTCCACTCTGCAGGCAGAAACCAGACTGACTTCATAAAACTCAACCATCCCTATTACGCTTCTTGCTTTCTCATCATCCGGCCATTTGAAAAGACCCTAGGTCCTTGGAAGCACTGCAGGACACGTTGTGATGTGTTTGCCACCCGCGCGACTCGCTGGACCTAGGGTTAGCCCTATAACCTGACGACCCTGCTTCATGGTCAAATCCTCCTCTGACAAAGATGCCGTGGATGGATAGCACACCCAGAAAGTACCTTAAAGCAGTAACTTTATTGTAAAACAGCATCATCAGTAGTGCTACTTCGTGGCAGAAAGGGACAAAAAGCTGAAGTACGCTGAATGTCCACGGAGATGAATGTCAATTGCGCCCAACTGGGACCAGAGATACTGATTCTGACGACGATGAAGGTGTCTATGGTCCTGATGTCCCCCATGTCAAGGTTGTCTACCCCATCCCTGATAGTTTATTCGCATTAGAGGTGGCCATCAGCGTTGTCCATTTGTTATTCAAATTGATTCTGCATCTGCTACTACTACTGTGCTGCCTAGGATCCCCTGCACTACAACATTTTCCTGAGCAGTCGATAAGCCGTGGTAGTTACACCATAGAGGTAGACGATCGTTTCAGCTCTTGTGTTCAGTACCAAGCAGCGTCCGTTTCAACATTAATGCTTGTGGGCGATGCAGTGAGAGCTTGGATCTCTTCAATGACCATGATTTATAGGTCAGTGATTCAATGAATTACATTCAATCGCTCATCCCAATTTCCTACCTGTTCCCACAGAGAAGAAAAATATTCCTTGGCTTTCTCATATCCATCAACCAGCGTCAGGCCGATGTAGAGAAATCGAGTTTTGAAGTGACACAGGTTTCTGGGACGTAATTACAGGGGGCTCCATCACCCCAGATACACCTAAATTTCAGGCAGTACGCAAGTACCCCACACCCTCCACAAAAAGCAGTTACGTGAGTTTCTAGGACTCGTGAAAGTGCATAGGAGTTTAAGTATTTCGCCAACATGGAGGCTTTGTCCACCCCACGCATATGTGAGCTGACGGGAAAGAAGTCGGTATGGATATGGGACGATGCTGTGGAAAAAAATTTCAGTCCCTAAAGAAGGCATCGTTAGAGGCGCAAATCCTTGCACATACAGACTTGGCTTACAAAGTTTGCATGATTACTGTTAGCGTCAAGACGGGATTTGGTGTGATCCTGTTCCACGAGTACGAGGAAGACGGACAGATTTTGAGGAAACCAACTGCATTCGGCGGTTAGAGTCCTGTCGAAGTGTGGAAAAAAAACCATTCGATTACTGAACTAGAAGCACCACAATAGTGTGGGGCTTGAAAAAGTTCCAGTATTTCTTGTATGGAACGAAGACCCAAGTATTTGCAGAGCACAAGACGTTGCAGTTACTGTTAACCAAGAAGTTATTACACAGACACTTGCTTCTCTCGCTACTCTACCTTCAAGAATTTAACTTCGCAGATACCCACATCCCCAGTTCTGTAAATATTCTGGCTGAGCACTGATCATTCTCCCGTAGGCTTAGAAGAAAATGCAGTCGAAGAACTAGAAGATAACAATTTTAGCCTCCTTTATATGAAAAACGTTCGAGAACTTCGTGGTGTCGTCGCTCCACGAAATTGTGAGAGAACAGGGCCGTGACCCAGCACTGAAGAAGTTAAAAAATAAAGGACGAGACGTTGAGGAGACGGCCATCTGGCAGTTTTGTCTTCTGTCTTGTTCCGGCATCGAAATATAGACGAATCACTTTGGTTGCTCGGTATCCTGGAAGAGCTTGATAACAAATCAATTTGTTATACGCTTTTAAGCCATCACATTTTGGGCCACGCAATTATTTTTTTAAACTTCGTGCCACATGCTATTTTCGTTATATGGAACGTCGAATCCGGAAGGTGTTGGCAAGATGCAAGTAGTGTCACAAGGCCAAACCTGCTATTTCATCCCATCAGCTACCATTGTTACGTACTGTACTGGCAAGGTTCCAAGATGCTACTCCAGGCTGGTGTAAAACGAATGTGTTCAACGGAAAATACTGAATGCGAAAATGAAGATTTGGCCCTGTCTGACTACCCCCTGAAGCAGATCTTAGGATCTCTTAGTGGTGATATTATCTCCTCCTTCTTACTCTTTAACATATAAATTACAACATAAACCACATAATGGACTGTGCGGCTTGTCCCGACGGAGGTTCGAGTCCTCCCTCGGGCCTGGGTGTGTGTGTTCGTCCTTCCGATAATTTAGGTTAAGTAGTGTGTAAGCTTAGGGACTGATGACCTTAGCAGTTAAGTCCCATAAGATTTCACATACATTTGAACATTAGAACATAAACACATAAACATAAATGAATGTTTAAAGTAACTAGTAACTACAAATGATACATGCTGTTTCTGCTTACACATGTGGCTAGTGTTTGTTTTGAATACAGTCCAGAGACAGGTAGCTGGCCACTGTTCGTAAACAGCTGAACATGTTGATGGCCGCGGTCAGCCGTCTTCAGGCTGCTGCCTCGGAGTGTAGCGGCAGTGGGGAGTCTGGTGCGTCGCATGGTACACCCCAAGTGTTACATGCTTCACCCACGGTGTCTGCTGCCGAGACATCTTCGCGGTTACCGGGCGCGGTTGGGCCACCCTTTCCCAAGGGGAGTGACTGGTTCAGCGGCGTTCGCTGCGCACGAGGCGAAGGGTCAATGTGGAGGCTGGCCGTGTGGCATCGCCCGCTCTGCCTGTGAGTGGACATGTTGCCGCTCCTTCAGCAAGGTCGGAGCAGGCACACGGGGGGAGGGGTTTATTAGTGATTGGGAGCTCCAACGTTAGGCGGGTGATGGAGCCCCTTAGGGAATTAGCGGAAAGGTCGGGGAAGAAGGCAAGTGTTCACTCTGTCTGCTTGCCGGGGCTCTCATCCGAGATGTGGAGGAGGCCCTGCCGGCGGCGATAGAGAGCACTGGGTGCACCCGACTGCAAATTGTTGCTCATGTCGGCACTAATGACTCCTGCCGTCTCGGTTCAGAGGTCATCCTCAGTTCATACAGGCGGTTGGCGGAGTTGGTGAAGGCAGAAATCTTCGCTTGCGGGGTGGAATCTGAGCTAACTATTTGTAGTATCGTTCCCAGAACCGATCGCGGTCCTCTGGTTTGGAGCCGAGTGGAAGGCTTAAACCAGAGACTCAGACGTTTCTGCGGAGATCTGGGTAGCAAATTTCTCGACCTCCGCTATCGGTTGGAGAAATGTAGGGTCCCCCTGAATAGGTCAGGCGTGCACTACATGCAAGAAGCGGCTACAGGGGTAGCGACACATGGTGACAAGCAGGGGCGTGGCGTACGACCAGTGGAATGGGTTGACTGCAGGGGAATAGAGACCTATCCTCCAATGAGTCCCGAAATGCTCAAGTGGTGGTGCTAAGGGGCGGCCCTCCAGAGGCAGCTTGCTGCTACATCACACGTCACTAGCTGTCAACCCAAAGACATGTGATCCTATACAAGCGACTGGCTGCGGACGCCAAGAAGACAGATGAACCAGTAGATTCAGCACAGATGACGGATAGATGCTGCACCTGGGAAACTGTTCGTCCCGCCAACTTTTTGCCGGGTCACTGTAGTGGAGTATGGACATTAGTATATATGCCTGTGCATGTTGATGTAGTACCTGAGTTGTTGGCCCCAGTAGTAATATCTTGCTTCAGTAAGAAAGTATCTGACTCAGATGGCGCAAGACACGACTCAGGCCAGTGCTCAAGTCAACTGTCTTCTCAGTGTGAGAGGTCACAACTTTCATCTGCCCAGGCATCATGGCTCGAGCAACCAGCTATTCTTAATACATTCTGGGCCGGAAAACCACGCCATGTGTCTCTGCTTCCACATACCTTCTTTGTGTTGGGAAAGCACTAAGCTGCAGCCCTCTGATGTCGCTGATTTCTGCATCTTTGTATTCCTTGGTCGCCTGGTTTATATTCACTTGATAGAGCTAACAGTCCTGTCTGTTCCTGGTCGAGTAAAACATGCGGCACCTCATGAATGATGCTGGGTGCAATGGATGAGAATTTGCCATCCTTGTTGCTGAGGCAACCTGCAGCGGCATACTACATGAAGAATAGAGGCCCAAAACGCTCTAGCACCCTGCAGGTTGAGAGGAAACCGTGATGATTGGTGCACATTACAACACTACTCCCTGATAACTGGACCTTTAATTCTGTCACGGGAAAAGCTATGTATAACACTAAAGTACCGTGAAACACGCTAATTTTTCCCTTTCAGAGGATTTCAAAAATTCGACCGTGAGTGTGTCTAATGGGAAAGGGTATAGGACTATAATTTCGAATTTTGTGAACGGTCGCCAGCCTAAGTAGGCACATTAATTTGGAAATATACGTTTGAGAAAATTGGATATTAGTTATTGAAGTTAATTTCCTTTGATTAGCAAACAGGATACAAACTGATATGCCACGCGGGGTAGCCGTGCGGTCTAGGAATCTTGTCACAGTTCGCGTGGCTCTCCCGTCGGAGGTTGGAGTCCTCCCTCGTGCATGGGTTTATGTGTTGTCCTTAGCATAAGTTAGTTTAAATTAGACTAAGTAGTGCGTAAGGCTAGGGACCGATGACCTCAACAGTTTGGTCCCATAGTCCTTACCACAAATTTCAATTTTACAAACTGACACAGTGCGCTCTGTACTGTGTGTAGCAGCAGTTACCGATAACACACACCCCACTAAATTATGGGGACAAAATTGAGCTGAGCTCATTCTAATGACGGCCACAATCAATAGCATTACTTAATCAAAATAACTAACATCATTGCATGAAGTGCAGAACAAATTTTGGACATGAGGGGCTTCTATTTTGACTGACGTACATAACACGAATAAAGAAGAATAACAGTAATAGTTTATCATTTTCTGAACAGCAGGACAATATGATGGGGACCCATAAACTGGTATAGTTTCACTAGCCAAGGTTCTTTGATTATCGCAAAAGTAAAAACTATCTTTAAAAGCTAATCACTCACTTAAATTTCTTCTCAAGGTAATAAAATGCAACACTGGGCTTAATTAAATTCAAAAGGAACCATTCATGATGGGTACCAAAACTACACTATCTTTGAAAATCTGGGTAACTTCACTTCTAGCCGGCCGAAGTGGCCGTGCGGTTAAAGGCGCTGCAGCCTGGAACCGCAAGACCGCTACGGTCGCAGGTTCGAATCCTGCCTCGGGCATGGATGTTTGTGATGTCCTTAGGTTAGTTAGGTTTAACTAGTTCTAAGTTCTAGGGGACTAATGACCTCAGCAGTTGAGTCCCATAGTGCTCAGAGCCATTTGAACCATTTTTTTCACTTCTAATAGTACTACCGCAAATCGTTTCATTAAAGAAAGGTTTATATGTACCTGTACTTTAATTACCTGTGAGGCAGGAAGTTTTGGCAGTAATATTTACACAATCTTGTACTGTAATCCTCCAAAATTATATTTTTAAGTCAACTAAGGATTCTTTAGCAAAAGCCCATCCAACTTCACTTTTATGGTTTTAGCTTTTAAATAATTAAGGTTTTCACTTTCCTATAGATTGATCTTTAAATTTTTGTACTTAAACTTCCTACCTTAACTATTTTACTTGGAGTAGTCCACAAACAAAGCATCCAAATTTTACTCTTACTTTAAATTTTGCTACTCCTTTTACTTTAGACAAAAATCATTTTTAAACACATGAATGCCAGAATTGTTCATCTACACTCCTGGAAATTGAAATAAGAACACCGTGAATTCATTGTCCCAGGAAGGGGAAACTTTATTGACACATTCCTGGGGTCAGATACATCACATGATCACACCGACAGAACCACAGGCACATAGACACAGGCAACAGAGCATGCACAATGTCGGCACTAGTACAGTGTATATCCACCTTTCGCAGCAATGCAGGCTGCTATTCTCCCATGGAGACGATCGTAGAGATGCTGGATGTAGTCCTGTGGAACGGCTTGCCATGCCATTTCCACCTGGCGTCTCAGTTGGACCAGCGTTCGTGCTGGACGTGCAGACCGCGTGAGACGACGCTTCATCCAGTCCCAAACATGCTCAATGGGGGACAGATCCGGAGATCTTGCTGGCCAGGGTAGTTGACTTACACCTTCTAGAGCACCTTGGGTGGCACGGGATACATGCGGACGTGCATTGTCCTGTTGGAACAGCAAGTTCCCTTGCCGGTCTAGGAATCGTAGAACGATGGGTTCGATGACGGTTTGGATGTACCGTGCACTATTCAGTGTCCCCTCGACGATCACCAGTGGTTCAAAAATGGTTCAAATGGCTCTGAGCACTATGGGACTCAACATCTTAGGTCATAAGTCCCCTAGAACTTAGAACTACTTAAACCTAACTAACCTAAGGACATCACACACACCCATGCCCGAGGCAGGATTCGAACCTGCGACCGTAGCAGTCCCGCGGTTCCGGACTGCAGCGCCAGAACCGCTAGACCACCGCGGCCGGCTCACCAGTGGTGTACGGCCAGTGTAGGAGATCGCTCCCCACACCATGATGCCGGGTGTTGGCCCTGTGTGCCTCGGTCGTAAGCAGTCCTGATTGTGGCGCTCACCTGCACGGCGCCAAACACGCATACGACCATCATTGGCACCAAGGCAGAAGCGACTCTCATCGCTGAAGACGACACGTCTCCATTCGTCCCTCCATTCACGCCTGTCGCGACACCACTGGAGGCGGGCTGCACGATGTTGGGGCGTGAGCGGAAGACGTCCTAACGGTGTGCGGGACCGTAGCCCAGCTTCATGGAGACGGTTGCGAATGGTCCTCGCCGATATCCCAGGAGCAACAGTGTCCCTAATTTGCTGGGAAGTGGCGGTGCGGTCCCCTACGGCACTGCGTAGGATCCTACGGTCTTGGCGTGCATCCGTGCGTCGCTGCGGTCCGGTCCCAGGTCGACGGGCACGTGCACCTTCCGCCGACCACTGGCGACAACATCGATGTACTGTGGAGACCTCACGCCCCACGTGTTGAGCAATTGGGCGGTACGTCCACCAGCCCTCCCGCATGCCCACTATACGCCCTCGCTCAAAGTCCGTCAACTGCACATACGGTTCACGTCCACGCTGTCGCGGCATGCTACCAGTGTTAAAGACTGCGATGGAGCTCCGTATGCCACGGCAAACTGGCTGACACTGACGGCGGCGGTGCACAAATGCTGCGCAGCTAGCGCCATTCGACGGCCAACACCGCGGTTCCTGGTGTGTCCGCTGTGCCGTGCGTGTGACCATTGCTTGTACAGCCCTCTCGCAGTGTCCGGAGCAAGTATGGTGGGTCTGACACACCGGTGTCAATGTGTTCTTTTTTCCATTTCCAGGAGTGTAAATCAGGATACTCGGTTTTAGTAGCACTTAGGTGAGGATCCTGCGTAGGTTCATGATCAGGATTGAATTTATGGTTTCTAACACGAATTATTATTGAAACAACACTCAAAATTAACTGATCTATGCCAGTATACGTTACGTAACTGAATGTAGGAAGTCTGTGAAACAGAGGCGAAGATTAGTGGCAGGCGAAATGGCGGCTAACTGTACTCACGGTTCTTGATCTGCTAATGGTCTACAAAATCTCTTCTCGGCGTCGGATTTTAAACATATTATAGCCATTCCATTACTCAGTGAATACCAAATAATAGCCAGATCCACATCCAAGGCAAATCCCTTCTAATGCAGCTTCCATTTACCTGTCTTAGCACCGTCGGGTTTACCGTGCTAAGGCTTGCCACACACTGCGTGCCGTTCACACAAAAGAGCCGCTCAGTACGACCGCCAAACCAACTTTTTACACCGCGCTATGCCACTTTCGTTATGGAGGGATTTCCCTACAGCGTTTAGATGTTACAAATAGAAGTGTCCTAAGAATGAAATAGCTTTTAACAAACATACTTCTTTCATAAACATATTCATATTATAATAATTTAAAATTTCAACATATCCTTTTGCTTTTTTCATATATACATTTCAAAACTCTAATTATCTTGCCAAATATCAAGGAGTTCAAACAACATAGAATGCACACTTTATAAATTACAGATACACAGTCACTTAAAATAAGCCTACTTCAAATCGATATAAGTGTTATAACATGACGACCGCCTATTCGAAGGGAGCAGACGCAGTCGTTGCCAGAACAGGAGCCGTCCCTTTCCGCCAAACGAACTCCACAGACTCAGCTGCCGCCAAGTGTCAGAGTCGAGTGCCAGTGCCGTGTGAAGGTAGTGGACGCCGTATGTTTGACGTTACTTCATCTGCATAGGACTTCGGTGCGTTTATATGGTCTAAACCATTTTAGTATGTATTATGTAATGTGTTGTTGTCCTTCGTAATTTAACAGAGCACCATGGCCAATTGTACCTATCCTAAACAATAATTAGTTTCACAATCTATAACGCGCTTATCACGTGACATAAAATGGGCATTCCGTCTCTAATCATGTTAATGTTATTATCTATAGATTATGAAAGTGCTATGCCTCATTTGATAGTTTTAGAACAGTAGTTACAGATGTTTATGTTTTGTACGAGGCGCCCCATCGCTCTTCTTTAATCTCTATCAATAATTTTGGTCGTCGGTCTCTATGACTGACGTGGGATAATTTAGCGTATGCTCTTGTATTATGATGATTTTTCGATGTCTTGCCTAAGGTAAATCAGTAATTTTGGTCGTCGCATTCAGCGTTTAAAGTTGCATCGTTTAATTTACCGTGATGTTTAGCGATATATTACATAATTCCAGATAATAATTCTGGTCGTTACTTTCTGCTATTGACGTTGTGTAATTTGATGTACATTCTGGTATTGTAGTATTTTTCGATGTCTTACCTACAGTAACTCAGGTAATTTGGTTGCCCCCTCCGCGACTGATTCGGTGTAGTTTAGTATGTCTTTCTGGTGACTTACATGTGTTTGTACAATTTCCATTAATGTGGACACCCACTTGGGTCGCTGATGAAATATGTCAAAGGATTAGCACTATGTACATGTTCAAGTATGGATGATGTTTCTTTTTTATGTATTTTATCGTATGTATTTTGATCTTATGGAAATTTGAGTACGTACTTGAGAAATCCGTCTCTAGTTTGAATGAGTGAGTGTGAGTTAGAAAAAATTCGTCATGTTTTGTGCCCTCTCTAGGCTGGAGTGTGTGTGTCCCACAGTCGGAACTGTTCTGAAACCAGCTCCAGGAGAAAGGTGTTTGTGTTGTTGGTGTCTTTCTCAGATCTGTATGTAAAGTTAAAACTGAAACAACTTCGAATGACAGAGGGAGATGGTTTGGTCCGTGATTAAAGCAGAAACATTAATAAAGAAAATCAAACCGTAAGGCGAAGTTCAGCACTTCCCATCTCACCTAGCGTCTTGCAACAGGCTAGGGACATGATCGCACAAAATTTTAGTACTTGCTTGTGTTTACCGTACTTGGAAAAGTCTTCGTAAGACAACTTCAATGTAATTCTTACAAATGGGTTGTCGGGAGATGAAAAGTGTCAGGCTGTAGCCAGCCTCACGTTTGATTCTGCTTTTTACTCTGCACACTTAATCCATTTACAAGACAGGTCTAATTAATCAATAAATCATGGTGTATAAGCAAAACAGCAGTGTTCTCCATGGGAACGGGTTGATGATTGTAGATCTCCCATACGTTGTCTTGATTCTAAAGTGCTAGCTGGATTCAGTCTGGTACTTGAATTGGAAACACGGCACTCACAGTTTCCGTTCGCCTTGGCCTAGCGGCTGACAGACACACGCTGGAGGGTAACGTGGGCCATCTGAGTCTGGTGTGCGGCCACCCGCTGAAGCTTTCACCGCAGCAGAGGAAGGCGTGCGTCTCTGACAAAATTAAGCCACGCCATTTCAATTTCGCGATTAGTAGTCAGTTAACACGATTTCTTGCTCGTTTTACCTATTTTATAAGAACTTTTCCAGTCGTTTCCATACGAAGAGCTACAATTATCACACGCTCATATGTGCATAGACTGAAGAGCCAGTACATTACGACCAGCTGCTTAATATCTTGTCTACACAGGACATCAGCCTCACACTCCGCACTAAACGCAACACTGCTCCCGGCCACGACTGCATTACCTACCCCTCCCTCCTTCTTTTCAGTCCTTGCCACCCTCTACAATGTCATCCTTGCCACTGGCTTCCATCCCGACCTGTGGAAAACCTCCCATATCCTGATGTTCTCCAAACCCAACAAGCCTCCATCTGATGCCTCTTCCTATCGTCCTATCTGTCTCACATCGGTGTTTAGCAAGCTCTTGGAATCCATCCTTTCCCGGCGCATCCATCACCACCTCCGCCAAAACCACCTCCTCCCCAACACCCAATGTGGCTTTCGACCTTCCTTCTCTGCTGATGACCAACTCCTCCACCTCACTCATCTCCTCTCCCTCCAGCTTAACTCCCGTCGCGCCGCCATTTTTGTCTCCCTCGACCTCGACCTCGACTTCGAAAAGGCCTACGACCATGTCTGGCATCCCGGTCTCCTGTTTAAACTCCAAACCTACGCCCTTCCTATCAACTACATCCGTCTGATGGCCTCCTTCCTCTCCCATCGCCCCTCCTATGTTACCATCCATAATGCCAATTCCCACACCTTCTACCCCTCTGCAGGTGTGCCCCAGGGCTCTGTCCTCTCCCCTCTCCTCTACCTCCTGTACACAGCAGATATGCCCCAACCCCCCGCCTCCAGTACACCTCTTGCAATATGCTGATGACACCGCATTCCTCGCCCTCGCTCCTACCCTCCAACGGTCCCAACGCCTTCTCCAGAATCGCCTTGCCCTTTTTGCTCCATGGTGTAACCAGTGGCGCCTGAAAATCAATCCTTCCAAGACCCAGGCAATCATCATAGGTCATACCACTCGCTCCTTCCGGCTCCTGGATTTCTCCCTTACTGTCTGCGCCAGTTCTGTCTGCCTCATCCCCACTCTCACCTACCTTCATCTCACCATTGACTGTCACCTGACCTGGATCCCTCATTTCCGCTCCATCCAATCCAAAGCCCACAACCGCCTCCGACTCCACAAACTCCTCTCTGGCCGGACATGGGGGTTGCACCCCTCTACCATCCTCCACACCTACAAATCCTTAATCCGTCCCATCCTCTGTTATGCCAGTCCTGCCTGGGTATCTGCCCCCCCCCCAAATTCTATGAGTCCCTCCAGATCCTTGAGCATCATGCACTCCGCCTCGCCTTCCGTATATGCCTCCCGTCCCCCACGCGGATCCTCTATGATCTCATTCCTTTCCCCCATCTGCTCCTATTCCTCGAACATATCCGCATCCTCTACACCTCCCACTGCCTTGATCCCCCTCACCCCCTGGTTGTATCTCTCCTCTCCCATACCTGCCCCCTGCCATGTCTTCACTGTTGTGTCCCCCCTACCCTCCATCTCTACACCCTTCATCTCCTTTCCCAAGGTGGCTTCCATCAGCTCCCCCTCCCGGATGATGCCCTCTCTCCCTCCATTTATCCCTCCTATCAACTCTGATCCTCACTCCCCCTCCTTTCCTCTGTCCTTTTCCCGGGCTCCCTCTCCCCCCCCCCCTTCAATCCTCTTTTTTCTCCACCTCCCCTCTCTCTGCCCCCTCCTCTCCCCCGAGTCCTTTTGCGTTTCCCTCCTCTGCCTCTTCTCATTCCCTCTCGCATCTGCCCTGCCCCTCTCCCTCTTTATGAGTCCTCTTCCTCCTTGGTTCACCCCCCCCCCCTTTTCGTTTTTTCCTTCCTCCCTCCTTGTTCTTCCCCCTCCTCCAGGTCCCCCCCCATCTGCCTTTGGCTCGGGAGTGTCATCTTTGTGCCTCCATTTTCAGGCAGTGTTTGACAGTGAGTGTTTTACAGTGAGTGCTCCGTGTTGTGTTTTTTGGGAAGTGTTGCGAACGGCCATCATACTGTCGCTGGGTGTGCTTTTTATCTCTTGCAAACAGAAACCAGACTGTCGCCATGTTTTTTAATTGTGTGTGTACTATGTTACTTGTCTGATTCCTGTGTCTTTTATTAACATTACCAACCCCTTTTGCTTTCTGTTTTAATTTTCCGCATTTTTCCGACATTTTACACTTTACGTCCCCATTTTATCGCCTGTTTTTCTTGTTTCTTTTCTTCTTCCGTTTTTTTTTAAGTCTGTAGGCTGTAGAGCAGCGTACTAAGCTACTGCCAGCCCGCCCCCTTCGGGGGGAATTGAAAATCAATAAATAAATAAAAATAATATCTTGTTTGTCTGTCTTTGGAACGAAATACGCCACTAATTCTGCGTATCAGGGATCAGACAGTTTGTTTTTAGGTTTGTGGAGTTCTATGGCATTACATGTCTATGCGCTTGTCATGTAATTAGATTAAATAACGGCCTGCTGATTTGCGTACGCGATGTCCCTGGCTGACAGCGACCAAGATCGGTTCCTCACCATTTACATCAGGCGAAACTGGTCACCGAGACATCAATGTTAGTTCACTATAATGCTTTCAGACCACTGTAGGACGGTTGTTGCTCCGAGACACGGACAATTATACTGTTGAAACATGACATCGACGTCGGGGAAGATAATGAGGCATCAAGGGATGCAGGTGGTACGAAGCTGTCAGCGTGTCTTCGGTTACTACCACAGATCCCATGCAAGTGCAGGAGAATGTTTCTCACATCATAATACTGCTTCCACCAGCCTTTCGAGCTGCACATTTCGAGCTGCCGATCACCTTGATGACAGCATTTGAGGAAACTATCAGCGACGTAGTGTAGCAAAAATGTGATTCTTCCAAAGAGCCGACACGTTTCCATCGATCGGCAGTCGAATCCCGATGGTCCAGTACCCACTGCGGTCGTGACTGACAATGTCGTTGGTGACGATGATGATGACGTTTGGTATGTGGGGCACTCAACTGCTCGGTTATCAGCGCCCGTAAAAATTCCCAACCGTTGCTCAGTCCAATCTCGCCACTTTCATGAATGAGGATGAAATGATGAGGACAACACAAACACCCAGACATCTCGAGGCAGGTAAAATAGCACTGACCCCGCCAGGAATCGAGCCCGGGACCCCGTGCTCGGGAAGCGAGAATGCGACGCGATGTCATTGCATCAACATGTGAGGACGAAAGAGTGGTCTGCTGCGAAGCTCCATCTTCAACGATGTTCGATGAACGGTATGCTTCGAAACACTCGTGCGTGCACCAGCAGCGAGTTATTTCGTCAGAGATGCCACAGATCACCATCTGTCCTACTTTACAGAGCAGACAATTCTCCGAACGCCAAGTTCTGTGAGGAGTCGTGGATGTCCAACAATTTAACGCCTAGTGGTAGTTTTACTGTCCTTCTACCTCTTTACGTAGATGCTTACGACAACAGCACATCAATTTTCGAACATTCTCGCCGTCCCCGAGATACTCGTTCACAGATTCTGCGTGATAGTGATCTGCATTTTGTCATAGTCGCTTATCTCAATGGATTTACCCACTTGCAACCCATGTATTCGCTACAGTGATCCCCAGTCCATGTCTGCTTCGCTCACATACGTAACGGCGTTACGTGGCCTCAACGCCACCTGGCTTCATCCAACGTCACGGGGTGTAGACGTCAAAATGTTTTGAATTTTCAGTGTATGCATTCATTCTCCCGAGATGAATATTTGATCGTTATTTGTTCTGAGCAATCACTGAAGTCATAACAACAAATTTACGCAAATTGTAAACATTGTTTCATTACAGTAGCTGATAGTTTCCATCACTACTTAGTAATTGTTAAAGTACAACCACAGTTCATGTGTTAAGGCCAACTCTTTCCTTCCATTTCTGTGTTCACAATTCCTTTACAAACACTTGGCCTGTAGTGGAGGACTTGCACCTCGAGAGGAATGCTAGGTACATGTCAGTGGCAAAACAAATTGACTAGAGCCTTAAGCCAGTGGCGCCTTGCAGCCTAAACCCAATTCTCTATGTTACTAGGAAATGACAATGAGTTAGATTGCTACACAGCGAAACGCTGTGTCATCAGCTGGCTTTTATAGGTACTAACGACTTTCTAGTTTCTTACAAAAACCCAGAGAAATCCGGTGAAAGTCAAGTGGACACACACAGAATGAAAGGGCAAAAAGAAACCGAAAATGTCTTTTCTTTACAAATTGTTACATTTCTTGAGAGGCAGAAGATTCTTTTTAGAGGGCATCGTGATGACTGGTGTGCCTTCTCGAAAGGATCCAGACAATCAAATAAAGTTAGCTTTAAAGGATTCATTAAATTTAATGTCGGAGTATGTGAGACACTGGATTAGCTGCACAGTATAGTTCTGATAGTAAAAGAGGTAGACTTCTTCGTAAAACAGTACAAAATGACTTGATTGAATACTGTGGCAGAGAAATTATTTCGCAGATATTTCACAGAACTCTGTAATATTGGGTATGATGAGACCTCTGAGATGGGTCACAGAACTTAAAAGATCAATTTTCTGAGATATATTTAACAAGATATGATCAGAGAAGATTCCATAGATTTTTTTTTAAATTTGCAGGAGCCAGAAAAAAATCTGTGGAATAAACTCTCAAAGGTCACCGCAAACTTAAAGTTAACGAATATCTCTCTTCAACATCTGAAAGTGACAGTGATCAACCTAAGGCCTCTGAAGAAGACAAATATGCCAACATTTCTGATAAAGATGAGGCTGATGAGCAGAATAAGGATCCCCAAATGATTAGAATAAAATGACACAAAACTATGTTAAACGCTATGAGAAGTCAAAACATCGATCTTAATAAAATGATTGGTATTGCTACATGTGGGAGCTCTGCCATGAATTACAAGGGATCAGGGCAGTTGTGACAACAAAGAAAGAAGGTAATGACGCTGGATGAGCTCTTTGTTTCAATTATTCTCTAGCATGGTCTATTTCTAAGCGTTCTGACGTGCAATTAGTGCGAAACTAAATTGGGATCGTTAAAGCGGTTGTCTCTTTGTTTACAGGTTCGCCGAAAAGAAATGTTGTACTCATAAGGCATGTATGGAGTCAGCTTCCCTCCATGTGTGAAACAAGGTTGGTAGAAAGGCATCAGCCTGTAACGTCTTTTGTAAAAAATTAACATTGAAAAAATCGTCATCCTTTAAAAAAATTTATCTGTGGTCAATCTTTTCAAGTGATATTTCTAGCCTAACAGCTACGACCCTTTTATACGCAATTACTAAAAGAGAATTCATCATAATTATTTTATGCCTTGCTGATGTACTCAGCCAAACATTACCTCTCAGTAGGCTTTCCAACATTAGACTATTGTTGTTGCCCGCATCTCGTGCTCGTGCGGTAGCGTTCTCGCTTCCCACGCCCGGGTACCCGGGTTCGATTCCCGGCGGGGTCAGGGATTTTCTCTGCCTCGTGATGGCTGGGTGTTGTGTGCTGTCCTTAGGTTAGTTAGGTTTAAGTAGTTCTAAGTTCTAGGGGACTTATGACCACAGCAGTTGAGTCCCATAGTGCTCAGAGCCATTTGAACCATTTTTGAACTATTGTTGTTAGCAAAGGAACTAAAATCTTGACTGATGCTTTCTTAGTTTTGAAAACAAAGCCGGAAAATGTGGAACGTTCAGAAAAAAGAGAACCTGGCAGATACCATGGTAAGCAACATTCAAACATCCAAGGGCAGATCTCGACAAGTTAACAGGCCTAACGTTACTTCATCAAGTTTGGAAAGTTATTTTATGGCGAATGACTTTATCCCTATTCTTGACACAATAAACACCTATATATAAAACAGATTGTCAAAAGACGTTATCCATATCTACAACCTGAACACACTTCTACCAAAAATCTCTTCATTTTCAACAACGCTATTTTTGCTTTGTATAGGTACTCATTCTTTGGGGTATAACCATATGCAGCAGTATTCGCGTGAATGTGATGCACATATTGTTGTTGTGGTCTTCAGTCTGAAGAATGGTTTGATCGGCTTTCCTGGCTTGATATCTCTTTACAGTTTTCACACTACACACTTTTCTCTTTTACCAAACTAATGATACGTTTATGCCTCAGGTAGTGTTCTACCAAACGATCGCTTCTTTTGCTCTAGTTGTGCCACAAATTTCTTTTTTTTTCTAGTTTCTTACGGTACCTTCTCATTTGTTACCCGCTCTATTTGTCTAATCCTCAGCGTTCTCCTCTAGCACAGGACCTGATCTTTAATTCCTGTAAGAAATTTCTCTTTGGTTTCCTTTCTGGCGTGCTCTATCTACAGATGGAACAACACACCTACTGTTTGCATTTCATGTCCTTCGACTCTTATAACTGGAGACTTCTTTCTGTACAAGCTGCAGTAACTTTTTGCTCTATGTTTTTTTTTTATCACTGTTACATTCAAAACTTCAAAGACTGTGTTTCAGTCACAATTATTACAGATTTCTCTAACAAATGTTAAATATACGTTTGCAGTGTGTAAATATTGCTACTAAATATATGACTGTAGTAATACTGTGATATTTTTTTACTCAGAAGTAAATGAGAGGGTTTGTTTGTTAGTTATGTATGGAACAATGCTGTCTTTCTCCATTTCTGTAGTCATGGCGTCCATAGCTACTATATAAGTACTTGAGGTATTTCAAAGCTGTCTTTACAGGAAATAAAAATGTTATTGATTTCACCATCACGTTTCCGGCTATTCATTTGGAACATCATCAGTTGTCTGGAATCTAACATAATATGTTAGATCCAGATCCAAAAACAGTTCGTTTCATAGGCTACTGAAGTGTGAGTTTTGCTTAGTTTTACTTACCTCATTTAGTCTGTTTTGCTCATATCTGGAAGCGTCTTCAGCATGCACATGTTTCAG
The DNA here is from genome assembly GCF_023898315.1 of Schistocerca nitens. NCBI lineage: Eukaryota > Metazoa > Arthropoda > Insecta > Orthoptera > Acrididae > Schistocerca > Schistocerca nitens. Next base: position 497,875,615 of record NC_064616.1, read on the forward strand.
ACATTTTTGCATTTGATAATTGTCTTTTTCGTGTATTTGCTCACGGACTTACAGCACTACACATTTCACAATGGATAGTACGACTAAATGTTGCAACACTATTATACAGAAATCTCTTTTTACACTCCTCTGACTGACCTATGTCAATGTATTTTGTGCGAGCAGTATTTCCGATTTATGTTAGAGCGGTTTCACTTTAACGAAACATGTTCTTTTGATCTATGGTCTGTATATGTGTCCTATGTCGCTTCATTTATGTTGGCATGTATTTATTTTACTATTTGAGCGAAATGGAGGGAGGGGTAGTATACATGTTATAGATCTAGATAAAAGGTAATACTCGTTTTAGCGGTATAGTGTTAATATTTGGAAAGGTGAACAACTATGGTATTCCTGTGTATGTCACTAATTACAACTAGAATAATATTTTCCAAAATTCATTCGATGTAGATATGCATGTGAAAGATATCTCTGATCAAAAGGGGCAATTACGTTCATAGTAAACCTCCAAAGGCAGGTAAATTTCTTTTTAAAGAATGTATATGGTGGGTGGAACTTCGATTCGCAGTATGTGTTAATCTTTTGTAGGTTTGCCATTTGTAATTTTTTAATGAGCCATAGACTGGGAACACAGCAGTAGATTGGAAAATTGGTGCTACAAGAAATGCACCAACAGGAAAGTCAGAAGTAGGAAAACCTGCTGTATTGAGTAAATTTACTGACTGTTCTTCGTAGCTCACCAAAGTAAGGCACATTACCAGGCTTCGAACAGCAAGTAAATCAATTTTTCGTCGTGTTATACGTTTATGATAAAATCTTGTGATTCGCCAGTAGAGCTGTGAAAATCCATTGTCAGAACATGTTTCAACGTTTTCTTAATAGCCACTGTGAAATCTAATACGTTAAGATACATAGAAAACCACAGTTTCAGAAGGGCATATCCTAAACGGAGAAACTAAAGTGCTGTTTCTTGCCTTTATAAGGTCACATTCATGCCTACTTAACTCACAACGAACAGCATATACTATCACTTTTATCATTCTTCCCTCGGTTAGGTGATGCTGCTTCTTGTGTGGTAGTTTTCCAGAAGACGAAGATGTCTGCTGCTGACTGTTCCAGTTGTTTCCATGTAATGTTTGATGGTGAGTGATCTACTTGCTTCAGTAGTTCCACGAGTGACGAGTGAAATGTATATAATTAAGTTATTTGATGTCTTCTTTGGGAAATATGTCAAAAGCTATACTGATCGTTCCCAGATACAGATCTTGCAGTTCTGATTGTTTAATTGGTAGATACCATTATGTCTGAATTCTGGTGCTTGCTACTGTACCCAGCCGCTAGTTTTTTAAGCTGACAGCACGTTATACACTTACAAAATACACGCAGCACCAAGGGGTAGTCTTGCCATGTAGAAGACAGTTGATAGGCGTGTTTCTACATGTGAAAGATGATGAATCTTCAAATTTCGCGTCAGTCGCATAAGAGTGGAGGCAGCAGGTTTGCTTTAAGTACACGCTGTAACGGTCGTGAGCGCTAGTTACGTTTGAGATAGGGCGTGGTGAGCTGATGATAGTCAACAATGCCTTTAAGGCGAAAAAGAAGCCATTATCAGCACTAGCCTGAGTTTGAACGAGGTCGCATAATAGGGCTATGAGAAGCTGGATGCTCCTGCTGCGATACTGTAGAAAGGCTTGGCAGGATTGTAGCCAGTGTATACGACTGCTGGTAGCGATAGTCACGAGAATATACGGTCGCAGGAATATCGTGCACTTACCGGCCACGCGGTACTACCGAGAGAGAAGACTGCGCACGTTCCACTGACCCCAACATGCGCCATTTACGATTTCAGTGGCGCCAAGCTACAGCTCATTGGAGGGCATGGTGGAAAACTGTTGTGTCTTCTGATGAAATCCGGTTTTGCCTCGGTGCCAGTGATAGCAGAGTGCTGGTGAGAAGGAATCTAGTTGAGGATCTGCAAACAAACTGTCTGCGTGCTGGACTCACTGGACCTACACCTGGAGTTATGGTGGGAGGTACGATTTCGTATGACAGCAGGATGACTCTCGTGGTTACTCCACGCAGCCTGACTGCAAATTTGTATGTCAGTCTGGTGATTCGACCGGTTGTGCTGCCATTTACGAACAGCATTATAGGGAGTGTTTTCCAACAGCGTAAGGCTCGCCCACATAACGCTATTGTAACCCAACATGCCCTAATGAGTGTCGACGTGTTGACTTGTCCCGCTCTATGACCAGATCTGTCTCCAATCGAGCACATACGGAACATCATCGGACAATTCCAGCGTCATTCACAAACAACATTAACCGTCAGTGTATTGACTGACGGAGTGCAGCAGGCAGGGAACTACATCCCGCAAACTGACATCCAGCGCCTGTAGAAAACAATACAAGCAGGTTTGCATGCTTGCAATCAAAATTGTGGTGGTTATACCGTTATTAATGTATCAGCATTTCACATTAGTTTTGGTGTCGCAATATTCTTCCGTAAGTGTATATTACTGTTTCCGCTGTTCTCGTACGTTGAAGAGTATTTTGTTTGTGGCTTCTTTTTCGCTGTTCTGGCTTCTGTGTATAGCGTACTGTGAAGATCATCTTGATCGTTTTGAGCTCCCCAGCTGTTTGGCAGTAATATTAATGATTAATGAAAACCATCACATCTTTATTACTACTCATTTATTGTGTCACGACCGGGTTTCTTTCGAACATCACAAGGTTGGCAGTAGTTAGAACAAGCAGTTAGGCTGAATGCTGTACTATCTTCACGAACTGAATAGGAAAATCGCACTGCCAACAGCCTCATAATCCTCAATGAGTTGTGCAAGGAACAACACTGTGCCTCTCCGAAACAAATATTTGTTTTAATGATTTCTTCTATCAGATTCCTTAAATATTTAAAATTTGCAGTTTACTTGGGTCAAAAATATACGTTAAGTAAGAGATGTCATTTTGTACAGTGAAAGTCATATTCAGCTTCTTCGGGTTTAGGACCTTACTTACACATCACTATCGGCTTACACAATATGTTGTGAGTAAAAGTCAACAACAGTTATTGAAATTTTAATTATTTAATTTTTTGATGATCATTAAGTACCCCTAGCAGGGTAGTACACTTTACTGAAAACTCAATGTTGCTAAGACTAGGTTAACAGAAATTTTCAGGTTCTAAACCCGACTTACAAATCAATACCTCTTTAAAAAGTATGTTAATACAAGTCTATAGGAATTAACGAACTATGTTACATCGATTAATTGAAAGCAGGTTGCCGAATAAATTTTTTCTAATTACATTGGTGCACAGCCTGCAGAAGAAGACTGCTGCAATTGCCAGGAGAGCTGCTGAGTCTTATCGTTATCTTACCTGGTGACTGGGTAGGCGCGGTGTGGGTGTTGCTGCCGGTTCGTACGTGAGTCGTAACTCTAAAAGTAGCTGTGCCAAACAGAGGACACATCGCGCGATGCACATACAACAGCATTCCACAGAGCACAAATAACAAGTGAGTGGTTGTGGGGGTTCCGGCCCCTCCCCTTTGTCACACAGTCCACAGCCACCATATAAGGTAACACAAGTCTCAGTTGGTCGTTTAAGGGACTACAAATAGGGGGTGAAAGTACTTTATTTCTTACTAATATATGATAGGTTATACAAGACACTACTTCTATATTATGATACGCAATAAAATGTTAATATTTATGAATAATTTATAATAGTAAAACACGTAAGGTATAAGATCTTCAGTTGAGGATGAGAATAATTCACATATATGCTTCAGCAGCATATCTGCCACTCTCCATACACTCAAAGGGCAATTCGAAGATGTAATCTGAATCATCCACGATCACGTACATCTGAAACAATGAAAGAAAATTTCAACTTGACAAACAGGCAAATCAAGACGAGGAAATGAAGAAGTTAACGAGATGTTATGGGAATGGTTCGTAAGTGCCCGGCAAAAAAACTTATTTTTGTCTCTAACCGTGTTGCAAATTTAGGCACTGAAAGTCGCTGTAGAGCTTTGGAATACGGAGTTTAAGGTATGCACAGGATGGCTAGACAGTTTTCAAGCTAGACACCATCGTGTAGAATGAAGTGTGTGGGGAAGCTAAGGATATGCAGGAAAGTGTAATAACAGACTGGAAGACAATAATGCACTACCTACATAAGGTTAATGACCGGAAGGAAATGTTCATATACCGATGAAACGGAACTATTTTATCGTATACTGCCTTCAAAACCTCCAGCAATTCGAGATGAAAAGTAAATCGGCGCAAAAAGATTCAAGGAAAGAATCGGTATACTGCTGTGTGGAAACTGGTCAAGTAGTAAAGCCACTAGCGATTGGAAAGGCGGCAAAACCCAGTTGCGGCGAAAACAGACGTCATTAAGCTTTCAGGCGATGCAACAAAAAGGCGTGCGTAGTAAGTGGTCTTCCGGAAGCGTCGCTGGGCTCTTTCAGAGCGAAAATGAGAAAGGAAAATAGCCAAGTTCACCTTTACCTAGACAGTGCAACCTGCCACCCAAAAGTCACGTTTACAAACGTGAAATTGGCTTTGTTTCGGCCAGGTTCAACGAGCCTATCACGACCCATGGTCCATCGCGTTATTTACACATTCAAGCATCATTACGGCCGATTACTGATGCAGCCTCTTATTCTAAGTGTTGAAGAAGCCAAAAGTGCATTTTTTCTTGCACGGTCTGTCCTGGATGCGGTAAACTGAATTATTTTGCCAAAAATGTAAATAAAGTCGAAACTGTCACCAAGTGCATCAACGAAGCGGGGTCTGGAGGTGATGAATAAGACGCTTCTGTATTCTTTCGAAGCTCAAGGAAATACAACATCAATTGCTGTAATAACTCAAATGGAAAGCATTTCACTTATTCCGGGCGACTACATCCGAAGGAATGACTTTCTTTCTGTCAACTCACTCCACTTTTACAAGTACTTGACCAACAGATCTGATAGAAATCCGCAACACAAAAGATGAGATGGAGACAAAGGTAGAGTAAAAGGACGAAGAATAAGAATAAGAAGAGCAAAATAACGAAGCCAGAAAAGTTAATGCGCGAGAAGAAGCTATTGAATGGATAAACGATTTCATCAGATTTTCAACACATGAAAATTGTCCCAACCTGTTTGAACTATTGTATAGCGCAAAAAATACATAGAGAAAACAATTTAAACATGTAATTTTACAGCTTTATCTCCTTGGTATGTGGCGCAAAAAGTGAAATGTAAATAAAATAAACGCAGGAATTATATGTGTGAACAACAACATACGAATGTAAATTTACAGCAAAATTCAGACATGCCGTAATTATGTATCAGCTACTGTAATAGCCTAGTGTTCTATTCTATAGTAGACTATATATTAAGTGACCATCGACTGTACATGAGTAAAGGTAAGTAAATACGTGCATAGTTACAAATTCATATTTTTGTGCATGGTACTTGACAAATGTTATGTAGCCTAGAATGTTTTATGTAATGTGGATATTTGTCCAATTTGGAAAATTATTTTAGTCGCGTGTGATTCCATTTTGAACACGTTTTACTGTACAATGTCTCTCATCTCTAGGTATGTTGGCTGAGACATTTTTACCAAGCAAAATGAAAATAGGTACCGAAAGTAACAACTAATTAATATATTTTTGAAATATATTGTTTGTCAGTACCGGATGTGCATGGTTCATAATATGGTCGGTATTTCTACATGGCTTATGTATTTATATGCATACTTGTAGCTTGCTCCTGTATGTATTTTTATTCTCTCAGCAATGTATCATGTGATGCAATAATACCACGTGCCGAAAGTCATAGATGAAATTAGGCAATGCAACCGAAAACGACGCCTCATTCCTCCTCATGCATATCAGTATATTAAACAACCGGATATCGTATGGAGAAAAACATAGAACTAATATATCATTGGCAGTATTCACTTGACTTGCCGCCTAATGAGTTTTTGTTCCTTAATGGTAAACAAATCTGCTTAGATAACGATTTTCATCTCAAGAAGTTTGAATCCTTCCAAAGACAAGTTTCTGAGGTTATTCAAAAGTAAATAAATTTTAAAGGTAAAAATTTTAAAACAATAACATTTCCACCAAGAAAGGTTTTTCTTTCATTACTTGAATTGAGGTCCTCATACAACGCAGGTTGTTTGAGAAAGATACATCCGAAATCGTAAAACTCTATGTTATACAGACTGAAAATAAAAACTTAGGGTGAATTTTAACTTATGTGTAGGTCGTAAGATTTTTAATCGAAAGAACCATTCGATTTTACAATGGTATTTTTTAAATGCATGCACATGTAACCTTGGTACCATCAGCAGATACGTTTAGAATTAAATTATCGTTCACCTTTCACAACTGTTCGATATGCTGGCCACCGAACGAACGACAAACATCCAGACGATTGTCAGATTCGTCCCATACTTTTGAAAGTGTGGCTGGAGTTGATGCATTCAATGTATGCGGGTAACAGTTCACTCAAATACGTTGGAAGGGTAGGCACATGCACGGAGATTTTTCACAAACCTTCACAAAAAAGTAGAATCGCATGCTGTGAGATGAGGCGACCTCTGCAGCGACATGTTCCAGCTTACAACTGGCTCAAGGTAAACCTTTTGCCTCGATGCGTAGCTTCAAATTTACCCCAAATATCTGGCTCCTGTATAAATGAAGATGTAGTATTGCGGCATGCGATTAGTATGTTTGAAACACGCTGTATACTACATGGTGACTAATGTATACTGACTAACGTGTTTCTGACGATGGCGCTGCCAGTTAATACGGTCACAAACCTATATTGTGAGGGAGACCACTCACAAAGTAACGTTAACTGCGTAAAAGTTTTTGCCTGTTGTATAGTTACCTAGAAGCCGACAATGACCTCCAGTGGCGTGGTGAATAAGGAAAGCTCGTCGCACAGTGAATCATTTTAAGAAAGTTGTGCATATACCATTAAGTGGTTCAGCGTGCCCCCGTGAAATACCACGATAAAGAATCACTATCGGCCGAACTAAACGTCCTCAGTCGTAGGTGCATTCACACTGTGGTCGACGAATATGTCGAAAACTTCCAGTTTAGGAGCGCCATGGTGTTGCTTAACCCACTGAAACATTACATGTATATTAATGCAGGAAGAAGTATAATCAACGGTGTAATTGTCTTATTTGTCAAGAAATGAAAGTCCAGTCCTCTGAACATTTACTAGAGCTATAATCTGCACATACTCAATGAATAAATTTATCGTTCTGAAGGATATATTGTACTGAAATGGCAGGAACTAGTGACAAGTGTTGATGGAATTTAATTCCCTAAACCATGGATGTCTTGAAACATTTACTGATCATCTGATTGAAATACAACTTGAGCATTTCCCGTTCCTCGGTAGCTGCTAGGAGGCATTTTCACGAATGAGTTACGCCTCATTCACGTAAAAGCGTACTCTGTCCACTTTGCTGACACGTCATGGGATACCTCCTAACATCGTGCCGGATCTAATCCTGCACTGCGTAGTGCAGCAAGTCGTTGTGGCATGGACTCAAACAAGTCACTGGAAGTCCCTTGTAGAATATTGGGCCGTGTTACCTCCATAGCCATTCATAAGTACGGAAGTGTGCCGGTGCAGAACTTTGTGAACTAACTGGCCTCTCGATTATGTCCCATAATGTTCGATGATATACATGTCGGGTGATTTTGGTGACCAAATCATTCGCTCACATTGTCCAGAATGTTCTGACATGGCGCACTGCATCCATTAAAAGGTCATCGTTGTTTTGGAACATAAAGTCCATGAGTGGCTGCAAGTAGTCTCCTAGTAGAACACGGCTTTCCAGTCGTGTAGGGTCCAACTGAAATGGTCACGAACTCACGAAAGGTGCTGCAGGCGATGTCGTGCTGTTAGCAAAGGCACTTGGGTCGGTCGTCTGCAGCCATAGCGCATTAATGCAAAATTTCGCCTCGCTGTTCTAACGGAAAAGTTTGTCGTACATCCCATATTGATTTCTCCGGTTATTTCCACGAATTGTTGCTTGTCTGTTACCACTGACAACTCTACGCAAACGTCACTGTTCTTGATCGTTAAGTGAAGGCCGTCGCCCACTGCGTTGTCCGTGATGAGAGGCAATGCCTAAAATTTAGTATTCTCGGCATACTGTTGACGCTGTATCTCTGAATATTGAATTTCCTAACGATTTCCGAAAAGGAATGCCCCAAGCGTCTAGCTCCAACAAACATTCCGCCTTGAAAGTGCCTTAATTCCCGTTATATGGACATACGTCGGAAACATTTTTTTATGTATCACCTGAGTACAAACGACAGCAGTGCCAATGCACTGCCCTTTTATATATTGTCTACGCGCTACTAGCGCCATCTGTATATGTGCATATCGCTGTTCCTTGACTTTGTCACCTCGTATGCTCTACTGGAGTGACCAGAAACTGTCAGTATATTTCTCAGCAGAGTGTGACTTTATTTGCATCACTGCCGACTTTTGGTTATAAAGCGGTAACCATTAAGAGAAAAGACTTGCTACTTATTAAGAATAAAATAACGACGAAGTCCTAACACGTTGTTCATACTTCATAACTGAGAAGTTAATGGGTTACCAAAATTAAGTTCATTAAACATATGTAACTGATTGTTGTTATATTACTAAAAGTTGTATTTGCTTTGTAATGTAAGCAGAAATCTGATCCTGTTATGTCGTCACTTCCTTCTTTTTTACCTTATCTCAGCTCTCATCCATAAATTCCAATATGTCTCTTACCACCGAAAGAGCTGTATCGTAAGTCATTCCAATGAAGTCGTCGAATGAATGTTGATGTATGTAGTTCGCCTCACGGCGGGATAATGCTTTTCAACTGCTTTCTTTTAATGTATGCTCGGCTTGTTATGCTGGCGCATCATCGTAATCAATCAGCTGTTCTTCCTAGTCATATACGATTGACATGCCATCGTAGAGTGTGCTGGTGTAACGTTAAGAGTTCAAGTTATAGACATCTTGGCTTTTCGTTAGGTAGCTGCTGCTAAAACGACGTAGCAGCAGGTCATAGCTCGGCCGCTATTTCTATGTTGACCCCTCCCGTGGCTGGCTACGCTCTGCGGCGCTGTCATTCGACTCGTCTCGGGACGGATTTCCGGACATCCACTCCTAGTATGTATTTAACTGCCACTTGTCCTAACAGATACTCCACTGGAAACGGTTTCGAGAAGCACCATATTCTTTAACCTGAGTACAGATTTGCAGTTGTGTATACGGACACAGATCAGCTGTGTAATGGATTGGTGACAGTGAAAATTTGTGCCGGAACAGGACTCGAATCCGCATTTCTCACTTATAACGAGAGGTTGGCCTCATAATTAGTCTATCCGAGCACGCCCCACGGCCAGACCCAAACTTCCATATGTCGCCAACCATGTGTCTACAACCTGTACCCGTATTCTGATTATGTATATTCCCGTACAGGCGTGACATTTTATTTGAAAGTCGCTTGCCCTGTGTCGGCGAATAAACAACGAAATTGCATTTCCCGTGCTATTTCGAATTACAATACAATATTCCTCGCCTGTACAGGAATGTACGTAATAGATGTATGAGTACAGGTTGCTGACACGTAGTTGGCAACACACGGAAGTTGGTGTCTCGCCGTCAGTCGTGCTCCGATAGTCTAATTATTAGGCGACCGCTTGCGATAAACGGGAAATCTGGGTTCGAGTCCCGGCGCGGCAGGAATTTTCATTGTCATCATTCCGCTATACAGCTGATGGTAGTCCATATTCGCAATTGCAAATACATATCTTGCATTTCACAACGGCTGTAGTCAGCACAGTACCTTTTCCTTTGGACATGCATGCATCTCCAAAGGAACATTGCATCGTAATTAGGAAAAACAAAAGCACTGAAATGCAGTATTTAAGTTTAGTGGTGACATCACTTCAAGGTCTGACAGTCTTGCAGATTTACATTTAATATTCAAATGTGTGTGAAATCTTATGGGATTTAACTGCTAAGGTCATCAGTCCTTAAACTTACACACTACTTAACCTAAATTATCCTAAGGACAAACACACACACACATGCCCGAGGGAGGACTCGAACCTCCGCCGGAACCAGCCGCACAGTCCATGACTGCAGCGCCGAAGACCGCTCGGCTAATCCCGCTCGGCTACGTTTAATAGAGCGATCATTTACATCTGCTAATATGTTCATTTAGAAGCCACAAGTAAATTAAAAGAATATTCTACTACTATTAACGTGGAATGCTGGTGATTCACATGTTGGGAAAATCGACACCCTTTGAAGAAAGAGATGGAAGGCCAAAAATAAATGTGGTATGGGTTAACGGAGTAGAAATAATGAAACTTACTTTTGATTCGATCACCGAAGTGGCGTGGTGCCACGTCAAGTTTCACAGACGGCTTCGTCCGGAATTCACGCGCTATTAACGGTCCGGTCACACCAATTCTGTAATTTTATCTGATTAACAACCGAACACTGAGATTTGCCCAAAACTATAGGGTTGCTTTCAGTTAAACATTCGTTACAATAGCCAGTGCAGACGGAAAAAGTATTTACCGTTAGGGTGTCAAGATTTGTAGAAATAATGTTCAGTCTATGCGCTGCAGGATTTGCGTTCGTACCAGTGTTAATGCCATGACTTGCCATTAGGACCAGTGCTGGTAAGGCGACGAAGAGCTAAAATACAAACATCAGTGTGTATTACAGTTGTAAACATTCAACGTGAGCCTGGACGCACTGAGGAGGGCTTCACTGTTGAAGCTACTTCACCAAAACAACAGCAGTAATGCTGCTGCTCTTCTCGAGTATCGACGCATTACGGAGAGATCCTCTTTCCCCATCGGGTCTGAAGAACGTGGTTCGGAAGTTAGAATTAACTGACGATTTGGGAATTTGCTCCCGGAAGAGGCCAATGACCAACTGCTATACCAATTGTTGAAGCAGTTACTGCTGCCATGACTGATAATGCTGCACGCAATCTGCGATCTTCAAGCAGTGCAAGAGTTGTGTCACGACAACTGAACATTCCGTGGTCCACTATTGGGAAACTGCTGCAAACAATAGTGAAACGGTATCTCGTGTGAGGTTCCAGGCTGCCGCGGGTACTGATGGTCATCACATTGAGCAGCATTTGTAATATCTTACGTAAACATGATATGCACTTAACAAATGCTACCCTCTCACGTAGAAATTAAAATGTGTTTCGTTCAAAGGCTTATTCTTTATTTCTCTTCAGCATGTCGTTGAGAATGTTTCCAAAAATCTTCATTGTCCTACGTTCACTCGGTTTTCATGGGGGCACTCACCAGTAGGAAACAACCCTGCATATTTACCGCCTATGCCCGAACTGTTGTATTTCCTGATAAAAAGACCGAGCGGGGTGGCGCAGTGGCTAGCACACTGGACTCGCATTCGGAAGGACGACGGTTCAATCCCGCGTCCGGCCGTCCTGATTTAGGTTTTCCATGATTTCCCTAAATCGCTCCAGGCAAATGCCGGGATGGTTCCTTTGAAAGGGCACGGCCGACTTCCTTCCCCGTCCTTCCCCAATCCGATGAGACCGATGACCTCGCTGTCTGGTCTCCTTCCTCAAACAACTCAACGCAACCCCTGATGAACGCTGGTTCTGGCTTGGTGCCAGTGATAGCCGTCTGTTGGTTTGAAGGAGGCCAGTTGAGGATCTGCAACCAACATGTATGTGTGCTAGACACACTAGACCTACACCTGGAGCTATGGACTGGGATGCTGTTTGGTATCACAGAGCGAGCACTCTCGTGGTTATCCCAGGCTCCCAGACTGTAAATATGTACGTCAATCTGGTGATTCGTCCTGTTGCGCTGCCATTCATGAACAGCACACGAGGGGGTGTTTTCCAACAGTATAATGCTCGCTCACATAACGCTGTTGTAACCCAACGTGCTGTACAGAATGTGGCTGCTCGATCACCAGATATGTCATCAGTCGAACACAGATAGGACATCATCGGACGACAGTTCCAGTGTCATCCACAAACAGCATTAATCGCCCCTGTGTTGACCGACAGAGTGCCACACACATGGAACCCCATCCCACAAGCAGACATGCTGCATCTGTAGAACACAATACACGCATGTTTGCATGTTTGCATTCAACATTCTGGCGGTTATACCATTTATTAATGTATCAGCATTTCACATTTTCTGTGTTGTATCTCGCGTTTACACTAATGTGAAATCTTGCAATGTTAATCACTTAAATATGCCACCGAGACTAATGTATTTCCAAAAATTCTTTGGTGTATATTAATTATATTTTAGTGTTGGGCTTTTTGAAAAATGGCTGTAAGCACTATGGGACTTGACATCTGAGGTAATCAGTCCCATAGACTTAGAACTACTTAAACGTAACTAACCTAAGGACATCACACACATACATGCCCAAGGCAGAATTCGAACCTGCGACCGTAGCAGTCGCGCGGCGCCAGATTGAAGCGCCTAGAACCACTCGACCACAGCGGCCGGCGTTGAGCTTTCTTTTCGTCAGTTTATTTACGAGTCTTATAGTGACGTCGCACAGAACTATTGATTGTCATATATGAGTTCTGCCCACATTTGAAGCATACTTACTATTAATCAAAGTTAATTTTACGTAGCAACCATTTTTTAAACATTGCAGTGTGCTAGTTGTCAAGCGTGTGTCTTTGGCTATGGGTCAGTCGAAATTACATTAATACCAATGATCATACCATGACTGTCCTGTAATTACTATACAAGACTTATAGCAATCTCGCATTTAGCAATAACATTGCACGATTTATTTTGCTTAGACATTGTAATTAGGCTTCATTCAACCTGGGGATGCTACCTGGCTGTAACTGGAGTCATCCATGCAAGTTTCAAGAGCATGATTGTTGGGAGAGGACAGTGGAGGATGGCAAGCTTGTTACTGATTGGTCTAGAGAGAAAGGGTAGGGAGTGCCATTTGCGCCACCATAATTGTCGCTCGCATCGGAGGCGTTCATTTCAACTGAAGGCATTTAAATATCACTGAAACTACACATCGCATTAAAGAAGGTTAGAATTCCAATTTGTCTGTCTCTGAGGAGGACATCGAACGATACTACAGTCGACATCCCACCCTACAAAGTGCCAAGGTGGCGAGGGCTACTTTGAAATCTTTAGTGGGAACCCATGGTTTTTATTGCAGATTACGATTCTACGGCAAACTCTAAATACTTTTTGTCCGAAGTATTTTCTTTGTTTCGCCACTGATGGCCCTGCAATTGGAGGAATAGAAATGAGTACACAATCGTAATTCATGACATGCTACTCAATGGCTATTGAACATCCAGTGGCACGTGTGACCCCACTTCCATGCTGCGAGGGTAGGACAGGCCAGTCTTTCATAACTTCTAATTGGAAACCCCATTCTCAAAGTTTTATTCCTCCGATATATCGAACAGGGGACTACTCGAGTTGCCACTGTGACCGTGGCTCGAGGTGAACGCTACTCTACTTTTCCAATTAGAGTATGTGTTCAATACACTTAGCTATCCGCTTTTCAAATGACATACGACAACAGTATCATATCTGTGAGAATGTCAGCACAGATGTTTCTGATGCGGTCGACCATGTCTTCACGACCGGTTGGCACTTGCTAGTACATTTTATCTTTTAAATATCTCGAGCCATCTCTGCCGTACCCTGATCATTGTAAACATGGCCTAATAACTCCCGTGCGTCAATTGCGTAATGCGCTCGGCAACTGTAATGCTGAAATCACATACGTTGTCTAATGTCCAGTAACAGTACCGGTACTTCCTATCCCAAAAACGTTTGATATTGGCGACGATTCAACGTGCCGTCGATAAAATATGGATGGACCAATGCGTTTGTTCCCCTCGATGTGACATGTGAGGTAACGGGCGAGTTGTGGCGCCCTGAAAATATTCTGAGTTCAGAGTTGGTGGGCACCGCTCGTGCCTCTCGGCAAACCGCGGTTCGTTAGCAGTCGCGTGATGCCGTACAACGACCAGAGCACGCGGTCCAGGGACCGTGTGGCTGGAAATTCTATGGTGACGCTGTGTCGATGAAGGAGAAATGCCGGGAGTGCCAGACATGGCGTACTTTGTGAAACCTTAATGGCAGACATTTCACAGTTCATATAGAAATTAATAGTAGCCAGAGGAATCATGATACCTCAAAAGAAACATGTACATTACCATTATTTGCACGAATATTCTGATGGTGTAATCAGATTTTCAGTATCTTTATTAGTTTAAAGTTAAGTATCTGATGATAAATAATACAAATAACACCCAGCAACAAATTTCCAAAATCTAAACGGTTCGTCCGATTTTGTCGATCGGCGTGTCTTTAGAAGGCTATTAGAGTAAACCTAAATTGGTATAAATTACAGGCATGTAACTTGAATAGTACGCGAGTTATTGGAGGTCAAAGTGGCCGATTACTATCGATCGCGTCAGGACATAAGTACTCCACAGTTACACAAAAAACCGTAGCAGCATGCTTATAAATATATTTATTCATCTATGTCTTTGTTTATATCCGATATGTACTATTCATGAAGAAATTGGTCAATTGTTTATTGTGTTTTAGGAAGGACAGAGACATTAGGCTACTGGCGTACTTCTGCTCTATTCCATTGATACATGTTTATTTAATTTGTTTATGTATTTAACAATGTATGTTAGACCTTGTTTATAGTCCAGCCGTAGGAATACTTATTTAATTTCAAGTTATTTAAATGTAAATCCAGTATTTCGAATGTGTTTCATTACCTTTGTGAGTGTGCATTGGCTTGGAGACAGGGCGGGAGCGCTCTAGGCAATCACAGTGATCGTTCCAAAAAGGACACGTGGAGAGACTGTATGGAAGTGGGAGACGGTACGGGAGAGGACATGAGAGAGTCTTGGAAGTACGGCGCGACGGTCGCACGGTCGCGGGGAAGACTTGGAGAGTGGAGCAGTTTGCGCGTGGTCGCGGGAGATAGAAATATTTCGTAGTGCCATCTTGTGCACTTGTGAGATTTCCGTGGCTTCTGCAGTGAAGACGTAATATGCGTTTAGAAGTGAATATCTCGTGAGCTATGTTGTTGTTCATAACTAATTACGGGAAGTAGGAATCTATTGTTTCCCTGTTATTCAACTTATATTTTATGTAGTTGCTGGACCATCGACACCAATACGTGTTTTACAGTAAAAAAGGGCAGTCTTAAATGTACTTCTGCTATCGCACTCATCATTTAAAGTCGTTAAAATAGTACCTGCAGAATTTATTTAATTGCAGTTGGTCGGTTGTTTTGGGGAAGGCGACCAGACAGCGTGGTCATCGGTCTCATCGGATTAGGGAAGGACGGGGAAGGAAGTCGGCCGTGCCCTTTCAGAGGAACCATCCCGGCATTTGCCTGGAGTGATTTAGGGAAATCACGGAAAACCTAAATCAGGATGGCCGGACGCGGGATTGAACCGTCGTCCTCCCGAATGCGAGTCCAGTGTCTAACCACTACGCCACCTTGCTCGGTATTTAATTGCAGTCTTTCATTTATAAATGTCTATATTACGATCAAAATTCGCAATTGCCGAGTTATAGGAACCTTCGACCATTCGATTCATGTGTATATTCATCTTGTATACTGTAGACTCAGCAGTATTTGGCTTGTAATGAGGCAACTACGTATCCCAGCTCCTAGACAATGAAACCAGCCAAAACTTTTAATATTTCATCTCTGATTCTGTGGATATGTAGTTGAGGGACATCACACCTCATTTCATTATTTTATTTTGAAAAACCACACACACTAAATGTTAACCGATCAAGGTTGCTGATGGTCAGCTTGCCCTAACCAGCGGGGATCTTCTACACTCCAGTAATGTAATGCCGGTTAACGCTACCAAGGGTTTGTGAAAGTAGACTCATCGAAAAATAATACCTCGGCAAGGAACATGGGAGTCGTTTGCTGACGCCCATATTCACATAACACTACCCGGTTATGGAAATCGGCGCCACGAAGTTCTCGATGCAATGACACGTAGTATGGATATTACTTATGACGATGCAGTATTGTGACAATACTACCTACGGACATACAGGAATCGTGGTGTAATTGGCGGGCTCTTATCCATGGGTTGTGGTGCACTACCGCTAGTGTAGCTATTTCATTAGCACCTCCTGTGACACGTGGCTTCGTTTCCTTTTTCCGGTCTGTGCGTTGCAATCAGACATAAAGGCGTCCACAGCCCTGTAAAAGAACGAACGACAGCGAGCTTTCTCTGGAAAACGCTTGGCATACAAGGCAACAGCAGCCTCAATATTTCTCCTACGTTCTTAGTAAATAAGGATCATATCAGTCTTTCCTTCTGTGGTTGCAATATTCATCATCCACTTGCACGTCTGTTGTCCGAATTGTAGGTAGGTGTGCACACAATAAACAATGCGCAAGTATTGTAACGTTTAGAGCCGCTATCTGTTCTACGTCTGCACGATACGTGGGCAACGGTCACAGTGGACTGACTGTTATTATACATCGTAGTTCCCTACACGGCCACGGTGGCGCTTCGAGTAGTCCCCTGTCCGAAATGGAATACAGCGTTGCGATTTTGGTATCCAATTAGAAGTTATGAAATACTGGCCTGTCCTACCCCCGCAGCATGGTGGTGGTGTCCCACGTGCCATGGGATATTCAAGGGCCATTGCAGAGTATGTCGTAAATTACGATTGTGTACCCATTTCTACTCCTCCGATCACAGCGTCATCTGTTGCGAAACGAAGAAAATACACTCCTGGAAATTGAAATAAGAACACCGTGAATTCATTGTCCCAGGAAGGGGAAACTTTATTGACACATTCCTGGGGTCAGATACATCACATGATCACACTGACAGAACCACAGGCACATAGACACAGGCAACAGAGCATGCACAATGTCGGCACTAGTACAGTGTATATCCACCTTTCGCAGCAATGCAGGCTGCTATTCTCCCATGGAGACGATCGTAGAGATGCTGGATGTAGTCCTGTGGAACGGCTTGCCATGCCATTTCCACCTGGCGCCTCAGTTGGACCAGCGTTCGTGCTGGACGTGCAGACCGCATGAGACGACGCTTCATCCAGTCCCAAACATGCTCAATGGGGGACAGATCCGGAGATCTTGCTGGCCAGGGTAGTTGACTTACACCTTCTAGAGCACGTTGGGTGGCACGGGATACATGCGGACGTGCATTGTCCTGTTGGAACAGCAAGTTCCCTTGCCGGTCTAGGAATCGTAGAACGATGGGTTCGATGACGGTTTGGATGTACCGTGCACTATTCAGTGTCCCCTCGACGATCACCAGTGGTGTACGGCCAGTGTAGGAGATCGCTCCCCACACCATGATGCCGGGTGTTGGCCCTGTGTGCCTCGGTCGTATGCAGTCCTGATTGTGGCGCTCACCTGCACGGCGCCAAACACGCATACGACCATCATTGGCACCAAGGCAGAAGCGACTCTCATCGCTGAAGACGACACGTCTCCATTCGTCCCTCCATTCACGCCTGTCGCGACACCACTGGAGGCGGGCTGCACGATGTTGGGGCGTGAGCGGAAGACAGCCTAACGGTGTGCGGGACCGTAGCCCAGCTTCATGGAGACGGTTGTGAATGGTCCTCGCCGATACCCCAGGAGCAACAGTGTCCCTAATTTGCTGGGAAGTGGCGGTGCGGTCCCCTACGGCACTGCGTAGGATCCTACGGTCTTGGCGTGCATCCGTGCGTCGCTGCGGTCCGGTCCCAGGTCGACGGGCACGTGCACCTTCCGCCGACCACTGGCGACAACATCGATGTACTGTGGAGACCTCACGCCCCACGTGTTGAGCAATTCGGCGGTACGTCCACCCGGCCTCCCGCATGCCCACTATACGCCCTCGCTCAAAGTCCGTCAACTGCACATACGGTTCACGTCCACGCTGTCGCGGCATGCTACCAGTGTTAAAGACTGCGATGGAGCTCCGTATGCCACGGCAAACTGGCTGACACTGACGGCGGCGGTGCACAAATGCTGCGCAGCTAGCGCCATTCGACGGCCAACACCGCGGTTCCTGGTGTGTCCGCTGTGCCGTGCGTGTGATCATTGCTTGTACAGCCCTCTCGCAGTGTCCGGAGCAAGTATGGTGGGTCTGACACACCGGTGTCAATGTGTTCTTTTTTCCATTTCCAGGAGTGTACTTCGGGCAAAACGTATGTAGACTCTGCCGTAGAATCGTAATCTGCAATAAAAAGCTGGGGTTACCAATGAAGATTTCGAAATTGCCCCCGCCGCCCAGGCATGGGGTGGGATGAGATCGACTTTGGTATCGTTGGATGCCCCCTTCCCACACTAGCAGATTGGAATTATAACGTTTCGGGATCTGATGAGTATTTTTCGAGATATTTCAATGTCTTCTGTGAAAATGAACATCCTGTATTGTTTAAGTAGTGTCAATTTCTCTACCATGCCTAGGATACGGTCTGGCGTAGTCTTTGGCAGACATGTGGTTCTCTCTAGTTTAAGTCCTGGCGGCTGGGATCACATGATGAATACCGTACCCTATCGTCGATATCGAACAAGTACAGGGGAGTAGTTCATCGTAATGTAGGTGTGTGTTTCTAGCAGTCTTTTGATATTTCTACCGATGTGTTGTGATCCGTTTGCCATTATTAGTGCAGAACGAGAGATCCATTGGCCGGAACTGATATAGCAGCAGGGGCATCCAACTGGCCCAGTTCGAGGACTTAACTGATAAACCACTTGTCCCTCCGACGTATGTTGCAGTTCGCAGCAAATTCTTGCTTTGCCTTCCACGCTTGTGGTGTGTTGGGCGTCTTCGTTCTGGACTGTATTCTCGTTGTCCTATACGCAGTTTCTTCGGCGCTACCTGAATAGTAAGCAGATGCGGCCGTCGTGTGGTGACGCTGCTCGGCAGTTTGCAGCACAGCCTGTATACCTTGCTGTTGCGGGACCGTCCAACACGTTCTTAGGTGCAGGTGGTCACTTTCAAACGGTCTCGAAGCTGAGGAACTTCTGCCATGTCATAAAGTGGAGTGTCAGGAAAATCATATGGCAGTTGCAGAGCCAGCCGAATGGCACGACTCTGCACGGTCTGAAGCGTTTTCAGGTGTGTGTCGGCAGCGAATACCTAATGACGAAAGAGTACCCAAGGAGAAGACAGAGCAGAGCCTTGTACAGCGTAACGCCCAGCCGCGAGGGAAGCCTCGAGTTCGAAATCAGAAAGGGGTAGAGTTTGGTGAGTCTGCTCCTGGCTTTTTTCTTCGCCACCTGGACGTGTGGGCGCCAAGTAAGGCGGCGGTCGATGGTGACGCCGAGATATTGTGCCGTAAGACGCCATGGGACGGCACTTCCACCGACGAGAATCGGTGACACGCGTGCAGGGATGATGCGCCTGGCCGCCAACAGGAACGGCGTTTTTGCGCCGATGAACTGGAGACATCATTGACGACCCGTGTTGCAAGTGTGTCGACAGCGAGTTGCAATCTACAGCGCAATACATGGGCGTTCAGACTTCTGCTGTAGATCATCGTATCGTACGTGTAAAGAGTGAGCTGTACGAGATCGATCTTCGGTGCGTCTGAGGTGTACAAGCACGGAACCCTGCGGCACGCCTGCAGTAATTAGAAGAACGGTGCACAAGATATTTGCAGCTCCCACGTAAAATGTCCATCCCTCGACGTAGACACTGATGAGGCGAACGTGTGACGCTGGTATCCCAAGTTGAAAAAGTTTGAACAAGAGCCCACGATGTCACAAGCCTTCGTTTTCATTTTCCACTAGTGTGTGTGATTTGATTAATCGATTCCCAGCAGACAAACTACGAGAAAAGATTAGACGTTAGCAGGAACGAGAAATTATTGAGTATTAGAAGTAAATGTGCATTTTTAAAGAATGTGAGAAAATCTGTATACTAAACAATAGCATGCTAACAGTAACAACTAAAGCTCAGCAGTAATGGGCAGCACGGGACATACTGAATGAACAAAAAGGAGAAAATAATGCTGACATCTGGAACATTGTGAAACATAGGAGATACACACATTACGCAAACGTAAAAACTTTTCGAACTAGATGATATTGAAAAGAACGTACATCTACATTTACATGGCCACTCTGCAATTCGCACTTAAGTGCCTGGCAGAGGGTTCATCGAACCATTTTCATACTACTTCTCTACCATTCCACTCTCGAATGGCGCGCCGCGCGGGATTAGCCGAGCGGTCGGGGGCGCTGCAGTCATTGACTGTGCGGCTGATCCCGGCGGAGCTTCGAGTCCTCCCTCGGGCATGGGTGTGTGTGTTTGTCCTTAGTATAATATAGGTTAAGTAGTGTGTAAGCTTAGGGACTGATGACCGTAGCAGTTAAGTCCCATAAGATTTCACACAATTGAATTGAATCGAATGGCATGTGGGAAAAAGGAACACCTAAATCTTTTCGTTCGAGCTCTGATTTCTCTTATTTTATTCTGATGATCGTTTCTTCCTACGTAGTTGGGTGTCAACAAAATATTTTCGCATTCGGAAGAGAAAGTTGGTGATTGAAATTTCGTAAATAGATCTCGCCGCAAAGAAAACCACCTTCGCTTCAGTGACTGCCACCACAACTCGCGTATCATAGCAGTGACACTCTCACCCCTATTGCGCGATAACATGAAACGAGCTGCCCTTCCTTGCACTTTTTCGATTTCCTCCGTCAATCCTACCTGGTAAGGATCCCATACCGCGCAGCAATATTACATCAGAGGACGGACAAGTGTAATGTAGGCTGTCTCTTTAATGGGTTTGTAGCATCTTCAAAGTGTTCTGCCAACAAAGCGCAGTCTTTGTTTCGCCTTTCCCACAATATTATCTATGTGGTCTTTCCAATTTAAGTTGCTCGTAATTGTAACTCCTAGGTATTTAGTCGAATTGACAGCCCTTAAATTTGTGCGATTTATCGTATACCCAAAAGTTATCGGATTTCTTTTAGTACCCATGTGGATGACCTCGCACTTTTCTTTGTTTAGTGCTTATAACCACTTTTCGCACCATACAGCAATTCTCTCTAGATCACTTTGTAATTGGAATTGATCATCTGATGATTTTACTAGAAGATAAATTACAGCGTCATCTACAAACAATCTAAGGGGGCTGCTCAGATTATCATCTAGATCATTTATATAAATCAGGAACAGCAGAGGGCCTATGCCACTACCTTGCGGAACGCCAGATATAACTTCTGTTCTACTCGACGATTTACCATCTGTCACTAAGAACTGTGACCTCTCTGAGACGAAATCACGAATCCAGTCACACAACTGAGGCAATACTCCATATACAAGCAATTTGATTAATAGTCGCTTGTGAGGAACGGTATCAAAAGCCTTCTGGAAATCTAGGAATATGGAATCGATCTGAGATCCCTTGTCGACAGCACTCATTACTTCATGGGAATAAAGAGCTAGCTGTATTGCACAAGAACGATATTTTCTGAATCCGTGTTGGTTACGAATCAGTAAGTCATTTTCTTCAAGGTGGTCCATAATGGCCGGCCAGAGTGGCCAAGCGGTTCTAGGCGCTACAGTCCGGAACCGCGCGACCGCTACGGTCGCAGGTTCGAATCCTGCCTCGTGCATGGATGTGTGTGATGTCCTTAGGTTAGTTAGATTTAAGTAGTTCTAAGTTCTAGGGGACTTATGACCTCAGCAGTTGAGTCCCATAGTGCTCAGAGCCATTTTTTTGATCCATAATGTTCGAGTACAGTATATGCTCCAAAATCCTACTGCAAATTGAGGTCAGTGATATGAGTCTGTAATTCAATGGGTTACTCCTATTTCCTTTCTTGAATATTGATGTGACCTGTGCTACTTTCCAGTCTTTAGGAACAGACCTTTCGTCAAGTGAGCGGTTGTATATGATTGCTAAGAAAGGTGCTATTGTGTCTGCATACTCTGAGAGGAACCTGATTGGTACACCATCTGGACCGGAAGACTTGCCTTTCTTAAGTGATTTGAGTTGTTTCACAACACCTAAGATATCTGCTTTTATGTCACTCATGCTAACAGCTGGTCTGGTTACGAATTCTGGAATATTTACTTCGTTTTCTTTCGTGAAGGAATTACGGAAAACTGTATTTAGTAACTCCGCTTTAGTGACACCATCATCGGTAACATTTCCATCGCTATCGCGCGGTGACGTTATTGACTGTTTTATGCCTCTGGTGTACTTAACATACGACCAGAATCTCTTTGGGTTTTCTACCAAATTTTGAGACAATATTTCATTGTGGAAACTATTAAAAGCATCTCGCATTGACGTCCGCACTAAATTTCGAGCTTCCGTGAAACTTAGCCAGTCTTGGGGACTTTGCGTTCTTCTGAATTTGGTATGCTTTTTTCGTTGCTTCTGCAACAGTGTTCTGACGTGTTTTGGGTACCATGGTGGATCAGTCCCGTCTCTTATTAACTTAAGCGGTATGAATCTATCTACTACTGTCAATACTGTATCTTTGAATTTGAGCCATATCTGGTCTACACTTACATAATTAGCTTGGAAGGAATGGAGACTCTCTCTTAGGAAGGAATCAAGCGAATTTTTATCTGCTGTTTTAAATATATATATTTTGCGTTTATTTTTAGTGGTTTTGGTTTATATGGTTTTGAGCCTCGCTACAATGACCTTGTGCTCACTAATCCCTGTATCCGTCATGACGCTCTCTATTAAATCAGGATTATTGGTGGCTAAGAGGTCAAGTGTGTTTTCGCAACCATTTACAATTCGTGTGGGCTCAGGAACTAATTGTTCAAAGTAATTCTCAGAGAAAGCATTTAGTACAATTTCGGAAGACGTCTTCTGTCTTCTACCGGCTTTGAACATGTATTTTCGCAAACAAATAGAGGGTAGATTGAAGTCTCCACCAACTACAACTGTATGAGTGAGGTACTTACTTGTAATGAGATTCAAGTTTTATTTGAAGCGTTCTTTGAAGCGTTCAGCTATTACATCATCTGAGTCGGGGGGTCGGTAGAAGGAGCCAATTATTATTTTAATATGACTGTTGAGTATAACCTCTACCCATAGTAATTCGCAGGAACTACGTATTTCAAATTCACTACCCAGCCTCCGATCCCTACATCGTTATAAAAATGTAAGCATTTTACCGGACGATGCAACGGAACCCGAGGCATGTCGGACAAGAACTGTAGTAGGTAAAGGCTATGAGTGAGACATACAATTTTCGCTCTTTACGAAAGGTGTTGCCGCAAATGAAAACCATTATCCGCAACGATAACTGCAGATATGATGAGTATGAAAGGTAATTTAGTACGAAAACATATGTGACATCATTCTACATTTCATGATATACACGAATAACCGTCTGATTTGTAGACGGTGGTGAACATGAACCAAGATCTTTGAAATTTAATCTCAAGAATGAAAAACATAGCATGGAAGCTAAATGTGGTGGAGGGGGTTGAAGGGAGAAGTATTTATAGTGAGAAACCAGTTGTTGGGGAAAAAGAACAATAACACAATTATATAAAAGTTATACTTTGCTGCTTGACAATCACTAGGTCTGATAAAATGACATCCTTAACTCAACCACATTCTGTTCTCGCACGGAGAGACGGCAACTGAAAATATTTAGTACTGCAGTCTGTAAATTACGTGATCGAAATACCTGAAGAACTTCTCTTTCGTTGTTGATGCAATGTGATGGACATAGTTTGGTAAAGAGTAGATGAAGTATTACCTCGTAAACTGTGGATAACTGCTTAAAGAATACCGACATAGTTCTAAAAAAATTCCAAAACCCGCGTGACAATCGATACCGCAACCAAGACGGCGTTTGTGAGTGTATCAACGTTGTGTCATCTACAGTGCTGTTACTTACATCATGTGTATCGCTCTCGAACAATGGTATGGAATCGGTATATTCCACAATCAGTTCTTCGTCAGATCCCTGCGCGAACACCGCATCAGCACTGCCTGCATTTTCACCTGAAAGGAGAAACAGAGACAATGTACCAATAAAGAAACATTCTGCAAGTTCAGTCCGTTCTTTACATAAGCTGTAATCTATAAACTAACGCACATCTGACTTGGAGCTGCTAGTATGGATTGGAGTACTAAAAGATACGAACCGTGAAGTTGGTTTGCGCTTTTTGATAGGTGCTTTGGTTGTACACATGTTGGAACAAAAGGGATAGGATTCGTTGCATGTTTTACAGGTGAGAAGAGATTTCAGATTAGAGAAGTCTTTTTGAAGTTGTCAGTGTGGACAGGTGGGAAGGACTGAGGGTTCTTACATTTACTGGTGAAGTGATCATTATACAGTAGGCAATGGGGGCGTCGGATGGATTAGGACTGGCGAATCCCAGTTCAGCTGCATACCGTTTGAGGCATAGGAACGTTCCGTTATGGATTAGGTGGCCAGTGGTGTCTGTTGATTCGGTGAAAGGACTAAATAAGCATGGATGTGGTTCTTATGAGTGCAAAATGATGCAAATTTCTAGGTAGGGATTGGAATTTAATTTCCACACAACCTTTCTACGGTGATCTCAGGGTCCACCTAACTGACAACATCAATGAGGATCGGTGGGCAATGAGGCAAATCTGGTTTTGACCTGCAAGGGGACAGCAGGGTGAAGGTGGCATGGGTACAAATAGAAGACTTACTGGCGTAGATTGTTGATGGGATTGGAATCAGTGAATTTTATGATAACTGAGTTTCTCCTGGGAATTCTTTTGAAATAGAGTATTTAATTATAGATTTCTTGGAGGTGAGTCTTTGGGTTTAGGAATTTGGCTTCTGATATTGATAACAAAGCTTTATGTGTTTGGGAGATTTGGTTAAAAATATCGGTAGCTGGATTATTAATGGATGGTTGGGAGGGAGTATTCTGGGTGGGTGTTGTGACCATGTAATCTGTAACCACTTATCGTTTGAGATTTTTGGCCGTTTTGAAAAATGGGCGTGTGCGGTGTTACATTTCGGAGGCTTACTAGGGATATGGGATGGGGTTTGTTGGGCAGTGGAAGATAAGAGGTAAGTATCTATTCGAATGTTACCTGGAAACGGCAATGACGGCACTGCGGTGGCGATGAGCTGTTCGTTGGGTACTGCAGCTAATGGTGCAGATGCTGGCGACATTGGTGCTAATGGTGCTGTATCCGGAAGAACTGCTGTTGGCTGTGTTGATATTGGCGGTAGTGGTGGTTCAGCTGATGTCTTGGGCTGTTCAGCTGCTGCTGCCGCCAATGGTGCCGATGCCGCTGATGGTGCCAATGCCGCCAATGCACAGTGCTCTGGATCTGAAAAAAGTGATACTCAATAAGTTAACTGTAAAACATCAAGTAGATGAAGGCATCAATTTTCTTGACCTTACAATATCTAATGTAATCAACAACCGTGCCTTCCACATTTACAGTAAATCTACCACTAGTGACATTGTCATTAACAACTCCTCATGTCATCCAGTATAACACAAAATGCCATTCTTCAGATCCACATTCTATCGTATACATAAAATCCCATTCAGCCCACATGATGAACAAAAAGAAATTAACATTATCAAAGAAATTACACATAGAAATTGATACAGCCCAGATGTAATTGATAAACTTAACAACAAAATCAAAAAGAAACAATGTACACCTACTAAATCAGATGCACAAGATGGAAAAGACACATTCGCGCGCATACCCTTTATAGGTAAAATTTCATATCAAATTGCCAACATCTTTCGGAAAACTGGTATTCAAATTTCTTTCAGCACTAACAACAAGCTACAACAGCACATCATCCAAAACAGTAATACAAACAACCAATGCCATCACAAATCAGGTATTTAAAAACTTTTATGTGACAATTGCCCACAGTTCTACATAGACCAAACTGGAAGGAGTTTCACTATAAGATACTGTGAGCATATGGGTGCCTTCTGGCTAAATAATTTTGATAAATCCACCTTTTCAATGCGTCTAAAAGACCATGGTCACTCAGCCACAGCCATTACAGAAAACCTACAAATACTACACACTGTGAACAAAGGAAAGAAAATGAATCTGCTTCAAGAACTAGAAATTTATATCCACAGCTCTAACTCACCAGACCTTATTCTCAACGAACAAGTGGAGCTTGCAAACAAATGCTACCTTCACATATTTCACGAAATATTCAAAAACAGAAACTAATTATCCTCTAATATAATAACAATGTAATATTCTATGGAAATTCGATGTAGCAGTCATACAACAGTCCAAGTGTCATTATCGTAATTTGTAATAGTCATATTGTAAACACAATCTGTAACTTTCATTCTATAAATTGTAATAGCTTTCAAAATTTCATGTGTGTAACATTACTGTACTTCCTAGATCTAAGTTCTCTGACAACAGTGTGGCTCAAAACAGTTCTAGCTGTCATTTTTAAATTTGTAATAGCTTTTAGTAATTTCATATATGTAACATCATTGTACTTGCTAGATCTAAGTTCTCTGACAAAACTGTGAATAAAAAAAATTCATATTATGTATCAAAAAACTTCGCAGTCTATAATAGCTTTTTAAGTTTCTATATGTGCAACACCCATGCACTTCCTGTGGCTAAGTTCTTTGACCATAACCTACATGTTTCTGTATGAGCAAAATCTTTACACCTGCTATGTCTAAGTTCTTTGACCACAGCCCACATGTTTGTATGTAAACGCAGTGTATTTTACAAGTGCACCTCGTAATAGTGAAATATGCAGCTAAACTTGGTAAAACTGAAATATGGACGTGAAAATGATAAGAAGTGCGTAACTAAGTGGCAAAACTGTCACCACAGCATAACTATAATAATGGTGCCTCATCTTTACTGTCACCACAGCATAACTATAATAATGGTGCCTCATCTTTATGTAAGTACAGATATATTTTCGACAAATGCTGCCTTGCCACTTGTATTTGTTTAGTCATTAGCAAATATTTTTTGTATTTATACACTGATCTCCAACAGTATAAACATGTACATGGATGTATAAACACCTGATTATGGGCGCAAACCCGAAACCGGTCGTGTGACACGTAAATAACATTTTATTGTGACTGCTAGCAGGTATTTCTCTACACCCTATAAAGGAACAGTCATGTAGTTCGACAGCATCCAATATGGATAAAACCCATTATAAGCATTATTTTTCATGTTTAATTTTGAAACTATAATATGGAATTTCTAATCAGCGACCTCAAAACTGTTACATAAAAATTCAGGTTTATATCTAAAGCTTTTTCTATTTTTGGTCAACTCACTGTGTGATTCCTGTGATGCCACCGATGGCTCCAATGTCACTGAAGAAGTACCGGTCGGTGACGAAGGGCCGGACGCTGATGAAGGGCCGGACCCTGATGATGGGCCGGACCCTGACGATGGGCCGGGCTCTGAAGTTGGCTCTGGTTCTGTTGCTTCTTTTGCTCCTGCGGCTGAAAATTTCAGAGTTCTGTTTAATATTGTGCTATAAGAGAAACAACCGCACAGCCACAATTTACATACAAGTGAACAATAGATGAGAACATAAACACAAACGCAGAAGCAATTCCTGTACTGATACCAGCAGTTACTCACGGCCAGTGAACACAAGATGAGAGGCATCTAGCCAAAACCTGAAGGTGACCATGATGGAAACTAGCCAGAGAAGGAGAAGAATGTAAATTAGATCTCAAAAGCGAGAACACGCACTCTCAAACCGACGTCCATTGAAAAAGAACGTTCTTGTGCAACAATCCATGGAGGAAATGGGCCAACACAGCCTCTCCCGGCGGAAATCTGTAGTAGTAAGCAATTTTACTTAAAATTCCTTGAGTTCTTTGACATTTGTAGTGCGAGGCAGAGTTCTGACTGTAGTCATATGATAACATGGAGGATTAACACCTTCCCAAGAAACCTAAAACTCCAACTACAATACGAATGTTTAAGGAGAGAGGAGAGATTAGTGTTTAACGTCCCACAGACAACAAGGTCGTTAGAGACGGAGCACACACTCCGATTAGGGAAGGATGCGGTAGGTAATCGGCCGTGCTTTTTCAAAGGAAAGATCCCAGAATTTGCCTGAAGCAATTTAGGGAATTCACGGAAAACCTAAATCAGGATGGCCGGACGTGGGTTTGAACCATCGTCTTCCCGAATGCGAGTCCAGTGTGCTAACTAATGCGCCACCTCGCTCGGTGATGTTTGAAAAAGCTGACTTGGCCAAGTTACATTTCAACTCTGCAGTATGTAAGACCGTGAGCAAGGGGCGTAAGTTACATAAATACTCTTCCAGGGATGAACCCATCACAAGGAAGTCATCGACGTAATTGATGGGCTCCGGAATGGACAACATCAGTCGTTCCAAGAAACGCTGAAGAATCGCCGGGGGAGCTAGCCACACCGAACGTGAGGTGCTGATAAAGGTACGACCCGCGGCGCGTGTTAATTACAACGAACTGTTTAGAATCCTCATCCAAAGAACCTGTAAGGTGGCTTCAGACAAATCAGTTTTTAAGAAAAGCTGTCTGCTGACGAGTTTAGCCAATAACTCGTCCGGATGGAGCAAAGGGTGGGTGTCAGTAATAGATTGAAGGTTAACTGAAACTTCAAAGCCAGCTCAAAGGTGAAGCTGACCAGTCGGTTTTTTAACAGTCACTCGGTGTAATGGACTGCCCAATTCTAATTACACTTGATCACCCAAAACCACTTCAATACGGAACACACGGGAAAAGCGCGGCCGCCCAGTACGTTTCAGAGTAACGTGGACCACAAAATTAGTGACCCAACCTAAACCACCCGACAAAAGGGACGAAAGGAAAAACCAAAAGTACTGAAATTATCCAGGCTGAACAAATTTGAGGTACCAGCATCATCCTCTACCAAAATAACAGGGAACGAATAACAATTTATACACAGTGGGTGGCGTAAACTGCCCCAAAATTTGAATATGCTGCTTGTTGTAACTCACCAAATGTCGAGTAACTGGAGACAACGACGGAGATCCCAAATTCACAGAAGTTTGTAAGTTCAGTAAAATCATGGTTGTACCCATGTCCACTTGTAGTGAGGGCACTTGCCCATCACTGGCACTGCGAGAAAGAGCTTTTTGTTATGATTCGTAAGCATTAGAGACACCTGACACACGTGACCATTTCTACAAGAAGGGGCTGAGGACGACCCGCAGACGCTATATGCCTTTTTTCCTAGAGTTGTTGCACGTCGCCCAGTGCTTAGATCACGCGGCCCAAACATGTTGCGCGAAACAGTATGGGGAAGACGGGCGCTCGGCGGAGCGCTGCCGTTGCTGTCGTTTTTGGCATGTCGATGTCTGACGGCCAGCAGCAGGAGCCACCGAAACGGTGTCACACCAAGCCTCAATCTGGTCACCAGCAGCACGAGATACCTCGAAAGATTAATCAATATTTAACACTTCAGCCAAAGATGACCTCTAGCGAGTGTTGAGGCACCTCCTTATCAAGAGCCAACCGAATGAAGGCGTCACTGGCCATAGAATCAGCACGGGAATAGTGATGAAGATCGGTAGCAATCTGCGACTGGAGTTCGACCGCCCACGCGCGGTAGTACTTGTGGACAACGATAGAACTTTACAAGTTTGCATTTACGGTAAACCAACACTTTTCGTCGAACGAAAACGATGCGGGTCGCTGGAGCGGGGCTAGCTGGCACAACAATTGGTAGATCCGAGCAGAAATGCAAGAAAGAAACAAAGCGTTACGTATGTTTGTATCAGTGACATCGGGTGTTGCCACAGCCGCTTCTCGTAAGCCTTCCAGTCTTCGACCGAATCCTCGTAAGGGAGAAATGGCGGCGGGTACGCCGTCGGCGTGAAAGCCTACCTAGTCAATGCGCCCGACAGGTTCGAGGTAGCATCCGCAAGAGCCTGCTGCTGCTGCGACTGTTCGAGGAGAGATTGGAGCACTGCATCCATGGACAGACGAACCGAAGCAGGAACTAAGCAAACTGAACACGTGGAAGGGAGCACCCTATTCATCGTCAGTTCTGTTGTCTACACTACGGCCACACTCAACCAATGATAATTATTGATCCACATACAAGTGAACAGTAGTTGAGAACATGCACGTAAACATAGGAACAATTTAGGTACTGACACAAGCAGTGGCGGACAGTAAGTATGCACACAATATGAGAGTGAGTGCGTGCTGCGCTGCGGTTATAAAGAGGAGCCCTCCGGTAGGCGGCGCGGCGGATAGCGCTCCGTGTGTACAACTCATGGGGCTCACCGCAGGTCGGCGTTGCTGGAATATTCGAAGAGAAGCGCGCCGGTGGCCTTGTGCCGCGGCACGTATTACGTACAGTGTTATAGCAGTTAACGCTATATGTACTGAGGAAGGCAGAGAGGGATGGGAGGATGTCAATTACGACAACGATGTAAGGGCAGTGGCTGTGATTGAACTGCTTGTACATGTGACGGTGTCAGTTGTATGTTAGTGCTACCGTCCCATGTCGTTCTTCGTGTAACACGTCTGAGTGGAACAATGTGTCAGAGGCGGGCGGTAGCGACTATGGTGACGACTACGGCGACGGGGGAGATTCCTTTAACCGGCTTCAGCGGGGCGGCAATTCCCGGTCTCACGCCGGTTCGATTACGCCCGGCAGTGGCGATATCTTCCAAGAACGGTCCACCAGGTGACCGGAGGCACCAGGTGACCAGCGGCAGCGGCGTTAACGACGAATTCTTCGAACAGTGCTAGCAAAACCGTGAATCCACTTGTTTCTCGTGCACATTCATACGGTCACTTGTAAAATCTCGACACCATTGTCAGACATTTCACTAACTCATTACACCAGCCACATATAGTAGGCACAACTCCTGAGCACTCTGAGTAACGATTTTGTAAGTCAATGTTGTTTGCTATCGCTAAAAGCCTGATGATTATTAATCAACAATAGTTACATTTATGACATCCTAAAAAACGACACATGTTACTGTACTCCTGCAACCTCATTCAGAGCTGCAAACATTTAACTGTACCTAAACGCCTCTAGGCTTCGTACAATCATTCCTTTCACGATCCTTCCGTGAATAGAACGGTAAGAAGCGTCAATGTCTGGCACAATGAACGTATTTTGGGATATGTTGAAGAGAATTAATGTTGACAAAAACCGCTAAAACATGGATCCCAAATGGGGAGATGATCTGTGCGAACAGCACATTCATACGGTCACTTGTAAAATCTCGACACCATTGTCAGACATTTCACTAACTCATTACACCAGCCACATATAGTAGGCACAACTCCTGAGCACTCTGAGTAACGATTTTGTAAGTCAATGTTGTTTGCTATCGCTAAAAGCCTGATGATTATTAATCAACAATAGTTACATTTATGACATCCTAAAAAACGACACATGTTACTGTACTCCTGCAACCTCATTCAGAGCTGCAAACATTTAACTGTAACTAAACGCCTCTAGGCTTCGTACAATCATTCCTTTCACGATCCTTCCGTGAATAGAACGGTAAGAAGCGTCAATGTCTGGCACAATGAACGTATTTTGGGATATGTTGAAGAGAATTAATGTTGACAAAAACCGCTAAAACATGGATCCCAAATGGGGAGATGATCTGT
The DNA here is from genome assembly GCF_023898315.1 of Schistocerca nitens. Taxonomy (NCBI): domain Eukaryota; kingdom Metazoa; phylum Arthropoda; class Insecta; order Orthoptera; family Acrididae; genus Schistocerca; species Schistocerca nitens. Next base: position 497,907,285 of record NC_064616.1, read on the forward strand.
GCGAACAGCCCCATAATTGTTGAGCTACGTACGTGCAATAGCAGTCGGCCATCGGCTGCTGACGAGTATGTGGTGCCTTTGTTTCAGTGCAGTTCTGGCAGAAATGTATTCTTGAAACCCCACGTTCAAATCAGCGATAATCCGACTTTCAGCACATAGTCGATCGGCTCGTGTGGAACTGCAGAGGCGACGCGAATCCCGCTTGGCATACACTTCTGGTCGTCCTGTGTGCCACTTAATGTAAGTGGAGACATTGTCTTTTCGATATTGTAGATCCATCCTACACTATTTTTATCTCGGAAATCCGAGTTCTTGTGTAATCTTTTATATGCTATGACCCAAGCGTCTAGCACCAGCTATCAGCCCACGTTCAGAGCCGGTTAAGGAGCACCCTGTCACGACATTCACTGCACACTTGCCTGAAACTAATTTCTCGGATATCGTACCAAGCCATACATCTAGTAACAACGTTCGGCCACCATACACAGTATACCCTCAAATGGGATAGCCCTAGTGTAACGTTTAGCTACCCAGTTCAATAGAGACGCGATCGTGGAACGCTGTGCACTAGAGAGGCAACGGATGCTATAACTTCAATTACAAAAGAAAAAACCTGCGTGAGCAACGTTCCTAGGGTATGAATGAGTCCCCTTCGTCTTCAGTTCACCATTATCCAGCGTCTGGGCAGGTAGGGACGTTTATAGCACTTCTCCACTTTCACCAATTGTTCTTTTGTGACTGTTTGTTTCCAGTCCATATTCCTTCTTGCTAAACTAGTCTCGACCGAATCAATAAATTTCGCTATGGGTTTCCCTCTTGCCCTCAGACTTGGCTACCATGATTCGTTTTGGGATCCTGCCATCGTCCATTCTCTTAAAATGTCAAAATCATTGTATCCAACTCCTCTTAAGTCTATCACTCAACTTTTCTATTCCTATTACCTTCCTACCATGTTATTTCCCACTCTGTCTCTCCTCGTTTTCCCGAATATATTTCTCAGGGATTTCATTTCCGAAGATTGGACTTTACATTCCTGTCTTCTTGTCATTCCCCAGGTCTCCGATTCAGATGTTAATATGGGTGTAAAGTACGTTTTGTAGAGCACTTACTTACAGTTACTTTCGTACCTCCCTTACCCAGACCAAGTCCCTCACACACTGGTAAAATTCATTGTCCTTGTGTACCCTTCTGCTAATTCCTTGCACGTGGCGAAATAGAATTTAGCGTGGCATATTCGTTGTAGCTTTAGGAGCTTCTGGAGATAAAGCTCCCTCAACAATTACCTGTTTCTCTCGCAAGCGACTACATAACAGGGTGTGTAATTTCATGTTTAAATGTCATCTACTAAGATTGTTTTAGGGAGGTGTGTCCAGAAGATCTACGATACTGGGACAGTCAAAGCTGTCAGACTGTTCAAAAAAAGACAACGATGTCCATAGAGGTATTAGTATTAGCAGAAGGCGGGTGAAATGAAAGTTAACACTCCGTTCAAGACAAATTCATTATGTACGGAGAACAAGCAGTGGAAAACCTAAATCTAGATGGCCAGGTCGTAATCTAACCGTCACTCCCCTCGAACGCGATACGATTGCCATAAGCTTTGCACCACTTGGCTTGGTTATTTTTGGACGATTTTTCATAGTATCCTCATTATCTGACCTCGTAGCAACGTCACATCAACTGCAATTGATCTCCAGAAGGCTGGGGGTGGGGCAGAATAAGTGAATTTAAAGTTTTCAACTAATAACAATAATTCCATGTGACTCAAAGACCGGAAGCAAGTCTTTCAATTGGACGCCACTTCAGCGGCTTGTGTGTCACTCACCTAACCCTGTATTCTCATAGAGGAAATGGGACCAACAGTTAAACGTGGAAGCCGAACCGCCTGTCGTTCGTGACATATCTTCACCTCATAGAGAGATACATTGAAATAATCTGTGGCCCATCTGAGATTTCATCCGGCGGCGTTTCGATTTACAGTCACATGCCTTACCACTAGACCACCAGTTCCAACAATTTTCAACTAAAAAGACCTGTATGATATATTTATTTCGCTTGAACTGAGAATGAAACTCACGATAAGCAGCTCCTATGGAGCACTACAAATTTTTAAAATTTTATCCGCATGTCTTGGGAAGTAGTAGGACATTTAGGATCATCGCGATTTCCCGTTGACCTTGGTGAGGCGCTACGTAACATGACCTGGATTGTTCACAAGGAGTAACCGACGTAAGTAATGTATTGACTTGCTCAAACAACTGCGACGCATACCATTTCTCACCTATTGTTTGAACGTATTCCCAATAATTCTCTACAATTAATCAGGCTATTTAGAAGCCATGCAAAAAGCTGGACTTCAGAAACAATGTGGAGAAATTGAGGCTTTAACAAAGTTCGAATACACCACTTATCAGGCCAAGTATCATTCCGTATTTGACATGATCTAAAAATAATCACATTTTAAATGTACGTTTTATATTGTTATTTGACAACACTGTATATTAGCATTGTATTTCTAAAACTGCGTTCATTGGTTGATGTAAGCTGGGGAACTTCCTTAGCTACTAATCTTCAACTCTCATCGTGTCTTCAGATTTCGTCCCCCAAATGATTTCATTGTATACTACATTAACACGTTTGCGGTTCTGATGGTACTGGAGCAGATGAGATGCTATCAAAGGATAAACCACTACAGCAGCGGAAACCTGTATAACGGCAAAAATATTTGTAGAAAAATTTACGTTGTCGGTCGGAACCGCTGTGCACAGTGTATATACAATAGTGTGAGATGCAGTATACTGAAAAATGCAGTCAAGTAGTATCTCATTTGGTGTCAGTAGCACAACATATAACAAGACATCAATGATTCAGGTGGTAGTGGATGGAGCTTGGCATGAATGCAGTCGGCTCTGCGCGGAGTCAGTCTGGGTGTGCGCACCTTTCCTGCTGGTACAAAACAGACACCATTACTAAAAGTGCGCATTGTGTACATAAAACACGCGAAAAGCACTTAGAATGCAATGAAAAAGCAAAAGTCGATGCGTAGAAGGAAATGTGATTGTCTGATCGTTAAACTGCCCAAAAGTTGAACTGCTCAAGTAAAATGATGTATAATTTCGTTAGATTAGGTGCACGCTTTGGACAGAAATAAAAACATAGGGAAAGTAGAATATTATCTGAGGCATCGAAACGGTTACTACCTCGCAAAGTAAGGATCACAAACCGTTATTCTTCTCATCTTGTTGCTGATTTAGAGTTGCTAGTAACTAACAGAGGTGTACAACAAATTTTGTCACAAGACAAACATTTTGCATTCAAGAAAAAACTGCAGAAACCAGCTCTAACACCCAAACATAAACAGGCTAGCTTCGAGTTTGCTGAAAAACGTGTGTCATGGACTTGACAATGGGATAAATTGATCTTCAGTGATGATAAGAAGTTTAACTTAGATGGTCCGGATGGATTTCAATATGACAGCCATGATCTGAGAACAGAGCAACATGTAAGAAAAAGCAGACGTTTTGGTGGTTGAAGTGTTATAATTTAGACTGCATTATGCACTAAAGGTAAATCATGCACTGCTTGAGTGAACAGTAGAATTATCTATAATATGTACAATGGGACACTAGAGACAGAATGGATTATAATATATGAGGACCTACGGGACGAAGTCTAATGTTTCAAGAAGGCAATGCATCTGTGCAGGTGTCGATAAAACTCAAAATGGTTTGAAAGTAAAGAGATCGATGTCTTTCCTTAGGCTGTACGTGGCCTAGGTTTGAACCATGTGAAAAACCTTTGGGAAATACTTGCAACGCGGCTTTGTTGCAATGGAACGCAAATTGAGCCCGTATGTGAGCCGGAGAAAGCAATTTGAGAAGAATGGACGACATATTCACTGCAATAACTGCAAACCCTCACAAAATCAATGCCGAAGAGAATTTTCTAGGTAGTTAGGAAAAACGCAAGTTGGAAAAAATACTAACACCCAATAACAACTGGACAGTCAGTTCTTTTACACCGATTTCCATCCAGAAAATGCAAAGGCATTATTTTGTTACTCGTGTTATGAAAGAATCTACGTAATTCTGTCATGATTGTTTATGTCTTATATGTACCTAAGTGATTCAAAACGTCCACAACTTCCTTCTCTTGCTACAAATGTACGAGTAAATTGTATCTCTCTGCTAGTTGAACAAAGGGATTAAAGCAAGATGGCACAGCGATCAAGGAGGTTTATATGGAAATACTGTAGTCTCCCTGAAATCGGATATCTCATAGTTTTGTCAGAGGATGAAGCATTAGTGGTCGCAGTAGGAAGAAAGAAGACACAAACAGTGCTGCCAACAGTGCACCCTATGTGCACCTCCATCAGGTTATAATAGCAAAATGACATCATCCATACTCGTATATAAATGAGGCTTTGTCTTTTGACGTGTGGTCTTTTCCTCTGGCCGAGTGCCTCCAACTCCTCCAGATTTTGTCTTACCAGAACTCCCGCCTGCGTTCGTAATTTGGAGGGTTCAGTCTTTTCACAGAGTGGGCATGTTATATATTTTTACGCTATTGATGTGCCAGTCACAGCGTTTTAATTCTTCACATATCGCGACTACTCTTTTTACAAACAGTGCATTACCCTTTCCTTATGTCCTATGTTTTACAAACAGGTTGTCTCCACAGTTGAAGAGTATGGTGCACAACACTGTGTGTGTGTGTGTGTGTGTGTGTGTGTGTGTGTGTGTGTGTGTGTAGCGGGGAGGGTGAGGGGGGTAAAAATTGTAGAGGGAGACGAAGAAGTAAGTACAGTTAGGCAGTTCAAATGGTTGTGGGTTGCAGTAGTTATTCGGAGATTAAGAGGCTTGCACAGGATCGAGTAATAGTGGAAAGCTGTATCCAGCCAGTCTGCGGAGTGAATACCACAACAAGAACGTATGTTAAACATCCGGTTGTCATATATTTAAGCCTCAGAAATGTGTACGGGTGCTACGGATTATGCTGATCATCTCTGCATCTCTACAGAGAGAGAGAGAGAGAGAGAGAGAGAGAGAGGAGGAGGAGATCATGAAAGAGAGGGAGTGAGGTAAGGGGAGAGGAACCAGAAAGGTCGAAAGAACAGCAGGGATTAACGTCCTGTCAACGACAGGCTCATGACGGACGGAGCACCCTCTCAGATACGGCAAAAATAGTGAAGGAATTGGTCAGTTTTCGTTCTTCAAATGAACATCCCGTAATTCATTTTTATACTTTAATCTATTTATAAAAACCAATGAAAACGAATAACAGTATAGACGAAAGAGAGGCCAGTACACTAACCATTGCATGTTTTACTTATAAGTAATGACTATGAAGTTCAGTCTGCTAGAAGCTCTCAGTGAAAGTTTCATTTGTAATCTGGCCTTCGATTGTCCTTCGAAATGTTATACGGAGTGCTGTGAGACTTTAATACATTCGTGTTTTGTTTCGGACTGAACAGGAGGCCCAAATCTGTGGTTTTCAAAAAAGATGAATCTCGGTCACAGGTGCTAATAACACTATTAATGAAACCCTAGACAGTTTGCATTCATGTTGCCCTCTGCCCTTCGGTGAACTTGTACGGCAGGAATGGAGAACTGAAGTTTCGCTCACCCATTTCGAGGGCTCTGGGCATGCAGCATCGTTGGAGAACGTCTGCGGAGTTTTTAAGACATGGAGAGGAACTAGCGATAAGGTGAAACTCCTAGTGGAACAGTGGGCGTTCTGAGACAGTGTAATTAATTACAAACTGCCCGTGGAATATAGAACTTTGTTTTCGACTCTACAACCAGTACAAAACTTGAAATCTGAAACAGATTTCACTAAATATGATATCCTGAGAATATCTTGTATCATAATTCAATGTTTGTAATCTTATATGCTTGAATTACTTGCGCAATTAGTTAATTTTGTCACATTGCTACACGAGAAAAATAATTATATTCAGAATTATTCCGTAAAAAAGTATCATGTAAAGAAATATTTCAATATAATATCAGTCTAAAGTCAGTTTGTATCTAAGTTGCTATTTAATAGACAGTAATTAAGTTTTTCGACGTATTGTACATCTTAGATGTGTTTTCTTTGTTGGCTGTAATTATAAAATTAATTTAAAAATTAAGTTAATAATTTAAATTAATTTAATATGTTTCTCCACCTTTCTCATTTAATTCTCATCTCGTATCACTCATTTTAATACACAGGAAATAGATGTTGAAAAATCTTATGTCGCGAGACTCATCGAGATATGCTATGTCACTGCCGCCGCTCACTGGCTTTTTGTCTAGTGTAGCGCTAATAACAAAACCAGAAACTGAGAGCAGAGGAGAATTTCTATACACTAAAATCAGAAGTACATGGAAAGAGAAATACATAAAGCATCCAGTAAAACACTATTTCCTGCACTTAATGAATTACATAAAGCCGCTTTCCAAAAACACGTGGCTTTCCAACCCCCTTCCATCTCCCTCTCTCTGCCTCTATCTATCTATCTATCCCCCCCCCCTCTCTCTCTCTCTCTCTCTCTCTCTCTCTCTCTTTCACACAAACACACACACACACACACACAAAATTTCCCCCATCAAAAGCAGCACACAAACTCGCACTAAATATTTAAAAGTAGTGCCACGCAAAACAACACCAAAACGATGAACAAGTGATCAGCGACAATAATATAGCATTTCTCGATGAGTATGGTGAAATGAGGTTTTTCCTCATCTCTTTCGTGTATGAAAACGTGTGCTACTAGTTGAGAGTGAAATAAGGAATGTAGGACAACCAGTGTATACAGGGTGTTACAAAAAGGTACGGCCAAACTTTCAGGAAACATTCTTCACACACAAAGAAAGAAAATATGTTATGTGGACATGTGTCCGGAAACGCTTACTTTCCATGTTAGAGTTCATTTTATTACTTCTCTTCAAATCACATTAATCATGGAATGGAAACACACAGCAACAGAACGTACCAGCGTGACTTCAAACACTTTGTTACAGGAAATGTTCAAAATGTCCTCCGTTAGCGAGGATACAGGCATCCACCCTCCGTCGCATGGAATCCCTGATGCGCTGATGTAGCCCTGGAGAATGGTGTATTGTATCACAGCCGTCCACAATACGAGCACGAAGAGTCTCTACATTTGGTACCGGTGTTGCGTAGACAAGAGCTTTCAAATGCCCCCATAAATGAAAGTAAAGAGGGTTGAGGTCAGGAGAGCGTGGAGGCCACGTAATTGGTCCGCCTCTACCAATCCATCGGTCACCGAATCTGTTGTTGAGAAGCGTACGAACACTTCGACTGAAATGTGCAGGAGCTCCATCGTGCATGAACCACATGTTGTGTCGTACTTTTAAATGCACATGATCTATCAGCACAGGTAGAGAATCCCGTATGAAATCATGATAACGTGCTCCATTGAGCGAAGGTGGAATAACATGGGGCCCAATCAAGACATCACCAAAAATGCCTGCCCAAACGTTCACAGAAAATCTGTGTTGATGACGTGATTGCACAACTGCGTGCGGATTCTCGTCAGCCCACACATGTTGATTGTGAAAATTTACAATTTGATCACGTTGGAATGAAGCCTCATCCGTAAAGAGAACATTTGCACTGAAATGAGGATTGACACATTGTTGGATGAACCATTCGCAGACGTGTACCCGTGGAGGCCAATCAGCTGCTGATAGTGCCTGCACACGCTGTACATGGTACGGAAACAACTGGTTCTCCCGTAGCACTCTCCATACAGTGACGTGGTCAACGTTACCTTGTACAGCAGCATCTTCTCTGACGCTGACATTAGGGTTATCGTCAACTGCACGAAGAATTGCCTCGTCCATTGCAGGTGTCCTCGTCGTTCTAGCTCTTCCCCAGTCGCGAGTCATAGGCTGGAATGTTCCGTGTTCCCTAAGACGCCGATCAATTGCTTCGAACGTCTTCCTGTCGGGACACCTTCGTTCTGGAAATCTGTCTCGATACAAACGTACCGCGCCACGGTTATTGCCCCGTGCTAATCCATACATCAAATGGGCATCTGCCAACTCCGCATTTGTAAACATTGCACTGACTGCAAAACCACGTTCGTGATGAACACTAACACTAACCTGTTGATGCTACGTACTGATGTGCTTGACGCTAGTACTGTAGAGCAATGAGTCGCATGTCAAAACAAGCACCGAAGTCAACATTACCTTCCTTCAATTGGGCCAACTGGGGGTGAATCGAGGCAGTACAGTACATACCGACGAAACTAAAATGAGCTCTAACATGGAAATTAAGCGTTTCCGGACACATGTCCACATAACATCTTTTCTTTATTTGTGTGTGAGGAATGTTTCCTGAAAGTTTGGCCGTACCTTTTTGTAACACCCTGTATACACTGTAGGAAAATAGTTAGTACACACAATTACATGATTTCAATTCATTCAAGATTTATTGTTGCGCATGAGTGCATCTGGAGTATCTGAAATAATTACATTTTCAGATCAGTAGCACAAGCAGTTCTGAGGTTTCAAATATAGACCCATGCTGCAACACTGGTATAGCCTCCAAGGGCGGAAATGGAGGAGCTCACTCGGGCATCCAGTTGATAGTGCAGATGGCGAACACTGACCTGCGATACGCTATGCCACACCTGCTCGACCTGCTCACGTAATTCTCTAAGAGTTGTTGGCTGACGAGTCGCACCAGTCACTTCTCGTCCCATCGTATCCGAAACGTGCTCGATTGGAGACAAGTACGGAGATCGCGTTAGTCATGGAAGTTGCTGCATGTTTTGCAGAGCACTTTCAGCTTCAGGGGCAGTGTGTGGGCAAGCATTATCCTGTTGTAACAAAACATCATCTTCCTGTTGCAATAACGCCAGAAGAACGGGTCTAACAACATTCTGCACGTACCGAGCGTTGGTTAGCGTCCCCTCCAGAAACACCTGAGGTGTGCAGCAGTTATAGCTTATGGCAACTGGGGCCATGAGGCACCGGTCGTGGCCGGTGTGTCTAGGTCGAATGCACTCTCGAGATAGCGACGATCAGGTCTACGTCATATGTGCAAACGACCATCACTTGCGTGCAGGCAGATCTGCTTTCATCGCTGAAGACCACGGCTCGCCATTCCATATCCCAAGCAATCTTCCGACGGTACCAGTCGAGCCTTGCACATCGATACTGTGGCGTGAGTGGAAGACGGGCTACAGCTATGTGTGCCCCTAGGCCCACTGCTAATAACCGGTTCGCAACACTTCATGCTGACACAATTGGGCTTACAAGGCGTCTTATCAATGTTATGGCAGCTGTACGATCTGCCACTGCTGCTCTTGGAATAAGACCACCCCGGCGGGAGTCTGTGGTGCGTGGACGTGTAGAACCTCACGTACAGGTGTGAGAATGTTCACCTGGCCAATGATACTAGCATCGCTGTACTACTGATACAGCGCGTCCAACTTGGGTGGCATGCCGCCAGTCGGAAGGCCACAATTAAACCCCTTCCTGATTCGCTCAGTTGGCTGAAGGAAGAACACTTGTGTCTCCATGTTATGGTTGCCTGCTCGCTTCATATGTGTGCACCACAAAGAGCCTTCTGCCTGAAAGCAATCCCTATGAAAAGTTAGCTTACCCACTACGTTATGTGCTGGCGAACGACATTAAATCCAGTATCAGTACATTTGCTAGCCCCCAGGTGGCACATGCTGCCATCGGATCAAAATCGACAACACTTTCCAAGTGTACTAATTGCACTAATTTTTGTTTCGGCGGCTGGCCGGAGTGGCCGTGCGTTTCGAGGCGCTACAGTCTGGAACCGTGTGACCGCTACGGTCGCAGGTTCGAATCCTGCCTCGGGCATGGATGTGTGTGATGTCCTTAGGTTAGTTAGGTTTAAGTAGTTCTAAGTTCTAGGGGACTGATGACCACAGCAGTTAAGTCCCATAGTGCTCAGAGCCATTTGAACCATTTTTTTTTTCCAGAATGAGATTTTCACTCTGCAGCGGAGTGTGCGCTGATATGAAACTTCCTGGCAGATTAAAACTGTGTGCCCCACCGAGACTCGAACTCGGGACCTTTGCCTTTCGCTAGCAAGTGCTCTACCAGCTGAGCTACCGAAGCACGACTCACGCCCGGTACTCACAGCTTCACTTCTGCCAGTATCTCGCCTCCTACCTTCCAAACTTAACAGCAGCTCTCCTGCGAACCATGCAGAACTAGCACTCCTGAAAGAAAGGATATAGCGGAGACATGGCTTAGCCACAGCCCCCAGGCTTGAAATTTTGCATTGTCGACAATCGCTGGACAGAGTGTGGATCTCTGAATACTGAATTCCCTAAAGATTTCTAGCTTCAACTTCCATTCGCGTTGGAAGCCTGTTAATTCCCCTGTTGCGGCCATAAACACGTCGGAAACGTTTCCACATAAATCACATGAATACAAATGACAGTCATGCCAATGGACTGCCCCTTATACATTATGTACGCGATACTTATGCTATTTGTATATGTGCATATCACTATTACTTGACTTTGTCACCTCAGTATGCACATTCTATGGGTCTGAATGCTGAATTAAGAAACATCGTGACGAATTGTTACGAAGAGCCCTTCGACCAATATTACGATCTGCCTGTTAGCCCGGCCCCTCAAAATCGTTTCATACGCTGCTGGCCATTAAAATTGCAATACAGTGAAGGAACCATGCAACGTTTGTCAAACTGGCATGAAATGTAGTATGTACTAGTACAAGAAAATGATCAGAATTTCAGAATAACCACACAAAAGAGGTACGAACATTGCCATCTACATTCTGTATATATTACCCAGCGTGTTTCTCATTCAGTAATCGCATTTTTGTATTGCTTTTTGTGAGAAGATTACGTTTTGCCTCATGTAAGAAGTAGAGACGACTACCAGCACGTTTCGGAAATTAAAAGCCCAGGATCGTGACCTATCGAGACGCTATTGTCATTCCGCGATATTGCTGCTCGCATTGGTCGAGACCACATGACTGTCATGCGAATATGGGATCAAGGGATTCAGCACTTGCACTCTCTACATCGCGGAGGATTTCAAGAGCGACAGGTGACGAACTCCAGAGTGATATAACATATTGTTCGCTCCGCCGTGCAGTATCGTACAGTCACGTCACGTACCTTGTGTTAGTAAATGGGCTTGCGTGCAGCAAGACAAGAATCTGCGAGGATACTGCGACGATATCTGGAGCAACACGCACTATCAGCACGGGAACCATTGTTGCGGTTTCCCTGGACGCGATAGCAGAGACAGTTGGGCCGCGAGTGGCTTTCACAACGAAATCGCTGGACTCAGCAATGATACTACATCGTCTTTTCAAACGAGTCCCGGCTCTGCATGAAACATCAAGAACGGGTGTGTGTCTGTGTCTGTAGCCTTTGAGGAGAACGAATGTTGCCAAATTGTATTTGACATCGTCATACAAGCCCAGAATCTGGCCTCATGGTAAGGAGTGACGTTGGATATCCAATAGTGTCAGCTATTTGAAGATAGACAGTAACTCGGATAGAAATCATACCTTTCTGTTATGTTAAGGCGGATGACTGTCGTTAGTTTTGAGATACCCGTGACGTTATATTCCAACAAAATAAAGTAAGGCTTTAGAGTTTCCGTGCTGTCCAAACCTACCTCAGTGCACAGGATGTATTTCTGTTGCCCTGGCCAGAATTTTATCTACATCTCTAACCAAAGGAAAACATCTAGTTCAGGATTATCGAGAGACTGGCAATCCACCACTTGCAAGCCGTTACGAATGCTCAATACTGGCATAGAGTTGAAGCAACATCCAAGCTCATTTCAACTAGATGCCCAGCTGGGATGGAGCCAGTGTTGCTGCCAGATTTCGCAGCTCTGTTACTAAATTTCGCACCCTGTATACCCCCAAATTACGTATCAATTTAATCACGTATTTTTCCTAATATACTATACACGCGCAGTAGGTAAAATTTCGTTATTTGGTACCCTCCTGGCTTAGCAATTTTAATGGTGAGCATGTACTTGGTAAAGTGTATTCGTGGGAGAGGTACACTGAGTCATTCCTACTGATTTGACAAAGGTTAACAGTGAAGAGGCAGGCTGAGGCGATCTGAGCAAGCTTACACGCTTCCGCGTATTTTCCGCGAGCTGAGAGGTCACAGGACGCAGGCACGTGCCTGCTGGCGCTCAGATATCGACGCGCGAGCTTCGCCCGAGCCGGGGAGGGGTGGCTACCCCGCCCTGGGAGGGGTGGCCACCCCGCCCTTACCCCCAAGCCAACTTCCTCGTTCTGCTGCCTACCTACACGTTCTCACTATCACGAGATCTGAACGATGGAGATACCAAAATGACCGTCATAGCTGATACATTCGCATTATTGTGGAAAAAGGGTACCTTGTTAAAAAGAAGTATATCTGTAACGAAGTATTGGCTGTTAAGATTTCAAGGAAGTGGAAATACTGACAAAATGCTATAAAACAGGAAAATAGAATCTTATGACTACAACACCAATAAGTCAAAAATGGAGCAGTCTACCGATACAATTACTCAGGTGTATCAGCTTGTAGGGATATGAAATGGAATGATCACATCAGGTCAGTCATAGGTAAGGCAGGTTACAGACATGGGTTAATTGGCAAGAATCTGGGGAAATGCAGTCAATCTACAAACGAGAACGATAAGAAACACTTGAGCGTCCCATACTAGAATATTGCTCAGTTGTGTGCTACCCATGCCAAGTAGAGCTAACAGGGAGTACTGGACGTGTATCAAGAAGAGCGGCGCAAACGGTAACAAGCTTGTTTCACTCATGGTTGAGTCACTAAAATGCTCAAAAACCTGAATCGCTAAATAGACGTCAATTACCCCGCGAAAGTCTGCTTAGAAAGTTTCTAGAACCAGTACTGAGTGTTTACAAATATTCTTCTGCCCCCTAAACAACGTTTCCGAAGAGACACAGACAATTTTTGACTAATTACACCGCGTAAAGAGGTATTTAAGCTGTCATTCTTTCCACACTCAACAACCACATGTAACGAGAAGTAATTCAAACATCCGGTACGATGCTACGTACCCTCTTCCGTGCACTTCACAGCGGTTTGCAGAGTATGTATTTCAAAGTAGTCAGGCGACCTAAAATTCCTAGGGCTCTACCTGACAGAACTTGTGTTTATTGTTCCATCTTTCATGAACGAAAATAAACTGCGTTTTTTCTTCGAAATTTTATGTCATCTCAGTTTCTAAATGTTGGTAGTATGACGGCGCGCTGGAAAATAATGTCTCAGAATATTTTATGTGGAAACTCTTAAAATTTTTTAATAAAACAAACGTTATTAGCATTCTACACCTTTGTTCTTCATATCCACATATTTTCTGCCTCTTCCGCTGGAGGGCTCCGAATTGTAGCGTGTAACATGATGGCGTGTAACGTAACTACATTGATGCGTAAGAAACAGCATGCTGTAATCGATTTTCGAATTCAAATAGTTCGTCCACACATGGGGCACTCCCTCCTTCAGCATGAAATTGCCGGACCACACACGAGCGCTGCGACATCTGCTACAATCCGACGCCTTGGGTTCTCTGTCACCGATCACTCTCCATAAGTTCCCGATTTGGCTGCATCTTACTTGGATCTGCTTACAGAAGTTAAAGAACACTTTTGAGGACTTCACTTTGATAGTGTTGAAGCGGTGCAAGCAAAAGTGAGGTGGTGGCTCCGTCAACAATGTCAAACATTCTGCAGTGGCCGTATCAACAAAATGATCTGTCGTTGGGAGACGTTTATTCATCGCCAGAGTGACAATATCGGGAAATAAATATGTAGACATGATGAATGAGGATGTTAAATGTTAATGATGTTTGTTTCATTTGAAAAGCTTTAAGAGTTTTTACATAAAATATCTTAGCCACTATTTCCAGCACACCCTCGTATATGGAAGTATTTCTGCACTTCCTTACGATCACCCAAAGACAGTATTTTCGGTAGACAACAGCATCGCCAAGCAATAACTTGTTAGTGCTGTTGACCCTACGAGATAAATCTAGTATTTATAGTACTAGCACTGGAGATCCTGTTACGCATAATTGGTGCACCCTCGATGATACTCTCGTTCCTGGGGCTTATTCGCTGTCCTGTATAGCGGACTGGGTGCTATTAATCATATATTTGGCGAACCAAACATATTTATGAAGTTACTGCATTACTACATATGACAGCGTCTCAGTCAGAAGTAGGCCGTATAGTACAGTGTTCAGTGCTTTTTGGAAATCAAGAAGGCGGGATCTACGTGTTGACCAGTATCGCAAGATTGCAAGATATTGTGTATGAGTAAAAAATGGTTCTGAGCACTATGGGACTTAACATTTCTGGTCATCAGTCCCCTAGAACTTAGAACTACTTAAACCTAACTAACCTAAGGACATCACACACATCCATGCCCGAGGCAGGATTCGAACCTGCGACCGTAGCAGTCGCGCGGTTACGGACTGCGCGCCTAGAACCGCGAGACCACCGCGGCCGGCATTGTGTATGAGTAAAGAAAGCTGTGTTTCACACAAGTGGTTTTTTGCTGACTACATGCGGATTCTTTTAGAAATGCTACTTTTGCTCCACGATTGTCATATCTTTTGAAATTACAATATGCTTCCGAGTGCTCCAACAGACGGACATCAGCGATAGAAATCCGTAGTTCTGTACATCCAATTTTTCATGCTTTTCCAGTTCTACAATATGTACACAGAAGCGCCAAAGAAATTGGTATAGGTATGCGTACTCAAATACAGAGATATGTTAACAGGCAGAATACGGCTCTGTGGTCGGCAACGCCTATATAAGACACCTAGTGTCTGGCGCAGTTGTTAGATCGGTTACTGCTGTTACAATGACCGGTTATCAAGATTTAAGTGAGTTTGAACGTGGTGTTACAGTCGGCGCACGAGCGATGGGATACAGCATCTCCGAGGTAGCGATGAAGCTTGAATTTTCTCTTACGACCATTACATGAGTGTATCGTGAATATCAGGAATCCGGTAAAACATCGTATCTCCGACATCGCTGCGGCCGGAATAAGATCGTGCAAGAATGGTATCAAGGACGACTGAAGAGAATTGGCAACGTGACATAATTGTAACTCTTCCGCAAATTGCTGCAGATTTCAATGCTTGGCCATCAACAAGTGTCAGCGTGCGAACCATTCAACGAAATATCATCGATGTGGGCTTCGGAGGCGAACGTATGGAGACAACCTCATGAATCCATGGACCCTGCATGTCATCAGGGGACTCTTCAAGCTGGAGAAGACTCTGTAATGGTGTGGGGGTGTGCAGTAATATGGGACCCCTGATACGTCTAGTTACGACTCTGACAGGTGACACGTGCGTAAGCATCCTATCTGATCACCTGCATCCATTCACGTCCATTGTGCATTCCGACGAACGTGGGCAATTCCAGCAGGACAATGCGACACCTCACACGTCCAGAATTGCTACAGAGTGGCTCCAGGAACACTCTTCTAAGTTTAAACACCTCCGCTGGCCACCAAACTCCTCAGAAGACATGAACATTATTGAGCAAATCTGGAACCACTTGCAACATGCTGTTCAGAAGAGATGTCCACCTCGTCATACTCTTATGGAGAGCCCTGCAGGATTCATGGTGTCATTTCATTCCAGCACTACTTCAGACATTAGTCGAGTCCATGCAATGTCGTGTTGCGACACTTTTGCGTGGTCGCGGGGGACTTGCGTGGTCGCGTGGACCCTACGTTGTATTAGGCAAGTGTACCAGTTTCTTTGGCTCTTCAGTGTAATTGCAATCATGATGGAATTTCAAAACTTGGTCCCATGGGACTAAATAACTATTGAATATAAGCTGTATTGTACTTAAGGGCCACATTACACAAGGATGTTCTCTTAGAATTTTTTCTTTGCAAGCGATTTCAATCAGTTAAAGTAGGTTTTGTGGTATCAAGTATCGATGCCATCCCACGCGCGTCAAAGTTGCCAATGGGATTATGAGTTTCCGTCAGACAGCCGTAACAGCCGTATGGAATCCGACGGACACCATGAAGCAAGCCCGTTGAGTCACACCCCCAGCGGATGTGGACTGTGAGTGGCCTCTGCTGTCGCAATATAGGACGGCTGGTGGCAGCCACGCAGCCCACTCGCCCTCGGCGCCTCTTCGCTGCATGGCGATAACCAGACGCCTTCCTGTCACAGCTCTGTCACCGTTGTTCGTGCTTAACTTCAGTGAACCTCATCCTTGTTGACGTTGAAATTGCTGGATTTATTTCTTTTTGCATTGTTTGTAATGAGTCTTTGCACACTTGGATAAATATAAGTTAAGTCTTCTGTTATTGTATCAACTTGTTCGCTAATCATTTCTGCTACTCTGAAACTTCGCTTCGACGACAGCTGCCGCAGCACTCTGTAGCCCACATCTCCTTACCATTGCGTACGAAGTTGAACACAACAAATCCGATGCTGATACAGCACTCCGAGATCATCCAAAAGTCGAGACGACCAATTTACAGTTAATAACTTTTGTCAGTAGGCACTAACCGCTAGTAACTTCCATCAATAGGAATCACGCTCTCAGCTTATTATGCGGTGATAGATGACTATTAGAAAGTTACATTACTGGAGCTAATAGGACTTTAAGGTGCACCTTTTCACACTTCGAGTTCGTGTAACGTGGAATTTACGATTTCCACTACACATTCAACCTTACAATGGTATTACGACCACTATTGCCCCATTGGTGTACATTGTGGAAGCCTTGCGATCTTGTTATTACTAGTAAAAATCAGATCACGTTGTCCATACATCATATTTTCAGTTTGATGGCAGGTATTAGTGCATGAACAGTTCTCATATTACCGTACGAACAAACGTGGTTAGTTCAAGAAAGAGAGGCAGCTTTCTACTGCGAAGTACACAAGAGATTCTCAATGAATATGAGTTAAGAAAGGGACTAATTACGTACTGTATTCAATGTAAAATGTATGTACAATTTTGTCAGGGCATGATTCCTTGCTCGTTTTAAGTAGTAGTAATTGTTTTTCGATACTGGAGGTGTTTCTATCACTGTCACTTATTTGGGACCCTGTGCCACAATCAAATGTTGGTACTGTTGTATTCTCATGTGTAAACGCATGTTTCAATGCGTACTTAAGTATTTCTGCTTCCTGTCTGCTATCTTCAGTTCCTACACTGATCGACGAGAAATTTAATGGAAGTTTCGATCTGTTCATTGACAATATACATGGTGTCTCAGGACTGCCGCGACAAACTTCGAGGGGTTGTGGAGGGTGTCTTGAGGGACAAATGGAGGACAGGAAGCTGTGTCCAGAAACGTCCTCCAACGACACTACTGAGGGTTTATTTTGCCTCCTGTGTACCGAAAACCATTGAAGAATATAGGATTCAGTAGAAAAATAAACCTTGTATTTAAACCTATATCCGAAAACGTCAACCACGGAGGCACCAGAGGATCACATTCATAGGAGACAAGACCTCTCTACGCAGTGGCTAACTCCAGTTTCTCTACTGGCGATCGCGGCAATCAGTTGCGATCACTGGATAACAAATAGATCTGTAAGACGTTCTGCCTTTTGACCTTCAACGTACAAAGTCATGTTTACTACCGAAGGGGTGGTGTAGCGGAAGTGTTTATATCACTATGACTTATTTGTGACACTGTGCCACAGTAAAACAACGGTATGGTCGCATTCTCATGCATAAACACAACATGGATGTTAGGGTCACCTACTGCTTCATTAATCGCAGGACTTCTAGAGTATTGGCGTCCGTAGAAAACAAAAATCGATACAGTTTCAAACAGATTTCGTATTTTCCTTCGCCACTCAGCAATCAGTTTCCTCACCTAGTAAACCTGTGACAATTACTTGTTAAAACTTCGTCTTCTTTATTTACACTGTATTGCATCCAAACATCCTGCATCAGGTTTGAGCTGTTAACATTCTTGTCAACCATGCTCAATGTGTCTCTTTCACATATTACACAGCTAGTGTACTGCATGTAGTCATACTTACAGGGCTGTACACTTATGGACATAATAGTCTTCTACTATTGTTTCAGTCCTTTCATAACTTTGTCTGCACAAAATAAAATCCTGCATTCAGGTGTCAGATATCGCCTTCATGAATCTGTTACACGCTACTTCCACTTCGTAAACGTTTATGGTCTGTTGCCTGTATCGCAGAGCGGGCAATATCTTCAACGAATACACAGACAGGGACAGGTCTGGTGATCTTGCTGTCTGTACGATCATCCTGGAGAGTGCCATGGGTAGAGCTAAGAGTTTGTTTATCAGTCTCCTTCACGTTGTAGGAGTGGCAACCGAGTGAACTGGATGATATTCTAGCTCTAAACTGCATTGTACAGCGTTTTCTCAAGAAACGCCGACCATGTGCGGCTGTTGTAGGCCATGGCTCCCAATACAACGGCATCGAGAGTTGATTTTGGGTGTCGCAGTATGATTAACACCACTGCTGTTATTATGGTCGACGCTACCTTTCTAAAGAGTTATCATTACCACCATGAGAGACATGCAGTTTGGCTTCAGGAATGGGGCAGCGACAGAAAATGTAATTTATTATTTAATGTGCCAGGACTACGTAATAGCTAAGGACATCAGGAATCTTCTGCTATTTAGCAACGTACATATTATAGTGGCATCCGTCCATCCTCGAAGGATGATGGTGTAGCATACTTGATTCAGAGTCTGCAACGTCTGCTGTGTCTCAAAAGTTCCACTCGAGGGTGACAGTCCATACTGCAGTTTGGGCACGTGAACCGTGAGTTACTTCGAACAGAAGCTGATCTCTCTTTACGTATTGTCGTCTTCCTGATTTGTTCTTGTGTGCGTTCGTCCCCTGCAAACCTAACCCCATTTCGCACAGTTAATCTCCACATGACACGATCATCAGCAGCACTTTACCAGCAAGGTGATTATAATGACCTTGGTCAGATCTCTTTTGTAGACGTCTTTGAATCGAAGGTGCGGTCTTCCGACTGCCTCGCACACTTCTGAAGTTCTCCGTACGGCAGCTTTCTCGGTATTCGCTCAGAATTCATGTGCCTGACATGTACGAACCACCTTAGACGTCGGTGGCTCATGAGTGCATGAATACTGGATGTGATTACGAACTTCAAAACGTCGGTGTTGAGTACTCTGTCTCTTCAAGAGATCTGAAGAATCCTCCAAAGATAGCGGAGATGAAAGTTGTTCAGTCGAAATTCGTGCATAGCGAGACATGTCCATGACTCACGTCTAAAGAGAGGGGCGCTAATAACAAAAGCGTTTATACATGTAATTTAGTTTTCATTGTGAGCAGTCCATTGTTCTAAATTCTGTTTTTCCGTACAGCCATGATAGATAATGTTTTTGAGATTCTGTTAGTAATCTCAGCGTCCACGGACAAATTGCTACATACCGCAGATAACAAGTAGGTAAAGTCATCAACTACCTGGAGAGAATTGCCGTCAATGTCGATGTATGGAAGGTTTGTGGTGCCCTGTGCCATGATCTTAAACTTTTGGAGGCTGAAGGTAATACCAAATTTTTCACATGTGATAATTTGTTAATTAGACACTGCAATTCATCTTCTTTGTTTGGTACTAGAGCTGCATCATCTGCGTATAAAAACTTACGAGTAACAGCTGTATTTAATTTGGTCTTGACCTTGAGGAGGACAATGCTGAAAAGATTTCCATCAGACCTAGTATGTATAGAACTCTTCAGATTTTTTGCCGCTACAGCAGAGTGTTGCCTGTGTTTTGTCATTTAAGCAGACAGTTATTTGTTGCAGCTTAGGTGGGCATCCAATCTTTTACGACAACTCGGTGAGTCCATTTCTGCTCACTAAATCAATTTTTTTAAAAAGGTCAATAAAAGCAATATAAAGTGGCCTCTGCTGCTCACGACACTTCTCTTACAGCTGTGCTTCCGTTGAACACCTCCAACTTTATGAGCATATAAGTTCAAATGGCTCTGATCACTATGGGACTTAACTGCTGTGGTCATCAATCCACTAGAACTTAGAACTACTTAAACCTAATCAACCTAAGGACATCACACACATCCATGCCCGAGGCAGGGAGATGATCATATCCACGGTTGATCGACCAGGTATGTTGCTGCAATGAGATTCTAGGTAGATTTTGGAAGCTACGAAATGGAATCGCATGGAGCCTTTCCATTAGCACAGGAATCTACCGTTTTACTGAGTTCTTCTATAGTAGGCATTGCAGTTAGTTCTGTCATGATGGCATTTGTTTGGTGGCGTCAAGTGCACTCCTGCTCACTTCATTCCCTGCTGCGGGCAACTCGAAGTAGTGGTCAACCCAGCATCAATGTAATGCCGAAACTGGTAGCACATAGAAGTTCATAAAATAAAATAAACTTCTACAAATCATAAGGCTGTTGGTAAATTGTTGCATCAAGACAGTCAGTTTGGAAACCCTCGACAACGCAGCCAAACTGTTCTAGTTTCTTTATGTTGTAACTGTCTTCTATTTAAAATCATCCACAGTGTGTCACGTGTTATGGTACCTGCAGTAACAAAATGATTTACACTGTCCAGTGTCTAGTTTTCTGTGAGAAATCGTGGTTCAGAGCGTCTTAATGTCAGTTTAGAAGCTGTTACAGGCATCGAAGTCATGGCAGAAAAACGAAATGTTTGGCATTGTACAAAAGCGTTTTAAAAAAACCGTGTTTCAAACAACTAAACAGCAGCAGAGGAGGCGTCTCTTGCGACTTGGAATAGTATGTGGGATACGATCGTTCGCCTAGAGTATAGGTGATCAAACTTTAAAATGGCCTCTGCAGTGCCTGTATACTAATAGGATCGTGCCACACTGGCAGAAGTAGCAGTTTGAGGTGTAAATTCGGCGAGGAATGTTTGGAGGGCGGCACGCTGCGCTCTTCTGGGAAGCATTGCGAAATATCCCTCTCCGTGCTGGAGCCCCAACGCAGCTTTGCGTCATCGCGCGAGCAATGGGGCCTATGTGAGTTCTACATCGCATAAAGTTAGTGGAGCTTCTATAGTTCTTAATTTTTCTCTGTTTAAGGGTAGCGAATAACGATGATAGCATGTTGGGCTGGTAGATTTGAATGGCCACGGATATGTAGTTTGGGGACGCACCACAATGCGCGCATTTCCACCGAATGGTCAAAACATGAACCTGTCGCACTAACTCGTGTCGCTCTGTTTCTACACGGGTTGCAGAAGGTGATAGATATGGTTTTCACCGACTTCTGCTCAGTTCCAACTTAAATGGGACGATCACATGCGCAAAGCTGTAGAAATGGGAGCAGTTTCAAGATGCGTAGCTACTGACTAAAACCAGGTTGTCATTTTACTGTAGAAGACAGGTTCGAGGAAGGTGACTCGTTGCAAGATATGAGAGTGCCAGAAATATTATTCACTTGTGGCTGTGATCTAGCGCAGGTTTGATGTTGACTGGAAGGACTTCATTCCAAATCGCAGACAGCATTTCTAGTGTATAGCGTACCACTAGAGATCTGAAAAGCTAGTGCACATTTCTTACGACCTCAATAAGCACACGAGATACTACTGTTTGTGATCCTTCTCACTCAGTCATCACCTATAACTCAGTGGATAGTTAGCACAAATTCTGACATGTTATCGCCGGCCGTAGTGGCCGAACGGTTTTAGGCGCTACAGTCTGGAACCGCGCGACCGCTACGGTTCGAATCCATGGATGTGTGTGATGTCCTTAGGTTAGTTAGGTTTAAGTAGTTCTAAGTTCTAGGGTACTGATGACCAAAGCAGTTAAGTCCCATAGTGCTCAGAGCCATTTGAACCATTTGACATGTTATCGAGACAGAATATGTTACACATACTGGATAAGTATCTAGCGGCGTCAGGGCGTCGCAAATACCTATTTATACCACGTTCCTTAGCCGAATAACTTCGAAAATTCAGCGATTTTATCATGATGTTGCATCGTAGGCTAAGTGTAAGTGCGCTGCTGGTCTGATAATATACACTCCGGAGATCACTGTCTGGATAGAAAAACCACATCATTCAGAGGTAATGTCGTACCTCGATTTATAAAGCGAGTATAGCTTTTAACATGGATACTTGTGTGCACCTGTAGAAACATGACCGCTTGTGACAGTAAAATACAGTAGTTGCCGGGACTGAGTTTTTTTAACATCTAGCCGATTACTTCTCTCTTTCTAGGACACGTAAGAAAATCTTATGAGATATGTCCACCCATGGTTGATTTTCTCTCAGGATTATTTCGTATCGCCAGCGATCAGTTATTGACAAAGTAGTATACTTCGTAGTAGGGGCTGCATGATATGTTCGCATTGAGCATCACGCTTATAAAGTATATGTTTCTGTTCTGTCATGTACAAAGGGAATGACTATGTCCAGTCGTAAGGAATGTATGGTTTTGACGTGGAGTACTGTGATATCATGGGAAGAGTATGTCAAGTCATAAGAATAGTACCGATATTTCTATTTCCAGAGCCACAGCCTTCAACAGAGTGTATTTACAATACTTTGCTCATTGTCCAATGTTGTTCAACTTAGACTGCGAACGCAACATTTAGTTGTAAGGATAGGGATAAAGCATATATGTGACTGATATATTAGGATAAACATTCTGCCTGTGTGTGCTCGGCCTTCAGCGCCAGTGACCAGTGTGGGGGTGATTCACATTTCCTGTTAACGGAAGGAGCCATCAGACTGGAGATGCCTGTTGGAGTGTGGGAATGTAAGTGAATTAACCATGTTGTCCTCTAGACGACCGAATAGCCATCTAATACTTAGTATGTGTTGGATTGCTTTCGTGATTGCGTGGAAATTTGGGAATATTGAATATGGACGTGAGTTTGTGCTGGATCGTTATTCCCTCCCATTTAAATTGTTCAGTTGATTGCTTCTACATATTTCGCGCCTTTATTTAGTTTGAGAAAAGATCGACTGTGGTGTGTGCATCTAGTGTGTGAAAAGCACGTTTGCCAGTTCTCTAGACATGGGAAACACTTTAGTTGACCTTGTAAATTATAGGAATGATTTGGAATCTACTACATCACCTACATCGGTATTTGAGAGTGGAAATATCAGTTTGCTCTATTTGTTTCGAGTTGCAGAGTAAATGTCTTCGCAGATGTGACAAGTTTCTAGTTAGTCAGTGGTTTACAGCATGTCCCACCTAGCTAAAGTTTCGGATTTGTTGAGAAATAATTTCCAGTTTATATCTTGGGAATTATGTTGTGCTACCGATCGGTAGGATGCTGCCTAGTGCTCGATATCGAGAAGTACCGCGAAAACAGTATAATATAATCTCGAGCAGTATATACGGTACTGTCCATCTTTGCGGTATGTGTACGAATGATGTAAAAGGGATGATTTTGTTTGGCACAGGTACGCGGTGATATATTGCTGGGTTGAAGTTCGGTTTCACGCACTAATACTGAAGCTCCTGTCCTCCGTAGGAGGGCAGTGTAGTTGAGTAGGAGTCTTTCAGTATTTCACGATATGTATGGCAGTTTGTAAGATTTAATTGCCAGTGCAATATGGTGATCTGTGTAAAATAACGTCTCGTCTGCAGAAGGAAAAAAGGTGGACGGTGCTTCGATACCGGCGGCAACAGTAATTCGGCGGGTAAACTCGATAAGAGCCAATCGTAATGCTTGATTCATTCACATCCTTTGTGGTGAAATATAGGAGCCTCTACATAGAGGAATGAACGTTTGTGTGTGTTGAAAGCAGGAAGTGTAGCACGTGATGGACGGGGTAGCACATTAGGTCCACGACGAAGACTGCATTCGACATTATTCTGCGTTAATTTCGTAAACAGGTTCTGTTAGGGCAATAAATGTCTTGCATACAAGCTGAGACATCAAGAAAGTGAGCGTTAACTATTTACGGGACACTATACAATTTCCGTGAGGTCGTCTCAGTTCTTATTTTTTACATAGTCATGTGTCAGCAGTATAAGATTGAGAACCTTGTTAGGTGTGCTTGCGAAGGTTTGTAGTGCGCACTTCGCGTTGTTGCGTCAGTCACGCTGGGCAGTTAAACAGGGTTAGACACGTCTCTCACGTTGCATTAGGAACAATGTTCCCTGTGCTACTCTGTCATCAGCGGTAAAGGCACATGCTGCCCAGGGGTGTCTCACGTATGAGACTAGCGTGAGTGTGCCTTGGAGTTCTGTGATGCCAGTATAATGCTGACTGTATACGCAAAAAAGGAAACAACTTTCACCTGCGTCCGATGGTGGCTTGTGGCTGTGATGGCTCGCACGCCCCTGAAGCGTCCACACCCAAGCCTTGTCACGTCATCAACGGTGTCTAGGAGAACACATATTTCGAGAGGAATTTCTCTGGTATTAAGTATGAAAGGGATGCCGCCGCCTCAAGCGTGTGGGACCCCAATGCGCATCTGTTTGTGGTTTGACAGTTGGTGGCCACGTCACTTCACGGGGGCTGCCGCTAACCTCCTATGCAGTTGTGCGGTCCAGTGTGGAGGGAAGTGCTTGCGCCTGTTGATTTCGTGTCTGTTGCATTATTTTGTGAGCAGGTCTGTAGGTTGTGCTAAGCATTATTTGGACAGTTTACGATTTTGTGCCTGCACGTCAGTGTACTGCATTATTTAGGAGGAGTTTGCATGTCTGTGCTGAAATTATTTCGGTAAATTAGGAGTTGTTTGCATAGAAGTAGTTTACAGGTTTTCAGCCTGTGTATTGTGACCCCAAGTACATCAGGGCGAGTGTTTTGCGTCAGTGTGATAAACATCCTCCATCCCTAAATAAAATGTTCCAAAATAAATAGAGTACACTCCTTCCTCACTCTCCTCTGCAGCCCAGTGCAGGCTGACTCATTCTCGCGCCATTTTCCCCTCCAGACCACCATCTCGTATTACATCACAGGAGGGATGAGAGCACTCTCTGGTGGCAGTACTGTGTACTAGGTCAGTTGGACTCTAGATCTCATGGTGGAGAGACTGCATGCACAATAAAGACTTATGTCCAGCATAGGCAGAGTCCTTTTCCCACCATTTTCCCCCACCCCAGACCACCATCTTGGATTATGTCAGAGGAGGGATGACAGCACCCTCTGGTAACAGCATTGTATAGTATGTCAGTTGGACTCTAGATCTCATGGTGGAAACACTGCCTACAATATAAAAACTCATGTCCACCACAGGCAGAATCATTTTCCCCCATTTCCCCCCACCATATTGGATTACGTCACAGAATGGAAGTTGGCGCTCTCTGGTGGTGGTAATGTGTACTAGGTCCTGACCTCGTGTTGAGCACACTGTTTGCCGCCATCTTGGATAATGGTACTTGCATCATCAGCTGATGTCATGGCTACCATCTTGGACAACAGTGCCCTCTGCTGGTGGTTGTGTGTATTAGGTTAGTCGGAGTCTGGACCATGTGGTCAACACACTGGACAGCTGTACTGCATGAAATTATTTAAATAAAGACTGTTCCATGCAAAATAATAAAGATTTATGTCCAGCACTGGTCAAGTCCTTTTCCCACGAATCACTGGGAGGTGGTGGCAGTCGGGAGACTTAAGTTAGTGGAGGTAGTACAAGTGTCCCTTGTTTCGCGCCATTTTCTTTGCTTCGTAGAGATAAGTGAACTGACCTTTCTTTACCACCAAAATTCAAACTTGGCACCATTTCCTAGGAAGTGGTGGCGGTCAGATGACTTAGGTTAGTGGAGGTAGCCAAAGTGACCCATCTTCCCACGATTTTTTAGGTTAGTAGAGATAACCGTGGTGTGATGCATTATCCTGTTGGAATTTGAACTACCTGCCGTTTTTCTGGGGGATGGGAGAGGAGGGCCGTTAGGTTAGTGGAGGTAGCCCAATTAACCTTCTTTCTGCCAAAATTCAATCTTCCTGCCAAAATCCGCCATCTTGAATTACGTCATAGCCGCCATCTTAGATGATGTCATGTACTGTTGCCAAGTCTATACACCGCCATATTGGATGACGTCATCGCCGCAATCTTGAATACATCTGGCAACAATGCAGAGTGGGGCAGAACATACTTTGTCCTAATACTAATGACAAGTTTAGCTGAAGACACTTATCCTCAGTGAAACTGAAGAAAAATTACAGGACCTGTTGAATCGAATGAACGGCCTAATGAACGCTGTATAATGACTAAGAATAAAAGAATGTAAGGCGCTGTAGCAGAAATGAGAATCATGATAAACTTAACATCAGAATTGAGGACTATGTAGCAGACTAAGTAAAGGAATTCTGTTAACTTGGAAGTGAAATACAGCCTGACTGATGAAGCAAGACAGATATAAGCAGCACGCTAGCACAAGCACAGAGATCATTGCTCTCTAAAGGAGTCCACTACTAAGAAGAAATGGATATTAACCTGAGGAAGAAGAAGGTGTGTCTGGGTCACAGCATTCTATAAAACTGAATCGTGGACTATGAGGAAACCGGAAAAGAGAATCGAAGAGTTTGAGATGATGTGATAGAGAACGATGCTGAAAATTAAGTGGACCGATACGATAAGAAATGAGGAGGTTATCCCCAGAATATGATTAGAAGAGTGTACAGGAATATGGAACATTTATTATGACATCAAGGAATAGCCAGAGGGAGTCATAGAGGGCAAAAATCGTAGGTGAGGAGAGATATTGAAATATGTTGAACAGATAGTCGATAACGGACGGTGTAAGTACTGCTCTGAGATGGAGAGTTTGGCTCAGGAGTGAAAGTCGTGTCGGGCTGCATCAAACCAGTCTGAAGGAGCTCCCCACTACTCCATGCAGCAAATAAGTGTAAGTTAGAATTTCTCACCGATACTGACGTCGTTAAAATCGGATCACAAGTTCAGCTGCTCAAGGTGAGGGAAGGATATCATATGTGTTTTTCTGAAGGGACTATCCTAGCACTTGCCTGAATTTATAGAAACAGGAAACATGAATCTCGGAAGCCGGAAGAGTATTTGCCCCGAATAAGAGTCGTCTGTCTTAGAACGGTAGCGAAGGTGTCGAAAGTACTAGACGTTCACCACTATTATTTGAGGAATTATGGAAAACCTAAATCTGGATGGCCAGATGTACATCCTAAGCCCGCTCCCCATAATGAGAGCAATGTCTTAATCTCTGGGCCACCTCCCCTGACTTTCACCAGCTGCGACATAGTCGCGAATGTAAACAGTGGTTCAGGTGCTGTCAAATGTTTCTTTATTCCAGTCTTTGATCACAATGTAAATTCCTTCGACGATGACCGGTTTCAGGCAGTAAAGACCATCTTCAGACTGAAACCGGTCATCGTCGAAGGAATTTATATTGTGATCAAAGACTGGAGTAAAAAAACATCACCTGACTTTGTCTAAGAGATTATCTTGTTACTCCTAACATCTACATTCCTATATTCTAAGAGGGGAATGATCGTAGGCTAATGGCAAATATTTTTATGCGCGGTCAGTACGGAAACAATCTCGACAATTCAGAATTTTTTGCTGCACTGTTTCTATAAATTATTTCAAAATTCGATAGTATATTCGGTAGTATTTTATGTTTCTTTTAGAATTCACAAGGAAGAACGACGTAGAAAAAATCTCGGCGGATAACTGAAGTTGAGGATTTATATGTTCTTGCACTGTGCAGTGAGGAACTGAATCTGAAGAGGTATTCCTTGTACCCAGCAGGTGGCCATACGTCTCATTGAGTCGCAGAATAGCTCCGGAAATGCGCTACGAACTTTCTACTGACCTCTGAACGGACTGAAAGCAATCAGTTGTTACATAACTGAAACGCTTATTGCATAAGATTGAGCTGGTTGGGAGAAATCATCCCGAATACCATACGGGATCCGATAATATTATGTTATTTGCAAAAAAAATGGTTCAAATGGCTCTGAGCACTATGGGACTCAACTGCTGTGGTCATAAGTCCCCTAGAACTTAGAACTACTTAAACCTAACTAACCTAAGGACAGCACACAACACCCAGCCATCACGAGGCAGAGAAAATCCCTGACCCCGCCGGGAATCGAACCCGGGAACCCGGGCGTGGGAAGCGAGAACGGTACCGCACGACCACGAGATGCGGGCTGTTATTTGCAGATGATCCATCGGCGAGGCTACACAGCGAAAGAGGAAACAATAAAAAAGACGAAATTTTACAGGCGCCAAAAGTAACGGAGATCGAGGTAAATGTGGTAAGGTAAAAGTGTAATATATTTACTAAGATGGTATCTGTTCCTTCGGACATGTCCGAAAGAACAGGTACCACCTTAGTAAATATATAGTTAAGGCTCACCGGCCACTTGACCATCTTCTTCTTCTGTGCGAACTCACAAACAGTGCCCGAACTCTTACGGGAATCGGCAACGCGCCGCGAGTAATGAGAATAATGGGCGGGGGCACTACGAATCTAGTGCGGGACAATACGTTGAGAATGTGGGTTTCGCGGGAGGCGTGCCAAAGGTAAATCCCTGCAGTCGCGCTATCCTCTGTGTCCTCGGTGGCTCAGATGGAGAGAGCGTCTGCCATGTAAGCAGGAGATCCCGGGTTCGAGTCCCGGCGGGGCCACACATTTTCATCTGTCCCCGTTGACGTATGTCAACGCCTGTAAGCAGCTAAGGGTGTTCATTTCATTGTAAAAGTGTAATAGTTTAGATATCCACTATGAATTATGTGTTCCTTGGGACGTAGTTCTTGCCAAAATTTTAATGTCTGTGTTTCTAATTGCAAAATATTACTGGAATATTTTCTGTAGGGTACATCATTTCAGGTCAGACAACCCGGAACCGTTTGTTTCACAAACGTTTCTTAATGGAATCAGCAATGTTTTTATTTATTCTTAACGCCGGACCAATTCAAGGATGAAGATAGACATTTTAGCAAGTTGGAACATGGCCATTTTTTATTTCTCTGCCGAACACTGTCGTTGAAATATCATTATTGAAAAAACGGGAAGATACTGTAGAAGTTAAAAAGTGATATATATGGATGAAACTGGTTTTCACCTTCTTCAAATAGCCATATTGTACGTGAGTATGTATACCTACGGGCATGGCACCTAGCGGATAGGCCGAGTATTTCAGACACTGGTCTCTCGCACGGGTTCAAAACTCCGGCCAGTATCCATGTTAAAGTGTTTGGTGGTTTCCTTAAGGTCAGATTCACATTTTAAATGTTGGCGTCCACAACAGCTGTCGCAGAATGGCAGCAGAATGGCACATCTTTATGAGACGTCAAGGGCTCTCTGGAAGAATGTTTTGACGCTGTCGGAATGGTGGCGTCAAGCCAACCTCTCTCAAGTTCAGCTACTCTCGCTGCGCGTATTCATGATATCATCAGGGATTTTTTACGTTTTTGGCAAGCGTAAGAGTACAACCGAAAATCATCTACTATAAAATGAACTTAATGTGTAACTAACATGTCGAAAAAAAGTAGTACAAATTAAATTCATTAACGGTGAAACCGTAGAACCATCTGATTGGTCTTCTGTATTTAGGAAGCTGAAGAAAAGGACTGGAGGTACAAGAAAGAAACAGGTAGAAGACTAAAATAGCCTGCGATGCTTTTTGTCCAATAAAAAGCATTTTCGAAATGGGGTTTTGACGTATTTGAAAATAAAAGTTCACAACCAACATTTTCTACAGGTACTGGACAAAACGATTAAAAACTGAGTGTTGCTCAGAAAACAATCGAGATATGTATTTTAGGAATTATGGGGAGAAACTCGGGTAGAAGACGTAATTACGACCGTAATGAAAAAGACGTAAGTTGGACGGGTCTTGCAACGAGCTGAATGGTTAGTAGATGGGCCTAGGAAGTTCTTTGCAAGATTCCATGACCTGAGACGTGAGGGAGAAATGACATAATGGCAGGTGGAAGAAACGACGTTCGGAATCACGTTGGAGCGATCTGGATGTGAGTAGCTGAAAACTATAGTGCTTGGAAAAGTATGAATAAAGCCTGTATCCAGCAGTGGGACGATAATGGTAGGAATGTAAACTGTTGGAGACATTCAGTAAGAAACAACCCGGATGCCGTAAAATAAAAGCCTCTGGACGGACCGTAAGACCATTGCATACGGAAGAAGCAGTTATCCCTGTGAGACTGATGAGGTCCCTAACTCGCCACTACAGGGACCTGAGCGCACACCCAAACGGCAACAGAGCGAGCACGTGCACACGTCGACCATACACTGCACTCAGTCGTGCTGAAAATGGAAACGTTGGCTCCAAAAGAAGACCCAAAGGGTGTAATGGGTTTCCTAAAAGTGCAAAAAAAAAAATTGTACCTCTAAATGTAGTTGATGTAGTTGCATGGGCAGAACTAAAAAATACAGTAATGTTTATATTAGCACTATTCATGTGTGTATATACAGGGTGGTCCGAAAGTCCGGAAAAACCCTGATAAAATCCAAATGGAGTAGCAAACAAGGAAACAAGAGTCCCAACACACGAGGAACGGGAAGGGGGAAACTTTATAGGCTATGCCACCAACATGGCGGCCATCTTGAAAGCCGGATTCAACTCCAAAATTTCAAAGGGGAATGTGGTCATGTGACATATGAAACAGACAGAGAATTTGACCAGAAAAACAATGTCGTTGTTATTTTAAACATAGCTTTATTCGTTCTCAGGTTATAGCCAATTACTTGCGGCAGCAGTGGGCCGCTCGGCAGCGTGAGTATTACGTATTGAGAAGCCATAAAAAGGAGTCTGAAACGGTGCAAAGTGACTATCCCATGCCTGATATGTTACATGTGTTTAACTGTTAGGTATCATTTAATCACGCAAACGTTTTAATCATTGTTTCCTTATTTATAGGTTACAAAATGTCCTTAACACATGAAGAACGCATTGAAATCATCTTGATATCAGGAGAAGGAAGCACACGGGTCATTGCTGAGGATTTCAACAGTCGTCACCCAACCAGACAGCCCATTACTCACAGCGCAGTTGCCAAGCTTTTGACCAAATTCCGAGCAACAGGTTCTGTCGCAGCTAAACCTAAGGCTGGAAGACCAAAATCCGCCACCGATGAAGCAACAACAGTGAGCGTGTTGGCATCATTTAGCAAGAGTCAGCAACGGAGTACTCGTCGCCTGTCACAAGAATTTGGCGTTAGCCATACCTCCATACTGCGAATTTTATCGCAGCACAAATGGCACCCGTACAAAATTCAGCTGCTCCAACACCTGAACGAGGATGACCCACACCGTCGGATACAGTTCACAGAATGGGTGACACAGCAGTTGCAGATAAACCCACGTTTCCCGTTTCCCCTATCAGGTGCTGTTCAGTGCTGAAGCCAATTTCTTTATCAATGGTGAAGTGACCAAGCAGAATCACAGATACTGGTCCGACACAAATCCGCACTGGATTGATGCTTCCAAAACGGTCGACTCAAAAAGTAATGGTCTGGTGTGGTGTGTGGGGTACCAAAGTCGTTGGACCTTTTTTTTATTGATGGTACGTTAACAGCCAACGGTTATCTGAGGTTATTGGATGAAGAAGTTGTTAACGGAGGACGGGACATTTCCGGAATTCTTCCAGCATGATGGAGCCCCACCACATTATGGACAGAATGTGCGAGCATACCTGGATGTGCAGTTCCCTAAAAAGTGGATTGGTCGTAGGGGTGCTGTGGAGTGGCCACCACGTTCACCAGATTTGACTCCTTTGGATTTTTATCTTTGGAGTCATGTCAAAGCACTGGTTTATTCTGTGAAAACACGGGATTTGCATCATCTAAAGCAGCGCATTGTTGATGCGTGTGGTCAAATTCAGCCAGATGTGTTGGTCAAAGTTAATCAGGACTGGGTTCGGAGGATAGCACTTACAATCCACCTTAATGGACAACATATCGAGCCATTCCTATGACTGTTGGTGGTCTTTCGGGACTGTGTAACATCGACGTAATGTCTCTTCGGCACATAACACACATTCTGCCGAGCGTCCCACCACTACCACAAGTAACTGGCTATAATCCGAGAATGAATAAAGCTATGCTTAAAATAACAAAGGCACTGTTTTTCTAGTGAAATTCTCTATCTGTTTGATATGTCACATGACTACATTCCCATTTGAAATTTTGGAGTTGAATCCAAGATGGCGGCTTTCAAGATGGCCGCCATGTTGGTGGCATAGCCTATAAAGTTTCCCCCTTCCCGTTCTTCGTGAGTAGGGACTCTGCTTCCTTGTTTGCTACTCCATTTGAATTTTATGAGGGTGTTTTTGGACTTTTGGACCACCCTGTATATCTTGTAATCTGACATTTTCCACATCATATCGATAAAATAATCGTGAAAATGATCTACGGAACATGACATAACTAAACTAAACAAACAGTGATTCGTCAGATTTTAATATTCATTTTCGAGTTGTTTCTTGGTCATTGACAGATTGAAACAGATTGTTATACCACAGTAAATGGAAATACCGTGTGGCTAGGGCCTCCCGTCGGGTAGCTCGGTCGCCCGATGCAAGTCTTTCGAGTTGGCGCCTTTTCGGCAACTTGCATGTTGATGGGAATGAAATGATGATAAGGACAACCCAACACCCAATCCCTACGCAGAGAAAATCTCCGACCCAGCCGGGATTCGAACTCGGGCCGGTACGTTCAAAATGGCTCTGAGCACTATGGGACTTAACTTCTGAGGTCATCAGTCCCCTAGAACTTAGAACTACTTAAACCTAACTAATCTAAGGACATCACACGCATCCATGCCCTAGGCAGGATTCGAACCTGCGACTGTAGCGGTCGCGCGGTTCCAGACTGTAGCGCCTAGAACCGCTCGGCCACTCCGGCCGGCCGGGCCGTTAGGTATGACATTCCGTCGCGCTGACCACTCAGCTAGCAGGGGCGGACTATACCACAGTATGAGAACATAAATATCATCTACGTCTATCCTTGATATACTATCTGATCAAAAGTATCCATAGTGCGGAACTGATCAGTGGCTGTCACGAGACGAGTACTTACAACTGTAAAAGTACGCAGGCAGTCCGTAGAGAAGCAGTAACGCCAGAAGGGGCCAGGTAGGAGAGCTCAGTGACTTCGAACGCGGACTAGTCATTGGATGTAACCTGAGTAACAAATCCATCAGGGACATTTGAACTGATCTAAATGTCACGGCGTAAAGTCAAGTGCCGGTACACCAGTCGGGAACGACAGAGCAGAGAGGGTTGTGAGAAGACGTCAGCTAATTGCACGCTGACCGACCCCTCTCCAGGACGACAACAGAGGCGGCATCTATGCGAAGACGACACAAGGGCTGCGCCCGACTGATCGCGGCCCAGTTGAAGAGTAGCTTGAAGACTAGCAACGTGGGTAGCAGCGTCAACTCTAATCTCTTGCTTGTATTGTCTATGTAACGCGGACTTGGGAATTGTTATACCGAAGAGATTTCTTATTTTGTCTCTCGCCCTTTGCTTGCGACACATCTGTGTAACAGAAAGTTTTATAATAAATCTCATTAATACCATTTGTTTGATTGTTGTCTAGCGATCCGAGAAAGCATGTTTCCTAGACACCCAATACTGGACGACTAGGATGGATTTAACACTAAATCTGCTCCAGTTAAATGTTGCTGATGAAACTGAGAAGTGGAAACGCGAAGGGACAAACACAAGTGAACCAAGACAAGGTAGACCTCATGTACTGACGGACAGGGATCGTTCAGCATCGCCGAGGATGGTGGTAAAAAAATCGCATGAAGTCAGGGAAAGAAATCACTCATGAGTTCCAAAGTACTAACAGCAGTCCAGCTAGCACAGTAAATGTGCGTCAGTAGTTCAAAAAATGGTTCAAATGGCTCTGCGCACTATGGGACTTAACTTCTAAGGTCATCAGTCCCCTAGAACTTAGAACTACTTAAACCTAACTAACCTAAGGACATCACACACATCCATGCCCGAGGCAGGATTCGAACCTGCGACCGTAGCGGTCGCGCGGTTCCAGACTGTACCGCCTAGAACCGCTCGGCCACTCCGGCCGGCGCATCAGGAGTTAAGAAGAATAGAGTACAACAGTCGAGCAGCTCCTCATAAGCCATTTCTGTTGTCAGCACTAAGCGTCGCTTGAGGTGGTGTAAAGACCAACGCCAATGGACAGTGGATGACTAGAAAGAAATGATCTGGAGTGATAAATTACGCTTACCTTATGGCAGTCCGATGAAAGGGTTCGGTTTGATGAATTACTGGAGAGCGGTACTTGCCACCATGTTTAGCATCATCAGTGAAGTACGGAAGAGGTGGTGTTGAGGTATGGGAGGGTTTTTTTTTTGTCTAGAGTGTGGCGATATTTTCTTCTGAGGAAGCAAGGTATGGGACATAGTTTCGCTTTATTGTGTATTTGCTTACAAAGGAACTTGGGCTCTATGTGGGTCCTTAAGGCCTGAGTGTGTTGGTTAGGTAATCGTACGAGTGATTGAATGTAATTATTTACATGTAAGATACCGAATAACTGAACATTGCATCATCTTTGCTGGTGCTGTGGGGGTGCAATAATGGCTCGAGGCACCTTTTATTTGTGGCAATGTCGTGGTTGGGCCTGGCCCACATTCGCAAGTTGGCGGACATTACCCCGGTACTCGTCTAATTTTTGGAAAAGACCGGTTGTCTGGTCTTTTATCTTCTCAGCGACGTATTTTTCTCCAGTCAGCTCATGTATTTCTCTCGTCCTGGCCCACCTTGGGGTGCCTAGGCTCCACTCCAAACACCTGTTTTGTAGTGGTTGCAAACTACGTATATTAGAGTCACATATTGTTGCCCAAGGCGTCGAGCCGTACAGCAGTGAGGGTTGTACTGTTGCTCGATAAAGTTTTAATTTCGTTGATGGGTTTAAATTCCTGCCCGTGAAAAACGGCATGAGTTCCCGTATCATCTTCATAGTATTCAATTTTCTGTCTTGTACGTGTGGGGTAAAAGTCATCCCTTTATCCAATCTCACTCCCAGGTATTTCGTCGTCGTAGTTCAGGGTATTGACTGTCCATTGATGACAAGTCGCATCCTCAGTCCCGGCTGTTTCTTCGTAAACAGTATTTTTTGTAGGGTTTAGGGTGATTTTATTGCTCTTCGCCCACTGTTCGGTGACGTCAAGTTGTCGCGGCATCCTGTTGACACGTTGTTCGATGTTCCTCCCAGAGGTTAGGAAGGCCGTGTCATCGGCTTACAGACTGGCGGTGTCGTGCTGAATGTTGGGAATGTCGTTAACACACAAATTAAAAAAGGCATGGCGAGATCACCGATCCCTGAGATGAGCCAGCTGAGACAGTTTTCAGTGATGACTTCTTCCCATCGACGCCTGTCCTGCAGAAAGTTGTCAATCAGCTTGATGTAACAGTCGACTAGTTTGACTATAAGCTAGTTACGCCACACCCGATCGTATGCCGTTTGGATATCTAGGAAAACTCCAACTATCGAGTTTCGTCTATTCAGTTTGAGTTGTATGGATTCTGTGATCCGAAGGAGCTGAAGATCCAAAGATAACTGTGGCTAGAAGCCAAACTGTTCGTGGCGGATGATGTTATTTTCTTCCAGATAGTCTTTGAGACGCTGTAGCAGCACCAGTTCCAATATTTTACCGAGTGTGGGTAACAGACTAATCTGGCGGTAGCTGTCTGGCAACGTTGCGTTTTTTCCTCTTTTGGGAATATAGATCGTCTTCACCATCTTCAGTTTGCAGGGAAGTAACCGTTGAGTAAGCACCTGTTGCTAATTCGAGTTAAGAGAATGATGGCCTTTCTCGGAAGATGCTTAAGATCGGCGTTGCTCACAGAGTTCTTGATATGCGACGAATTGTTCGTCTATCTGATGAGTTTTTTTTTTTTTTTTTTTTTTTTTTTTTTTTAACTTTAGCGGGAGTGGTAACAAAAGGCCTCTGTTGTGTGGGGAGTTGGAGAAAGTCGGTGATTCGTTGCCTGATACCGCCTCATCCCTTGCGTCCTCTGCATTCTGTGGGGCAGAGCTGTCATGTGGTGTTCGTATATGTCGGCATAAAATTCAGCTTGGCCAAGCGAGTCGTACATGAGGCCATCTGAGCCGCGTATTGCTCTCTTTGGTGGTCTCGGTTCGGCTAGTGCCCTGACAAGTTGCCACTTTTCTCTATTCTGGAGGAAAATTTCGTCCATCTTCGTTTCCCAGAGGCGTTTTTCGTGGTAATGATGTGGACCCGTAACTGAGCTCAAGGAAACGCTAAATGTGGAAGTAGATGAACAAATTTACGTCATTGTGTACTGTATACAGTACAGGAAACTTCGAGGTCAATAACTGTATTAGCATGACAATGTACTCTGTGATTAAGCATCATATTTGAGGCAATGGTTTGTAGACAATAATATTTCTGAAATAGTTTCGCCTGTAGGGAATGGCAACGTCAACCCAATGGAGCCCCTTCCGGATGAGTTACAACATAGGCTTCGCCCCAAACCCAGATCCAACATCACTACTTTCTATGCTTTCGGCTCTTGAGGAAGAGTGGGATGGCTTTCCCCCATAGACTTTCAGATACTACATTGATATTGCCTCCAGCAGGGTTCAATCCGTCATACAGGGCGTTACACACTTCTAGAGGTTACAGAGGGGACTATGTCCGTAAGGGGGACACTTGCCTCATCGTCACTCCCCAAAATCTGGAATACAGAGTTTTTATTCATATACTGACTGGATAACCGCGATTATTCTCTCGGATATTGGAAGTTTTATGTGTCACCTACAAAATTTACTTTTTTTGGCATGACACGTCTTCAACCTGGCCAATTCATTTATGTTCACCTCCCTCCCTCCATCTGGATTAATTTCTGCCAACGTCCATATCTGTGTCGTTCGTCATTTATTTTCTTATTTTGGAACGATCCATGACGGAGTTCGAGTACGACTCGTACAACACAAAGGTTCTGTTTTCGCAGGAACACAGAAAACGGAAGTAGGCTGCTAGAGGGAGGTGGGGCTCATTCTCCCTTTCCGCTCCTCTCCCATCCGGAGGTCAAAGCCCTCGTTTGATGACTGCCAAGATATAGTGTCAGCACTATACAACTTACCTATTATTTAGGTCTCTCCTTCGCTATAATAACTTTTGGAATGAAACTATTTCCATTGTACATTGTTTGGTTGATAACACCTTATAATAGAAGCGTTTACAGATATAATTATAGTAACAGAAGTATAATTGTTTCCGTAGTGTATTCGACGATTTTTTCTGGAGCAGCACTGAAAGATACGTTGAGCTTCTTGAAGATAAGCATTTTTGTCTATGACTGTCATTTTAATATCAGATGAAGCTAAAAGACATGAAAAAATTATCCTTCAAATAGTACTAATGCAGTTGTTACTCGTTTTTTTTCAGTCTTGAGCGTATTGCAGTTTAAGAAAGTTTTACACCAAATGCGTTTCGTTTTTCTTTAAAAAATGTCATGAGTGGTTAGTTGGTTCAAATGGCTCTGAGCACTATGGGACTTAACATCTTAGGTCATCAGTCCCCTAGAGCTTAGAACTAGTTAAACCTAACTAACTTAAAGACATCACACACATCCATGCCCGAGGCAGGATTCGAACCTGCGACCGTAGCAGTCGCGCGGTTCCGGACTGCGCGCCTAGAACCGCGAGACCACCGCGGCCGGCGAGTGGTTAGTTCCTCCGTTTTATAGCTTCTGAGGATTTTCCCTCATTGTTGACTGGGGCTGTCGCTAGAAAAAAAGCTGGTTGCAATGTCAAGTTTCCTGATTTTTCGGTTTTAGGATCCGGTTTCCTTTTGCTACATTTGTGTTACGTGCACTTAACTGCACTTTGTTAAACTTCATACAGGTTGCCTCTATAGACATAATTATAGTTCTTTCACCTGTTTTGTACTGAGCACAGCGTTTTTGTGTCGTGCAAAGCGGGTGAAACCACAGTAAATTTTCTTGCGTGAGGTTTTGCGAAAGTGATGTGCAAAATAACGCGAGAGCAGCAAAGAGAAAGAGGGTTCCTACAACCGAAAAATGGCGAAGGGAGTAAGCGTCACCAAGTGTTCTCGACTGCAACCAGTTCCAACAACGAAGGGACAAATTGTCGATTTTAAAACAAGTGAGAAGGAGTAATAAACAACAGCCATCACTGATGATGCTTTGTAAATAAAAGGAAAACGAAGCTGCTGTAAAAGACTCTTGAATTCCAGTACGCTTAGTACAGAACAAAAACAAATAATACAATAAATGACTGTTTGCAACAGTTAACTATGCAACATTTGTGTTCAGTGCACTTTACGAATTTAAACATAAATAATGTACATTACAACAAATATGAAGACTGAAAAGAATATTCAAATAACATGCAATATGATTATAATCTTTACTCCCTCAAATTTTTTTTTCTCATTTTGGTCTATATTCTTTTGTTACCTTACAAAAGCATAATAGTAATTATTCAACAGGGTCAGTCATAAAACAAAAATATTGATACAAGAGACTGGACTTCATGACGTATCACGTCAACGAGTACAAGCTTGACCGTGCAAAATGAGTTTGCGCAAATAGTATCTTCAACAATTGAATGTTTATCCAAGACTTTTATCAGCTGCCGCGAGACTTCACGGAAATACACAAAAGTTTTCCGTGACAAAAAAATGGCTCTGAGCACTATGGGACTCAACTGCTGTGGTCATAAGTCCCCTAGAACTTAGAACTACTTAAACCTAACTAACCTAAGGACATCACACACATCCATGCCCGAGGCAGGATTCGAACCTGCGACCGTAGCGCCGGCCGAAGTGGCCGTGCGGTTAAAGGCGCTGCAGTCTGGAACCGCAAGACCGCTACGGTCGCAGGTTCGAATCCTGCCTCGGGCATGGATGTTTGTGATGTCCTTAGGTTAGTTAGGTTTAACTAGTTCTAAGTTCTAGGGGACTAATGACCTCAGCAGTTGAGTCCCATAGTGCTCAGAGCCATTTGAACCATTTTTGCGACCGTAGCGGTCGTGCGGTTCCAGACTGTAGCGCCTTTAACCGCTCGGCCACTCCGGCCGGCTTTCCGTGACAAAGTGTAATGTACAGATAGGCGCGTGGTAAAGCTTGTACGAGTGGACGGAGCCTTGCTGATTTACTCACCCTTATTCATGAAGTACTTGATGATTCTTATCCAGAAGAGTACAAGCTGTTGGTACTTTTCGTTCTCTTCAATAATGCGCTGCTTGCGCTGGCGACGAGAAAGACGCGCTCGTTTAGCTTTTTTCGAGCGCAATACAGCAGGAACATCTTGGTCGACTAACTTTCGACGGCGTGGGTTCACGCCGCTGGGCCCCGCAACCGCAACCATAGGCTGTGACATTGCGGAAAAAATATCTGACCTGAGTACTACAGAGAGAGAAGCACCGCGCGACCTAGCCGACCCCTCAGCACTAATGCCAATATGTGAGGTGCCGCCCCGCGTTGCCAGTGCTGCCGACGGCAGCGCCGCGCGGCGGCATTCGGTGCTCTGTGCGCAGCGCGGCGCCAATTCGAAACGAGCAAACGAATGCGGCTTAACACTTCACAAAAGAAAATAGTGTCCATCTCCATTACCCGACAATGGCAAATTTAAAGGTTGTCAAGTCAATTAAATACCATGGATTGCAGTTACGAACACCTAAATTTGAGCCTTCACACAGAAGATGTGGGGGACGGCGAACCGTAGACTGCATTTTATTCGTAGGACACTTAGAAATTCAGCAAATTTACTGAAGAGAGTGCCTACACTACATACGTCCATCCTCGACTGCAGCGTTGTATGGGATCCTTACTATATAGATTTGGTGGACGGCTCGCTTTGTATTATCATGAAACAGGGGAAGGAGTGTCACCGATATGACACATGAGTTAGGGTGACAATGATTTAAACAAAGACGTTTTTAATTTCAGTAGATTTTTTCGATAAATTACAATTACCAGATTTATCTTGCGACTACGAATATACTTTGTTGAGTGCCACCTGAATAGGAAGAAATGACGACCATGGTAAAATAAGAGAATTCAGAATTCGCACAGAAAGATTTGGGTGTTCATTTTATCTACTTACTGTTCGAGAGCAGAACGATAGAGAAATATTCTGAAAGTGGTTCTATGCACCCACTGCCAAATATTTGTGAGTGGATTGCAGAATAAACATATGGATGTAAAAGTAGTCTGGCTGTTGGAAGGATCAAGCGTTGTCATGTGACAATGACATCTGCATCTATACTCCGCATATCACCATGAAGTGTATAGCCGAGGGTTCTTGTTATTGTATCATAGAATAAGGTTTCTGTTCCGGCTTAACGACAAGCACCGGCACGAAGATGAAGAACGCCAAGAGCAGAGAAGGCTTTGAGACAACGTCAGCCAATAGCCCGCTGGCTAACACCGCACCACGACAGGGGCGGCCTCTATACGAAGAGAATATAAGCGTCACTCCTGCCAACCTCGGCCGGACAGTACTAGGCCGGCACTAGAAGACCCGGACACTAGAAGACGGATGTCAGCATAGGCACTAGCAGAGAGGCAGTGATATTAACGATAGCAGTGACTTACGAGCGAGTGTGAATAACTTACATGGACATTGTAATTAGCGAAGGACACTGACTGTTCACATGTCGCCAATCACTTGCGACACGTTCTTGTAAACCGAAGTTAAGAATTGTCAATCTACTTTATTATAATAACCATTAATGTGATTTGCTTGGATTGTTGTATAGCTAACCAAGAAAGCGGCATCCTATAGGCACCCTATAAGAGACGAGTGGGCAGGACCCCACAGTTTCTACCCATTCTGTTCTTTCTGTTCAAGAATGGAGCGCCTAAATAACTACTAGACATACGACCCTATGTGATATATATGTATGGAGAGGTGAATACTAGTAATTTAAACAAAACTGAGTAGTATGTAATTTAAAGTAGATCAGTTTACAGATATATTATTATTTAGAGAATATGCAATGAGTAGCCAACACCTCGTCAGCTGAGCTATCCAGTCATGCCACATCGCCTAATTTAAAGATTCAGTTTGCTGATAGGACGAAGAATTCCGCCTTATGCAAGACACGTTTTTTTGTTTTGTTTCACCCAGACATGTTTCAGAACTTTTTGTGCTACCTTTAGTGGGTTAGTTTTTATTTTCTAACTGTAAAATTGTTGTCACATATTACCATTTAGCGAAGCTTTTGGTACATAATATTTACAATTGTGAATGAATAATTGTTGTAAAATATTATACATCATTTGTTCATAGTTCACAGTTGAGATATGTATTAACGACTTGATGCACTGAGTGTTGTTAATAACATTATGACAAAGTTCTACTTACAGCTTAATTGGCAGAAAGAGTGGATGTATGCATTAATTTACATACCTTACATTATGTTATTAGACATTTATTATGGTAGGTACTGTGCTACACAATCTACAACTTGTCATCAACAAACAGCAAAACATAATTTTTATTTTTCTGTTTATTATGCATCTACAAACGGAAATGAGTGTATATTACGTTTTTTGTGTGTAACTTACGGTTTTGTTATTGTGGTGCTTTCTCACATTGGCGAAGTGAATAGGCTGATTTCGTGACCTATGGTCGCTTGACACTGCACTTTCTCCGATTTTTCAGAACATTGGCAGAGTTTTCGCCTCCATTACGTGTTGATGTGGCTGTGTAGTATTCATTTGTTTCGTAGCGTGATTGGCTGCGTGAGGCGCCTGAGTTTGAAGTGTATTTGGCGTCTGTGGTGTTTGGTTTGTGTTTGTGTGTGTGTGTGTGTGTGTGTGTGTTTTCAGGACTGGGGCAGAGAGAGAGAGAGAGAGAGAGAGAGAGAGAGAGAGAGAGAGAGAGGAGGGGGGGGAGGAGGCAGAGAGAGGGAGGGAGAAAGAAATTTTTTTCCCCATGAGTAGTTTTGGTGTGGGTGTTATTTGCGTAGTTCTCCTATTGTGGTGAAGAAGGTTTCTTGCACAATGATGTGAATTCATTCAGTACTTTCTTTCCTTGGGCTATTGATTTTTGGATGTGATAGTTTTCTTCTATCGTTAATTTTTGCTATAGGCTGCTACTAGTTTAAAGGATGTGTAAGTTTCAATGTTTGTTGGGTGGTGATTGTGTGCTATCAGGTGATCTGCAAATGTTGAGTGTGAGCTATTGCTTTTCAGTGCTGTGAGGTGTTCTGTATACCTGGTTCTGAAATTCCTGCATGTTTGGCCCCATATACAGATTAACAGTAGTTGCAAATAAGTTGGTATATACTGGACTGGCTGTATTTGTCAGTGTTGGTGGTATTTCGTCCAAGTCTGTTTTGTATTGTGTTGTTGGTTCTGTATGCTATGTTGAGTCCTTGTTTCTTTAGTATATTACCCACTCTGTGTGTGACTTTGTTGTTGTAAGTCATTATCTGCAATTTGTTGCTTACTGTCTGCTGATTTGTTGTGTGTTGTACTGTGTTTCTTTGTGTGTGTGTTTCATGGTTATGTATTGTTCGTTTTTGTATTTTGTGGTTTATTTTACTTACTCTCTTTGCATCATAACCATTCTCCTCTGAAATTTGTTTTATTGTGTTCAGTTCTTGTGTGTATTCATGTTTGTTTATGGGTATTTTGTTCAGTCTATGTAGTAAATATCCGAAGCTGGCTTCTTTGTGAGTTATGGGGTGACAGGATTGGTTATGAATAATGGTGCTGGTGACTGTGGGTTTTCTGTAGACTGTGAATTCATGTTTGTTGTTTCTCTGGTGTAGGGTGAGATCTAAGAAATTAAGCTTTTCATCTGTTTGTGTCTCAATGGTGAACTGTGTTTGTAGGTGGATAGAGTTTATGTTGTCATAAAGTTCTTTTATGCGAGACTGTGGTTCATCTATTAAGCAATTTATGTCATCTACATATCTGTACCAATATATTATTTTGTACTGTTTTGGTATTACTATTTTGTGAAATATTTGTTTTTCTATCTGAGTGAGGAAAATGTCAGCTAGGAGGCCATCGATTGGAAATCCCATGGGTAATCCATCTTGTTGACAGTAAAATCTGTTGAATGTGAAGCAGCTTTTCTCTGCGATGAGCCTGAGTATGGCTGATATTTCTTGTATGTTTATAGTGGGCATGTTTCCTTGTAGTTGGAGGTTTGTTTATATGATGTTGATGGTTTCTTCAGTTGGGATGTGTGTGTACATGAAAAGTATGTCAAATGAACACAATGTTGCTGTGTTTGGTATGTTTTCATTTCTCATTTTTTCTATTAAGGGGAGCCGGAGGTGGTCAAATTCAAAAAATTACGATTTTTTTTTGTTACCGAAAATTAATTGGAACATTCCTCTTTAATGTAAACTTTGAATTATTGTTCTACTCGCCCTAGAAGTGGAGTTATTACCATTTTCCCCCACGCCTGCAGAGGAAATGGGCGGCCGCTGAATGCATCTAACACCCTCTCGTGAATTCCTGGCGAACTGTTTGGTATTTTCTCAGCCTGTTACGCACACAGCGCCTTATGTTACGCATACAGCGAGTGTGCAAGTGTTGGCTACATTGCTTTCTGTGACAAATATTACCCGTATTTCCTTACAGCTTACTCCTATTTTCCTCAGAATTTCGAACATCTTGCTCCATTTAATATTGTCGTACACTTTTGTTCTGGTTACGATGCCACGTTTTAGTAACCGTGTATATAAGAAGAGGAAGAACGTAGGGAAAAGAAAATTAACAATAATACCAAGTTGCGATACTACAATGAATAAGAGCGCGGAACATCGTCTCTTTGCTGTTTACCGATTCGAATTAGTGCAGTGTTGCGCCTGTTGTTGGTAGTATTATACTTCCTGTGGAAAGCGGGTAATATGCAGTATGTACAAGAATCAGGAGGGAACAATAAAACCCATTTTTCATGACTTAGCACAGCCATAATTGTTACACAACTGTCTACACGGAAAGACGCAGAATCCTAATGAGTGCGTAAACAATTTGATTTGGAAAGTGATTCCTAAAAGAGTGTTTGTAAGCATAAAAACACTGCACTTTGGCATTTATGATGCAATAGCAACCTACAACCAAGGGAACAGTGTGAAGTGTGAAGTTCTGAAGGCATTAGGATTTACAGCTGGGGTGAACACTGTACGAGCACTAAGAAATATTGACAGAGAAAGGATAAGAGAAGCAGAAAGAAGTATGATGGAACAACAGGCCAGAAAAGAAGACAGAAGAGGAAGCTTTTGGAGGATGAAGAAGAAGACCCTGATAATCCATCCTATAGTGCAGGAATGTATTGAGAAACTTTGATAGCCATTTCCCGTAAATTAGAATTTTTCGAATATAAGGAACATTTTCTCAAAATCCACTCAAGCTAGAGAGATGAAAGTTTTATACAGCACTCCCAGTGGTCAAACTTACATTTTAACACAGCCACTTGGCAATATGTTCAGTAGTTTCATTTCAGTTTAATTATAAAGCAATTATTTGTAAAAAAATTTTCGTCATTATTAAAAAAAATAATTGGAAGGAAACTAGAAAAGATACTCCAAAATCCCTCTGTCATAACTGCAATACTAAACCACTCTATATGTAAAAAAAAATTCAAATTTTTCTATTTGGTAGTTTATTCATAAATGTTCCTCAAACTCAGTGA
Source organism: Schistocerca nitens (assembly GCF_023898315.1). Lineage (NCBI taxonomy): Eukaryota > Metazoa > Arthropoda > Insecta > Orthoptera > Acrididae > Schistocerca > Schistocerca nitens. The sequence goes on from NC_064616.1 coordinate 497,951,882, forward strand.
TTTTAACATGGGCAGCATAGGCACCTCCGGCTCCCCTTAAGTCACTTAAGTTTTTTAGACTTCTGTTTTCAGTGTATTTGTATATTGTCTGCAGCCAGTGTGTGTGTGTGTGTGTGTGTGTGTGTGTGTGTGTGTGTTTGGCTAAGTAGTATGTTGGTGCTTTGCTAAGTTTATCAGTGGAAGAACAGATATTCCAGGTTGTTGAACTTTAGGCAATGATTTAGGGTAGGGGCCTTGGGATTTTTCTGTATCATTCTTTTAATCTATATTTTTGCGAAAATTGTTTATATGTTTTCCAGGGTTTTCTGTAACTTACTTTGGTAGCGGTTTGTTGGAACACTTCTTAATTCTGTAATGTTGTTGCTTTGGAGGTATTCTAATGTTTTTCCAATGTATTCCTGTTTGTTTATGACTACTACTGAATTACCCTTGTCGGATTTTGTGATGATGGCATTTTCTTGTGTTAATTTGTTCTGTAGTTTTCTGTAGGGTTTTTCTTCGGCACTCCTTGTGTTTTCTTTTATGGTGCTTTTGTTCTCTTTGATTATGTTTCTTATTTCCTCAGCAACTTGTTCTCTTGTTAGACTTGCATTGAATTCAGGTGCGATTAGTTTTTCTTGTTGCTTTATATTGTGTTCAGTTTCTGTTATGATATTTTCTACTGTCTTATGTGTTTATGTTATGTTTGGGACCCTTTTCAAGTAGGCTGCTTTCTTGTTCAGATAATTTTATGTCTGTTAATCACCCTTTTGTGAAAGGTGTGTTCGTTGTATTGGTGGTGGGATTGGTAAGTGTTTGTGTGGTTTATCATTTTCGTGAGTTTCTTTTGTTGGTTTGTCTGTTTTCTGCCTATTTGGATATCTGTGTACGTTCTAACCATATACGGTACATCAATTCATCAAAAAATGGTGGATACTGTATGTGATTTGCTAGTTCCATATGCAATTTGTATAGTTCAATATTCATAGCCTGTTTTTTGGAATGCAAAGACCGGATTTCATGCTTTATCCACATGATTTCAGCCTTACGTTTTGTCTGCAGTACAGCTGATGACATGTTGTCTGCTGTTATGGTTACATAGTTAGGTACTATTTTATAAGCCAAACATATTGTCAAACGAAGTAGTTTTATCATTTTAAAGTTTGCCACTGTAGTAATTGGGGCAGGAAACTTATGGGGTTGTTGTACATCTGATGTTAAGCAAATATATTCTGCGTTAGAATGTTAAGAGTGTTGCATTCTACACAACTAATACTTCGTAAACCATATGGTTTTAACAATATAGCATTATTAGGTGCAGGCCCATGTAACCACAGGAGTGTGTGTTTAGCTCCACGATAATTTCTCTCATGCCAGTACCTTCCTGGTTCTGACTCCAGACAGTGGAATAATGCTTCAGAATTGATAGCACGGTTGATTTACGTGAAATGTTTCAAACTCCATCCATCAGGAGCTTCGTCTTGTATAAACCACGTTTCTTCTTAACAATCTGTTACATCACTAGAACACACTCATGTTTACTGTACACCAACAAGAGAGGTGCTACCCTCCTTGACATGCATGCATCTGGAGAGAACTTGTGCATTTGGATGGGTTCCATGGGTAAGACTGGTGCAGAACAGTCTTTACTGAAAATCGGCTATGAACATAGTTCGCCTTGTTCCTTCACGAGATATGGAATGTAGTGGATGTTGGACCCTCATACTTCTTGTTAGTTGCAGGTTAAATTGGCGACAGAGTTGCAGGGAGGGTTGGTCGAGGACAATGTAGGAGTGATCTGTCAATCTCAGACTTTATCCTACGAATGCAAAAATACTCTGTGATGCCCATCCACACAGGAAAAAATGGCAAGTCGTTATTGTAAATTCTGCACTATGATCGATGTGATGGAAATATGTAGACAACCAAAATGCATCGGTACAGTTTATTGTACATGGCCGAATGGACATACTGCACAGTCACATATCTGCATTCTCAGTCTAATATATGGTACCAGCAAAGTAGTGGAAGGGTGCTGTAGCAATGATACAGAAATCAGGAAGTATTCAGCTGTGTCATTGGCTGGCATTGAAATTACGGAACAACTGGTATGCTTTGTTTTATATGACTGAATGGACTGCAATGTAGTATAGGGTCTATATGACCGAGTGGATGTACTGCACAGTCATCTATCTGCATTCGCAATCTACACTACTGGCCATTAAAATTGCTATACCAAGAAGAAATGCAGATGATAAACGGGTATTCGTTGGACAAATATATTACACTAGAAATGACATGTGATTACATTTTCACGCAATTTGGGTGCATAGATCCTGAGAAATCAGTATCCAGAACAACCACCTCTGGCCGTAATAATGGGCTTGATACGCATGGGCATTGAGTCAAACAGAGCTTGGATGGAGTGTACAGGTACAGCTACCCATGCAGCTTCAACACGATACCACAGTTCATCAAGAGTAGTGACTGGCGTATTGTGACGTGGCAGTTGCTCGGCTACCATTGACCAGACGTTTTCAATTGGTGAGAGATCTGGAGAATGTGCTGGCTGGGGCAGCAGTCGAACATTTTCTGTATCCAGAAAGGCCCATACAGGACCTGCAACATGAAGACATGCATTATCCTGCTGAAATGTAGGGTTTCGCAGGGATCGAATGAAGGGTAGAGTCATGGGTCGTAACACATCTGAAATGTAACGTCCACTGTTCAAAGTGCCGTCAGTGCGAACAAGAGGTGACCGAGACGTATAACCAATGGCACCCCATACCATCACGCCGGATGATACGCCAGTATGGCGACGACGAATACACGTTTCCAATGTTCGTTCACCACGATGTCGCCAAACACGGATGTGACCATCATGATGCTGTAACCAGAACCTGGATTTATCCGAAAAAATGACGTTTTGCATTCGTGCACCCAGGTTCGTCGTTGAGTACACCATCGCAGGCGCTCCTGTCTGTGATGCAGCGTCAATTGTAACCGCAGCCATGGTCTCCGAGCTGATAGTCCATGCTGCTGCAAACGCCGTCGAACTGTTCGTGCAGATGGTTGTTGTCTTGCAAACGTCCCCATCTGTTGACTCAGGGATCGAGACGTGGCTGCACGATCCGTTACAGCCATGCGGATAAGATGCCTGTCATCTCGACTGCTAGTGATACGAGGCCGTTGAGATCCAGCACGGCGTTCCGTATTACCCTCCTGAAGCCATCGATTCCATATTCTGCTAACAGTCATTGGATCTCGACCAACGCGAGCAGCAATGTCGCGATACGATAAACCGCAATCGCGATAGGCTACAATCCGACCTTTATCAAAGTCGGAAACGTGATGGTACGCATTTCTCCTCCTTACACGAGGCATCACAACAACGTTTCACCAGGCAACGCCGGTCAACTGCTGTTTGTCTATGAGAAATCGGTTGGAAACTTTCCTCGTGTCAGCACGTTGTAAGTGTCGCCACCGGCGCCACCTTGTGTGAATACTCTCAAAAGCTAATCATTTGCATATCACAGCATCTTCTTCCCGTCGGTTAAATTTCGCGTCTGTAGCACGTCATCTTCGTGGTGTAGCAGTTTTAATGGCCAATGCTACAGAAATTGGAAAGCAAACTGGTGTGTCATTGGATGGTGTATAAATTATGGAATAACTGGTAAAATTGCTAACATTGATCACACTATCAACTGTAGTTAATATTACAGTACATCGTCCCTTATAAATGGTGTCTTTCTCGCCTATTCGTCCACCGGTGTGCTGTTGATTACCACATAATTGATTGACTGACGCAACTTGGTTAAGATGGAGATAACCTTGGATATCTGCTACTTTTCGCTATAGAGTGTCAGATTAATTGCAGAGGTCATCTCCTTCGGACAGTTGTTCGGAGGTATTCCTCAATGCTACACACTCATCCTACTTCAATATGCTGCAAACCCCTTCACATGTTTTTCTTTTTCACCAATAAGATAGCAGTACCTCTTTTATTTCTGCAATTCTGCATGTGTTGTGAACTGCACCTTCTGGCAATGGTCAACACTCGAACAGTAATCATGTGACTTACTTATTGACTGTTGTTCCTGTTGGATCATAGAGCAGCAGTAAAGACCTTCCACCTGGTTCTGTTGGCAGCCAAACGTTTCACTTCACTCCATGTTTTACCAGCTTTCAAAACTTCTTCTTCCACCGTTCTTTTCCAAGTCTTTTTCAGGCGGCCACATCTCCATGTTCCTTGTGGGTTGCAATTCAGTGTTGCCTTTTCAACAGCTCCCTGTTGTTTGCGTATTGTGTGACTAATCCACCTCCAATTTCTTTCCTTTATTTGTCCATGGATTGGTCGCTGGTTTGTGATCTCACACAATTCGTCATTTGATATAACATGTGGCCACCTCACATTTATAATTTGCTGAAGACACCTGTGTATAAAGACTTGCAGATGGTTTATAATCATGTTTGTTACCTTCCAGGTTTCGCAACTATACAGGAGGACTGACTTTAAGCTGCTATTGAACAAGCGCAGCTTGGTTCGACTGGAGATGTTCTTATTACTCAACACAGGGTACAGTTGCACAAAGGCCCCATTTGCCTTCCGTATCCGACTCATTACATCCTCCTCGGCCGCTCCATCTTTACAGACGGTACTTCCTTTCCATACACTGTTAGCTTAGCTTGTTTTCCAGATCACATTCTCATTGACTTAGTTTTTTTGAACATTTATTTTAAGTCCTGCATTTTCTGCTTCCTCTTTCGGTCTTTCCAGCTGTTCTTCCATGTTACGCAATCTCTGCGAGAGCAGACAGATATCGTCAGCAAAGTCAAGGTCTTCAATCCTGTCTTGCATTCCCCACTGAATACCTCTTCTCCTACCATCAACAACGCTTTTCATTGCGCTGTCCAGTACCAACAAGAACAAGGTAGGTGCCAGAATACATCCCTGTCTCACCCCAGCATTTGTTTGGACAGATTCAGTAACTTTCCCATTGTGTAGCACCCTACGTTCATATCCAGCATACATAGCTTTAATAATATTTATCATCTTAGATGGTATTCCATATTCTTCCAAGGTATGCCACATAACTCTCCTATTAAGGGAGTCAAATGCCTTTTCAAAATCAATAAATCTAAGGTAGAATGTGTTCTGCCAATCCACACTCTGCGGTGTATTATACGCGGTGTGTTGATGAGATCGAATCAACTTCTGTGCTCTCTAACCCGGCTTGCTCTTTTCTCAGTCGTGCCTCGACTGGGTCCTTGATACGATTTAGCATCAATCTACAGAGTACTTTACTTGGTACAGGTTGGAGGACGATGCCTCGCCAGTTATTACAGTTGGTAGTATCCCCTTTCTTTGGCAACTTAATAATCAGCCCTTCTTTCCAATCCTTTGTTATTTTATCTTCTGACCATATCTTCTCAAACAATGGATGCAGTAGATTTACAGTGGTGTCAATGTCTGCTTTTAGCACCTCAGGCGCAATATTATCTATTCCTGGAGCCTTCCTGTTCTTCATCTGTTTCAGAGCTATTTTAATTTCAGTCTTAGCTGGTGTGTTTACATTGATTCTGTTACTGGCTTCTGGAAAATTCCGTTGCCTCTCCCTCTCTTCAGGTTGCTCTCTGTTTAAGACTTCAGAAAAATGTTCTCTCCGTCTTCTAAGTTGGTCTTCTCCTGTCATCAACAGTCGACCCTCCTTGCTTTTAACAGGTCTGTTCTTGTTGAAACCTTTTTTGGACAACATTCTAGTGATGCGGTGCAGTTCATTTGTATCACCCCTTGCTGTGGCTGTATCTGCTCTCAGAGCTTGCTCATCCATCCACTTTCTCTTATCATTCCACACACTCCTCTTTATTTGAGAGTCAGTTGCTGCATACTCAGCTTGCATTCGAGTTTTCTGCTGTCTTATTTTACTCGTATTTAGTTTTACCTTAATCTCCTTCCTACAGGTGATCAAATTCCATGTGCACTCAGACATCCAATCTTTCTTCAAATGGTTTTTAAAGCCAAGGACCTGTTTGGTAACATTGCAACAGACGTCCTTAATCTGAGTCCATGTATCATCAACAAAATTTTCATCATTTTCCTGTGCTTCTTGGAGTGCCTCGTAGCGGTTCCTTGGCTCAATACAGAAAGGTTCTTGTTTTGCTGTTATTCTAAGTTTTTCCACATCATATTTTTTGTGCCGCTGTTCGAACTTTCTATTTGTAGCCATGACTTTTAGTCTAAAATTTGCAACAATAAGGTGATGATCACCGCCAGCATCAGCCCCACGTTTATTTCTCACTTTCATCAATGACCCTTGTAACGGAACATATTAAAGGCTTTACTTTACCGAAGTATGCGATGCCCTCCAAATTCAACCAGTTTAACGAGTATTTATGATTATAGAAAAGTTATTGTGTATGTTAACAATGATTGCACAACATGTCTCCATAAACAGTCAACCCATTAAATTATACTGAATAACTAACCCACACAAAAGTTAATATCACTTGATCACTGATACAGCAAATGTCATCATGTAAAAACACTAAGTTTATCTTAAATAATTAATATGAAGTACGAAAAATAGTGGCCAACTTAGGTATGTTGGATCTCCTTACATAAAAATCACCCAGTGAAACCTATTTGTTCACTAGGAGCGTTTTCACTCAGTATTCACGTAATCAATCCTATTTTAGACGAAAACCAATGTAATTCTTAATAATTCATGTTACTTACTTATTTATGCAAATTAGAGAAGTCAATTGACAAACTTCTAAAACACGGCCTTTTTGTAACAAAGAATTATTCTGTCAAGTCAACAAATCTGTCTGTCATTTTAATAACATGTTAAATTATGTCACTCGATGCAAATTAATAACTTTTCTGCACAAATTATGATAACAGATGTACATGTGACTTATAAACTATATCTCTTTTTAGTAGTTCTTTGACAATGTTATAAATACAAGCAGCAAGAAGGGTCGGGAGGCAGTCGAAATGTCACTTTGGTGAGGTGTGTTTCTATGTTATTGTCTGAGGTGGATAAACAATGCAAAGAACATGTAAAGGAAGTACGACTTTGTGTTGTGTTATGGTCTTTGATGGTCTGTGGAATTAAGATGGCCACCAAAGTAATAAATATTTGATGTTTACATATTTGTTGGTTTCGCTCGTTCTTTATCATCAACAGCACATAAAAAACACGGGACCTCATGTTTTTATCCTAGACAACCAGATTTAGAGCCAGCATCAGCATCGAGACACAGCAGCGACCCTGCAAGCAGCAGCGATTACTACAATGCATTTTAATGGTGCCAACCTAACATCAAGTGCTAACAAGCTCCGTAAATGGGAGTGAAATAGTGCGATTACAGCAATTAGCAATATCTACGACTAGGCGACCATTACACCATCTAAATTTTTTGCTTAGCACTATATGATCAATTTGGTCTTCCGTTCTGTTCAAAATGGTTCAAATGGCTCTGAGCACTATGGGACTCAACTGCTGAGGTCATTAGTCACCTAGAACTTAGAACTAGTTAAACCTAACTATCCTAAGGACATCACAAACATCAATGCCCGAGGCAGTATTCGAACCTGCGACCGTAGCGGTCTTGCGGTTCCAGACTGCAGCGCCTTTAACCGCACGGCCACTTCGGCCGGCTTTCCGTTCTGTGATCAAGGGATACCCATGTAACCTTATGGCAATTCTTGTGTGGGGATAATGTACCTCCAATCACCAAATCGAGACTGGCACAGAAATTTAAAAACATATCCCCATTTTCATTCATTTCTCCGATACTGTGGACTCCCTTCACATGTTCTAGGCCTTCATTGTTCTTTCCAATTTTTGCATTTAGGCCTTTCATAATAATCTAGATGTCTCTCTGTCTCTCTTACTGATACCTTTAATGATGCCACGGAGAGGTATAACTCTTTTTTTTCTGTTCAGTATCTGAGGTTTCTGTAGGAGCATAGCATTGGATAACGGTGACATTTCGAATGTTTGTCTTAAAACTTGCTGTCAGTAGTCTTTCTGAAACCGGTTTCCATTCCATAAGGCTCTTCTTCGCTCCTTTGGTTAAGTCCAACTCCATTTCTGTGCTCTGCATCCCCTCCAGTGGGTCCAGATTATAAAAAGGTGTATCTATCTTGTGTTTGGATTTCTCCAAAATCTAGCCATCTCACCTGTAACTCGTCATCTCCTTTGTAACCTGTTTAAGTCTGCTGGCATCTCTTAATGTTCTAATATTCCAGAAACCTATTTTTGTTTACCTTTTCATGCCAAAGGTCGTCATATTTGAGTCCGTCCGGCTGTTCTTTTCTGCTGTTTCTTTAATCGTTTGTTTTTGGGAGTGCCCGTGATTGGCCCACAGCTTCCTAGTCTGTTTGTGGGGCTGCCGACTAAGAGCCTCTAGACTTGCCCGATTTTCTTTTAAGGGTTTATTCCCCTAGGGCGGCTGGCTTCCCTACGCCTAAGAGTCCCCCCCTACCTTTTATCATCATTTGAGATGGTAGGAAAAGTAATGTTAAGGACAGGCTTGGGACAGGTAAAAAGGACCAGTGGGCCATTGTGGCTCCTCCCCTCTAGCTACAGTAATCATGTACACGACTGCAAAATGAGGAAACAATGCTCTTCGAAATGGAGCACTGAGACATCCGCCACCCTACCGCTGTGGAAGATGAACTGTATAGGTCATTACCTTCAGATACCTGTTGGATATGCTCTACGATGCCAAAAACTCTTCATTTTCATATGTTGCGATGTCTTCCACAGTTTTTTTCAATGAGAACCATCACCTCTGTGTTTTATTTCTACCATCCAATGTGTTGCAGGAAACTGCATAGTTTTACACTACGTGATATCCAGCTTACTGTGAAAGCCAACGGATCGAAATATGTTAATGTTGATTTAGCACCTAACACAGATCTTAAAGTCATGGGAGAAAAACAATATGTATGTTGATGTACAAAGCTTTGTCCTACACAGCTTGGATGTGACGAACAAACAATGTATCGAAATCCTTATGAAGGAACAATACAGAAACCCTCTCTTGTGATCGATAGTCTGTTGAATACAGCCTTCCTCCAGTGCAGTCAAGAAAACTTTATGTAGGTATGTGCAAGCAACTTAGACCACTGGCAATCTGATCGAAATGAGCGATATATGTACATGTAATACGCTCGATGACAACAAGCAGACGGTATTTGTTTTTCGATATATGTGGTAAAACCCTATACGAGGTTCTATTACAAAGTGTGATATGACTTGTTAAAGTATGGATTCATTTTGTTCTCTCAAAACTACTCCAAGTTTGCTCATAAAACTAATAGAAATCTGCTGTATTTATTCTTGTGGAATCATGACTGTTATTATTATTATTATTGTCACGATTACGTGTTTAAAAATAGATGTTACTGCAAGTCCTATATTATTTCATATTATATAACCTCTAATTATAAAGTAGACACTACTTGATTTATAGTTCTTTGTGGAACCTCGAAATGACATTATTTTTCTCGACATGTCAGTAGGTTACGTGAAACAGGCTGTGATGATCAAATTGCTTACAAAAGTAGAATGCAAGAATCTACTGTATAATGGAAACTTTACAGACATGTTGATACAGTGGACTATGAAGCAAAAATGTCAAATGTAAGCATGCAGACAGTATTTGTTCTTAATGTACTGGAAGAGAGATATGGAGTAAAATCTTTTAGAAGGTTCTGTTACAAGACAGGCTCTCATGATTTGCTTTGAAAACGCCAATGTGATATCAAATCACATTGGTAAAATGGGACCTGCCATAGTGTACAAAACAGCAGCGTCCTTTTGAATTATAACTTGTTTATGTCGAACGTAAAATGATTGTGGTTTTTCCGACATGTGATCAAATGGCGTGAAAGATTGTATTCTCTAACGTTATTTCATGTGTTTGAAATGTTTGTATTACACACGTGCTTGACAGTTTACTTACAGACACTGATCTGAACGCAAGAATTGCTCTCGGGTCGTGTAATTTGTCCATCCTGCTGAAAGAATTTGCTTGTAGCGAGGACAATTCTGTAGTGATTGGTAGTTTTCACAGCAAAATAGTGTAAGTTTTTTTCTGATTTTGTGCAAGGGGGAGGGGGGGGGGAGTCATGTATAGGAAGTATATAGCCTGATCTCTGAATTGTGGTCATTTGCAATCCACTCTGGTTCACTTCGTTGGATGTTGCAAAATAATGAGGTGCGAATTGTATCCTGCAGTTGCATGTAAAAACTACGCAAACTTTGCCCATAAAACTAAAAGAAAATGGAGTGCTCTTACTTTTGTGGAAAGAGGACATTTATTATCCTCACGATGGTGTTTTCCTTTTTAATAGAAGCTTGATTATAGGAGGTCGTTGACGTTAAATACAGTTGTTATGGTGCAGTGTTTCCACGTTTAGAATGGCGAACACTTGTAGGGGCAGTGTGGTGATCCAGAGAGAGAGAGAGAGAGAGAGAGAGAGAGAGAGAGAGAGAGAGAGAGAGTGAGTGTGTGTGTGTGTGTGTGTGTGTGTGTGTGTGTTCACTCTAGGTATCTGTGCCTCGACCAGTGTGTGGCATGTGGGTAGGGCGTCCTTCATTTATCTCGTTGTTTAATTGGCTTTACATCCTTTTGTGCTGGTGAAGGACCATCACCTCAAGGCGGGCTGGGTGCCACTCGTCTTCTGGTAGAAGGCCGATAGGTTACAGAAAAACAGCAGTTGATCATTCGAAAAGCTTGTGCCCCACCGTAGGTGGAGGGAGGGAGGGAGGGAGAGAGTGAGGAAGGGATGAAAGGAATTAGAAGTGCCCATAATTCCACTACTTCTAGGCTGTACATCGAGGAGAACGTATCTCCCAACTGCTGCCCAACTACAATCTTTTGGGATGACGATTTTCCCTAGTACAGGTGTTGCATTATGAGTGCTGGTTTTCTGTCGCAACAATTTTGGTGTGTAAGTAGAGCAGACAAGAATTTTCCATCAGTTGCGGTGGCATGTTTTCGGTTCGATCACCTCGGCTTCTGGGTGAGGCGTCTGTAGCGAACTCTGATGTCAAACAGCGAAAGATACAGTCCTCAGCTGTATATTTACAGGTAATACCCTCATTAAACTCCTCTCTGTCCAACACCAGCATCTTGTCAGTTGGACACAATTCCCACCAAAAAAATATAGATAGTATCTCCCACGCCAGTCTTTTTCCCACCAGTTTGTAAGTGAAGGGTAGAGGTTGAGTACGTCTGCCACTAGTTTCGAGTGGAATTGTCAACTTTTCTCCCAGGAGCTTAACACCAGTTGTATGGCATCGTCAAATTTTATGTATTGCGATTTTAGGAACTCCTTGTGTAGCGCTAGCCACATACTTGTGTAATTAGGACTGACCTTTATTTACGTAATTAGGACCGATCTTTACATCAGTTTTCCAACCAAAATAAATTATATCAACCTAACTTTCCTCTCCAGCATCTGGACAGTTTCCATGTTTTAGGGGGTGCACTTGCAATCTCCGCCCAGAAGGATCTGGGTTCGAGTTCCGGAAAGGGCACTGCCATTTTTAATTTCAATCCAGTTCTCAGTTGAGGAATGGGGTGGGATATCATCACAACCACGGAACAAAGTAATTACCACCAAAATTAGAAATTCCCAAAAAAATTCGAAATTTCCGCCAAAAGTCGAAATACCTGTTAACAGGGTAGGTAGGAGAGGGGGAGAGGAGGGGAGGTAGGGGGAGGGAGAGGGGAATCATGCGCCAGCTGAGAAAAACACATGGTGTCATCTGGGGGTGCGGGTGGGTGGATGTTCGGGGGTGGGTGACTAGTTGGGTGTAGGTGGGGCCAATTAATTGATCAATTTAATTAATTTGCATATCAATTTGATATCGATTTGATACTGAAATTTGGGTGGTGCTGCCACCTCCCTACTACTTGTATCCCACACCCGCTGCAAATAAGCAGTTACGTGAGTTTCTGGGACTCAAACCTGCATAAGAGTTTGAGCATTTCATCAACATGGAGGCATTCTCCACCCCACACATATGTGAGGTGACGGGAAAGAAGTAGCTATGGATATGGGACAATGGTGTGGAAAAACGAGTTTCAGCTCCTAAATAAGGTATTGTCAAACCCACAAATTCTTGAACATCCTGACTTTTCTAACGAATTATGCATGATTACGGATAGTGCCAAGATGGGATTGGGCATGGAGCTGTTCCAGGAGTTCGATTAAGATTTACAGCTTTTGAGAAAAGCGACTGCATTGGGCAGTATAGTCCTGTCGAAGTGTAGAGAGAGAGAGAGAGAGAGAGAGAGAGAGAGAGAGAGAGAGAGAGAGAGAGAGAGAGAGAGAGGGGGGGGGGAGGGGGGGGGGGGAGAGAGAGAGAGAGAGAGAGAGAGAGAGAGAGAGAGAGAGAGAGAGAACTATTCGATTATGGAACTAGGACTTGTAATAGTGTGGGGCTTTAAGAAATTCCAGTATCACTTATACGGAACTAGGACACAAGTATTAACAGACCAAAAGGCGTTGCAGTTCCAGTTAACCACGAAGTTATCGCTTGGATGCTTTCTTCTCTGGGTACCCTACCTTCAAGAATTTAACTTCACAGTTACTCACATCCTCAGTTCTGCAAACAATCTAGATGATGCACTGCCACATTCTTCCGTAGGCTTAGAAGGAAATGCCCTTGAAGAGCTAGAAGATAGCCTCTTACATACGAAAAATGTAGTGTTCGAGGACTTCGCGGCGTCTTCGCTCCGCGAAATGGTGAGAGAGCAGGACCGTGGCCCAGCACTGAAGAAGTTAAAGAATACGAGACGTTGGAGAAACGGCCATCCGGCAGTTCTGTCTTCCGTGAAAAAGACATCTTGTTCCGCCATCGAAATATAGACGAATCAGTTTGGTTACTCTGTATCCCAGAAGAGCTCATTAATAAATTAATCTGGTATACGCATTTTGGGCTTCGCAAATATTTTTTTAAACTTGATATTTTCGGAATACGGAACGCCGAATCCGGAGGGTGTTGGCAAGATGCAAGCGGTGTCAGAAGGCCAAACCCGCCACTTCATCCCATCACTCACCGCTGTTTCCCACTGTACTGGAAAAGTTACCTCCTAGGACACCTTCCGCAAATGAGGAACAGATACTGTTATGCGCTCGTTACAACGGAAATGATGTCAAAATTTTTAACTTTGCTTGCTTTACGCTAAGCAACGGGTAAAACGGTGTCCACTGCATTACAGCGCCGATTTCAACAACAAATGGGAAGAGTGGAGAAGTTGATCTCGAACTATGGTACACGATTTCGTTGTTAACACCAAAGCTGAAACAATCAAATCACGTAAATCCCGCGGTATGCACCATTTGCGCGACGTGAAATCCTTCACAGAGTAATGTCACAGGTTTAAGCGATGAGCATCGTTAAAATAAATTTTGTGAATAAAAATGGGTATGACAGTAAGGATAATTTGATCTTTACATCTGTTTGCAACAATTGGTTTCAGGGTCTCATAAGTGTCATGAGTATTGAGTATTACGGGGTGCGGGAAGTGAAGCTGTGCCACGAAATCGACGAATTTTGTTTGTGTTTGCTGTTTGTCGATGCGGAATTGGTTAAAGTTATTGAGGTTGACCATCGGTGATGATTTAGTTTTTGATGTTAGGGCACATAAAGATGTACTTATATAATGAAAATGAGATATTTTCTACAGAGCACGAGGTGTGGTCCAAGAAGTTATTTGTGAAAGTGGTGAAGTAGTTTCGCATGTGATAGTTCACAAGTGTTCGATACAGGGAAAACGGTGTACTGCGAGTATGGTAGCTCGTGTCTGACGGAATCTTAGTTACACAATTTATGTGGGCATACAGACGTAGTCCGTGTTGTTCGGGAGTTGCTGCTGTTTTAGGTTAGTAAGTACATGAATGAAATTGTTGTACGCGTGTTAAGGAGTGTTGGAGGTAATACATGAGGTGACGTTGATTAGGCGCACTTCAAGGGAGTTGCAACTTTTTTGCAGTTTATTTTTGAGGTAAAATTGACGTGGCACGCTCCAAGGGAGGTGTCGACGTTTTGCAGAGTAATGATTCTTGTAGTGTCTCAATGAAGCAGTGAATGACGATAGGAGTGGCAACGACCAAGCTTCCAGATGAAAGAGAGAATCCTTGTTGCTGTATGGCGTGCAACTGCCAATCACGGAGACTAAGAGACATAATACCGGTAACGACTTTACGTACTTCTTTGTCAATTAATAGTTGATGACGGAGATCCATCACGTGATATGGAGGTGAAGTAGCAGATAAGGGACTAATAAAAGACATGACTCGCAGAGAAGGAATGCCATATAATATACAGCATCAGACGTTCACGTATGCACAAATAGCCAGGACAAGTGGCGACGGCATTAATGTTTCACGCCAAAAGAAAATTGGAAGGGGTATAATAAAACTGGGTATTGTAAGATGAGGTAAGGTTTTCGGGAAATATGCAGTAGCTCGTCGTTTGTTACTAAATGGCCATAATACATGTACTATGTGAGGAGTTTATGCTTATTTTCCTTGGCGATCCGCGCGTGTTATTTGGTTTTTGGATTGTTGCAGATGACATAATGGATCACATAAGTCAGATGTCATACTCATGGAATTACGAAACGAGCGAGACTCGACAAAATAATGTTTGGTTTGTCCAGCAGTATATTTGGCAATAAGAGGTGGGTACGAGTATCAGAATTATTTGGCTGCAGCTGTTGTGCTTGTTCTTCTTGAACGTGTTTATTAATCTGCTTGTAGTACCAAACTATAATGATTCTCACTAATGATGTTTTGTCTCCCTTCAGGAATCTTGCAGGTGGTTGACCCTTTGTTAATTAAGGACGAAAGTCAACGAATTGTTCTTATTATTTTACATTTTTATAATTTGTGTTTTTCTGATTAAGATGCAAACATTTTAATCTTGTCGCCTAAGGACGCCCTTGTAGACCTATAATATGTTCTTAAAGTCCCTTCAGGAGAGCCGTGGCACAAGATGCCACTCCACTGCTTAATAATGAAGTAACGAAGATTAGTTAGATGATACAACTCTACACCTGCGTAGACGTGGACTTGCTTTGATTGAATCATAAAGTCACTCATGTAGTATTGTAATCCAGTATGTGAGGAGCCAGTACTGAGTAACTAATCTGTGCAGATCGTGTGTGTGATCAAGGAACGTGGAGGTCAATGAGAGCTGCGTGCATGGCATGCGGTTCTGGATATATGGAGGCGCAGAGGCGACACGTGGTGACACACAGGGGCGTGGGGTGCGACCAGTGGAATGGCTGACTGCTGGGGAGAGTAGCGACCCACCCTCCAATGGGGCCTGAACCGCTCTGCGCGAGTGTTAGTGGTAAGATGCGGCCCTCCAGAGCCAGCTTGCTACTGTGTCACACGTCACTGGCTGTAAACCGAGAACCACCTGATCCTACACAAGCGACCGATTACAGACGCTCAGAACCGGCTTGCCGCTATGACACACGCTACGCCACCTGTCAACAGATGAACCAGCAGATTCAGTATAGATGACGGATAGATGATCCGCCAGAGCACCTGTTCGTCCAGCCAACTTTCTGCTAGGTCAGTTCAGCGCAAAATGGACATTAGTATATGTGCCTGTGCATGTTGATAAGATACCTGAGTTGTTGGCCCCAACAGTAATACCCTGCTTCAATAATTAAATAACTCACTCAGATGGCACAAAACATGACTGAAGCCAGTGCTCAAGTCAACTGTCTTCTCAGTGTGAGAGGTCACAACTTTCATCTGCCAAGACATCTTGGCGCGAGCAACCAGCTACTCTTAATACATTCTTGGTCGGAAAACCACGTCAGGTGTCTCCGCTTCTACATAGCCTTCTTTTTGTTGGGAAAGCACTAAGCTGCGACCCTCTCGTATCGCTAGTTTGTATACCTTGGTATTCCTTGGCCGCCTGGTCTATATTCAGTTCATAGAGCTAACAGTCCCGTCGCTCCCTGGTCGAGTAAAACATGTAGCACCTCATGAATGAAGTTGAGTGCAATGCATGAGAATCTGTCATCATTGTTGCTGAGGCAACGTGTAGCGGCATAGTACATTAAGAACACAGGCCCAAAACGCTCTGACAACCAGCAGATTGAGAGGAACCCGTGATGGTTGGGGGCCATGACGACGCTCACTTCAAGAGGGAGCAGACGCAGTCGTTGACAGAATAGGCCGCACCCTCTTCCGCCGAACGAACTCCACAGATCTATGTTAAAACATACTTGGTTTCAAAATCTGCGTACGTACTTACCAAGTGACATAAAACGTATTTTGTCTCTAATCACCTTAATGATATTTCCTACAGATTGTGCAACTGCTATGCCTCACTTGGTACTTGTAGTGACAGTAGTTTTTGTCTTCGGGTCATGGACGCTGATTAGGCGCTATACTTCGTCATGTACAATAAGAAACTTATAGATCCTTGTGTTTTGTATGTGGCCTGCCATCGCTCTTCTTTAATTTCAGATAGTAATTTAGGTCGTCGGCCTCCGTGACTCACATGGGATAATTTAGCGTATTCTATTGTATCATGACGATTTTTCGATGTCTTACCTTAGGTAAATCAGTAATTTTGGTCGTCGCATTCTGCGATTTACGTTGCGTTGTTTAATGTATTTTCGGGTACTGTGATGTTTTTCGGTGAATTACATGATCTCAGTCAATAATTTTGGTCGTTACCTTCTGCAATTGACGTTGTATAATTTGATGTACGTTCCGGTACTGTGATGTTTTTCGATGTCTTATCTACAGTAAATTTGGTTGTCTCTTCTGCGATAGATGCTGTGTAGTTTAGTATATGAGCATTTTTCTGGTAGCTTACATCTGTTCGTAAACATTCTGTTAATGTGGACGCCCACTTGGGTAGCTGATGTAAATATTTCAAAGGATAAGTGCTATGTACATGTCACGTACTGATGATGTTTCCTTATTGCTGTATTTTAACATATGTATTTTAATCTTACGGAGTTACGAGTGCTTACTTGAGAAAGCAATCTCTAGTTTGAATGAAAGAGTACGAGTTAGAATAGTTATGTCGGGTTTTCTGCCCTATCTAGCCTGGAGTGTGTGTGTCCCTCATTGAAACTGTTCCGAAACCAGCTCCAGAGACATGGTATATGTGTTGTTGTGTTGGTATCTTGCTCAAATCTATATGTAAAGTTAAAATTGTACCAACTTCGACTGACAGAGGGAGATGATGTGGCTAGTGCTTAAGGCAGAAACAGTCATAAAGAAAATCAAACCGTACGGCACAGTTCAGCACTTCCCTTCTCACCTAGCCTCTTAAAACATACTCGGGACATGGTAGCACAAAATTTTTAGATTTGCTTGAGTTTACCATACTTGGACAAGTCTTGATAAAACAACCTCAATGCAGCTCTTACAACTGGGTTGGCAGGTAATGAAACGTGCTAGGCTGTAGCCAGCACGCTCGATAAGACAGGTTTAATAAATCAATAAACTCCGATGTATAAGCAAAAGAGCAGTGTAGAAGCTGGGAGTGGGTGATAGTTGTACAGGATTCCCATTAACTTCCCTTAATTCTAAAGTTCATGCTTAATTAAATTTGGCAGTTATCAGGAGGTGAAAACATGGCACTTAACAGTTTCAGCTCACCTTGGCCTGGCGGCTGACTGGACGCACGCTGGAGTGTAATGTGGGCCACCTGAGTATGGTGCGCGGCAACCTATTGTCGCTTTCACCGCAGCAGCATAGGGTAGCGTACATCTCTGACAAAATTAGCAGAGCTTGAAAAAGAAGAGATCATCGAACTCACCCTGTCCTCGCTATTTGGCGAATAAGAGTACTGAAAGTTTCTCCGAACGACAGACCACCTACGCAAGTGGCGTGTCCCGTACGGTAACATCGCAATATTGTGCAGAAACCACGTGGTATGCCGTCTCAGATTGCCCAAAATGGCAGTTTTGGAGGGCTTACACCCTGAAGCGACAGGAGAGGACAGTGTCAGACACTACCTCGCAGGGAGCCATAGTATACACTTTTTCAACGGAAGCCACTGACAACATTTCTCTGCTGGGAGCCATAGTAGAGGGGCAGGCAGTTCATGATCAGATGGGCCACGTCATGCTAGCATCCAACCCCACCTGAAACCCCACAATGCTTCGTCTCATGAAAAATGATGTGTCGCAGAACGGTGTATAAAATTCGTACGGAATGACAGGCATGTTGGTTCAGACTGATTAATCTCTCATTGACTGGTGACTTTTAAGCCATGATTTTACTCTTTGGAGTTGTATTTCCCTTTACTCACTAACCTTCTGAGGCTATCATCACGAACACATCAATTTTGTGATTAGTAGTCAGTTAACACGATTTCTTGCTCGTTTGGTATATTTTATAAGAACTTTTCCAGTCCTGTCTATATGAAAATCCACAATTATCACACTCTGATATGTGTATCACGGATCTGAAAGGGGTAGTAGAGCAAACGATGTATGAGCCCATTTTGTTAGTGTGGGTTGCCTACATCAGGGGCAGGTATGAACTCAGGGGCAAACCTATTGTTCTCCTTTGATTGACAGGTCCTTAACCTATTGTTCCCCCACCCCCTCCACCCACCCTCATCCCAACCATCAGGAAACCTCACCTCTCGCTGCTAAAAGTACAATTTCAGGTCTATGTTATTGGAATAGCCTCTCTCACTCTTATCAATTTGATAGACTACTTAATTAAATTGATCAATTAATTAACCTCTCCTCCTCTGGTAAACCCCTCCCCTCCCAACCAAAAATTGGCTGCTCTGTGGTGGAGACGAAGGATTTCATGACAGGAAATTCAAGGACATGTTGTTTATTTATAAAAATTCACTTTGCAGGGGTTGGATTTCTGTTGCTCATCATTCTCTGGTGTTTGGAGGGATGTAGGTCTTGTAAGAAGTAATTACATAGATTGCTTTTCTTTTTTTATTCCGGTCGCGCA
The DNA here is from genome assembly GCF_023898315.1 of Schistocerca nitens. Classification (NCBI taxonomy): domain Eukaryota; kingdom Metazoa; phylum Arthropoda; class Insecta; order Orthoptera; family Acrididae; genus Schistocerca; species Schistocerca nitens. The sequence goes on from NC_064616.1 coordinate 497,970,855, forward strand.
AGGAATACCGTCACGGACCACCTATCACACGTTATTACATTGGCAAATCTTTCAATCGCGAAGCACGCCGCCCCCCCCCCCCCCCCCCTCCTGTTCACTGGACCGCACAGAACACCACCGCACACGCTACCAAGAGTCAGGATGCACCGGCGGCCCCCGCAAAGTGACGACGCGGCCGTCAGCTGCCAATCCACGTGCAGTTGTCAGTTCGGGTCCCGCAAGGATGAGGCGGCGGCGTCCCTTTGATACATGACACCTGAGAAATACCTATAGAAATACGAGTTCACCTAGGCACCATTGCTGGCGTGATGACGCAGAGCTGCGGGTCCAACGCTATAGAAATCTATTCCAATGCATCCCAGAATAGCTCAGGGTGCATTGTCCCTAGCGATCCTAATGGGACATGCAAGCTGACACATCGCCGCGAAATGTTAGCGTAGTGACTCACCATCTAAAAGGTTCTCAATGTTGTACTGAGGTATCATGGCTATTTAAGTAAGAGCCAAGTCAGCCTCTCGGAAATTGTAAAGTGTCACAGAAATAGTTAACAGTCGCTTTTGTAGGAGCTTCCATGATATCTCAACTTGCCTGCATGGAAATCCTGTTCCTAACAGGACCTGTTCACGAAAATAGCCCAGAATAACACCAATTGCATTCTTCCTTGCGATCCTTATGGGACTGCCCTTCCGTTCCTGAATTTACCCGTCAAACTGCTACTGCTGCCAGTGTGGGAGCACTGTCCGCCTTTTCTTTCTGTAGACGAGTCTTTCAGTGGCAAAACTATTTTGTACAGATCGCCATACTGAACTAATAGTTAAACCCCACAAAGTTGTCAAATACATACCACGTACTCACCGTGCCGCAGTGCAACGCCGATGGAGGAAATTACCGCCCTAAACGCGGCCCATGACTGCGGCCGCAGAAGCAAGTGTCAGTCAGAGAGAGGCCAGCCGGCCGGCAACCAAGAACTTACCCACAATGGACAAAGGTTCCTCACTTTAACGTAGACTTCTACAAGTATGAACAGACGCGTGGTCTTCCTCCGCTGCTTTCCCTACCGTTTTCGTACAAATGTAAATGACCAACGTAGGAAGGCTACGTGATCTAGGACATAGTCTAAGAGAAATAACTTTGGAATGCAGCAGCGCTACGTTTCTTTTGTAGGAGCGCCCATTCACTATGAGCCCTCAAGAACAACTGTATCGCAAACTAACTCGTTATTTTCTTTCGTCCACTCTATAGGTTACAGATGATAACCAATCAACAGCGAAGGAAAAACTGATGAGCTCCAGGTCTTGCGTCCAGCGAACGTATTAACAAATTCAAAATGATTAAGCCGTTTGTTGCGATTATCCTGCCTAACGTCTCACACCGTAAAACTTTGATGGGCAGAGTACGGTGGGCATCATTTTCCATTTTTCAATTTGGTCAGCAGATCTGTAGATCAGTACTCTCAGTCACAACTGATGCGAACTGAGTTAAAAACTAGCAATGCCACTCGATGTGAAATAATTATGGCAAAAACTATCGAGCATTAAAATTTTTTTCAGGCAGTCATACTTTCACTCTCTCATCTTATATTTTCCGAAACGTTCCTAGAATTATCGCTCGAGTTACTGGACAGTACAGTCACATCTACTGGCGTACACGGTTATCAGACAAAAATGTCAGAAGCACCCTCACGTTTCTAGTTACTTTCACAAACAAGTGGGGTAACTCGAGGCTCTTTCGATCATTTCCCAGTCAAATCCTTATTTTCAAAAAATACAGAATTTTCTCTAACAAAATTTGTGTTGGGATAGAGCATTTTAGCATACAATTTAAATTTTAATGAAGTCTTCTAGGATTAAAAATACCACACAACTAACTACCTGCATTATAAGCGAACGAAAAAAAATCACAAGGTAATTCTGAGCATCACTGGAGTTATTCTGATCAGTACGAAGCGCAAAAATAACTTCGTATACAAAATTTTAGGTTCTTCATGGGAAACAAAAAGAAACTTTTATGTCACAAATGTCACAGGTGCACTTTTCCCCAGCTAGTGGTCCATGAAGGTTTTGACGCTAGTGATATTCAGAGACGGAGTTCCAACTGCCATATGATGAAGGTTGGCTTAGAGGTGTTGCTGACCTAGATTTTTTTTCCTTTTTTTGGTTGGACATGAAGCGCTTGGTGTACAAGACACCGACAGACACTCCACAAAATTTGGCTGAAGCTGCAGAGATTATTCGTGAAAACACCTGCTTGTTCTGATCGTGTTAGACACATGATAGGCACGCAGCTACCAACTGTGTATTAACGTAAACCAGGTCCGACCACCGCGTGCCAAGCTTCACATGGTGAGGTGTGCGGGTCGCGTGTAGGCCAAGGCTCGGCTTTGCTCGTTCCTTCCCTGAAGTATTTTGCTGAGTGCGACATTTCACTTAGTTAGGTATCTGTTCCTTCGGACATGTCTGAAAGAACACACACCACGCGAAATCCACAGCTGTGATACGTATTACGCAAACTGAAGGTGGAGAAAGGAAACGACAGGGAAGGAAAGGAACTAATGATACCAGCTCCATTGGGACTTAATATGCGGAATCAGCGGCGATGAGTGAAAACGTGTCCCAGACCAGGACGCGAACCAGGGATCTCCTACTTACTAGGCAGTTGGGTTAACCACTGCACCACCCGGACACATTGTTTATTGCAAATGCGCGGACTATCATGGCACAGTCCCTGGTCGACTCACACTCCCACCTAGCGCCACATTCTGCAGTCCCCGTCCATGTCCTCCATACTCGCTTACTTTAGATTCCAGCTCGAAGTCTAACATAAATGTGCACTCACACTGAACGTTGTGGATTTATTGCCCAGCGAGGCGAATAAATTATATGAATGTATGGTGTCTGTTCCTCTTGATGTGTGCTGCTAAAACTGTCTTGTGGCTGATGATAACAGGTTCAAAACACACAGCCTCAAAGAGTTCAGGTCTATCTGTTGCCATTAGATCTGTCATGAGTAGTCTTCCAAACTACCTGCTCTAGGCAGTTTGCAGAGTGTTTTAGAAATATTTCGCAGGATGTTTTGTCATACCCATCACTTACAAGAAGGAAATATTCCCAAACAATTATACAGTGACTACGGTATCCTCCGAAGCTGAGGATTTGGCTGGGGAACATTCATACTAACACACTGGGGTTTACTCTAAATGTTTTCGGTTATATCTGGGGGTGAATCTGGAGTGCACCAACGTAGTTTCAACTTCATAACACACGTATCATCCCAACCAACTGATGCATAACATCATTGTGTTTAGTTTCATAGGCCTGTTTCGTCAGGAAGCAGCAATATATTGCAGTCCTCATGGAAAAACAATGCAGCGAATGACGTATACTACATTACGAAAAATGTTCATAAACTACCATTACCATATGGCCCTGCTTGAAAAAGGACGGTTACATTGTACCTAAATGTGATTGTCTCGACATCGTGCATCTGACAACGGAAAAGCCATTCACAGTGTTTTAAACTGGTGGAATAACTGTAGGGGGCAATCAAAAAGTTTTAGTTTGAGGGCGTTGCTACAGCGCATACGCAGTACGAAATGTGCCCTAACAGGATCAACGTGCTGTTATTCTTTTCCTGGCTGCCGAAGGTTAAACACCAGTAGACATCCATCGGAGAACGAAGAATGTGTATGGGACAGCAATTAAGACGAAACGTCAGGGAAAACTGCGACAAAGGGTGCTGCCGCTTCATGATAACGCACATCCCCATATCGCAAATGTCGTAAAGCAGAATTGGAGCTAAATCAATTGGGAGGCACTCGAGCACCCGCCCTATCGTCCTGTTCGCTCCCCATGCGATTATCACGACTTCTGTCCCTTCAAAAAGGCCTTAAAGGGTCGATGGTTCCTGCCGGACGACGATGTGCAGCCCTTCGAACGGAAACTTTTTGATCGTCCTCTTACGTATTTAACCGCCATTTGTTTGCTAAAGTGGTAAAAATTTTAAATCCTGTACGCAAATTCCACTAGAATATGGGGTAGAGTTACTGGAAAAAATTCGACAGTCTTGTTACTGATATTGGCAATATGCACTACATCGAAAATGATATGCTGCTTAGCGATAATAATTTAAATGTGTTTACTCTCTTTATATAACTGTTCCTATAACAATATTGTAGTGGTTATAATTTGTGACATATTGGAATGCCAATAACTATTAGAGGAAGGCGATCAGCCACGAAATGTTGTGTTCTGTTAGTGGAATTTACAGCACATTTTTCTTTGAGCACGCTTCCTGCGCACGGGGTCCCGGGTTCGATTCCCGGCGGGTCAGGGATTTTTCCTGCCTCAAGATGACTGGGTGTTGTGTCGTCTTCATCATCATCATCATCATCATCATCATCATCATCATCATTCATCCCCATTACGGTCGGGGGAAGGCAATAGCGAACTACCTCCGCTAGGACCTTGCCCAGTACGGAGGTGCGCGTCTCTCGCATCGTCCCCTACCGCTTCTCAGAGTATGGGACCTCATCATCATCACGTAACGAATAAAAGATAACTATGCCGTTTTCCAGTTTAGCACATCAGCTTCGTTTTACTGTAAATTACACACGGCAATCTGGTGTTATAAAGACGGCATATTGCTATACAATGGTTGGAGAAGACAAAATTAACACCCACACAAAATTCTGTAGAACCTCCTTTGATAAGCAGAACAGCTCATAGTATCCTGGAGATCAATTCATACATGTCTTAGACGTATATATACTTTTTTATCATTGCTTGCAAAGGAACTATCCAAGTTACTTGAGAGTTGGCTGGGATAAGTATGAGATCAGTCACTGTTATTAAATTACACACGTCGACGACACTTTAATATTCAAATGTGATAGTTCTTCAAATCAGAGGAGACGGACATTTCAACGTCACGATCGGCAAACCAGTCTCGGATATTTTCGGTTGTAAGAGTTTGAATATTTAATCCTCTCGTGGGGAGGGGGGTTAATCTTGCGGCAATGAATAAACCGTCGTCTAAAGCAGCATCTAAATCCAGCTTGTGCTAAGGAATAGTCGCTGGCAAACATGACATGTTTTCATTCGTTGGTACGCTAAGATCTGGCTTTCTAGCGCTGCTGAAGCACTCTCTTTGTACTCGCCTGGTTTATACGAGATTTGACAGTAGCACCACTATGGCACTACGGGTATATGTTCTCTTCAGTTACTGTCTCGCTTTTTTCGTTGATAAGATTCTATACGCACACATTAAGCAAAGCCGTTACCTCCACGGTCTAGAATGACTGCAGTCTTCTTTAATGCCGCCCTAAGCATACAACTAAATTTAGTCTTTCTTCCTCAATTACACGTAGCTTGTGATGTTTCCCCATGAACCATGTACGCTGCTTTAACACTGGATACAATATCTCTACATGCCTCTAAAATATTTGCGACGATTATCTCCTATTTTACTGGAAATTTGCCCTCGTTCAACGTCTTAGGTCTGATGTTTTGGCTTATTAACACCATCAGCAGCAGATGCACTGACACCTACAGATGGCCATCGACCAAGTATGTGTCTAACAGGTATTCAGGTATTACACTCCAGAGAAGAGAGATTATTCATACCACTTATTACCTTACCCAACCTATATAATTGTGTGTGAAGTATTGACGAAGAATGTGAGATTCTCTCAGTACTACGTTATGCATACGTTTCTCTAGCCACTTGTTTGCTAGTTGTGATAGATCGGGGTGAACAAGTATTCTGTTCTTGTTTGCAGCATTAATACGGTATCTGCAGCATTATTTTAAGTTCAGACCTCAAACGCCGCTGTACTCCCGTCTTTTCTGCCAAGAACCTCGGTTTCATCATATCGACCAGAGAGGTGCGTATTGATAACAACCAACTTTGCGAGTTCTCTACGTAAAGCTATACAGTGACACTGCAGTTACAGAGGAAAAACAAACTTCATAAATTTTTAGTAAAATTCGCTGTATGTGTGCACCATACTGTGTGTATGCATTTCGTAGTCTGTTGTACCTAGAGTCACTCCCACAGGCTTTCGTTTCAGTTATCTCCAACCTGATTTTCACACCACTTCATGCTTGACATCTTCCAACTGGCTAACTATCCGTAGTTCATAGTCAGAATCATGCAATAGTAATTTAACGAGCATTCATGTTGATGTCTTGCCAGCCAAACTCTTCTGATCTGAACCAGAGGGATGCTATTTGATGCCGGCTCTGCGCCTGCAATTTACGGGAATCATGTGAACACTTGATGCCACATACATCCAGAAAACTACAAAGAGCTTGTGCAGACCACGCCCCGAGGTTTCTTGGCTAGGCCTTCGTGTTTTGCTTGGAGCTTCCACGATTCCCTCAGATTCGGTGATATTTCTTGGACGGACACCTGTAGCCCAATTTTTGCCTGCTATGGAGTCTTCTGCATTGAAATTATGGGCAATCCGTTTCGTACTGCAATGTCGAACGTAAGTTTTCTTACATCTGACATAATTAAACCGAACATCATCTCTTCAGATGTAAGAACATGTTCCAATTAGTTTTCAACTTAGTTGGAAAACACTATACTACGACCAAAAAATTTTCGATCCCCGTTTACATTTTTATTTCTATTTTCAGAATGCCTCTGAATCATTGGCTTAGACACATTTTATATGTGTGCATGTTCATTTAACCCCTGGTCCCCATTTAAAGATACTGAAGTCAGCTGTAACGTTTCCATCTGTCCCCCACTTCCTGTAACGCCCTCCTGTCACGATAGTGCAATAAAAAATAATTATTTAATTACTTAGGATGAAGAACGCATTAAAAATTCAGCACACCATTATAAACATAATGTTGTACTAACAATACTAAATTCAATTTTTAAATCTCATTATAGATCAAATGGTTCAAATGGCTCTGGGCACTATCGGACTTGACTTCTGAGGTCATCAGTCCCCTACAACTTAGAACTAATTAAACCTAACTAACCTAAGGACATCACAGACATCCATGCCCGAGGCAGGATTCGAATCTGCGACCGTAGCGGTCGCACGGTTCCAGACTGTAGCGCCTAGAACTGCTCGGCCACTACGGCCGGCTCATTATGGGTCAAGTTTCTTAGTTCGATACAAAATCGGAAGTCAAGAGCGATACATTATAGTCAACGTCGTCATTTCCTCTTTGTTAGTTTCCTACAAACGAACCATAACGAATACAAACTCATTGTTGTCTGAGAACTAAAGTTATTCCATGTAAACTCAACCATAAATAAAACATTATGTTAAAATTTTCTTATAATAGTAACTGTCTTCCATTGGTGTACAAAAAGTTAGATCGAAATTACAACAAAATCAATGGTGTCTTCAGATGATCTCATCCTCAAGACACAGAACTCATTGCTGACATGGCTCCTAGAAGCACATGGTTTATGTTGACGACACTGAATGTCAGACAGTACAAGAGGTACGAATCTTACTTTGGTGGTACAAAATACGAGACGTTACAATATAGGCAACTTCCCCCTACTCTGATCTCGACTGCCGGTAAATGCATGTAATTCAGCTTCACCTTCAGATACCTCAATTGCTTTAAAAATCATGTGACTATGATACAAAGAAAGGTTCGCCCGTCAGCGACCTGCTGATTCTGAATGTCAGTAGCTCGCTAGTTCGTACTCATCCCATTCAAAAGTACCATACATTTTCTATCCACTAACATATGTTCATCAACTTAAGGTAGCTCCGTCTATGTCGAGAGAATAATCACCTAGATGCTCAAGCTTATCTGAGCAAGAAACCCAATTTTCTCTGAAAAGGTTACTACTGCAGTAGTGGACAAGCTCTCTGACCAATGTCTCTACAGACCTAGCTCTACCCAATGATGGAGGATGATTGAAATGAGGTCAGCAGACTGTCCACAGTGTATGAACACACATTTCACTAGGCACAAGTGAATTATACCTTTAACATATATAAAAAAAGAAATATATGTTGACAATGAAGACTCCAACATTTATAGAATAGGACATGGTATTTGGTTAATTAACTGAAAAACTTTCAATTAATTGGATAAAGCATGTGACTGCAAGTAACGCAGACTTAGAAAGCTAACAGCAAATTTTGCTGAGAGATGTCAGTTAAGACAAGGAGGCAATAACCAACATATTAATTTGTGATATGATGCTGAAAGTTGGTAAGGTATGCAATGAAATACTATTATTGAACATCTGAACTCATGAAAAACAACACTGTGAGCCACCTACTTTGTGTTACTCTCAGTGGATGGACATTCAATACATGGCATGTTCATAAAGCACTGCGTCATCAGGCCACGAGTGGCCTACCAGTACCATCCGACCGCTGTGTCATCCTCAGAGGAGGATGCGGATAGGAGGGGCATGGGGTCAGCACACCGCTCTCCAGGTCGTTATGATGGTATTCTTGACAGAAGCCGCTTCTATTTGGTCAAGTAGCTCCTCAATTGGCATCACGAGGCCGAGTGCACCCCGAAAAATGGCAACAGCACATGGAGGCTGGATGGTCACCCATCCAAGTGCCGGCCATGCCCAACAGCGCTTAACTTCGGTGATCTCGCGGGAACGGGTGTATCCACTGCGGCAAGGCCGTACGGCATGTTCATAAACATAACGAAAAATGTAATACAATGAAAGTGAATAATAAACACAACAAACTTTCTATAAACAATGTGAAAACACTGCTCAGAGTTACATATCCAACCCTGATGAATAAATGTGCATGGGAAAATACAGAGCATGCCACCAGAATTCTAAATGATTTTAATTTTTTAAAAATGTCTTAACACTTGGCGTGTGTGTGTGTGTGTGTGTGTGTGTGTGTGTGTGTGTGTGTGTGTGTGTGTGTGTTGGCACATTGGAACACTGATAAATGTTGCAGGTGATGTCAACCAAGTTATCAAAAGAAAACAGAAGGAGTGAGAGGACTAAGCAAGCATGTATGCCAAAAATTTTGAAGAAAAATAAAAATCACTTTCAACATTACAAATCTTTTTGTTACAGATGTGTATTAACCACATTCTTTTACCTTTTTGTGGTGATCTTTGGGAGGTCTTAGCTCCTTATCTGAAACAAATTTGTAACTTTTTGGAACACAGATTTTGCAATAAGGAAGTTATTATGTTCCAAAAACAATAAATTTTACTGCACATAAATTTCATATCAAGGGTGCGGTTTCTGGGTTTATGGCAGTAAAAGGGAAAAGTTCTTTTAATTATTGGTTCAAAAGAAGTTTTATGTAATAAAAATGTTAATAGGTACAAAATTTTAAATTTTTGTAACATCTTTATAGCATAGTTTTTGAGTATTATGTACATGGTGCCATCTACTAACCTGTTCTTTTCCCAAAATATATTCTCTCTTTTGATGACATGTTAACCAAAATTTTCTGCAGATGCAATTGCAAGCTTCTAACAGCTTCTCTACAGAAATGTACCACACATGTTTTTCAATTTTCACCCATACTATCTCTATGGCATTCAGTTCACAAACACATGGAGCTAATATGAGAACTGTGCAGCCAAGGCATTTCACTAATTTGTCGAAACAGTACCTCTTTACAGGACTTTCAAACTTCTGAAACTGTTCAAACTTAATTTTTCCTCCACATGGTATATAATTATTTTGTTGTTAATCAATCATAGTGATTTCAACAACATATTTTGTGGGTGTTTTGTTTCTTGCACACTATAATAAGGAGTATGACCAAAAATTATAATACTACCAATGAGTAGATGATTGTTCCTATACCCCCTTATCAAAATTATATCATTCATTTACCTGTGATAAACATCACTAGGGTTTCAGGCTCATAAAAATCAGTTCTGCTCCACTCACAAATTTGCTCGTGGTATTTGTAGTGACACCCATTATATTTTTGCTCTGCCTGCATTTACTACATGTAATACCACTGTTCACCCAAGACTCATCTAAAACAATGTTCTTGTTTTATGAATGGAAAGTTCTGATGCTACTGAAGTACTTTGCTTGCTAAGTGACAATCAGATACTCAATCAAAATTTTCCTGTTGCTAGCATGTCTTTTCCATTTTAACCCCATTGCATGCAACACTCTTCATAATGTGATGGCAGACTGAAAATTTGATTCTTTTCCCATCTGTTGTGAGGAGCTTTGGCTCAGTTGCTACTTTATTCTCCACTAACTATTAGTGTCTTGTGTTACATCCCTATCAAAATTATCATAGTAGACTGTATTCTTCACATCTTGAATGCTTGAGTTCAAGTCACAGTACAGCACAAATTTTCATGGTCATCATTCCATTCTCCAGCTTATGCTTGCCCTTATATGCAGTCGCGAATACATTTAATGTATTTTGTAATGGTTGCAGTCACTGCAGTGCCTGTTCCTTTGGACATGTATGCATGTCCAAAGGAACTTTGCACTGTAACCAGAATAACACAGGCACTGCAATCTGTATTTCTCTGCCGATAGCAGGCAAGTGACTTTCGAGTACAGCGTCTGACCTGTAAAGGAATATACATAATGGATGTACAGCTACAGGTCATAGATGCATGGTTGACAGAAGTTTGGGTCTGGCCGTGGGACATGCACGGACAGAAAAATGGTAAGGTAACAGCTCATGACAAGAGGGAAATCCATGTTCTAGTCCCAGTCTGGTATAAATTGTCACTGTTGTCATTCCATTCTAAGCTGATGATTGCCCTTGTTTGCAATTACAAATACATTTAATGTATTAATAACTGTAAGAGATAAAAGGGGAGCCAATGACTTCTTTGTTTTTTGTTGGTTAGCTTTACACATTATTAGAACTGCACACTGTTCAGTATTATTCCATTTATTCCTTTATATCCTTACAAAATATAAACTGCATTTTATATGAAATAAAAACTAGCTGAGCGTGTTAGTTCAGCAATTTTATGTAACTCAAGCAATTATGATTCAAGTGTAGTTTGCATGCACAAAAATAAAAATTATCTTCATAATTATTGTTGTTATTTTGTACTCAACAGGTCATTCTTCCTCACGATCATAGGCAAGACTTTCCTGTTAACACTGACAATTCCGGAGTCATTTATGAAAAACAGAAACATGTTGTACATAAGCTCAACAAAGTATTGAAGCAATGTTTGAAATTGCACCTTCTAGCATTCCCCCACTCTGCAGTGGAGTGTGCGCTGATACGAAACTTAACTGGCAGATTAAAACTGTGTGCCGGACTGAGACTCGAACTTGGGACCTTTGCCTTTCAAGGGCACGTGCTCTACCAAATGAGCTACCCAAGCACGATTCACGCTCCGTCCTCACAGCTTTACTTCTGCCAGTACCTCATCTTCTACCTTTCTAACTTTACAGAAGCTCTCCTGCGAAGGCAAAGGTCCCGAGTTCGAGTCCCGGTCCGGCACACAGTTTTAATTTGCCAAGAAGTTTCGGTAATGCAACTCTTTTTTTCTGCAAGCAGGTTGGTTTTATTTAGGTTTCCAAAATACCATATTATTCCCCATTCTTTTTTCTACAAAAACGTACTGCCTCCCAAGGAGTGCATCCTTCACTGGGCCACTGCTGGCTGGATAAGGAATAGCAGTCCAATGAGGTTTTGTGAGCTCCTCTTGGGTGCACAGACTTGTGTGAAGCCTTGCATGCTATCCAAGCATGACTCACAGCCCGCTCTCACAGTTTCCCTTCTGGCAGTACTACTACTCGTACCTTCCAAACTTTCTCCTGCATACCTTGTGGAACTAGCATTCCTGGAGGAAAAGATATAGTGGAGAAATTGGTTAGCCAGAGCCTTGGGAATTGCTTCCAGGATGATATTTCAGTCTGCAATGGAGTGTGTGCCAATCTGAAACTTCCTGGCAGCTTAAAACTGGGTTCTACAACAGGACTTGAACAGTGGACTTTTGTATTTCACAAATAAGTGCTCTAAGGACTCTCACAGGCAGATAATTTATTTGAAGAACTTGAGAGGCTATGAAAAATATCTAGGGATTCCACCTTTCGTGTCTGCCTGGTGCCTGGCAGGCAGAATTCTCTCTTCCACTTCTGATAGCAAATCTTAAACTTCTGTTTTGACCTGTTTTTAACTTTTACCATTTTTTTTCCTAGCCCTCTTCTTGCAGCTTTGCCCGCATATACATTTGAGACATATATTTAACACATCCCATCCTACCACTCTCTGTCTTCTTCTTCCCGCTGCCTGTCTGTCTGTCCACCTCATTGTCCCACCTTTATCCATCTGTATGTGTCTCCCCCCCCCTCCCTCTCTCTCTCCTCGTCCCCTCTCTCTAACCATGTTCCTCTCCTTCCCTCTGACCATATCCTCCTCTCCCTCCCTCTTTCCATCTCTGCCGCCTCCTCTTCCACCTGCCCACCACCTCTCTACACCTCCCACCTGCTTCATTCAATTATTTGCCCCTGATGAATAGGGTGCCATGCAAAGCAGGTCAATAAAGCTGATCAATACTACAATATAACACACCTGTCATGCAGGTTAGCTTACATGGCAAGGCCCACAAAACAGTTTCTTGCCCCTGACATGTACACTTACCTGCAAACCAGGTCGATTTGGCAGTCTGGTTCTGTTCCCAACAACAAATCTGTCCTGCAGTGCGGCCTATACATCATAGACTGGAAAAAACACATTTGAGTCCGTATCTCCACTCCTATTTGAGCTAGGATGTTATAAACCCCACACATAGGTTAAAGACACAACAGCAGCACGACCCAAGCTCAGGCATTTGAAAAATTTAAATATTTAATTATCAGGTCCGCCATATACGTAATTATCAGGTTCAGATATTAAATAAGCATAAAGGTGAACATTATGCTGTCTAGTTAATAACATATCTTTTTTTACCATTTACAGAAGCATCTACAGTGTTTTTCAATGGAATTGGGCATTTGCTACGGAGGGAGGTGAGGGGTCAAACAAATTCACAATACTAATGCTTATTCCAACATCCCGGTCTTCAAGAAATAGAACTATTGCAACAAATAGAAGATGCTCAAATATTCTCAAACTTTACAGTAAGAGAGGACTTGTTACACAAAGCAACTTCCAGAACAGGAACCTAGCAATCCCTGTATGAGCTTATGAGCTTCCCATTCAATACAGTCAACAATCATGTGTAATCCAGCATTATCCTACCTCTATACAATTCAATTTAGATGTATCTACCATTGCCTACACTACACTTCATTCAAAATAACTTACAAGTTAATCTGCTGTTGCTCAATATTGCCACAAGATTAACAGTTAGCTTCATATATACAGATTGTTTCACTAAATGTGCTTGCCTCCTTAAGTTACGAAGCAATAGGCAACGGAAATATTTACTGTGATAGGTCACCATAAGAAACATTACACTGTCTGCAGAACTATGAACATAGTTAATTGTGTTATTATCCAAAGAGTCACAGCAAAAAGTTACAATTCTTTAAATGGAATAATAGTTGTTTCTATCATGCACTGGAATCAGTAACACCAGCAGTGTATACATCAATTTAAATTGCATTCCTATCACTTTTAGTTTGGGAGCTACAACCCTTCAAAGTTTCAGGGACAGATACCACACGCTGTACATAATACATGGCTGTGTTGTGGGTGATGGATGTTCTGGAGGTGGGAAGTTGATTTAAATGTGATGTTCAAATGTGTGTCTATGTTCCTGAATGCACAATGCAATGTGCTTTCTTAAGGATCTATGGACGAGATGTAACATCGCCAGTGTCACAGAGCAACATGCATCCTGTGCCGTTTTAGATCATCTGGGGATGTGGGCTCAGTGACATAAACACGATCCTTTAGATATCTCCACAAAAAGAAATCTAATGGTGTTAAATCGGGCGATCTTGCAGGCCATGAATGAGGACCATGGTATCCCAACCACCTTCCCGCAAACCTGCTGTTTAGTTCTTCCACAACAGCGTGCGCAGAATGGGCTGGGTGACCATCGTGCTGCATCCACATATGGACTCTCATGTGTAGACACACACGTTCAAGGAGACCACCCAAACTTTCGACTATAAACGCACAATATAATTCACCTGTCAGTGTAACTGTGAAGTAGTCTCGATTCCACACCATACGTTAATAGACCACCTACATTGACGGTCGACAGGTCGTACCCACTGAGGATTGTCTGTGGTCCAGTAGTGCGTGTTATGGCGATTCACTGCACCATAATTTGTGAACATGGACTCATCTGAGAACTAACACCTTGTAAGGACTCCAGCGTGAAATTACGCACGGCCTATTCACAGAATGTAACTCTTGCACGGAAATCATTCCCCTGCAGCTCCTGGGTCAGTGACAGGCAGTACGGGTGAAACCTGTGGGCATGTACTATACACCACACAGATGTGAGACTGACACCAGCGACTGCAGCAACGGTTAGTAAGCTGACATGTGGATCGTGGTGTACTGCAGCTAAAAACAACTCCATAAGAATGTAATGGCTGCCAGATCTCTTCGCCTAGGATATCTCACAGCATATGCCATGGCTGCTTCAGTGGCATTGTGTCGGCACTCGCTGAGCATCAGCAACATGTAAACGTACTCATTGTTTGTGTATGCCATATTCATCCAATGCCAGTAACTGTGGTATATTGATCCCCGTTTGTGTGGCTCAAACTGTCAGGTATAAAGCCGTGTGCAGTGACACTCTGCAGTCTAACAGCACATCGAGGAAGCTTCTTGTTCCGTGACACTGGCGACATTACAACTCAGCCACACCACACGTAGAAGGTGCATTGCGTTATGCGCAGTGTGTGCGGTATCTGCCCCTGAAACTTTGAAGGGTTGTAGCTACCAAATTAAAAGTGCTAGGAATGTAATTTAAATTGATGTATATACAGCTGGTGTTACTGATTCCAGTGCATGATAGAAACAACTATCGTTCCATTTAAAAAATTGTATATTTTTGCTGTAACTCTTTGGATAATAACACAATAAACTATGTTCACAGCTCTGCAGATAGTGTAACATTTCTTATGGTGACCTACCGCAATAAATATTTCCACTGCCTATTACTTCATAACTTACAAACACATTTAGTGAAACACCCTGTATATATTTACAGCTGTATAGCATGTCAGTTGGTTGAGAGCAAATCATCTATATTGGACACATCACACTGACTTTAACTAGAACATTCCAGTCACATTCTAACAGCAAAGTGTAATTACTGTAGCACAATTTACTAATGTTTCAATCACTGTCACTTTCTGAATCACACTGGTTCATTATTAAATTACTTATAGATCTCTGACATCCTCATATTCACAGCAGTGTTTCTTTGTGTTTAGTTACTGCATCCATAGTGATAAACTGCTTTTATAGGTTATCTAATGCTTTGAGTTGCACTTCCTGTCAACTGTGGTGGATGTTACATAGATGATCATGTTTACTTGTCACCAGGCACCTGTAAGCAACAGAAACACAGACAGCTACAGTAACAATTTTATTAAGATGTTTCCAATATAACAGTGCAGCAAGAGTCAACTCAAGTGTTAGATAACACTTGTCTACTTTGACCCATGACATATCTGTGTTGTGTGATATCCTGCTGGTGTGGCATATTTGAAAGGTGCTGGGTCTGCAGAGGGTGTGTTGGAGTATGCAGTGGCACACACTAGTGTGGGATGTTCGTGTTTCTGAAACATTTGTGGGTGTTGTTAGTGCCACTGGAGTCTCTGACTGCTGTTAGTGATACTAATATTTGAAGGGTTTATGGTTGTCTGTTATTGACATATTTTGATATTGGCAGTTAAGGGCAAAATATTCTTTTTCAGGTTTTTATTTACTAGTGTAGTATATTTTCTATGGGTAGATATTTAATTTTATGTTTTGTTTTTTGTTCGTTATGGATGTGACAACTAAGATCACAAGCAAGTTCCTCCACGTCAATATGGAGGACGATTTGTTAAGCATGATTAAATTTCTGTTTTGCTTCTGAATAATGGTACCACCCCAAACTGCAACTACAAACTGCATGTGCAACTTTGAATTACAATGCAACAGCTCAGCAAACATTTCAAAATTATGTAGAATGCAAAATAAGTTACTGCAACTGTGTCTTTCTACACCTACATCAATACAGATATTCTACAAGCCACTGTATGGTGCTTGGTGGAGGGTATCCTGTACCACTACTAGTCATTTCCTTTGCTGTTCCACTAACAAATAGTGTGTGGGGAAAATGACTGCCTATATGCCTCCATATGAGCCCTCATTTTTTTGTGCACCTTATCTTCATGGTCTTTACAAGCAATGTATGTTGGTGGCAGTAAAATAGTTTGGCAGTCAGTGCCAGTTTTCTATATGTTCTCAATAGTGTTTCTCGAAAAGAACATCTTCCCTCCAGAGATTATTGTTTGAGTTCCTCAAGTCTTTCTATAACACTAGTGTTGTTTGAACCTACTGCTAACAAATCTAGCAGCCTGCCTCTGAATTGCTTTGATTTCTTCCTTCAATCCAATCTAGAATGGATCCCAAACACTCTAGCACTACTCAAGAATCTGTCACACCAGCATCCTATATGCAGTCTCCTTTACAGGTAAACCACTCTTCCCTAAAGTTCTCCCAATAAACTGAAATTGGCCATTTGCCTTCCCTACAACAGTTCTCACATGCATGTTCCATTTCATATTGCTCTGCTACATTATACCCAAATACTTAAAGAACTTGACCATGTAAAGCTGGTCACAAGTAATAATGTACCTGACCATTACAGGTTTGTTCTTTCTCCTCATCTGCATTAACTTACATGTTTACACATTCAGAGCTAGCTGCCATTCATCACATCAACTGGGAATTTTGTCTAAGTCATCTTGTATCTTCTTACACTAACTCAACTTCGACGCCTTACTGTACAACACACAATCATCAGCAAACAGCAGCACATTGCAGCCCACTCTGTTCGCCAAAGCATTTATGGATATCGAGAACAACAGTGATCCTATCACACTTACCTGTGGCATTCCTGACAGTATCCCTGTCTCTGATGAACACTTGCCATTGAGGACAACTACTGGGTTCTAGTACTTAAGAAGTCTTCTAGCCACACACATATCTGTAAACGTACTCCATGTGCTCCTACCTTTGTTAGCAGCCTTCAATGTGTTGTTATACACACTGGGACAAATCCACTAAAAGCAGCAGTGAAGATGAAATTATTCATGAGACAAGAAACCTGGTTCATTAAACCAGAAGTGTATATGTATGATCAAGGTGTATAATTACGCAGTAACACAAAAAGGAGATCAGTGAGTGAATGTGGTAACCTTGGAGCAGTCTTCACAGATGTGAATAATTTTCTAAATTTAAGGTGCCTATAAGAAGATGGTGTGCATTTAACTAGGTTGGTGTCTGTAATATTAAAGGTGTTTACTCATATCCGCAAAACAGTCAGAAACTAATATGGTCTGATGGGAGTGAAAAATCAGATGTGCTAGCTGAAAAAGACAAATATACGCCTTATGACCCCATAGTGAAAAAACTTTGGTATATAAAAGTATCACGTAACACTAATTTCATAAAAATGGTGGTAAGCTTACGTACAGAAGAAGATGACATGAAAAAGATTGTGACTCAAAAGGAAAACACTGGTAAATGCTCAACCACGCAATACTGAGAAATGATACATTACTATGTTTTTCCATCAAAATGTTCATTCTCCATGCAATAAATTAATTTGAAATTATACTTATAATTGAATTAATAAATGATTATGCCAAGTGTCTAATTGAGTAATGGTTGAGGGAGGATAAATCAGTGACAGTAAATTAGAGACCTATGAATTGTTGTTGTTGTTGTTGTTGTTGTTGTTGTTGTCTTCAGTCCTGAGACTGGTTTGATGCAGCTCTCCATGCTACCCTATCCTGTCCAAGCTTCTTCATCTCCCAGTACTTACTGCATCCTACATCCTTCTGAATCTGCTCAGTGTATTCATCTCTTGGTCTCCCACTATGATTTTTACCCTCCACGCTGCCCTCCAATGCTAAATTTGTGATCCCTTGATGCCTCCGAACATGTCCCACCAAGCGGTCCCTTCTTCTTATCAAGTTGTGCCACAAACTCCTCTTCTCCCCAATTCTATTCAATACCTCCTCATTAGTCATGTGATCTATCCATCTAATTTTCAGCATTCTTATGTAGCACCACATTTCGAAAGCTTCTATTTTCTTCTTGTCCAAACTATTTATCATCCATGTTTCACTTCCATACGTGGCTACACTCCATACAAATACTTTCAGAAACGACTTCCTAACACTTAAATCTATACTCGATGTTAACAAATTTCTCTTCTTCACAAATGCTTTCCTTGCCATTGCCATTCGACCATCATCAGTTATTTTGCTCCCCAAATAGCAAAACTCCTTTACTACTTTAAGTGTCTCATTTCCTAATCTAATTCCCTCAGCATCACCTGACTTAATTCGACTACATTCCATTATCCTCGTTTTGCTTTGGTTGATGTTCATCTTATATCCTCCTTTCAAGGCACTGTCCATTCCGTTCAGCTGCTGTTCCAGGTCCTTTGCTGTCTCTGACAGAATTACAATGTCATCAGCGAACCTCAAAGTTTTTATTTCTTCCCCATGGATTTTAATTCCTACTCCGAATTTTTCTTTTGTTTCCTTTACCTATGAATTAGCAGTTTACAATTCTAGAGGGGTGGAAACTGCATCTTCATTGAAAAAAGGAGTACTGTAAAACTACTTTGTGTCTATAACTCTTCTTGTGACTCACAGATTGCATGGAGGAGGAAGGGGGGGGGGGCAGTATAGGTGGTGTGCTGCCAGCTATATTTGACAGAACTGGCAACACAGCAAACATGTGGCACTTGATAAAGAGCTACAATTGGCTAGTGGTTCGCTGCTACAATTTTACAAAGAAGCAACTTATTAGTATGACATTGCACCTGCCTATGACCTAATTGTGTGCTCCAATTCAGTTGGAAAGGGTGTCGAAATCGTTTTAGCCTTTCAGAAGGCAAGCTGGCCCATAATTGTTGGAACTGGTATATGAAATTGCAGCTGCTACTGCGAGGCAGAGTTGACATCCAAGCTGGTCTCACACATGTTCTATTGGGGGACTGATTTGGATATCTTCCTGGGCAGGGGTGTACCTCACCATTACAGAAGCTTCCTAGGCATATGTGCCATGTGTGGACGAGCACTGTGTGTTGAAAAATGGGACTACCATACTGTTGTGCCGGAGGTAACACACGAGGACGCTGGATGTTCATGATATGCTGTTGCACCATTAGCATTCCTAAATCACTACCAGCTGTGACCTGCAGTCATACCCGATGGCTCCCCACACTATGATGCCTGCAATAATACTGCTGTGCCTCTTCAAAACATTTGAAAAATAGGACCTCTCCGAAGATTGATACTATACTTGCCAACAATAATCCTTTCGGGTAGTGCAGAACCACTATTCATTGCTGAATATAATGCAATGGTTCATGCTCCCCAGTCATAGCACCACTCCAAATGCAATTGTTTGTGTTGTGATGTTAACAGCAACCTACGCATTGTGCAGCAATTTCCTAATCCGGCTGTTGCACCAATGGTGCAGCATGGAACAGAACGTTGCATGGAGTCCAGAGTGATCACTCAACATATGACGCTGTTCATGCCCCTTATATACCCTAGCAGACCTGGTAAAAAGACTGAACACAAACAACATTAATGCAGTTCTACCTGTCGTGGAGAATTTACATACCTGACAATCGTGTGCAAGTGTAGGAAGTTCTATTGACATCCAACTACTACTTCTGGGTGCTCCACATTCTTTGTATCAGGCAATGTACATTAAAAAAGAAAAAGATGACGAAACCTTATTCATTTGTAGGTACTTTAATATAGACTATAAAAAAACGCACAGTGCAAGAACTGAGGTAATGAATCTGTTCATCTCTTACAACCTAGAAATCAAGTTGCATTACCAAATATGAGAAACTTCTTGCACAGAAGTCCAGTTTCAATTAAATAATACTTAATGTCCTTCAGCATCAATACAAATCAGAAACACATATACTTAAGGCAGAGGTAGAATACTACTACGGCCAAACCACAAGGTTCCACTTGTAAAGTAATTAATCACAGAACAGCAAACCAACCACGCCCAGAACTAGATCAACTGTTTTTTACAGCGAAAAGGGAGTCGAAGCATTTATACACTATTGACAATGCGTACGTCATACAAGCTCAACACTTCCTGAAGGACATGGTGGTGAAACTCATCTTTCATCTTATCATCAGAGCAGAACCACCATTCACACAAATGTTCCTTCAACTTTTGGAATAGGTGGTAGTCACTGAGTGCCATGTCTGGACTGTATGGCGGGTGGATGACAAAGTTTTTGCATGAGACTGACGGTTTGACAGGCGAACTGTAGGTGGGCGTTCTCATGGAGAATGCTTATGGCCTTGGTCAACGTTCATGTTCTCCAGTTCTGAATTGCCCTTTTGAATTTCTTCAGTGTTTCACAGTACCTATCACCGTTCACTGTTTTCCCAGCAGACAGAATGTCGGCCAACAGTACCCAATTCTGGTCCCTAAACACAGTTGCCATGACTTTACTGGGAGACACTGTTTGTTTCAATTTTCATGGCTTGAGTGTAGAGGGATGCCACAAACCACATGACTATTGTTTCAGCTCAGGCATGAAGTGGAATGACCACTTTTATCACATGTGACAATCGAGTCAAAGGAGCTGACATTTTTGACTGCATTGCGGTGAATAAATGCGCAGGAAGAATCAACTCACTGCCACTGAGGTCTTCTGTCAGGGTATGCAGTATCCACCTTGCACACATCTTCAGATATTGCAATTTATCTGTTAAAAGCCTTTGGATGATGCTTCAGGAAATCCCAGGAACCAAAATTCAGTGAGCATCCAGAGTGATCCTCTGATCTTTGTGCATGGTTTCTACAACCTTCACGACTGCCTCTTTGGAAACTGACACCCTAGCGCTCCTGCAGTAGTTTGTTTTGCATTTTGCATATTGCAAGTTTTTAAAATGTTTGTTGAGCTGGTGCATTGTAATTCAAAGCTGCAAATGGATTTTGCAGTGACAGGTGATAAATTTCAACCAGTTTAATGCTTTTTGCATTCAAAAATTCAATAACTGTTAACATCTCATTTGATAGTAGCATTAAATGAGAGCTCCCTTTTGCATGGCTGTCAAGCCAAGACTGAGCTTCCAAGTTAAGTGCGCGTCTGTTTAGGAGTGAAAGAAACAGGACTCAAGAATGTCACCAACAACCGTATTAACAGTTTCGCTATATCCCCTAAAAATAGGAGACCTCACTTCTGGGGTTGTCCTTGTAGCTTTCCCACTTAAAAATAGAAATTTAAAAATAACCTACATAAACAACTGAAACACTCTTAGTGTAAAAAGAGGTCATGTGCTTAGAAATGAGAGTCTATTTCTTCAATGAGCAATAAAGCCTGTCAACTGATCGATTTTTAGAAAGTATAATGCATGACTGTGGAGCATAACAAAAAGTGCCACAATGTTGTAAACTGACAGATTCACAAGAAATTCACACAATAAAATAGAACAGATTTGAAACATTATAAAATAAGAAAAAGAAAATAACAGAAAGAGTATTAATAACACTTAGTCGAATGAAAATTCTTGAATTACCTGCAATACAATGGATCTTTTTAGCAATTTTTTAATGTAGCTGAGAAGCTTGCTGAGAAAAACGTAACTCATGAAAGTTATATGCATACAACGCCAAATACAGTGTAGGTACATCAAACAACATTTCTAATGGTGATGGACATACAAGAAGTACAGCAAGAAATTTGGCTAATGTGCATAAAAGATACCACAAGAGATGGGTCACTGGCTATGCCATCATTGGTATACCATTCTTGGTCCCTCGAGATTCAGTCAGCATGATAGCAGAGAATCTACCTAAGATAACTGTCAGAACCAGTTTACGGCATAATGGGGGAATGCATTTCGTATTAGGGAATTCTGACAAGAATATGTTAGGGAGTGTAATGGAGTTGAATTAAGAGGCATAGGTTGTAGCTGGTAGATAGGTCTGTGGCATCGTAGTGCTCATGAAGCACAGTACCCTGGACGGGTCTCTTAAAGACGAGACATAGAGTTTAGGATCTAAGTGAAAGTTCTCTTGATATTAAGATCAGAAATATGACTGTACTGATTTTATCATGGACATCTTTTTGTAAATAATTAATGTTAATCTCTTCTTACACAACTTGTGTGTGTTTCACAGTGTAGTGATAATACACTATTGTGTAACATTGTTTTTAGTTGAAATTTTTTCTTAGTGGAAGAAAAGTTTGTAATACTTAAGGACCAGTACAGCACCTAATGTACAGAAGTACCAGGCCCATGAAACAAACAAACCAGCAAACAAATTCTGCAGGTAGCACTACCAAGAAAAAAAATATATTACAAATGCCATAGCTATCACTTCAATCCAGATGGAATATGGCACAATTTCATAGAATTTTATTTCAATTCCCACAACGAATGCAAATAAAATCACAACTTACGCAAATTTACATGCTCACACAGTCTGACAATGAAGTATCAATACCATCTCCTGAAGCTTAGTGGCTTCCACTAGGTCTTTGCCCTTCCTGGTTAACTTTTCACTGTCACTTTACATTGCATCTGAAATTTGTACAGAGTAGCATTTTCTTTGTATATCACCAAGATATATTTTTACTTGGTTACTATGTGGTACTTCTCGGAGGCCGAAAGCTAACAAGGGGCAGATGGTAGCAACCTTGAAAATCCCTGTTTGAACAAAGGAGAAAAATAAAGGGCTATGATGGGTACCAACCTTTTAGAAACTATTTCTTTTTTACTTACCAATGAACATTAATTTTCAGACAGGAGAAACCCAAACTGGAAAAATGAAGGGTGGGATCAAAAAATTCATGAGTATGTGTACAAACCTGGAAAGGGGCACTTGGAAAATTGAGCTCAACACAGAAAATGCTGGCACAGCCTCGTGTACTAGGTAGTGGAACAACTGACCATTTATAGCATACCATTACATAAAGACAGCAAAAATACAAGACAATGGCTGGCAAGCTCATAGCTTCAGGAAGTGAAATTTTAAATACTTTAATTTCCACATTTTAAAGTAGAAAATTTGTCTCCTATTGTTCTCACAACAGGTGGGTTTCTCGCAACCTGAGGTCTAAGTGACCTGTACATGAGGAAGGAATTAACATGTTTGAGAGCTGGAACATTTTTTATGCTTTAAAATATTTTTAAATGTGTTTCTCAGCAGCAATTGGAATGCCACCCCCTGAATGTAAGTACTGACAAGCCATCCTGCTTTGAATTTGACAGTTGACTCAAGTGAACTTTCCTTTTGATACTAAAAAATAATTATATAAAGACTGACTAACATATACATTGCTACCTCACAATAACCACAACTCATAGTGTGTTGGCTATACCACATCCCGTACACTAGTAGAATATTTATGCTGGAACAAGTAGAGCAGTGATATTCAACCTGCATATGCATACCCCCAAGGGTACAGGACGACTTCATAAGCGGTATGCAAAATTTAAAATATACATACTATGAGTATAATATGTTTCCTGAATTATCGCAAATAATGAAAAATATTACAGCCAGAGAGATCTGAATTGTCTTCTATCCAAGAATCCATTTTAATTACTCTACTGGTATACCTAACAATAATGTTTTACAGCTGCACTAGCTAATGATTTATACTGTTTGTTTCAAAACACTGCCAACAATAAGAGTGTCTCCAAATGTACATTACTGACTGATTTACAATCTTTCCGTACCCAGTGTATTTTCATGACTCATGTGCAGGTTTGTTTTCTTTACTCACAGGCCTCACTTCTCATTATTTATAATTGTGAACTAACTTTCAGATTATCACTGCTGAACTTATTTTCATTATTGTGGTATGGAGCTATATGTTTTAACTTTCTTTGTAAGATGGATAAATTTGTTACAGGAGGAAAATATAAAATCAATTAAACAAGTAATAGTGGTGATACTGTTCAACCACCACCAGTAAAAAAAACAATGTGTGTTCCACCAAAGGGCATCACTGAAAACAGTGTTAAAGTTGAACCACCTATGAGCAAGTCAAAAAACCCGAGAAATGTGACAAACAGATATTACAGTGAGTCTTACATTAAATATGGATTTGTATCAAATATGTGTGTTCCACTACTTCCCCTCTGCATTATTTGCAGCCAAACTCTGTCGAATAATTCTATGAACCCATCCCTACGTCACCAACATTTGGTAACCAGTCCCGCCTATCAAAAAATACAAGTCAATAAAACTTTTCAGCCGCATAGCAGAAAATTTCAATAAAATTTCAAATGACAAAGCTGGTACTGGAGAAATCTATGAGTAGGTGTTGCTAGTTGCAAAAAATAAATCATCTTATACCGCAGTTGAATCTCTTCTTATTCCTGGTTCTTTGATTATAGCAGAAAAAGTTATACAAAAATTCCACTAAAGTAATTAATATAACTCCAAATTCTGACAACTGTAGGGCATAGAATTCATGATATGGCACAAGATATTGTTGATCAAATAGCAGAAAATAATAAAATGAACAAAATATTTGCCATTCAAATCAATGAACAGGTGGCTGTGTCTGATGAAGCTGAACTACTTATACATGTTCGGAATTCTGAGATTAAAAAGGGTGCTATTGCTGATGAAATTCTAGGATGTATACAATTATCAAAATACAACTCTGGAGAGGAAATTTTTAAATCTCTCTACAATTTTATAAGATTAAAATTAAGTTTGTCATGAGACTGGTGTGTAAGTTTGTCCACAGATGCTGCTGCTTCATTGACAGGTAAAAAGTGATCTTATTGCTCATATTTGTGATATTCATCACAAAATAATTTGGGAAAATTACATTATACACAAAGAAAATATGGCTGTGAAAAAAAAAATAACTCCCACTTTACACAAAGTATTGAACGCCATGATAAAAGTAGTTGATTTAATAAATTCATGTGGACTGAATTACTGTCTTTTCAAAAGTGTGTGGAGTTAGGAGCTAAACACAATTGTTTTTGCATGCCAAGATACACTGTTTATCATGAGGGCACATACTAACTTGTCTTTCTGGACTGAAAAATGAGGTAAAATGATTCCTTACAAAATTGGAATCTGATACGGTTAAGCATTTTGAAGATGGAAAGCGGATTTCCCAGCGAGCTTATTTCCAGATATACAGGGTGCACCAAAAAAATGTATACACACTGTGAACTGTCATAGACAATTTATTTCCCATTCTACAAGGTTAAATATCTGTGAGAAAGTAATGTTACGTTTCTTCAACAGGTGGCAGCAGTGGCAAGGAAGTAATTGCAACATGGCAGACGTGCGTTTGAGCTTTGAAGCACGGAAGCAGATAATTAAGTGGTACTGGAAGTTTGAGAATGTAGCTGCGGTTCGAAGACAGTGGAGAAATGAGTATGGTACAGAACCACCTTCAAGGTTAACAATTACATGTCTATGAGACAAATTCGAAATTCGTGGAATGGTGTGTGATGCACATAAAGGTCGATCAGGGCGACCTCGTACAGCTACAAGTGATGATTCCACAACTGCGGTCTTGGAACTGTTTCAGCGTTTGCCTCAAAAATCTTCACGGCAAGCGGCACGCGAAAGTAATGTAAGTGCTAGTAGTGTGCTACGCATTCTGAAGAAAGGCAAGTTTCGTGTGTACATTCCAAGGCTGGTGCAAGAGCTAAGGGGCAACGATCCAGATCGAAGGTTAGAATTTGTGAATGGGTTCAGGAGATGGTGAGACGTGAACCGGGATTTATGAGTAGCATAATTTGGTCAGATGAAGCCCAATTCAAACTCAATGGGACTGTCAATAGACACAATTGTGTGTACTGGGCTGATCATAGTCCTCACATTACAGTTTAAAAGGCTGTGAATTTGCCTGGTGTAAATGGGGGGGGGGGGGGGGGGGGAGAGCATAATCTAAGCAACTTGGTGTGTAGTGCTATAGAATATAAAATGAAAGTCACTACTGGTACTGGTTCTACCAGCCTCAATGATACATGATGAGTTAGTTAAGAATGGAACTTTTATTACAAAATTTTATGTGAAGTATTCAAAATTGTGACGACACAACTTGTTATTTCTTTGTTCCATGAGAGAAACAGCAGCAGCTTCACAGTGAAGAGCATCTTCAGAGCTGTAAGAATTCAAAACAAAAACCAACAACACAGTTCCATCTCATAGTTGGAGGCTACCTGTTTGAGCATTGGAGCACCGAGTTCCTTCTGTGGGTTTTATATTTAATAATAATAATATCATACTTTTGACATGTTAGCATTTTTACATGAAATGTGTATTGTGCACATGAACATGGTGTATGTGTTATGCCAATAAAACTGTGATGAGAAAGTGTTTTTGTGAAATCTGGCAGTATCAATATTGTAACAACAAAAATAATCAATTATTGATAATACAAATGGACATATAAAAAATCTACTCACCAAGCGGCAGCAGGGGAACACACACACACACACACACACACACACACACACACACACACACAAAAGGGTAACACTTACAAGCTTTCGGAGCCAATGGCTCCTCCTTCTGGTGGAAGAGTTGAAGGGGAAGGAAGAGGGATGAAGGAAAAGGACTGGAGAGGTTTAGGGAAAGGGGTACAGTTTAGAAAAGAAGCACAGGTCAGGGGAGACTTACGGGACAGGATGAGAAGGAAAAACAGACTGTTGGAGGTTTTCAAATCTCATCTGGTGCAGTTCCAACAATCAGTCTTTCCTTCTCATCCCATCCAGCAAATCTCTCCTGACCCAGAGTTCTGGGTAACTTCTAAACTGTACCCCTTTCCCTCAGCCTTTCCAGACCTTTTCTTTCAGCCCTCTTCCTATCCCTTCAACTCTTCTGCCAGAAGGAGCCACTGGCTCCGAAAGCTTGTAAAAGTTAAATCCCTTTGTGTGTGTTTCCCTGCCACCGCTTGGTGAGTAGATTTTTTTTTATCAGTATTAATATTGTAATTTATAAAGTATTTTGAAAATATCATATCACAGGAATTTCTCACCAAGTTTAAATCTTGGTGATTGAAAATGTGTAAGATCTTTGGCAATAGAATAATCTGCAGTCTAGTGAACAAATATTAAAGGGTTATTTTGGAGAGAAGCAACTAAGTTTGTGGAACGCAATTTTAAAGTTAAAAAGGGAACCATGAACGGCAAGAAATGTAATTAGAGTCTTGGGAAGTAGATTCAGTTATAAATGTGACTTCTCATTAAATTAACATTTTGGTTACAGAGGTCAGAGGTGATAGGATTTAATGGCTATGAAATGGTGATTATCTCTGGTGCATTGGATTTATGACAGTTCTTTTGTGAAGAAGTTAATTGCTATAAAGAGACAGTGAGGCGTAGCGCCATATACTGATCCTGCCTTGGAGGCGGTTAAGTGGTGACGCGAGACTGGACGCGCACGTACTTTATGTATCAGCCAATAGAGGACAATATTGGATAGGGGGACTGTGATTTTAGTTTCGATTGTGCCCACTAGAGTGTTTTTCATAAACTGTTCTAGCATTTTCATAAAGTGTTATTATGTCTTTTTGTGTACGTAAAATGTTATAAATGTGTTTTAGCAGTATGAATGATGCACGAGTGTGGTTTAAGGTTAATACGAAGATAACTGTTTAACGAGTTATGTAGTGGGATTTGGTGTGGGAACATTTCGAAGTAGTATGGATATGGACAAAGGGAATTTTTGTAGAATAGATTTGTAAAGTAAGTTTATGGTAAAGGGAAAGTTCATTCAGGTATAAATAACAATAGTAAAAAACTTTATGCATAAACAAAACTTCAGCATATTAGATAATTACATCGGTAAAAAGTGCAGTCGTTAGGTTTACTATTTTGTGATTGGTAAATGATGAAAAGCACGGACTGATGTGGGAGAATGTTGTTTTGCTATTGGCTGTTGAGAAAACTGACCAATGGTAAGGTAATATTCTTCGCGTGCCTTTCCCTGCTGGTAGAGAAGACTTAGACTATTCTAGAGAAGAGTTGGAGCCTAGCCATGAAACAGTTCGGACGTGTGTAGTAGTAGTTCTGATGGAAACAATAAGTTGCCAGATCTAGCAGAGTTTCATACATCAGCCATAGTGCCAGTAGTGTCAGTGTCGTCGGAACTGCCGTCTGCTTCACATCTGCTGTGCAGCAAGCAATGTTAATTTAAGTATTAACTGTATTTTTCTTACCTGTCACTTCTTCCGTGTGTTTTTGCTTTTAGGAAACTTTAATTGTCGAGTGCTAGTAATAGTGTTCAATAGACTTTGTGTTTGTTTTGAATACAGTCAGAGAGAGAGTCCCTTTAGTCAACCATAGTGCCAGTAGCGCTAGTGTTTGTTTTCAATACAGTCCAGAGACAAGTAGTGCTATTTTCATTGTTTTCTACAAGAAGTGTCTAGCAACCACAATTTAGTCAACAATCAGCCACCTTTAGTGAATTAGCAGTCTAGTTAAAAGTTGATTAACTCTCTACAGTAAATTGATTTCTTAGGATGGATAGGATGTGTGACTGCTGTGTACAGACGCAGGAGGAGCTGGCGACTGTTCGCGAACAGCTGAGCGTGTTGATGGCCGCGGTCAGCCGTCTTCAGGCTGCTGCCTCGGAGTGTAGCGGCAGTGGGGAGTCTGGTGTGTCGCATGGTACACCCCAGGTGTTACATGCTTCACCCACTGTCCCTGCTGTCGAGACATCTTCGCGGGTACCGGGCGCGGTTGGGCCACCCTCTCCCCAAAGGGAGTGGCGGGTTCAGCGGCGTTCGCGGCGCACGAGGCGGAGGGTCAATGTGGGAGCTGGCCGTGTGGCATCGCCCGCTCTGCCTGTGAGTGGACATGTGGCTGCTCCTTCAGCAAGGTCTGAGCAGGCACACGGGGGGAGGGGTTTATTAGTTATTGGGAGCTCCAACGTTAGGCAGGTGATGGAGCCCCTTTGGGAAATAGCGGAAAGGTCGGGGAAGAAGGCCAGTGTTCACTCTGTCTGCTTGCTGGGGGGTCTCATCCGAGATGTGGAGGAGGCCCTGCTGGCGGCGATAGAGAGCACTGGGTGCACCCGACTGCAACTTGTTGCTCATGTTGGCACCAATGACTCCTGAAGTCTGGGTTCAGAGGTCATCCTCAGTTCGTACAGGCGGATGGTGGAATTGGTGAAGGCAGAAAGCCTCACTAGCGGGGTGGAATCTGAGCTAACTATCTGTAGTATCGTTCCCAGAACCGATCGCGGTCCTCTGGTTTGGAGCCAAGTAGAAGGCTTAAACCAGAGGCTCAGACGATTCTGCGGAGATCTGGGGTGCAAATTTCTCGACCTCCGCTATCGGGTGGAGAAATGTAGGATCCCCCTGAATAGGTCAGGCGTGCATTACACGCCGGAAGCGGCTACAAGGGTAGCGGAGTACGTGTGGAATGCACATGTGGGCTTTCTAGATTAGAGAATTTCCTACCTAGGCCCGACAAGACGCCTCCTGAGACGTAGCAAGGTAGGAGTAGGCAAAATGCAACAGGGAATAACAATATTAATGTGCCAATAGTAAACTGCAGGAGCGTCTATAGAAAGGTCCCAGAACTGCTCTCGTTAATAAACAGTCACAATTCCCATATAGTACTAGGGACAGAAAGTTGGCTGAAACCAGATGTAAACAGTAATGAAATCCTAAACTCAGATTGGAATGTATACCACAGAGACAGGCTGGAAGTGAAGGGGGAGGCGTGTTTATAGCGATAAGAAGTGCAATAGTATCGAAGAAAATCGACGGAGATCCAAAATGTGAAATAATTTGGGTGAAGGTCACGGTTAAAGCAGGCTCAGACATGGTAACTGGATGTCTCTATAGGCCACCTGGCACAGCAGCTGTTGCAGCTGAGCACCTGAAGGATAATTTGGAAAATATTTCAAGTAGATTTCCCCACTGTGTTATAGTTCTGGGTGGAGATTTTAATTTGCTGGATATAGACTGGGAGACTCAAACGTTTATAACGGGTGGCAGGGACAAAGAATCCAGTGAAATCTTTTTAAGTGCATTATCTGAAAACTACCTTGAGCAGTGAAACAGAGAACCGACTCGTGGCGATAGCACATTAGACCTTCTGGTGACAAACAGGACCGAACTATTTGAAACAGTTAATGCAGAACAGGGAATCAGCGATCATAAAGCGGTTACTGCATCGATGATTTCAGCCATAAATAGAAATATTAAAAAAGGTAGGAAGATTTTTCTGTTTAGCAAAAGTGACAAAAAGCAGACTACAGAGTACCTGACGGCTCAACACAAAAGTTCTGTCTCAAGTAAAGATAGTGCTGAGGATCAGTGGAAAAAGTTCAAAACCATTGTACAATATGCATTAGATGAGTATGTGCCAAGCAAGATCGTAAGAGATGGAAAAGAGCCAATGTGGTAAACAACTGAGTTAGAAAACTGCTGAGGAAGCAAACAGAACTTCACAGAAAACATAAACATAGCCAAAGCCCTGCAGACAAACAAAAATTACGCGAAGCGAAATGTAGTGTGAGGAGGGCTATGCGAGAGGCGTTCAATGAATTCAAAAGTAAAGTTCTATGTACTGACTTGGCAGAAAATCATAAGAAATTTTGGTC
The DNA here is from genome assembly GCF_023898315.1 of Schistocerca nitens. Lineage (NCBI taxonomy): Eukaryota > Metazoa > Arthropoda > Insecta > Orthoptera > Acrididae > Schistocerca > Schistocerca nitens. Next base: position 498,001,561 of record NC_064616.1, read on the forward strand.
TTATGTCAAAGCAGTAGGTGGATCAAAACAAAATGTCCTGACACTCTGTGACCAAAATGATACTGAAACAGAGGATGACAGACTAAAAACCGAAATACTAAATGTCTTTTTCCAAAGCTGTTTCACAGAGGAAGACTGCACTGTAGTTCCTTCTCTAGATTGTCGCACAGATGACAAAATGGTAGATATCGAAATAGACGACAGAGGGATAGAGAAACAATTAAAATCGCTCAAAAGAGGAAAGGCCGCTGGACCTGATGGGATACCAGTTCGATTTTACACAGAGTATGCAAAGGAACTTGCCCCCCTTCTTGCAGCGGTGTACCGTACGTCTCTAGAAGAGCGTAGCATTCCAAAGGATTGGAAAAGGCACAGGTCATTCCAGTTTTCAAGAAGGGATGTCGAACAGATGTGCAGAACTATAGACCTATATCTCTAACGTCGATCAGTTGTAGAATTTTGGAACATGTATTATGTTCGAGTATAATGACTTTTCTGGAGACTAGAAATCTTCTCTGTAGGAATCAGCGTGGCTTTCGAAAAAGACGATCGTGTGAAACCCAGCTCGCGCTATTCGTCCACGAGACTCAGAGGGCCATAGACACGGGTTCACAGGTAGATGCCATGTTTCTTGACTTCTGCAAGGCGTTCGATACAGCTCCCCACAGTCGTTTCATAAACAAAGTAAGAGCATATGGACTATCAGACCAATTGTGTGATTGGATTGAAGAGTTCCTAGATAACAGAACACAGCATGTCCATTCTCAATGGAGAGAAGTCCTCCGAAGTAAGAGTGATTTCAGGTGTGCCGCAAGGGAGTGTCATAGGATCGTTGCTATTCACAATATACATAAATGACCTTGTGGATGACATCGGAAGTTCACTGAGGCTTTTTGCAGATGATGCTGTGGTGTATCGAGAGGTTGTAACAATGGAAAATTGTACTGAAATGCAGGAGGATCTGCAGCGAATTGACGCATGGTGCAGGGAATGGCAATTGAATCTCAATGTAGACAAGTGTAATGTGCTGCGAATACATAGAAAGAAAGATCCCTTATCATTTAGCTACAATATAGCAGGTCAGCAACTGGAAGCAGTTAATTCCATAAATTATCTGGAAGTAAGCATTAGGAGTGGTTTAAAATGGAATGATCATATAAAGCTGATTGTCGGTAAAGCAGATGCCAGACTGAGATTCATTGGAAGAATCCTAAGGAAATGCAAGCTGAAAACAAAGGAAGTAGGTTACAGTACACTTGTTTGCCCACTGCTTGAATACTGCTCAGCAGTGTGGGATCCGTACCAGATAGGGTTGATAGAAGAGATAGAGAAGATCCAACGGAGAGCAGCGCGTTTCGTTACAGGATCATTTAGTAATCGCGAAAGCGTTACGGAGATGATAGATAAACTCCAGTGGAAGACTCTGCAGGAAAGACGCTCAGTTGCTCGGTACGGGCTTTTGTTTAAGTATCGAGAACATACCTTCACCAAAGAGTCAAGCAGTAAATTGCTCCCTCATATGTATATCTCGCGAAGAGACCATGAGGATACAATTAGAGACATTCAAGCCCACACAGAAGCATACCGAGAATCCTCCTTTCCATGAACAATACGAGACTGGAATAGAAGGGAGAACCGGTAGAGATACTCAAGGTACCCTCCGCCACACACCGTCAGGTGGCTTGCGGAGTATTGATGTAGATGTAGATGTAGATGTAGAAAAGTGTCGTAGAGTGACGGCATAATTATTCCGATGGGCGCGTAGAAATTTCGGAATTTTTAAGTGAATTTTGTGACGCGAAAAGACATATATTCTGCGTGGCGTATTGAGCAGGTCGGTGGCTAAAAACTGTGACTGCATTTGGTACCAATAGACTTAATATTTGGCAAGCATTCTCAATCAAAAACAATCAGTATTTTTGTAGCTATTACATTTTCGGGAAATGCAACACCATAAACTTGCTAACACGAGTGAAAGGGATTGTGAGTGACTGTGTTAAGACTAGCACGGGCTTGGCAGTGATACTTTTTCATCTAAGTTTCAGATAATATTAATTGAGGACAAAATTTCCAACCTTTCATTTCATGTGACTTTAATTGCAGCTTGGTTCATGTCGAAGTACAGTAGGTTTCACTCGGCTTTCCTGCTGAGGATCTGCTGAGACAATGTTCACAGGTAGGTGCAGGTTCGTCATAAAAGGGACGGAAAGAACCGTGCCGCCGCAACAGTACTATCATTTATACATAAATAGAGACAATCAAACATGTTTAAAGATGTTGTATGCTGATCAAGTCAATGTGTAACAGAAAAGCACAATTAAATGATTTTCTAAACTCTAACGAAGGGATAACGTTGCATCTGAGAGATTGCAATTGTTAACGAAGAGGCAAGCTATAACATATCTGTTGAAGTGAAATTAAACATGTGAGTAAGCCACTTAGTTTTCATGCGAGTTTAATGGACATGTCTCACTTAGTTTTGGTAAACCAATGAACAAAATAGTCTATTTAAAAGAAGTTACTATATCAATTAAACATCAAGCAGTAACACATCTGAAGTTAGTGGAGACGAGACCACTGCCGGTTGATATACTAATGGAAATCAACGGAGAATAAATAATTATGAATGCAACAGATTTGAACATACAAGAGTTGTCTGGTAGTGTAATTGAATTTGTTTCCCAAGTTCAGGTCTGTGCAGACAGACAAGAAGTTGCTAATATACATAGTAACTTCAGATACAGCAGGTGTATAACCTCATCCCCCCCATGAACCATAGACCTTGCCATTGGTGGGGAGGCTTGCGTGCCTCAGCGATACAGATAGCCGTACCGTAGGTGCAACCACAACGGAGGGGTATCTGTTGAGAGGCCAGACAACTGTGTGTTTCCTGAAGAGGGGCAGCAGCCGTTTCAGTAGTTGCAGGGGCAACAGTCTGGATGATTGACTGATCTGGCCTTGTAACACTAACCGAAATGGCCTTGCTGTGCTGGTACTGCGAACGGCTGAAAGCAAGGGGAAGCTACGGCCGTAATTTTTCCCGAGGGCATGCAGCTTTACTGTATGGATAAATGATGATGGCGTCCCCTTGGGTAAAATATTCCGGAGATAAAATAGTCCCCCATTCGGATCTGCGGGCGGGGACTACTCAGGAGGACGTCGTTATCAGGAGAAAGAAAACTGGCATTCTACGGATAGGATCGGGCAGGTAGGTTAGAAAATTTAAAAAGGGAAATGGATATGTTAAAGTTAGATATAGTGGGAATTACTGAAGTTCGGTGGCAGGAGGAACAAGACTTTTGATCAGGTGAATACACGGTTATAAATACAAAATCAAATAGGGATAATGCAGGAGTAGGTTTAATAATGAATAAAAAAATAGGAGTGTGGGTAAGCTACTACAAACAGCACAGCGAACACATTGTTGTGGCCAAGATAGACACGAAACCCACTCCTATGACAGTAGTACAAGTCTATATGCCAACTAGCTCTGCAGATGAAGAAGAAATTGAAGAAATGTATGATGAAATAAAAGAAATTATTCAGGTAGTGAAGGGAGACGAAAATTTAATAGTCATGGGTGACTGGAATTCGGTAGTAGGAAAAGGGAGAGAAGGAAACGTAGTAGGTGAATATGGATTTGGGGTAAGAAATGAAAGAGGAAGCCGTCTGGTAGAATTTTGCACAGAGCACAAATTAATCATAGCTAACACTTGGTTCAAGAATCATAAAAGGAGATTGTACACATGGAAGAAGCCTGGAGATACTGACAAGTTTCAGATAGATTATATAATGGTAAGACAGAGATTTAGGAACCAGATTTTAAATTGTAAGACATTTCCAGGGGCAGATGTGGACTCTGACCACAATCTATTGGTTATGAACTGTAGATTAAAACTGAAGAAACTGCAAAAAGGTGGGAATTTAAGGAGATGGGATCTGGATAAACTGACTAAACCAGAGGTTGTACAGAGTTTCAGGGAGAGCATAAGAGAACAACTGACAAGAATGGGGGAAAGAAATACAGTAGAAGAAGAATGGGTAGCTTTGAGGGATGAAGTAGTGAAGGCAGCAGAGGATCAAGTAGGTAAAAAGACGAGGGCTAGTAGAAATCCTTGGGTATCAGAAGAAATATTGAATTTAATTGACGAAAGGAGAAAATATAAAAATGCGGTAAATGAAGCAGGCAAAAAGGAATACAAACGTCTCAAAAATGAGATCGACAGGAAGTGCAAAATGGCTAAGCAGGCATGGCTAGAGGACAAATGTAAGGATGTAGAGGCTTATCTGACTAGGGGTAAGATAGATACTGCCTACAGGAAAATTAAAGAGACATTTGGAGAAAAGAGAACGACTTGTATGAATATCAAGAGCTCAGATGGGAACCCAGTTCTAAGCAAAGAAGGGAAAGCAGAAAGGTGGAAGGAGTATATAGAGGGCCTATACAAGGGCAATGTACTTGAGGGCAATGTCATAGAAATGGAAGAGGATGTAGATGAAGATGGAATGGGAGATATGATACTGCGTGAAGAGTTTGATAGAGCACTGAAAGACCTAAGTTGAAACAAGGCCCCGGGAGTAGACAACATTCCATCAGAACTACTGACAGCCTCGGGAGAGCCAATCCTGACAAAACTCTACCATCTGGTGAGCAAAATGTATGAGACGGGCGAAATACCCTCAGACTTCAAGAAGAATATAATAATTCCAATCCCAAAGAAAGCAAGTGCTGACAGATGTGAAAATTACCGAACAATCAGTTTAATAAGTCACAGCTGCAAAATACTAACGCGAATTCTTTACAGACGAATGGAAAAACTGGTAGAAGCCGACCTCGGGGATGATCAGTTTGGATTCCGTAGAAATATTGGAACACGTGAGGCAATACTGATCCTACGACTTATCTTAGAAGGTAGATTAAGGAAAGGCAAACCTACATTTCTAGCATTTGTAGACTTAGACAAAGCTTTTGACAATGTTGACTGGAATACTCTCTTTCCAATTCTGAAGGTGGCAGGGGTCAAATACAGGGAGCGAAAGGCTATTTACAATTTGTACAGAAACCAGATGGCAGTTATAAGAGTCAAGGGACATGAAAGGGAAGCAGTGGTTGGGAAGGGAGTGAGACAGGGTTGTAGCCTCTCCCCAATGTTGTTCAATCTGTATATTGAGCAAGCAGTAAAGGAAACAAAAGAAAAATTCGGAGTAGGTATTAAAATCCATGGAGAAGAAATAAAAACTTTGAGGTTCGCCGATGACATTGTAATTCTGTCAGAGACAGCAAAGGACTTGGAAGAGCAGTTGAACGGAATGGACAGTGTCTTGAAAGGAGGATATAATATGAGTTTTGCTATGTGAGGAGCAAAATAACTGATGATGGTCGAAGTAGAGAGGATATAAAATGTAGACTGGCAATGGCAAGGAAAGCGTTTCTGAAGAAGAGAAATTTGTTAACATCGAGTATAGATTTAAGTGTCAGGAAGTCGTTTCTGACAGTATATGTATGGACTGTAGCCGTGTATGGAAGTGAAACATGGACGATAACTAGTTTGGACAAGAAGAGAATAGAAGCTTTTGAAATGTGGTGCTACAGAAGAATGCTGAAGATTAGATGGGTAGATCATAAAACTAATGATGAGGTAATCAATAGGACTGGGGAGAAGAGGAGTTTGTGGAACAACTTGACTAGAAGAAGGGATCGGTTGGTAGGACATGTTCTGAGGCATCAAGGGATCACCAATTTAGTATTGGAGGGCAGCGTGGAGGGTAAAAATCGTAGAGGGAGACCAAGAGATGAATACACTAAGCAGATTCAGAGGGATGTAGGCTGCAGTACGTACTGGGAGATGAAGAAGCTTGCACAGTTTAGAGTAGCGTGGAGAACTGCATCAAACCAGTCTTGAGACTGAAGACCACAACAACAACAACATGACCTCATAAATGTATCTTGCAAGCAACATGAAAAATAAGACAGATCAGCAACAAATTATTAACTAACTAACACAGTTACACTGACTGGTCAATGAATGTACCCCTGTCTACTTGGTGACTGTCAAGAAGGACAAGCAGTGTGAGAAGGAATGAGAGTACTGGAATACAGTCATCTCTAAAGAAAACTCCATCCAGAAGATTGAAGATATTTAGATGAGACAAGGAGCAAGAAATCTACGAAGTCTGAAGTGAAGAAGGTGAAGACTGTGGAATAGGGGATTTTGTTTGTGCAGGTGGCGATTGAGTCAGCCGATCAAGTGTGTTGAACCCCCTACCAGCTGCCTACAATGTACATTGGAGCTAGCGCAGTTTCCCATACAGCAGTTATGAGCTGTTGCACTCCCTCGAGTTCGTGGTAGTTGTATCTAAATGCTGTCTCTCCACCACCATGGGTTCGAGACAGGGAACTCTGCAAGCTGCCTTTACCCACTGCGAGTTGCTGTACCACTTCACTAATGCAGTCCTGCTACGTTCGACATTGGCTAAAGTCGGCGAACTATCTTCAGTGTGTTCACTATGGGCGAGTTCGGTTGTTGCTGACAACTGGTGTTTTGGTCTTTGTGGATAATGAAAGCTTTAAGGGAAACTATAATTGCTATGTAACTGAGACTATAGGAAACTGAATAGAATTGTAAGAGTGATATATCACCAGGTTTTGGTTCATAACAATGCAAATAAAATACTTCACACTTAATATATGGAAGAACAAACTAAAAACACAACTGAAGGTACCCTATTGTTACAGGTGATGACCAAAAAATCTGATGTTTGCTTAATAATTAATGGTATGTTGTTTTGGAAAATGGTGGAAAATGTGTGTTTCTTGGCAGATAAAAATAGATCAGCTAATCTCTCATATTCACCATGGTTATGGCCACACTTCAGCATAAAAAATGTGTGAGTCATATGAGTAAATATTACCACTGCAAAAACTTAGGAAGGTTAGTGAGGTAGAATTTTACACTGTTTATCATACGAGGGTGATTTGAAAAGTTCTTGGAATGGAATAGAAAAAAAGTATTTACATTGCAAACTTTTTTATTTTTGAATGTACTCCCCTTGTAGATTAATGCACTTGGTCCAACAATGTTACAGTCCCTTTATCCCATCTCAAAAATGAGTTTCCTCCAGGCCTGCTAAACAGTTGTGAACTCTGGCTATCAACTCTTCATTTGAAGTGAATCTTTGTCCAGCAAGAAAAATTTTCAGTTTTGGGAAGAGATGGAAGTCTGACAGAGCCGTATCAGGTGAATAAGGTGGGTGTGGCAAAAATTCGTATCTTAGCTCGTGTAATGTTGCCATGGTGATGGCACGTGTGCGGGCACGCATTGTCTTGATGGAAGACAACTTTCTTCCTTGCTAAGCCTGGCCTTTTTTTTTTTTGTATGTTTTGTTGCAATTTATCCAGGAGGTTAGCATAGCATTCTCCAGTAACTGTTTGCCCAGTGGGGAGATAATCTACAAAAAGAATCCCCTTCAAATCCCAGACCACTGATGCCATGACCTTTCCTGCTGAAGGAATTGTCTTTGCTTTCTCTGGTGGCAGAGAATCGGCATGTTTCCACTGCTCTGACTGTTGTTTTATCTCTGGGGTATAGCAGTGCACCCAAGTTTCACCTGTTATCACAAACTGGCACAAGAAATTTGTTCGTTTCTCCTAAAATGGGCCAAACATTGTTCTGATATGTCCATTCTCATGTGTTTTTGATCCAGTGTCAAAGAGTTGTGGCACCCCTTCAGTTAAATTGTGATATACCCTTTCAGATGACATCTGGCAAGCATGAGCAATTTCACACACTTTCAATCAGCAATTTTCCATGACCATTTTGGGCACTTTTGCAGTGATTTCTGGAGTAGTGACACATCTTGGCCGACTGCATGGATCATCATGTAAGTTCTCCTGACTAAATTTAAATTCATTTGTCCACTTGGCAACAGTTGAATATCAAGGAGCCTAGTCCCCCAGTGTATTCTTTAAATCAGCATGAATGTCTTTTGCTTCCATACGAAGTACTTAATCACTGCTCGAATCTTGATTTTTTTTTTTTTTTTTCCCCATCTTCACATATCACTATGCAGGAAGAACAACAGAGCCACATCGCCACCACAGCTCTCTTCCAAGAGCACTGAGATGGCATGTGTTTACAGGCAACAGTCCAATGAATATCATGTGAACAACTCGTTGTGCTAACGCTGACCTCTCATGGTGATTCTGAGAACTTTTGAAACCACCCTCATATGGGATTTATGTACACTTGATTTTTTTTTTTTTTTTTTACCTTTGCCACGAGGAAAAGATGGAGTTGAGTACATGTTTGTGGTCAGTTAGCACTGATCAAAGTAGGTTTATGACTCTAAGATGGCTACTTAGAGCAGATGACAGCAAACATAAATGTCATGTGAATATAAATATTAAGTAATGTTACACAAAACCAGAACCAAGTTTATAACATAATTAAAACAGAGAGTACTACTGGCTACCACTAAAGAAATTGTACTGTGATGGATTGTGTTTGCAAATACTGAGAAACCACAAAGGATATTTTGTGTTAGCAGGAGCTGAATTTTTTTTTGTTTGGGTGAGAATGCACAGTTATTAGAAAGAGAAATGGTAGTAAGATTATGTTTGCAAAGTGAGTGTGCGTGTGTGTGTGTGTGTGTGTGTGTGTGTGTGTGTGTGTGTGTGGTGTGGGAAAATCAGCAAGCTCTAGTTGGCTAGTGGAGATGGCATCCAGACTGTGCCATATGCACGTGGTGTCTTCATCCATCCCCCCCCCCCCCCCCCCCCAGCAACACCTCCCCTCTATCACTAAGACATTATAGATAATGTAGTTAGACATACTAACAACAGAGTTCACTAATCCATTCAAGAAGAGGCATGCTGTATTGTTGAAATTGAAACTGCCAAAGTAGTAGTGTTAAGCTGATTTTAAGTAAAGGTCTATAAAACTCATCAAAGTTAATTACAGATGTAGTGACCTCTACTAACAGCCTCTAGTACTCAATGAGTATTTAAGATCACTTCTAAAAAAAGGAATGTAATATCACGCATATTCTCGGATTGGGACTATGGACAACAGAGAATACTCTAGTATGGTAGTTAACTAAAAGGTGGAATGTAACGGTCCTTTTTGTATAAGTAAAGCAAAAACATAAAAAATCTCAGCTAAGATATAGTTTATTGGAAGAATAGGTTTTATTTTATTTGATGCAAACTAATTGAAATTCAGTGTCCATAAGATTAATAGCAAAGGAAGGATCTGACTGTATTGTAGCCACAATGGCTGACAGTATTTCTGTTAATAAACTGGTAAAATCATAATTTCTAAGGACACAATACCCTTAAAGTATGCTATATAAATGACTGAAGACATTCTTAAATAGTGGAAAAAGAGGAAAAACAATATTTGTACATTTAATAGTTAGCATTAATGTGACTTTACAAGACTCATAGGATATCACAGCTAGCATTAGTAATATGAAACAAAAATGAGATGTATGCATGTGGGCTGTAACAAGTGGATGTTTGAACATTACTTATAATGGTACTTGATGGCCATGAATATATTACAAAACTAGATTTATGAGAAGGATGAGAGATCAACTCCATTGAGAAGAGGCTCATGAACTAATAAGAATATAGTATCTGATAGAAAACAAAAACACTGCGCTGGACAACCATAAGTGTTTCCCATAGACTGGTGATTATGTATGGTGATAGGTAGTTACAACTATTACATGTATCTTTACCAAGTGTGTATAAATGTTTATTGATCCCCCTAATCCTCATGAAGTCAAATAACAGACACTATAGCAAAATTAGTGATTATTCTCCATAAAGTAATCGTGCAAAGCCTCCAAAAAGTAATTTAACTGTGGATGAGAGGAATGTCATAAAACGCCAGAATGAGGATGACAGTATTATCATTATCCCCACTGCAAGGGAAATGCAACAGCTCTTTTGAATGTGACTATCATAGTAAAATTAAGGACTTATTAGATCCTCATACGTACAGGAAAGCAAGTAAAGACCTCACTGACACATTTCTTAGAGCGGTTACACAGTTGATAAAAAAAAAGTCCTCTATGGAACACAGAATTCAGAAGAGTCTGTTGAATTCAGTTGTGCTACCACTACGACTATATGGGTTGCTGAGGGTGCACAAAGATGATGTTCCTCTAAGACCTCCAGTGAGTGCTTTTCATTCACCTACCTATTCAATTGCCAAGTTATATTATTATGACTGTATGTAGACTGTTCAGATTCACATATGAAGAATTCAGCACATTTTATCAGTAAATTAAATGGCGTAGTGATTCAGCCAGATATTAGTTTTGATGTGGTATCACTATTTACTATGGTTCCACTCAATAAGGTGTTGCTACATCTGTATTGGATTTTTCCTCTCGATATTGCTGAACTGTTTAAATTTTGCCTCACAACCACATATTTCAAATGGAGCAAAGAGTTCTATGAACAGACAGATGGCGTGGCTAAGGCGAGCCCCTTAGGCCCAGTTACAGTGAATTTTTTTAAGGAAAAATTCAAGGAGGAGGCACTGAAAACTGCTAACAAGAAACCGAATATTTGGCTCACTGAATATTTGGTTCCAGTATGTGAATTATATGTTTCATTTTGTGGAGGCATGGCAGAAAGGAACTAGATTGTTTTCACAAACATCAACAGTATCAATCCGAAGATTCAGTTTACCTCGAAGTAAGAGGCAGGCTGAAGATTAAAGTTTCTTAATGTGCTAGTTTTCAAGAAAGAGGATGGCAGCTTATGACTACATGGTTTCCCATAAACCAATGCACACAGACCGTATTCTACACTGGGATTCAAACCAACACCACACCAGACATGAGGCTTCATAAAAATATTGGCAAATAGAGGAAAGAACAGCTGCAAACCACAGCTTCTTGACACAGAATTAAAAATATCATCAATGCATTGCAGAGGAATGGTTATTCATCCACTGAGGTAAAAAGAACATTGAGACCACTGCACAAGTGCATGTGAAATTGAAAATTTTCCTGTCTTTCATTAAGAAAATTATTGACTGCATTGGAAAAATCTTTGAAAACTGGAACATCGTGGTAATCTACAAACCCACCTGGAACAAAAAGAATGGTCATAAAAAACTGGAAGAGCCCAAAGGCAATTACAGAAGGGAGACTCATCAATCAGCTGTTGCGGAATGTGCTTTGCAGCCAGGAGACCACCACATTCATTTTAAGGACTCGTGTACTGGCAGCCACAAGCGGACAGCATGACATGCTATACAGAAAGGCCATAGAGATTATAAAACACACCACGAATTTCAACAAGGAGGAGAGTGTGAAACTCAATGACACCTTCATTCTGGTGCTGAAGATGACGTGTACCAGTCTTCCGCCACTGGGTTATAACAACAGCAGATGACGGCAACCAACAAAGACCAATTGCGCTTGGACATTCAAAACACGTGACGTCGTGCCACTGAGTGGAGGCACGCCAAAATGGAATTTTGCTGCAGTCAGTAGCGAGCCAAAGTGTGAATTGGACACTAAAAGAAGCATGATCCCCCATGAAAATTTCATCTGCAGATGGGGACAAAATGTTGGATTTAATTGTGAAATACATTCAACCATGGAATAATAGCCCAGAGCATTTTATTAAATATGACATATCCAACTATCAAAGTTTACATTTTACTATTGTTTGCACGAAAATCGAGATGATCAAACACATTTCAAGATACTGTATAAGTTAAGGCCAGTGTATAACAGAAAAGGCAATTTAATGATTTTACAAACTTTACTGAAGGAATAACATTGTGTCTCAGAGACAGTAACTGTCAATGAAGAGGCACACTGTAACATATCCTGTTAAGTGCAATTACACCTGCGGGTACGCCAGTCTTTAAGTGAGTTTAATGGACACGTATCAGTTAGTTACAGTATAGCAAATGGACAAAATAGACTATTTAAAAAGACTTACTGTACCAATTAAATACCAGTAGCATATTGAAAGTTAGTTGACAAGAGATTGCTGCTCATTGACATAGCAGTGAGAATCAGCGGAGAAAGAAGAATACTGAATTGTGACAGATTTTAACATAAGAGAGTTATCTGGTACTGAAATTGAATTCATTTCCCACATTCAGATTTGGGCAGATTGAAGCTGCTAATGAAACACAATTACTTCAGATACCAGAGGAATATGACCTCACATAAATATAGCTAACAAACAACTCGAAAAATACAAAAGAAAGATCAGCTATAAATTATCATCTGGCTAACACCCTCTCATCACGTGGGTCTCCAGTTTCCTTTAAACTCCCTTAAATGATCTGCCCTGAACTGTAGTACGGCTTCATACAGAGGACATGGATGACGTCTCTGCACTTTTGTCTTCTTGATGTAGGGTCATAATCCTCAGCTTCCTATGATACACCAACCAAGTGATGAAGGATGTGATATGGCCCAAAACAGCACTTTAGTAACTATTTCAGTAGGCCCACTTTCTGCACAGGTGTAAAAGTTAATACCAAGTCACCCGGGCTGTATCTCATGGTCTGGTGCTTGGCAGTACAGTGCTCTCGGTCTTTCTTGGGGTTTCCAGGGTATATATGTGAGCCCACTGCCTTGCTTCCTCAGTCCGGAGGTGTTTCATGCAGACCCCCTGAGTATCATCTGCCTGGAAGGGGAACAGCGTATCCATTGGTGTTTCAGCCACCTCTCTCTTTGACATCAGTATACATCGAGAACATTTCAACCCAACATCTTATTAAACAGATCACTGAGGCAATTATCTGAGGATGGTTGGCAGTTTTCATCCTGTGGGTGACGTTGAAAAGTGAAGTTACAATTGATACTTTTCTAACTGAAAAATCTTTCCACAAGCAGAGATCGTAACATGGAGTGCTCCATACCTTAAAAATGATGCCTTTGATCATGAACTTTGTAATTTCTGGAGCTTCAGCAGTCAACACAGCTTTGGCGACAGAACAGTGGCTGAGGTAGTCAGTGCAGACTATATTATCCATAAATTCTTGTTTTTTGATTTTTTGAACCTGCCAAGAGGTTGATTCCAATTCAGTGGAAAGGCACTGCTCCAGGAGGGATTGGTACCAGATGTCCTGGAGGTAACTGTGACACTTGCTAGTGAACTGGTAGAGACCTGACCTTGTGATAACCTCATCGGATTCTGTCCAGAGTCTTCAGAATCCCAGGTGACCATGTTGGAGCCTCTTGGAAATACTTTAGGACAGCTGGCCACAGATTTGCTGGGATGACAAGCAAACATTTCTGCACCACTGGATCATAATTCCTCTTATACAATGTTTTGTTTAATAATTGGAATTCTCCTTCAGTTGGTTCATCCTCCTCCAATGCTTCTACGGCTTTCAGCAGTGCTAGATCTTCCCCCTGTTCAACAGCAATATCATTTAATGCACTGATGACAAATTTCATCCACACTGCTGTGTTCTGTCGAAGGATTCCTTGAAATGCAAATGCCATCCTTGTATTTGCATCCACTTTTGTATAGTGTGATGTCATTCTGAAACCTCAGTGCTTATCTTGCTACTCAATGTGACGAATCTTTTAGGCTAGTCAGCCAATATAGAGAATAGTGGTCCATCACAAAAGTGAATGATTTGCTAAACAAATATGGCCTGAACTTGTTCATGGCCCAAATAACTGCAAGGCCCTTTTCCTCAATAGGAGAGCAGTTCATCTCTGACTTTGAGAGTACTTTGGAAGCTGACTTTGAGAGTACTTTGGAAGCATGAGAACCCTCCTGAATTTGCACTAGAATTGTGCTTATCCAAAACTGCTAGAGTCTGTGTGAAGTTCCATCTCGGCATTCTTGTCATACAATGCTAGGACTGGAGATGATGATAGCATCTCTTTAAGGACAAGGAAAGATCCTTCTTGCACCTAGTTCTGGGAAAATTTAGCATTTCCCTGGAGTTCTTCTTGCAGAAGACATGTCTTGCTACCCAAGTCCTTTATGAATTGCTGGTGGTATGAGCCCATTCTGAGAAAACTTCTCTTATCACAAGTGCGTTGATGTGTTGAAAAATCTGTGACTACTCTTAATTTCTCTTTATCAGGATATACTCCATCGTCATTTGCTAGATGCCCCAAGATATTCCATTTGTTGAGCACCAAAGGGGCATTTTTTTTTTTTTGGATTCGTGCAGAGGCATGCAATTTGAACACACTTCAACACAATTGCCAGGTGCTTCAGATATTCTCCACATGCCTTCAAAGAAATGACAAAGTCATCCAGACAGCAAAGACATGTTGTCCATTTAAGGTGTTGGAGCAGGTTGTCCATCATATGTTCAAATATGGCTGGAGCATTACACAGTCCTAAAAGCATAGCTTTAAACTCATAGAGGCCATCACAAGTTAGGAACGCAGTCTTTCCCCAGTCAGCCTTGTCAACCTTGATTTTCCATAGTCTTTCTGCATGTCCATAGTTGGGAAATAATTTGGTCTTTTCAGGCAATTTAGGGTGTCAATCAAAGTGCGGCAATGGCCACCTTTCTTTCTTTGTGATTTTGTTCAGCCATCGACAGTTGACACAGAAATGTCATGTGCTGTCCTCCTCCTTCACAAGAACCACAGGAGAGAACCAAAGAGACACTGAACATTCAGTGATGTCATCTTGCAGCACCTTCTCCAATTGCTCCCAGATTATCCATCATTCAGCCTGTGTGGATATAGGTAGTATTTTACCACAGGCTACTTGGTCTGTCTTTTCCCCACTCTGGATTTGAAAACATCCAAAAATTGACACTGATAGCTACTACTCATCAGTGTTGTTTCTGTGTCACGCAAGATCCTGTTGGCAGTTCAATAGCAGTTTCCTCCCCTGCATTGGCTGTATCAACAGTGGAGCACAATTCTTTGTCAGTGACACAAAACTGCCCTTTCTGAGCAGGTCAGCTGTCCCTACACACCTTCAGCGATGAGTTGTGGCTGTACCAGATAATTACTGAGCCAAAGTTACTTCACCACCTACAAGGCTTATTAACTTCACTGACGTACATTTCTTTTGTGCTCCTGAGTAGCTTTTTGCAATCAAGGAAAGCTTCACAGGTCAACTGAGCATCTCGACTGATGACTAAGCCCATCTCAATAATGGCAGGGCAACATCATCTTCAATTGCAAATGATCATATAGAGCAATCTTTGATATATGTGATCGTTGGAACAGCTTCATCAATCTGGAACTCTGATCTTCCACAGTCTATAACAGCTTCTGATGCCTGCAAGAACCCCCACCTGATAATATCACCATGACTATATTCCGTTAAAATGACAAATTCAAATGACTGTTTTGTTTTTCATAGCTATTCTTGAAATACATGTTCCTGTTAGCTGGAGGTATTTCCCACTTGTGACTTTCAGCACAACTGCTTTCATATTGCAGAAAAGCATTTGACATAATGGAAAAGAATGTATGAGGTGACTAACACTCAGACAGGTTGGCCATCAATGACAACACCTATGAGATTTGATGTCTTGGTGATTGTAGTCCATGGAGGAGGACGAGATCAGTGTTTAACGTCCTGTCGGCAACAAGGTCATTAGAGAAGGGAGCACAAGCTCATAGTACGGAAGTATGGTGTAGGACAGCGGCCGTACCCTTCCAAAGTAAACATCCCAGCATTTGTCTACAGCGATTTAGGGAAACCACAAAAAATCTAAATCAAGAAGGCCTGATGCAGGTTTGAACCATCGTTTTCCAGAATGCAAGTCCAATGGGCTACTCTGCTTGGTCTGTAGTCCATGGAGGATTTGCATCTATGGTAGCCTCACCTAGATAGATGGTTACCACACCTACTTTACCTGAAGCCATCAGCTAGGAGAGTGGCTGGTATTACTGCAGGTCAATTAGGAACAGCTAAAGCATGTTGGGGAGCGACCTCACCCATGACATAATAATAGGCTTATCATCATGAGCAGTTGACTGGCATGAACAGAACAGTTTTGACTGTTGATGTCCAGCAGCACAGTAGTCATCAGAAAGTAGCTTGCTTTCACTGCAGTAGTATACAATGTGTCTAGGACTTTCATAGTGGAAACATACTGGTATGTTGTCCTTTGTCCTACAAATGTCCATTTTTTTTAGGGAGCATAATACTTGATATATGGGCTGGTTGTACCTGTGTGTGTTGGGTGCTAGGTGGTTGGTTGATAGCTGTGGCTTAACTTTGAGTAGGTCGAGTCCATTCTTCCTGGTGCACTTGGCTGGCAGCACAGATTGATGCTAAGGATTGATGTACCTTTCCTTCAAATGGTTCAAATGGCTCTGAGCACTATGGGACTCAACTGCTGTGGTCATAAGTCCCCTAGAACTTAGAACTACTTAAACCTAACTAACCTAAGGACAGCACACAACACCCAGCCATCACGAGGCAGAGAAAATCCCAGACCCCGCCGGGAATCGAACCCGGGAACCTTTCCTTCAACATTCTCTATTGCCTACTGACGTATCGGCTCAACATTCACGGCTTACTCAATCCGACAGTTATGGTTGCCAGTAAAGTACTATACCTCTTTTCTCACTATTTGGTGTACATGAGAGGATGTCATGGTCTTCCACAACTGCAATAGGAACCAATTTTGGGAGTCAGTTACACTTCTTTCATCTGACTTTTTCTGTTGCATTACCTCAATGTGCTTACCTCACTTGATGAATTCCTAAGTCGTGATATCCTTTACCAGAAGAGATTGGTAACTGCCTTCAGTAACTCCCTTCTCAAGTGCAAGATTTTGTCAGCTTCTGTGACACTTGGATTCACAATGTGGCATAGAGCCAAAACGTTCTTTATGTAGGACTGTGCTTTATCAGCATGGTGTTGGGTCTGATTCTTCAGTTGTTCTACTGCTAAGAGGAGTGGCTGATCATTCTCAACAAATGTTTTCTTCAGTTCAGTCTTGAATTTGTCCTAGCTATTGAGCTTCTCTTTGTTGTTCTCTAACAACTGCTGGGCTCAGAGTACACATAAGCCCAACACGTTGTCATTCCACCTATTGTACTTGACAACTCATTCAAATCCTTTTTGCCATTTCCTTGGGTCCTGGCCAGCACACCTGGAGGACACTGATGGATGCCTTAAGTGTAGATGAATGATTGCTAGTTTGGAATCCATTGGTCTCCTGAACATACAGAACTTGGGAATGGTGAACTGCTTGTATTTCAGTACCTGTCCATATAGGTGACAGCTTTTATGTTGCCAAATCGGAGCCACAATGATGCACATGTTTTGAAGTACCCCATCACACAGTATCACAATACAACCACACTGGAGCCCAAATCCGAAAGCAGGATTATCAATGAAATACAGCACTTAACATTAATGGTCCATTTATTATGGACACCAATATACAGTCAGAATGTAACTAACCACATGGACAAGAAGTGCAACTATTTGTACAAATAACAAATATTCCACAATACTTGTGTTTATACATGTCAGGTCATAACTGTAGAACACTAAGACGAAAAAGGAGTTAAGAGCGACTACACGTTCAGCCCAGTCAATGGAAGGAAAGACAGCTAGAAACAGGGACTTGGGGAGAGGTCTTTAAATTCAAATACACTACAGAGACAAGGGAGGTCCTGAACTAAAGATTAAAAGTCCTTTGCCATATTGCTGCAACAGATAAAAAGTAAAATGCAGTCAACAGCCCACGCATTGTTCACTAAAATGACCAATAACTCAGACAGCAAACATAATGAAAATGTAAGTGGTTAAAAAAAAGGGCTTTCCATCAGGAAATGGCGAACTGTCAAAGGCTGAGGACAATGAGCACAATGTGGTGGGAGTATCACCACTTAACAAACAGCGCTAGCTAAAAAGACAGTGCCCAATATGCAACCTAGCTCTATAATGATCTCCTTGTGGCAAAAGGGTTGCGAGGAGGTTGGCCAAGCCACTGGGATGCAGCCTTGGCAGCAGCATCAGCAGCCTCTTTTTCCCATCAGACCAACATGGCCAGGGGCCCACATAAACATCACAGTGAAAGCTTTCTTGGACCCGTTGCACTAAGTGATGGATGGTGCACAGCACACACAGGCTCTGAAGGACACGAAGTCAGAGCAGATGACAACTGAAAAGCCTGTGTTGCCAGACGTACTGCGTGGCCTGATACAGGGTGAAGAGCTCCACCGTAAATACCGTAATACCAGTGTCCTGGAAACTGATACCAAAAACCATTGGTGCCAATGACGAAGGCACCCCTGGGACCACAGTCAGTCCGGGAGTCATCAGTGTATACAAAAGTGCTATTGCGAAGTTCTGTGCGAGGGTTGAGAAACTAATGGCAATACAGTGTGTTTGGAGTAGTGTTCTTAGGAAGTGAATGAATTCCAAGATGAACAGGAGCTGCCACATGGAGGCAAGGTGGTGAAGGGTTCACATCCATTGGGAAAGTGGCAGGTAGTGTGAAGTAAAGATGCCAGAGCGATAACCAAAAGCGAACTACAGGAGATAACAGAGAAGAGGTATGCAGCCCTTATTGTCAATCAAAGAAGTCATCAAAGAAGGAGGCATAGGATGGGTGGCCACACATGGCAGACAAATGCCAGATGTACATGCTGAAGAGAAAATCACGGTGGTATGACAGCAGTAGTTTGGCAGCTTCTGCATACAGACACTCAGCCAGGCTAGTGTAAAAGGCACCAGTGGCCAAACGAATGGCACAGTAGTGGATTGCATTGTGATGGCGCAAGCTACACGGATGTGGAGATGCATAAACGAAACATCCATAGTCTAGTTTCAAATGGACAAGGGACCGGTACAAACAGAGGAGAGTACTCCGAGCCGCTCCCCAGGAAGTACCATTGAGGACACACACAACAATGAGGGACTGTGTATAGTGGAAGGCCAGGTAAGACACATGGGAGGATCGAGAAAGTTTCCTATTGAGCATCAGCCCCAGGAATTTTGAGGTTTTGATGAACACATTATTGATTCTCCACACGTAAAGACAACAATGAAGACACCGCTCAAGGAGCCAAGTCCAAGGAGAACTGTAATAGATGGCAAATTCATTAACGAAAAGGGAGCTAGAGATGCAACGCAGTAGACAGGCCACAATAGGGTTATTGGCGATAGCAAAGAGGACGCCGCTCAGTACCGAACTCTGATGCACACTGTTTTCAAGGATAAAGGTGTCCGACAAGGCAAAACTCACAAGTACCTTGAAAACTCAGTCTTTTAAAAATTCCTGAAGGAAATGGGGTATGTGCCCTCGGAAGACCCACATGTAGAGAGTATGGCGGATACCAGTCCTCCAGCAGGTTTTCTCCAAATCAAAAAACACAGCCACAGTCTGGTAATTCTATAGAAAACCATTCATTACATGGGTTGACAAAGTGACAAGACCATCAACTGCAGAACGGCACACTCAAAATCCAAATTGTGCAGTGGTTAGTAAATTGTGAGACTCTACCCACCATATGAGCCAGGCATGCATCACATGTTCCATCACCTTGCAAACACAGCTTGTTTTGTTTTAGGGCACAAAAACAACAGTGGTCATATGTGCCCAAGTCAAAATTATAAAACATGAAGACAGAGAGGAGTTGAAAATCAACTACACATCAGTCCCAATTGATATAAGAGAAGACAACTAAAAACAGGGACGCGGAGAAAGGCCTATAAAAGACACCATACAGAAATGGAGATCCAAAACTAAAAATTAAATGGCCTTTGCCATATTGCTTTGACAGATAAAAAGTAAAACGCCATCTATAACCCGCACATCATTTGCTAAAATGGCCGATAACTCAGACTGCAAACCCAAGTGGGAACGTAAACGATTAAAAAATGGGAATTCTATCAGGAAGTGGCAGACAGTTAAAATTAGGGCACAATGTGTACAAAGTGGTGGGGGAGTGCCACTTATCAAATGACAATGACTAAAAAGGCAGTGCCCAATACGTAACCTAGTTAAAATTACCTCCTCAAGGCGGGAGCGGAGGTCGTCCAAGCCACTGAGAGAGGCTTAGTAATCTGCAGCTTACTCCCATGAAGCAGTGACCAAAGGCAATGCCAAAGGGATACCACCTCCTGACAGACGGCAACACAGAGGCCATTGGAGGGAATAGAGGAACTAGTGGGCTGAGGTATGAGGACTGGAGCCTTGGCAACTGTGTCAGCAACCTTGTTTCCTGGCAGACCGACATGGCCAGGAACCCACATGAACATCACAAGTGGCTCCACCAAGAGTGAGCAAGTGACAGTTTTCCTGGACACGTTGCATAAGTGACGGGCAATGTACAGCACACACAGACTTTGAAGGGCACTAAGAGAGTCTGAGAAGAGGACACAACTGAAAACTCTGTGTCGCCGGATGTGCTCCATGGCCTGATACAGGGTGCAGAGCTTGGCTGCAAATACTGAGCAGTGTGCCAGTAGCCAATATCCAATATTGAATGACGTGGGCACCAATAACAAACGCACACCTGATACCAATGTCAGTCTGAGAGCCATCAGCATACACGAAGGTACTATTGCAAAGTTCCATGCAAAGGTGGTGAAACTGAAGGCAATAGAGTGAGGCTGGAGTAGTATCCTTACGAAGCAAATGAAGACGAAGGTTAACATGGGCCACTTCACGAAGCCAAGGTGGTGAATGGTTCACAGCCACTGGGAAAGTTGTAGGTAGTGTGAAGATAACAGGAGGTAACAGAAAACAGGAATTCGCCTCATATTGGTGATCAAAGGAATCATCGAAGAAGGCGGCATAGGATGGGTGGCCACGCATGGCAGACAAACGATACGCATACCTGCTGAGGAGAAAGTCACGGCAGTAGGACAGTGGTAGTTCAGCAGCTTCAGCATACAGACTCTCAACCGGACTAGTGTAAAAGGCACTAGTGGCCAAATGGATGCCACAATGGTGGATAGTGTTGAGAGGGCATAAAAGGGACGGACATGCAGATGCATAAACAAAGCACCTGTAGTAGAGTTTCGAACAGCCAAGGGACCGGTACAAACAGAGGAGGGTGGTTCGATCTGCACGCCATTTAGTACCATTGAGGACACTGAGGGACCACGTACAGCAGATTGCCAGGTAAGACACAAGGGAGGACCAAGAGAGTTTCCTATCGAGCATGAGCCTCAGCAATTTTGTAGTTTCAGTGAATGGAAGAGCAACAGGCCCAAGATGTAAAGATGATGGGAGAAGCACATTGTGCTGCCAGGAATTCCTACAGATGGTTTTGTCAGAGGAAAAACTAATGCCATTGTTGATGCTCCAGGAGTAAAGATGATCAAAGACATCGCTGAAGACACCACTCAGCGAGACAGGTCCAAGGAGAACTGCAATAGATGGCAAAATCATCAACAAAAAAGGCAGCTGGGGATTCCTGGTGGTAGACGGGTCATTATAGGGTTACTGGCCATAGCAAAGAGGACGACACTTGAGGCACACCGTTTTCCTGGATAGAGGTGTCTGACAAGGCAGAACCCACACACACTTTGTAAACTCGGTCTTCTAAAAATTCCTGAAGGAAACAGGGCAGGCTGCTACAGAAATCCCATGTGTAAAGAGAATGGAGGATATCAGTTTACAAACAGGTGTCATAGGCCTTCCCCAAATTGAAAAACACAGCCACATTCTGGGGTTTCCGCAGAAAACCATTCATGACATGAGTGGACAAAGTATCAAGATGGTCAGCTGCAGAATGGTATGCTCAAAATCCACACTTTGCAGTTGTTAGTAAATTGCGAGACTTGAACCACCATACCAGCCACGCATGAATCATACATTCCATCACCTTGCAAACACAGCTGGTGAGAGAGAGATGGGGCAGTAGCTAGAAGGAAGGTTTTTGTCCTTACTGGGCTTATGTATGGGTATGACGGTGGCTTCATGCCAATGCCCAGAAATTGTACCCTCCGCCCAGATGCGGTTATACGTATTAAGCAGAAAGTGCTTGCTCGCAAGAGAAAGATGCCCTGTGGCAAAGGATCAGGATGAACCGAGCATAATCTAACTCTCTCATAGTAAAGGCGGCATTGTAGCACTCACGAGTCTGAGAAGAGAAGGATATCACCCGAGCTTCCTTCGCTTGTTTCCAATGGAGGAAGGCAGGGCGATAGTGGGAAGAGCTCACAAAATTTCTGCAAAATGGCGGCCCAAGGTGTTCGAGATAGCAATAGGGTCCATGATGACATCATGTACTACTGTCAGGACGGAAACTGGAGACTGGACCTTGTTCACAGAGAGCCATAAGGGGTCGGCCCACACGACAGAGGAAGAGGTGGAACTGTTAAAAGAACTGGTGAAGGAAATCCATCTAGCTTTTTTCCTATCCCATACAATGTGACGACACTTTGCATGCATCTGTTTATAATAAATGCAGTTTGCCATTGTACGATGGCAGTTGAAAATCCGGAGAGCACGTTTCCGCATGCAAATTATGTCGCAGCAAGCCTCAGTCTACCAAAGGACAGGGACATGGCATGGTGAAGAGGAAGTGCGAGGAATGGAAGGTTCTGCAGAAGTGAAGGTAATGTTTGTGAGATATTCCACCTGATCATTACAACTGGGGAAATCTTGTTCTTCGAAGGCTGCCAGGGAGGGGTAAAGCTGTTAGTCAGCCTTAGTAAGCTGCCATTTTGGTGTGCACGCAGGTGGAGTAGGAGTCACGAAACGGATAGCACTTGGGAAATGGTCACTCGAGTAGGTGTCAGAAAGAATGGACCCCTCAAGATGGTGGGCAAGCTGGGCAGCGAATAGGTGTGTGAGGAGTTTGAAAAGAATGTGGGTGGTCCAGTGTTAAGACAGAAAAGGTTACGATGATTAAGGTCAGCCAACAGGGCACCTCTCTGACAGGTTCTGGGAGAGCCCCAAAGGGGATGATGCACATTAATGTCACCGAGTAGCAGAAATGGGGGAGGTAGTTGCCCGATAAGCTGAAGGGAGTCTGCCCTGGTGACATTGAATGACAGAGGAACATAAATGATACAGAGAGAGAAACTCAGGTGAGGTAGGAAAAGGAGAACTGCAACGGCTTGAAGATGGGTAGTGAGGGAGATGAACTGACGATGAACATCATCTCGTATGAGCAGCATGATGCCCCCATGAGATGGAACGCCAACCTCAGGGGTGTGAGGTAACGGGCGAGTCGTCATGCACAAAAAATATTCCAAGTTCGGAGGAAGCAGTAGCCGCACGGGCCGCTTGGCGCGCGCAGGCCACTTGGCAGGCCGACCACATGGTGCCAGACGCTGGCCGAAGCAAGAGGGGTCCAACTGCGTGGCTGGGAATTCCACGGTGACGCTATGTTGATGAAGGAGACACGCTGGGAGTCCCAAAGATAGCGGACTTCGTGGAACCTTAATGGCAGACATTTCACAGTTCGTGTAGATATTAATAGTAGCCAGATGAATAGTGATACCTCAAAAAGAAACATGTACATTACTATTATTTGCACAACAATTCTGATGGTGTAATCAGATTTTCAATATCTTTATTGGTTTAAAGTTTAGTATCTGACAGTAACACCCAGCAACGAATTTCCAAAATATAAACGCTTCATCCGATTTTGTCGATTGCCATGTCTTTAGAAAGCTATTAGTGTAAACCTAAATTGGTATGAATTACAGGCATGTAACTTAAATAGTACATGAGTTATAGGTCAAAGTGGCCGATTACTATCGATCGCATCAGGCCACAAGTGCTTCACAGTTACACAAAAAAACGGTAGCAGCATGCTTATAAATATACTTATTCATCTATATCTTTGTTTATATCCGATATATACTATTTATGACCATGTTGGCTGCAGATTCCTTGACTTGCGCCATAGGGTGGTGGGGTTTCGGGTTCCGCTGAATAGGAATAGGTCAGGAGTTCACTACACTCAGCTGGCGGCTACACGGGTAGCGGAGGCTGTGTGGTGTGGACTGGACGTTTTTTTAGGTTAGAAGACCTCGAGAAAGTACGGGGTGGGCTGCAATCTTAAAGGGTGCATGGCAAATACAGGACATGCTTGGATCAAGGAACAGTCGGAATTGTAGTTGTAAATTGTTGTAGTTGTGCTGGGAAAGTCCCTGAGCTTCAAGCTCTAATAGAAAGCACAGAAGCTGAAATCGTTATAGTTACAGAAAGCTGGCTAAAGCCTGAAATAAGTTCTGCAGAAATTTTTATGAAGTCTCAGACGGTGTTCAGGAAAGATAAATTAGGCAGAATTGGTGGTGGAGTGTTTGTGTCTGTCAGTAGTGGTTTATCTGGTAGTGGTTCTACAAATGGTTCAAATGGCGCTGAGCACTATGGGACTCAACTGCTGTGGTTATCAGTCCCCTAGAACTTAGAACTACTTAAACCTAACTAACCTAAGGACATCACACACATCCATGCCCGAGGCAGGATTCGAACCTGCGACCGTAGCAGTCCCACGGTTCCGGACTGCGCGCCTAGAACTATCTTGTAGTGAAGTCGAAGTAGATACTCCGTGCAAATTGGTATGGGTGGAGGTTATACTTAACAGCTGATCTAAGTTAATAATTGGCTCCTTCTACTGACCCCCAGACTCCAATGATATAGTTGCTGCACAGTTCAGAGAAAATTTGAGTCTCGTAACAAATAAATACCCCACTCATACGGTTATAGTTGGTGGGGACTTCAACCTTCCCTCGATATGTTGGCAAAAATACTTGTTCAAAACCGGTGGTAGGCAGAAAACATCTTCCGAGATTGTCCTAAATGCTTTCTCTGAAAATTATTTCATGCAGTTAGTCCACGAACCCACGCTAATTGTAAATGGTTGTGAAAACACACTTGACGTCTTAGCCACAAACAATCCAGAGCTAATAGAGAGCATCATGACTGATACAGGGATTAGTGATCACAATGTCGTCGTAGATAGGCTCAATACCGTTTCTTCCAAATCCACCAGAAACAAACGCAAAATAATTTTATTTAAAAAAGCGGATAAAGTGTCACTAGCAGCCTTCCTAAGAGACAATCTCCATTCCTTCCAAACTGACTATGCAAATGTAGACGAGATGTGGCTCAAATTCAAAGATATAGTAGCAACAGCAATTGAGAGATTCATACCTCATAAATTGGTAAGAGATGGAACTGATCCCCCATGGTACACAAAACAGGTCCGAACGCTGTTGCAGAGGCAATGGAAAAAGCATGCGAAGTTCAGAAGAACGCGAAATCCCGAAGATTGGCTAAAATTTACAGACGCGCGAAATTTGGCACGGACTTCAATGCGAGATGCCTTTAATAGGTTCCACAACGAAACGTTGTCTCAAAATTTGGTAGAAAATCCGAAGAAATTCTGGTCGTATGTAAAGTACACAAGCGGCAAGACGCAGTCAATACCTTCGCTGCGCAGTGCCGATGGTACTGTTACTGACGACTGTGCCGCTAAAGCGGAGTTATTGAACGCAGTTTTCCAAAATTCCTTCACCAGGAAAGACGAATGGAATATTCCAGAATTTGAAACACGAACAGCTGCTAGCATGAGTTTCTTAGAAGTAGATACCTTAGGGGTTGCAAACAACTCAAATCGCTTGATACGGGCAAGTCTTCAGGTCCAGATTGTATACCGATTAGGTTCCTTTCAGATTACGCTGATACAATAGCTCCCTACTTAGCAATAATATACAACCGCTCACTCAACGATAGATCTGTACCTACAGATTGGAAAATTGCGCAGGTCGCACCATTGTTTAAGAAGGGTAGTAGGAGTAGTCCATCGAACTACAGACCTATATCATTGACGTCGGTTTGCAGTACGGTTTTGGAGCATATACTGTATTCAAACATTATGAATCACCTCGAAGGGAACAATCTATTGATATGTAATCAGCATGGTTTCAGAAAACATCGTTCTTGCGCAACGCAGCTAGCTCTTTATTCACATGAAGTAATGGCCGCTATCGACAGGGGATCTCAAGTTGATTCCGTATTTCTAGATTTCTGAAAAGCTTTTGACACCGTTCCTCACAAGCGACTTCTAATCAAGCTCAAGGCCTTGGGGTATCGTCTCAGTTGTGCGACTGGATTCGTGATTTCCTGTCAGGAAGGTCGCAGTTCGTAGTAATAGATGTCAAATCATCGAGTAAAACTGAAGTGATATCAGGTGTTCCCAGGGAAGCGTCCTGGGACCTTTGCTGTTCCTGATCTATATAAATGACTTGGGTGACAATCTGAGCAGTTCTCTTAGGTTGTTCGCAGATGATGCTGTAATTTACTGTCTAGTAAGGTCATCCGAAGACCAGTATCAGTTGTAAAGCGATTTAGAAAAGATTGCTGTATGGTGTAGCAGGTGGCAGTTGACGCTAAATAATGAAAAGTGTGATGTGATCCACATGAGTTCCAAAAGAAATCCGTTGGAATTCGATTACTCAATAAATAGTACAATTCTCAAGGCTGTCAATTCAACTAAGTACCTGGGTGTTAAAATTACAAACAACTTCAGTTGGACAGAACCCCATAGATAATATTGTGGGGAAGGCGAGCCAAAGGTTGCGTTTCATTGGCAGGACACTTAGAAGATGCAACAAGTCCACTAAAGAGAGCACTTACACTACACTCGTTCGTCCTCTGTTAGAATATTGCTGCGCGGTGTGGGATCCTTACCAGGTGGGATTGACGGAGGACATCGAAAGGGTGCAAAAAGGGCAGCTCATTTTGTATTATCACGTAATAGGCGAGAGAGTGTGGCAGATGTGATACGCGAGTTGGGATGGAAGTCATTAAAGCAAAGATGTTTTTCGTCGCAGCGAGATCTATTTACGAAATTTCAGTCACCAACTTTCTCTTCCGAATGCGAAAATATTTTGTTGAGCCCAAGTAGGAATGAACATCAAAATAAAATAAGAGAAATCAGGGCTCGAACAGAAAGGTTTAGGTGTTCGTTTTTCCCACGCGCTGTTCGGGAGTGGAATGGTAGAGAGATAGTATGATTGTGGTTCGATGAACCCTCTGCCAAGCACTTAAAATGTGAATTGCAGAGTAGTCATGTAGATGTAGATGAAAATGGTTAAATATTTACTGTGTTTTAGAAAGCACAGAGACATTAGGCTGCTGGCCTGCCTTTTGTTCTATTCCTTTGATATATGTTTATTTAATTTGTTTATGTATTTAATGATGTGTGTTAGAGCATGTTTATGGTCTAGCCGTAGGAATATTTATTTAATTTCAAGTTACTTAAATGTAACTCCAGTATTTCGTATGTTTCATTATGTTTGTTAGTGGGTGTTGGCTTTAAGACAGGGCGGTAGCGCTCTAGCCAATCACAGCGATCGTCTCCGGGGAGGAAACGAGATAGTTATGAGCAGTGCAACAGTTCGATGGAGGACGGCACACAACACGGGAAGTACTGGGATGGTACAGGCGACAGATGCACGGTCGCGAGAGAGACTTGGCATGTGGAGCGGTTTGCGCGTGGTCGCGAGAGATAGAAATACTTCAGGGTGCAGACTTGTGAACTTGTGAGATTTCCGAGGTTTCTACAGTGAAGATGTAGTGTGCATTTGGAAGTGAATATCTCGCGAGCTATGTTGTTGTTCATAACTAATTATGTGCAGTAGGAATCTATTGTTTCCCCGTTATTCAACTTTTATTTAATTGCTAGACCATCGACACCAATAAGTCTTTTGCAGAAATATACCACATTCTTGAAAGTGCTTCTGCTATCGTGCTCATCATTTAAAGTCGTTAAGATAGTACTTGCAGATTTTATTTAATTGAAATCTTTCATTTATAAATTTATTTTATGTGTTACTTTCATAATTTGCAATTGCCGAGTGATAGAAACCTTTGACCATTCGATTCATCTGTGTATTCTTATTGTATACTGTAGACTCAGCAGTATTTGGCCTGTAATGTGGCAACTACGTATCCCAGCCCCTAGACAACGAAACCAGCCAAAACTTTTAATATCGCAACTCTGAGTCGGAGGGTGCGTTGTTAATTTGGAAAGCCTGCAGGGGGAAGGTCAAAATGAACTGGGAAGAAATGTTCAGGCTCAAAGTGGTCATGAGGATGCCATTTTGTTTCCTGAAGGCAGAGTATAATGGGACACTGCAATGCTAAAAGCAGCCGTAAATCCTCTTTGTGGGACTGAAGGCCGTGCATGTTCCATTGGAAGAGTGTCATGATGAGGAAGAAATGAATGGGATGTCACCTCAGCAGCTGCCAAGTGGAAGCCTGCAAAGACTCGCTGCTACAGGGCACAGAAGCAGGAGGATCCTGCTCCATGAGGTCCACAGAAGCATTGGCTTGCTTGTGCTCTCAGTTTGTGGAGTCCAATACAGAAAAACAGTTGGTGGTGCACACCAGTTGACACGGAGGTCGGCTGGGCTAAGGTGTCATGTGGCAACACCAAAGAACAGCATCTTCAAGTCAGTGAAGGAGAAGACCGTTTGCCTTTGTTGGACTTCTTTGAGCCTTTCCAGTTAGTAGAGGAAGACTCAGGAGTTGTTTGGTTGGAGGGATGTAGGAAGTCTTCACAGGAGTACTCCTTCCATCCTATCCAGCCTACCGGTTGTGTAGCTGGTGGCTTCGCCCCCTGAGGCGAGAGTTTGATGGCTTGTTGCACAGCTGGCTGGAGGGATGGCGATGCTACCTTGACAGTGGGGAATTTCACAACCTTAGAACTGAATTTGAGGTCGTATGTCTGCATGGCCACGTCCTTTATGAAGCAAAAGGTAACAAGGTTAGGTTAGGTTAGTGTTGTTTAACGTCCCGTCGACAACGAGGTCATTAGGGAAGGGTTAGGGAAGGATGGGGAAGGAAATCGGCCGTGCCCTTTGAAAGGAACCATCCCGGCATTTGCCTGAAACGATTTAGGGAAATCACGGAAAACCTAAATCAGGATGGCTGGAGACAGGATTGAACCGTCGTCCTCCCGAATGCGAGTCCAGTGTGTAACCACTGCGCCACCTCGCTCGGTAAGTAACAAGAACAGAACTATAAGTGCCAGATGGAAGATTGCAGGGTTTGTGACTAGCCAATAACTTGAGAGCAACTGGGTAAAGCAGTTATCCTTGACCTGGATCTCCTGGACAGCCCGCTCATCAAGATACATGGGACAATCCTGAGAGGCGGTGCCATTGCAGTTGATACAGCAGGGAGAAGGAGGCGGACAAATGCCCTCATGCACATCCCTACCACAGGTTACACATTTGGATGGGTGTCATCAAGACGCACTAGCATGGTTGAAACAACGACAATCATAGCAGCGCAGTGCATCAGGTTCGGAATGTATAGGCGGACTATGATTTTCATAGCCCGCTTTGATCTTAGACAGAAGCACCACTCTATCAAAGGTGAGAAAAAAAGGGTGGATGGGCACGGAGGAGGAATCTACCTTTTTCATCATCCAATGGACGGCAATGACATCCTGATCAGGGAGGTAAGATTAGATTTCAGCCTTGGTTAGACTGTCAATCAGCCTAGTGTATATAACACCACAGGAAGAATACAGAGTTCTATGGGCCTCGACACAAACATGACAGCTGTGGAGAAGTGAGGCGGCAAGCAGTTGTTGTGCTTGAGAATCAAAAATAGTCTCCAAAAGCGAAGTGTCATTCCGTAAACAAGAGCACGATTTTACACGGCCGGCAATGGCATCAAGACCTTTCTGAATAATAAATGTATTTACCATTGCAAAGGACTGTCTGTCTTCAGTACATGAAACCACAAGGAACCGTGGTGCAGCTGGAATGGTCTTTGAATCATTAGCCTCATTTTGTTTACGTTTTGTAGATGTTGATTGTGAAGATGATAGGCTCATTGTGAGAAAATCCCCCATGATTGCCAGTGTCTCCAATTGTGCACTCCTTGCAATTGGAGGGCCCTTTCACAAGGGGGTGCAACCACCTTACATGATTGTTCAAACCTCAGGTCACACCTGCCTAACACCCGACAGAGGAACGAATCAGCAATTTGGGAAGGCAGCAGCTCCGGCAATCACCCCTCCTTAGGCCTGGCGTGTACCAGGGGGTACGTGCAAACCCTACCTGTCGACCCAGCGCTGCGAATTACGTGTTACCCAGTCACCTGTTATGTGACAGGCGCGTGGGCTGGCCGTCAGGAGCGCACAGGGAGGAAGAAGAAAAGAGGTACCTCAAATGCTAAAGCAGAGGAACAAGAGGAGGAGGGAAACAAAGACAGGAAAAGGAAACAAGAAACAGTGGTGAGACTGTTCTTATGGGAGTGACAGACAATGCAGAACATTCCCAACAACACCCCAGGCATGTTCCCCAAGGGACGGGAAAAAGAACAACAAGAGGATAGACATGCAGCACGGAAGAGAAAAAGATGCTGCAAAGGCTGAGGCCCCATGGTAGACAAGCATGAACCCGCCAAAGGGAGGCGAGCCCCTGGGGGGCAAACACAGCTTGTGAGAGAAATGGGGCTGCAGCTACAAGGAAAGTGTATGTCCTTACCAAGCTTAGGTATGGGTATGACAGTGGTTCCACGCCAGCATCTGGGAAATGCGCACACTGCCCATATGCGATTGCACATATGAAGGAAAAAGTGCTTGCTGCAAGAGAAAGGTTCTGCAACATCTGAATTTGAACATCATCCAGCCCTGGGGCAGAAGATCAGGATGAAGTGAGAGCATGATCTAGCTCCCTCATTGTAAAGGCAGCATTGTAGCACTCATGATTCTGAGAAGTGAGGGGTATCGCCCAAGCCTCCTCCACTCATTTCTGATGGAGGGACATAAACGGTATAAAGGGAAGAGGTGAAGTGAGGAACGAGAACACGGACTGCAACAGCTTGAAGCGGTATAGTCAGGGAGAAGGATTGACTATGAAAGTCAAACCGGATGAGCAGCATGACTCCCCTACAAGATGGAATGCAGTTCTCAGGGGAAGATCAAAGCGGACCAGAAAGAAATGCGAGAGGTGAGGACGCAATTTCGTTTCCTGTACACAGAGATCATGTGGACGCTTTGATTCCAAGTGCAGCCTAAGTCCTCTTTGTTGAATCCAAGTCCGTGAACATTCCATTGGAGGAGAGTCATGATGAGAAAAGAGGAGGGAAAAAATGAAGGGGTGTCACCTCGGCAGCTGCCGAGTGCCAGCCTTCGAAGACACTTGGCTACAGGGCGCAAAGGGTGGAGGTTCCTGCTCCATGAGATCTACTGAAGTGTTGGTATTCTCCCTCAGACAGTCTGCAGAGTCCAGGGCAGAAAAACAGTTGGTGGTGTGCACTGGTGACACAGTGTTTAGTAGATGTAGACTATGAAGATGATGACTGGTTCATTGCAAGAAAATCCTCCTTGATTGACAGCATCTCTGATAGTGTTCTCCTTCCAACTGGGGGGACCCCCCTCAGAGGGGGGCACACTTGCCTTAAGTGACTGTTCACACCTCAGGTCACACCTTCCGAAGACCTGACTGACAGATCAACTGGCTATTTGGGAAGGTAACAGTTCAGGCAATCACCACTCATTGGGCCTGGCCTGGCCTATACCTGTGGTAGCCAAGCATGAACCTGCCAAAGAGCAGTGAACCCCCGGGGGGGGGGGGGGGGGGGGCAGGTTTGAACTGGTGACCAGCAACATGCCACCCAGAGATGGCTGTGGTGTTGCCTGAGGAGTGAAGTTCTGAAGTAAGGTTGGTGCCTCATAATGCAACCACAAAAAAATGATACATGGCTGCAAGCCGCATCAACAAATGATCAACATCGGCATAGCTCTACCCAGAAATGTTTCTTAACACCACTGCAATGGATCTTCCACTTATGACTGAACACAGTACCACTCCGTCTTGTCATCATCATCATCATCATCATCATCATCATCATCATCATCATCATCATCATCATCATCTAGTAGGCCAGCAGTGTCATCAATACCTTAGAAAGAACTACAAGTGAAATAAATGTACTTTGAGAGAGCGATTTGAATTTTGTCTGTATCAACTGATATGTTAAGGTTTAGATGCCATTGTAAATATTCATGGCATTGCTGTGGAAATGGATTGTACAAAGTTAATAAATTCTTCTTATCTGTATTGTAGGAAAATGAACTAATAATATCTTATGTGTTACTGTATCCATCCGGTCTCCTCCAAGAGCAAACAAAATAACCCATTGTTGTACAAGTGTATTTTTGTCCCATACAACACTAGCCACTATGATATACTGTATGCTGCACAGCACATGGAAATAATGAATAATTTATTCCAAGCAAATAAGGAGGAAATTGTCTCACCATAGCAAAAAAGCTGCTTCAATCAGTCATCATTTACTGTTCATCATCTCTATTTACATAGTATTTCAAAAATTCATGACTGTTCTTAGTGTCAATTACTGGTGGCCCATGGGACAGCACATTGTTGCACAGCATGGGCAATATAAGCTTCCTTGCCAGCTTAACAGACATTTTGGTGTTTTGTACCTCCATACGAACTAGAATCAGATTCATACTCCTGTGCAGATAAAGGAAGCCATCTTGGATTTTATTATGAATCCATTTTTCTTTCTCTGTGGAGAAAGCACTGCAGCATTAACAGCGGATCCTTCCT
This sequence comes from Schistocerca nitens, assembly GCF_023898315.1. Lineage (NCBI taxonomy): Eukaryota > Metazoa > Arthropoda > Insecta > Orthoptera > Acrididae > Schistocerca > Schistocerca nitens. The sequence goes on from NC_064616.1 coordinate 498,034,073, forward strand.
TGAACATGCCTCATACGTTCTGGACATTAGTTTCTAAACAACTTAATTTCAGAAACTAAATGTGCCTACATATATTAATCTAGAAGACACGATCAGGGAGAACCACAATGCAGTTGTTCTTGCTTAAAACTAGCATTGTAGCCCATAATACAATGACAATCTTTAATTAATATATTCTGGAACAAGCATGATGGATCATAGGTAGAGCTTCAGTCTATGGAGTCAATGACTGACAACGCAGCCACTAATTGTTTCAGTCACTAATTGTCATATGATTTAACAGTTCCTGTTAAATTCATAAACAATTTTCGGTAATGTATAAATTATTTCTGATAGCATTGAAAATCTCTCTGTTTTGTAAGTACAATATAGGTGCACACTGCATGGAATCCATTGTAGTGTAGCACTTAATGACTGGTTGGGCATGCGAAGGTCACCACTTTTCATCTCTGCTGCCTCTAATTATTTATCATTTGTAATTTCTGGAAGGCTCTGACAATTTATTTGTGGAATAATGGACTTCACAAGAAAACTCTGTGTATGTAATAATAGGAGCACACACTTTTGAGGCACGTATTACAGATCTGTCTGTACTTTTGTGTGGTCAATAAATCTGTTTTCATTTTGAAATGTTACTTCTTGTTAATGACTCTGCAGTTATAAACAGTCTACATTCCCAAATTCCATGTGAAATGCTTTTATGGTGATGATGTGTATCTTGGACAGTGACATCCCCATGGCTCCACTATGACTACATAGAAGCTGCCACCTTCATGAGCAGGAACCTGAGTTCCAACAGTAAATTCTTTACATTCCTCCTCCAGTCAAAACTGTCAAGATACCAATGCAAACAACAGTGTAGAACTGTCAATGCACATCACACATTCAGCAGTATTTATGGGACACATCTGTCACTAAACACAACATTTTAGATGACATAATGTGTCTTACCAACGTGTACTTTTACTTGGATAGTACAGTACAACAGTAGTTTGAGAACAAGAAAGGAATGCTTAAGACCAGGAAAAAAAAATTCAGGCTGAAATTCAGTAAACAGCTAATAGCATGTCCATATAACAGCTAACAGCATGGCTATATGGCCAAAGAACAACTAAAGAACAAAGCCCAATGCCATGAGGAGATGATACAGTCGTACATAAGTACAACCTGAAGGCTAAATATGGCAAAAGCCAACAGTGTTTCAACGTAATGAAAGGTGTGGCAATTGAGCATTTCTTTCAATCAATGTTATCACAAGACAGCTTCAGGTGGTGCCAGCACACTGATGCTATACACCAGAAAAGAATACAACAAAAGACATTCGAAAAACTTCCAAATGTTATAGTGATGACAACACTGGAAAATTACCATCACAACCTCACACTGGGGTAGGAGGGTTGGGGAGGGGTGGTGCAGGGGGAAGCTACACTGCTCAATAAATAAGCACAAGCTGGAAAATAATTTTAATCAATGTTAGGCTTCCCAAATAGCAAGATTGGAAGATTTTGATGTATGATGAGCTCAGTCTGACAGACACAGCAGTTGTGACTTTTGAATTTGGCCAGGATGAGGTAGTATTTGTTAATAATTCGACAAGAGGTTCATCAATCATTGGCATACATGTCTACAAGATACACAAACACTAAAGAATAGATGTTGAGTCCCTGGACATGTACCACATCCTTCAGGCAACATCCAAAGTTCTTAATGACACAGGTACAGTTGGCTCCCCTGACAATTCATCTGCCACACAGAAAACAAAGATGACATGCTGACATTTTCACCGTGGACCCTCTGTGCACATCTTACTCTAAGTAATGAAGAAGTATGTTCAGCAACTATCACACAGCAAGATTCCTACCAACAGTGCACTTCTGTGCAGACCACACAGCTGTAGATGACTACATCCAACCTACAGTTCAACGCACATAGCAGAAATCTGAATGTTGGTCTCCAAAATGCCACTGTCATTCCCCATTGCCATACAGAGGTTCCAGCCACTTCCTCAGTAACCAAATCAGGAATACTAAGTGAGATGACTACCTATGGAAGTCAGGCTCCCATAGACAGATGTCCTCCATGGACAGCAGTTGCCAACATGTCAGGAAACCACATCAATGTCACAGTCAACGACTAACATGTTCAGGCACTAGCTGACTGCATCATAATTTTCTATCATATCATATAAATATTGTCTTCGCAAAAGGAAGATTATGTTTGGAGATTCAAAGGCCACTGTGCTGAAGGTTACCAATGAAAAATGCACCCAGCCGACAGGAACTTGTATTGGATAAAATCTGAATTTTCAGGCAGCGACAATGCCAATGAAATTCTTGAGCTTTTGACGACTAGCTCTGCTATTGTCATCAGGAGTAATACTACTGACTGCCAGGACTGGCACTATTTCCCACTTATATACCTAGTTTTAGTCCTGCAATGATGGTGTAGCTAACCATCGAAAGCTTGAGAATTTCATTGGAACTGACGTGGCTTGGAAACCAAAAAGATCTTATCCAGTTATGCCACCACGAAAGACTCCGAGGACATAGATACTTGTATTGTAAGAATAACTATCAATAACAGAATATAGTTCTTCAAATTTGTCAGTTTAATAGAATGCATGGATAACTGTGTCACCTGATGGGTCTTCTTTCAGGCATTGCAGGCAGTCATAGACTGAGGGAGACTTGAGATCCAAAATGATGGAGCTACTCCAAACTAGTTTAGTCAACAATTGCTCTGGGCCTTCTACTACACTAAACACACTTACCTTACTGTCATTTGTAACACAAGTTTAAATCAACAGTCTGGATGTTTAATTAAACTGTGAAGCTTTAGTAGAGTTCAAAATGATACTCAGCCTCACATAAGAAATCTGTGAGCCAGTGATCATAAATATCACAAGCTGAAAAGGATATTTCTGGATCACCAACCACCATTAAGAGTGGAAAGTCTTCCCTTAGAGTATGTGCTTAGGAACGATCAAACCAGTCCAGAAAGATCAGCTAAATGCCCCAGATGGACAATATGCCATGTCGCAATTACTAACTACCGATTAGCTGTTCTACAGCAATTTTAGGTTGCAGGTAAGTCAGGAGAGCAGACAAGGCCGGGGGGTTGGACAACAAGATGGAAACACCATGAGAAATGCATGCCTGAAAATAAACATCAATGCTACCCAAGATTGCAGGTTGAACTGTTATATCCGACCATGAATGGCACATGTGCAATGTCCGTAATATGATGCCAGTGTCACTCATGGTCAGAATAGCATTTTTCACGGTTGCCTGTGCATTATATCGGAGATAAGTGACAAATTGTTGGTGCTCACATGGTGGGTGCTCCCATAACCAAGGTAGCCAAAGTGTTTTGTGCTTCAAGAGGCAGAGTATCGAAGGTCTATACAGCATAGAGGGGGAAGTGGAAAAACATTCTCCTAAGTCACAATGCGGATGAAAGTGTGTGTTGAGTGATAGTGATGGTGGTCATTGAAGAAGATTCTGACCAAAAATAATAGGACAACAGCTGCAGAAGTCACAGCAGAACTGAATATCACACTCCCAAACCCTATCAGGACCAAAACAATACAAAGCGAGCTCCAACACAGCATCTCCTTTGGGGAACAAATATTTATGACACATCATTCACCACGGTGACTGATCATCACTCTCTATGCTGGCTGTCAAGCCTGAAGGCTCCATAAGGATGATAAGTACACAAAAACTGACAGAAACAAGATTTGCAACTGTCTTTTGTAGACTCCATTAGAAGATTATGATGATGATGATGATATCCCAGTCACCACTACACTAATGATCACTGTAGGTGAACAGAGAGGGATATAGCATTACCGAAGACCAAACAGGCCTTAGGTAAGCAAGAAGCAGTCGAAAAGAGAATTGAGACAAATAGATGGAACATTGTTTTAACTGTGTAAAAGAAACTGAGACCCAAGGGGACAGAAATGCTTGCCTGTCATCCTAGTTCATTTATAGTCTGCCATAATGAAGTATTTTCATGACATTCCAACTTCATCTGTCAGAGTCAAAACTGGTATCACTGGTGAGGTCTCTAACATTCTGACAGACATTATGTAAGCTACATGATGAAAGCACAAGCTTCAATTACCCTGAGGACAGGCCGAACCATTTCCTCCTCCAGCTGCTTTACATCACTGGATTGGAAAGGACCTCTTGGGGAGGTTTCCAAAGATGACAAATGGGAATAAAATTATTGTAAAATGCACCAACTATCTCGCAGCTACACAGTTCCCAATGTTCTGTCAACTGCTGAAACTTTTGAAATCACCAAGTTTCATGTAGAAGACAAAATTTTGAAGCATGGATCATTTCGAGTAATGACCCCTGATCAATGAAAAGTAATTCTGTCAAGAGAGGTCTCTGAAGTAACTTCACCCTCAAGCAATGTTTTAATAAGACATTGGCAAACATTCTGTTGAGGTACATTGACATCAGTTAAAGGTAATGGGATACAATACTGTGTTTTGAGACATTTGCACTCAGTACAGCAAAGCAACACACAGCGGTTTCACATCATTCTTCCTGAGCCACAGTTGAGAGCCAGGAATAACAATGGTAACTTTGTTTCCAGTTCTGTCTCATGCTGCTGCTGTATAGAATTACACCAAATACCTCATGACAAACTGAAGAGAAAACACAACTGACACAAATACAGACCATCGACAGCTGGATAAGGACCACAAACATCAGGGAGTTGGTTAGTTGCATATTCCATGGACCATAGTTCCAACCTCTCACTACAATATGGAATGGATTGGTTTTACAGTTATAGTACATCATCTCAACAGGTGACAAGAAGCCACATGATTTTTTTTAAGTTGTCTTTCTTTACATGCAAACTGTGATTTATACTTTACCATGTTCAATGCTCCAATCCCCCCCCCACACACACACACACTTTCCTTGGCGAAGTCAGCACAGGCTGCGTCATTTTCGGCCCTATATGTTGATTAAAATGGGGGGGGGGGGGGGGAGAAGGGGGTGGTTCAGTACCTGATACTGATTCAAATTCCCTGTCTAGCCCAAGTATCGATAGGGAGAATAAGTCAAGAGATACTCAGGCTCAAGACTACAACTTAATTGTGTGGCTGCGAGAGGTGCAGCAGCTGCAGCAAGCACCTCAGGTGGTGCCGCCCTCTGGTGAGGGTTTACCACTAAATACCATGGCCTGTCTCTGGCTAGTCAGTCTCCTGCTAGTCTTTGAAGCCTTTAGTTAAGTGTCATAGAATGGTGGAGTTTCAACCTTGCCTGATTTGTGTTTGTAATTTGGATTGCTCCTTGGACTGTTTTATATCATTAAGGCAAATTTGCTACACTCTGGACTTGTTTTGGTTATCTGTTCACTTCATGAACTCCACTGTCACTGACCTCAGGAAGCGCCTATTTTCTTCTGCTGGTCTTTGATTTACTACCAGTGCCAGTGAACAAAAACTGTTCAAACTAGCAAAGTATGATAGAAAACTTGTCACATAAGTCTCTTTCTTTTTGCTACATGATCTGCTATTGGTCACCTTACTTTCCTGTACCATCTTTTCCTCCTTGAGATACACTGATAATATCATCTGAAGTTGACTTCTTCTAAAGTTAACACATGAGTGTTCAGGGGTACATGAGTTTTCAGATTCATGGGTTGCTTGGCAAAAATTTTCAGAATTACATTATTATGAAGACATCAGTAATATATCTTCAGTGTGATGTATACTACATGAAACAATGTGGTATGTGCATATGTTCTCATGTTATCTGTTTGACTTTTCCCATATTATGTTGTACACTCCTGTACATAGAATGATTGCGTGGAACAATAAAGATACAATCAATGCAGATAGAATAAAATGAAGCACAATACCATAGAAACAGATTGTTCCCTACACACTAGCATGATGTAACAAAATATTGGCATTAAAATACCTTGAAGTAATTGACAATGATGTCAGTTCATGAGTTTTATTCAATCTTTAATTGTACTGAAGATTTAGAAATGTACAATAGAAAAAGGATTAAATAAGTAAGCCAAAGAGTAAAAAAGACCTGAACTGCATATGGTAAACTGAACATAGTTTTCAGAATGAAGATTCTGGTGTGTTTGAAACTGTAATTTAACAATTAACGTGTATTGCCAGTTTTCGATTATGGCAGGAAGATGTGGACTTCCTATCGTGTCACTCATCAAGCCTTGGAGAGATGTTTGGTGGAAATTACTATGATAGACACAAAAAACAAATGGACTGGAGATAGGCTGAAGTGGAAATGTAATTATATCTTTAATGAGAATGACATGAATATAAGCAAGAAATGTAGAAGATTGAATGGACGGTAAATGGAACAAGCGAGTTTCTTGTTGGGTTCCAAGATGAACAAAGACCTAATAGAAAATGAGTAGATGACCTTAGAAAATATATAGGAGCAGCATGGATGCTTATCACTGAAAACCATAATCTACAGGATGCAGCAGAACCAACTAAGCAGTTACATGGGATAATTGCTTGGGCAATGGCAAGGGGAGGCAGTCTCACTTAGTCTCCCTTTGATCCATTGGTGATCCCACTTCAGTAGCCAATAGGATGTGCACCTCCTCACATCGATGTGCACCTCCTCACATCAGGGCTTTGCCGTGCCTGTATATTTTGAAAACAACCACTCTGTGATTGTGAGCAAAGAGATTTCTGGTGACAGTTCAATATTCCACACAGCCAGTGTCCAAGGAATAGAAAAGCAACTGGAATCACTCAACAGAGGAAAGTCCACTGGACCTGACGGGATACCAATTCGACTCTACACAGAGTACGCGAAAGAACTTGCCCCCCTTCTAACAGCTGTGTACCGCAAGTCTCTAGAGGAACGGAGGGTTCCAAATGATTGGAAAAAAGCGCAGGTAGTCCCAGTCTTCAAGAAGGGTCGTCGAGCAGATGCGCAAAACTAAGAACTTGTTTTTTGCTCGAGTATCAAGTCGTTTTTGGAAACCCAGAATCTACTCTGTAGGAATCAACATGGATTCCGTAAACAGCGATCGTGTGAGACCCAACTCACTTTATTTGTTCACGAGACCCAGAAAATATTAGATACCAGCTCCCAGGTAGATGCTATTTTTCTTGACTTCCGGAAGGCGTTCGATACAGTTCCGCGCTGTCGCCTGATAAACAAAGTAAGAGCCTACGGAATATCAGACCAGCTGTGTGGCTGGATTGAAGAGTTTTTAGCAAACAGAACACAGCATGTTGTTATCAATGGAGAGACGTCTACAGACGTTAAAGTAACCTCTGGCGTGCCACAGGGGAGTGTTGTGGGACCATTGCTTTTCACAATATATATAAATGACCTAGTAGATAGTGTCGGAAGTTCCATGCGGCTTTTCGCAGATGATGCTGTAGTATACAGAGAAGTTGCAGCGTTAGAAAATTGTAGCGAAATGCAGGAAGATCTGCAGCGGATAGGCACTTGGTGCAGGGAGTGGCAACTGTCCCTTAACATGGACAAATGTAATGTATTGCGAATACATAGAAAGAAGGATCCTTTATTGTATGATTACATGATAGCGGAACAAACACTGGTAGCAGTTACTTCCGTAAAATATCTGGGAGTATGTGTGCGGAACGATTTGAAGTGGAATGATCATATAAAATTAATTGTTGGTAAGGCAGGTGCCAGGTTGAGATTCATTGGGAGAGTCCTTATAAAATGTAGTCCATCAACAAAGGAGGTGGCTTACAAAACACTCGTTCGACCTATACTTGAGTATTGCTCATCAGTGTGGGATCCGTACCAGATCGGGTTGACGGAGGAGATAGAGAAGATCCAAAGAAGAGCGGCACGTTTCGTCACACGGTTATTTGGTAACCGTGATAGCGTTACGGAGATGTTTAATACACTCAAGTGGCAGACTCTGCAAGAGAGGCGCTCTGCATCGCAGTGTAGCTTGCTCGCCAGGTTTCGAGAGGGTGCGTTTCTGGATGAGGTATCGAATATATTGCTTCCCCCTACTTATACCTCCCAAGGAGATCACGAATGTAAAATTAGAGGGATTAGAGCGCGCACGGAGGCTTTCAGACAGTCGTTCTTCCCGCGAACCATACGCGACTGGAACAGGAAAGGGAGGTAATGACAGTGGCACGTAAAATGCCCTCCACCACACACCGTTGGGTGGCTTGCGGAGTATAAATGTAGATGTAGATGTAGATGTAGATGTAGCAGTGTCATTCCAAATGCAAACACAAATCAGCCCTAGGTTTGGCAGCTGAGGAAACTGGTAGCACACTAACAAGAGACACATATGGCCTATGCAGATCCATCAGAACAGAAGAAAATGTGCAGCTGGTGAGAGCACCAGTTGAGCAATTGCCAAAACATTCTACTCAAAGGCATGACTTTGCAGTGTGGATTTCAGACCACAGTTTGCAGAGGATTCAGTATTTAAATTTGAATTTCCATTCCTTCAAAATAACACTGTTCAAGACTTGAGCTCAGCAGGCTACACCAACTGCCAAAATATGTATGAGCAAATGCATGCACAGATCCCTCCAGATGCACCTTTCTTCAGTAGCAATGAGGCACATTTTCATATCGGAGGAATAGTGAACACACAAAATTTTTGCTACTGGGCTGAAAATAATCCCAAAATTATTCAGAAGAGACTGCTACATTCCTCCAAACTAACAGTGTGGTGTGGTGTACAATATCACAATTTGGTGTGACACACCCATACTTCTTCCAGGAGGAAGGTGTGGCCATGAATTCTGGACATTATGTTTAAATGTTGCCAAATTATCTGCAACCCAGCATGGAACAGGCTGTTGAACAGGGATTAGGTGACTTGTGGTTCCAACAAAATGGGATTACAGTGCACAGAGTCCAAAATAAATTCAATTCTTTGAGAGAGATGTTTCTAGGATATCTCATCTCCTTGAGGGTGGCCTGCGTGGTCACCAAATTTGAGCATTTTTGACTTCTTTCTTTTGGGATATCTGAAGGAAAAGATGTTTTAACATTGCCCTCACATCCTAACAGAGCTATGGGTATGGATTATTGAAGATGCAAATGCCATACCCTGCAAAAAAAGTAAATGAGCAGTACAAAATATCAGAGGTCATCTCCAAAAATGTATTGCTGCTAACGGCTGCCTTCTTGAGGACATTATTTTCAACACTGAGTGAATAGAAAATGGTATGAACTATTAACTTCCAACACACAAATTTTTTTCTATATATACCCCAATTTCTTTTTTTGTAACTCCTAAAAACTGCTTAACTGGTCCTGCTGTACCCTGCATGCAAGAGGCTAATGCAGACCTTTATCCAGTAGAGGATGTTGAATAGCTGAGGATCTATACAATGCTTTCATTACGTAGAAAATGACAGCTTTTCCAACAATTTCTCTTCTCATTACAATATGAAACTTGTTCTAGTTATTGATGTTTGGTCAAAGGGACTGTAGCCATTACTTCACTTGCTGAGCTGGTGTTAGTAGATACAGCGAACCCAGTCAAACTTCCTGAGATGTTTTTGTATTTAGCAACAATTCTGAAGATATTTGGAAAGAGAAAGAAGATAAGGAGCTGCAGACAGGGGAAGAGGTAAACAGAAGGAGGTGACGCAGATTTCTGAACTTGTTTTCTCAGTGCCTTGTTACTATGAGATTGAAGATCCTTTAAGACTTCAATTGACCTCTCAGAAAAATGAGGGAAAGTGAAGAATCCAGATAAGAAACCAGTTGGCTTCCATTGTGGTCAAGCAAGACACACAGTACATTACCTTAGACAGAGAGTGATAATCTTTGGCAACTGCCATTCCAGCAGACCTCATACAACAGACAACAGAATTTGACAACTGGAATAAAGTGGATTTTTTTTTATTTATTTAGAGACAGGTCTCTATTATGCTCACCATACACAGATGAAAGAGGGTTGCTCACTGATGCACAAATCCAGATCCCCAATCAGTATTACACTTAGTTGAGGTCACCCACAAAGCTTGATTGTGACGCCAATAAACAAGTAACTCCACCTTTTGTGACTGTTGTTGAGGTGTAATGTGGCTATACATAAATTAATATGGATTGCTGATCAGTAAGAGCTTTAGCTAATATTCAAGTTTTATTCAACCAAAAGATGTTGCATAAAGGTACTGTTGGCTGATATTGAAAATCAAATACACCTGCAAAAAAATCACCTCAAAATGCCTAGAAGAAAACACAGGATGAAGAACAAAATGCTATGCTATACTTGGCCAACGTCATGCAGTTTGTTATCCAGATTAAAGACAAAAGTTTACCAAGCAAAATCAGATCGGGTGCATTTTGAAACACGGGTATGAAAATGAGGAGCTGGCAACACAATCACATCGTGCATAGTATCGGAACGTACATAGGTACCTGTATCAACTCACACCACTGTACCAGCAGTCACAGCTCACTATGTACGGTGTTGGGGCATCAAATCCACATCCATCGTGGAACTATGGTTCAAATTGTCATTGGGTTAATTTTTTTTAATTTTTTTAGACATCCGTTCCTTAGTTCTTATCATTTATAAGCAGGACATTGTTTTTTCTCATGACAACAGCCTATCACATGACAGTGGGATCCATTAAATTGCATGCAAGTATCTACTAACAGTGCAGCGCACAACCATAACTGGTCCTGTCAATTTTATGTAGGGAAGTTTCCTGACGGAGTACACAAATGTTGGATACGTCGATATGCTTTTGGTGCTGAGTACATCAATAACCAAGGAGCAGCAGCTGCTGCTGCTACAACTTGGGCATACGCTGCACAGTACCCTCAAAGGCGTCATCCCAATGAGAATGTTTTTCATTGCCTGGAACAACTTCTTCGGGAAACCAGTAATCTTCATCCACAAGTAATTGACAAAGGTCATCAAAGGACTAGATTTACTCTACAAAGAGGGTGCACTTCTTAAAATCATTCACTAATCACCTCAGTGAAGTACCCATAATATTGCAAGGCACTTCCACATATCTCAAAGACTCACTGTTGAAGTGTTGCACAATGAAGAACTGCATCCATTTCATTACTCATTAACTCAACACCGGCGACAAGAAGACTGCATTCAATGAATACAGTTTGTGAATGGCTCTTGCACCAAGTGGAAGGCAATGAACATTTTCTAAAAAATGTGATACAGACTGACAAATCTGTCTTCACTTGTGAAGACATTTTCAACCTACACAACAGCCATTGTTGGCTGGAACACAACCTACATCTTACCTGTGAATGTGGTTCTCAGGCATGCTTTGGCACAAATCTGTGGGATGGAATGGTGGGAAGAGTGTTTTGGGCCCTTCCCAATTGCTGGACAAGTTCACTGCATCCCTGTATCTTATGTTTCTTTGCAATACTTTGCATGACAAATTAGAAACCCTTCCATTTCGTGTTTGGTGACAGCTATGGTTTCAGCATGACGGTGGACCACCATACTTTAGAGTGAAGGTGCCTAGCTATATAAATGAAGCATTTATAGGGAAATGAATTGCTTGTGGAGGTCCAATGATCTGCCCTCCATATTGCACAGATCTTAATCCACTAGATTTATATTTGTGCAGACACTTAAAGGAACAAGTTTATAGTACTCCAGCCACAGACGTATACAATATAATAGCTGACATGCATGTTGCTTTGACAATGGTGGATGCAAATGTATAACATAGGATCCAGCAAAGTATGATCCAGCGAGTGGCTCAGCGTGATTTTTTTTTCCTTCTGCATTCTACGTATACCTCCTCTTTTGTATTTTTCAGTTGGTCTAGGAAACTTGCATTTATTATTTTCCCCTTCGCAAATTACTCAATAACAAGAATCCATTCTGCATCCCAGAAAATTTTCACTGTAATTTTTCCGGCAGATGAAAAATACTTAGCCTTCAGTGGTGCAGCGTTATTGGTTTCCATCCTCTGCTTCATTTGCTGTTTCACTTTCAGTGTGAAGAGGCAGATCCAAATCTGATTCAGAGTAACAAATGGACACACAAAATCAGTTGAATTCTATTTACAATGGTTCACACAACACAGATATTTGTTTTAACATAATTTTCTGACCAGCATTCAACTGATATAGCACCCAAGTTTCACAAAACCTTTCCAATGTTACTTTTTCATGTAAAATGTAGTGTAGTCTTTCTTCTGTCACAAATACTGTGTCAGCTATTTTGTATGTCTTCAATCATCCAACATCCAAACTGAAAAAGATTGTGTGTACAGATCTGCACATTCACATCACAAATCCCTTATCCATAAGTCTTTTAGCCATATCTGTGGATATTATGATTTTGTAAAACAATTCACTATGCACACCAGACCTCTGTCAATAGGCTTGTTCCTGGCCTAAAGTTTTGTCTGCTAAAATCAGGTCTCATAATTTACACTCCACAGACTAACAACGCAGACCCCAATCATGACCACATATAAAAAGACTATCGCCTGTTATATTTCTGATACATCCTGTATGTTACAACTTTTTGTGGTAATTACTGAAACAAATTTTACATAATTTCCTTTGGAACATTTCTGCAACATTCGGCAGTCAAATGAAATTGTGTTACGAGATACTGTCACATCTTGCACAAAGTAAGATGTTAATAACAGTGTTTGTCTATCATGTACATTGATCAGTCTTGTTAACATGCTGCACATCTCAATGCATTAAGGATTTGTTAGATTTATTGAGTTTATACAAGACTTTGTTCTGTATGTTACACAACAAAATGAGTAAAACCATGAAGGAAATATTTTAGTGGCTGAAGCGTCCTATAACAACCTTCATATTGTTTTTGATAACAGCATAAGTCATCTATATCTAAATCTACATCAATACTCTGCAAGCCACCATATGGTGCATGGCAGAGGGTACCCTGTACCACTACTATTCATTTCCTTTCCTCTTCCACTTGCAAATACAGAAAGGAAAAAACCACTGCCCATATGCCTCCATATGAGCCCTAATTTCTTGTATTTTGTCTTCGTGACTCTTATGCAAAATGTACGTTGGTGGCAGTGGAATCACTCTGCAGGCAGCTTCAAATGCTGGTTCCCTAAATTTTCTCAATAATGTTCCTCGAAAACAATGTTGCCTTCCCTCCAGGGAGTCCCATCTGAGTTGCCAAAGCATGTCCATAACAGTTGTGTTTTGTTTGGACATACCATAACAAATCTAGCAGCCAGTCTGTGAATTTCTTTGATGTCTTCCTTTAATCTGACATGATATGGATCCCAAACACTCTAGCAGTGCTCAAAAATAGCTTTCACTAGCGTCCTATACGCAGTCTTCTTTACAGATGAACCACACTTTCCCAAAATTCTCCCGATAAATTAAAGTTGATCATGCGCCTTCCCTACCAGTCCTCACATGCTCATTCCATTTCATACTGCTTTGCGGCATTGCACCCAGATATTTAAAAGACATGACTGTGAAGCAGGACACAACTAATGCTGTACCCAAACATTACGAGTTCGTTTTTCCTACTCATCCACATTAACTTACATTCTTCTGCATTTCAGGTTAGCTGCAATTCATCACACCAACTAGAAATTGTATCTTCCTACAGTAACTCAACTTCGGCACCACCCCATACAACACAGCGAACAACTGCAGATTTCTGCACACCTTGTCAACTATCTCTGTTACCGTGAATTAAATCGAAATGATGAGACATAGGGCAGCTGGCACATTGTCATTTTTAGCCCTAGCAGATGGCAATAATACATTTATGCTCTCTACGAAACAAGGCATTCAAGCCAATATAATAGAACTCCATCCTGAATTGCTAATAACAGTGGCTTAAGACAATAATTATTATTAGTGAGTGCATGTAATGCAAATAGACAACAACAATAATATTTACACAGTGGTAACTTTTGGCCACCATGTAATTATTGCTGCCAATACCTGCATCAGCACAGGCCTTTATCTACAAAGTAATTACAGCAGAAATCTGTATCCATGCATAGAGTGAGTTATGTATGTATCACCTTGAGATACCGAGACTAAATATAACATCTGTAAAGCTCAAGACAATCCTACACTGCTTCTTTAGTTTTCTACATGTAGTTGCAGTTTTGTGAAAGACTCTAACAGAAGATTTTTTGGGGTAAATCTAACTGTATCAAGACAACTGGCTAAAGCAAAATGGAGGTAGTGTATTCGTTGTAGCAGTTAAGAAACTCAGATTCTCCAAGACAGAAGTTGAAGCTACATGCAAGATTGTTTTGACAAGACTCGTATATGGAATAGTATCAGTCACATGCTTCAGTATTACTTCAGAGCCCACGTCACCACTGTCCTGAACATTGCCCCACTGTCAACTGACAAAGCACTATTGCCATTAACATTAAATACATGTGACAGACTACTTACTACAAGCAAGGCATAGTAATCACTGTAGTTCCATAGACATTGTGTCAAATTATTCGTGTGGTAACTTTCTGTATGACTCCTGCCAGCTGAACATGAACATACAGTTTATCTGTAATTGCCAAACTCGTCACACAATTTTTAGGTACACGACACAGAAGTATTCTTCTTCATTACATTACTTCACTCTATACAGGGTGGAGAAACATTGTCATGAAATTTTAACCCTGGATAGCTGATGCCAGAGGGCACCAAAATAATTAATGTTGTGTAGGTCAACAACACACCATTTTTAAACTATGGAAACTTGGTGCCAAGCGCTCTGATTGGCCATGGGATTGCCTGTTGCTGTTCGTTGGTTGACAGGCAGCACTATGGTTGTCAGTTCACACATACAAACATCCCTCGCCCCGTCACGGCCCCAACATGATATGCACATGTGTCGAATAGGTCTAGCTGTTTGCCTCTACAACCCACATCAGAGGCATTCACATGCAAGCTTTGCTTCGGAGCATACACACATCACCTGCTGTCCAGTTATACAGTAAGCATGGCGGCACAGCCTTCGTTTGAAGAACGAGACACAGTTTTTGTTTATGGACTAGCCAACGGCAATGCACATGAAGCTCGATGGTTGTATGAGGAACTGTACCCAGCAGGATGCCACCCACACCCCCAAACATTTACAGCCATTTACTGGTGACTTGGTGAAACAGGCTTGTTAGCGGGATATCATCATGATACTGGGAGACCCCGAACATGATGGGATGCTGCATGTGAAGAGACTGTTCTCGAGTGCTTCGAGGAAGCACCTGTGACAAGTACTTGAGCAGTTGGACATGACATGGGAGTCACTCATCAGTTAGTCTTGGAGGTTTTGAGGGATGATGGCCAGCATCCATTTAGTTTCCACCCTGTCAAAGACCTAAATTCTGTGGCATACTACAAACATAGGCTAGCATTTTGCTGGTGGTTTCTGCATTGTGTTGCACGAGATCCCGACTTCCGCACCAATGTGTTGTTTTCCAACGAGTGCACCTTCGATCGGGATGGCCTTTACAACACTTGAAACATTCATTACTGAGCAAGGGGAAATCCTCACGGCACGTACATCCAGGGATACGAGGAACATTTGGGCAGGCATTGTGGGTGATCATTTGATTGGGCCAGTCCGTCTACCTCCTCGACTTACTGGAACAAATTACCTTCACTTTTTGCAAGAAAAGGCCTGCTGGAAGACGTTCCCCTGGACATGCATGTGGTTGCAGCATGATGGGGTACCTGCACATAATGGTCGTGCTATGCACAGATATTTAAATGAACTCTTCGATGGCTAGGTAATTGGCAGAGGTGCTCATAGAACATGGCCCTCATGATCACCAGACCTCATGCCACTGAACTTTTTCCTGTGGGGATTCTTCAAGGTTCTAGTTCACCCACCTGGACACGAACCACCTAGAAACAAAGAGGAATAAATGGATCGCATTCAACATGCTGCCAATCACATCATGGCAATGGCAGGAGTCTTTGAAAGAGTTCGGCAAAACACCATTTGATGTTACCAAGCTCGTGTCACGTCAAGAGGGTCACCAGTTCAAGCACCTGCTTTAAGTAAACAGTGTCCTAGCTACAAAGAAGGCCCTTTTCACGGCCGACACAATTTATAAAAGACTTTCTGTATGCGAACTAATAGCTGTTGATTGGTTTGTCCCTGGTATATCTCATGATGAAACTAAAATGATTGATGTGTCGGGACCCTGGCAGGTTCGTCCCCAGCCCCCAGAATGGAAGGCTGGGATACTGCCTCCGAGCATGCGGGCCACCTTGGATACATCGCAATCTCTGGCAGGCAAAGTATTCGCAGTCATGCACTGTCCAGAGCATCCACCAACAGGGCACCCCACAGCCAATCTGAGCATGTGGTGCCAAGTTTCCATAGTTTAAAAATTGTGCATTGTTGGCTTACACAATATCAGTAATATTGGTTCCTACCCTGGCATCAGCTATCCAAGGTTAAAATGTTATGACAATTTTTATTTCACTCTGTATAAAATTCTAAAAATACAATTCTGTGCTACAGCAACATACCACTAACACCATCATTTTTGTTTACAGTGTTTCACATGAGCCATCAGAGTCTGGGGAGCAGTGTTCACACAGATCTGTTCATGTTTGACACTAACTATGACTGCGTGACTCCTTATCCTTTCATGGCTCACATGTTGTTGATGTGGCAACTAGCATCAACTTATGAGAGGAAGGTCAGGAAACCATGTAACATGGCTACTGTTAAAACCACTTTTTGGCTAGTGGCAAACATCAAAAGTGCACCCACAGATCTTTAGGTAAAGGGCAAAAATATGAAAGGAAATAACATTATTATTTAATGGCCTGTCAACGAACGGGTCATTAAGAATTGGACACAAGCTCAGAGGATGGAGTAGGAAATCGACTGTTGCCTGTTGCCTGTTCAAAGAATGGTTCCAGGATTCTCTTTGAAATATTTAGGGAAGCAAAGGAACACTAAACTAGAATGACTGTAATGACCAAATCATAAACGGTTGCCAGAAAAAAAAAGTCACTGGAGTATGAATATTAGCTGTAAGGCTTAACTTGGGTAGAGGCATACAGGGCAAGTACAGTTTGTCAGTCCATTAAGATATCATACGCACTGAGAAACTGCTAATTTCATGCTGTCATGTTCAGTAATGGTCAGTTGGAGATAAAAAGGGATGCAGTCACATCCCATCTGTAAGCAAACAGTCCCAAATGCCATGTACACATGCCCTCAATGCCAATCAAGGCAGAGTTTGAGGTCAAGAGTTCCAGTGACTACAGCTTCAAATGAGCAACTCTGCACCAGATACTGTGCAAGTGAGTATTAAACTCTATAAATTTTATATACGAAGACAGTAACTTGTTCTCGAAAGAACAGTTACTGTTGATGACTGTGCAGCTTTTCCCTGGAATAAATGATGACTAACTGAAAACCACAGCTGCCGATAGGTGTTGTTGATATACCTCGATGTGGACAGCTGAAAATGTGTGCCCCAACCGGGACTCGAACGCGGGATCTCCTGCTTACATGGCAGATGCTCTATCCATCTGAGCAACCGAGGACACAGATGAATAGCGCGACTGCAGGGACTTATCCCTTGCACACTCCCCGTGAGACTCACATTCCCAACTGTCCACAATTCTACATATGTATTGTTGCCCAAACTCTTACGGGAATCACCAAAGCGTGCGCGAGTAAAGAGTGGTTGGCCAAATGTCTATAAGGTACAACACATATGTAGGATTGTGGACAGTTGGGAATGTGAGTCTCACGTGAAGCGTGCAAGGGATAAGTCCCTGCAGTCGGGCTATTCATCTGTGTCCTCGGTGGCTCAGATGGATAGAGCGTCTGCCATGTAAGCAGGAGATCCCGGGTTCGAGTCCCGGTCGGGGCACACATTTTCAACTGTCCACATCGAGGTATATCAACAACACCTATCGGCAGCTGTGGTTTTCAGTTAGTCATCATCTATAAATTTTGTACACCGAGGACAAACAGATATTACCTGTAAGTACCTCTGGATTGAGGTAATTAGTTTCCTCATGTAGCTATGTCTGTATGTCACTTGTATTGCAATGATTACTTGAACCTAAGGGCTCGATTAGGGCAACAGAATCCGGCACTTCCATGGTTCCTGGACTGTAGTACATGACATTACCGTATATAGCTGGATCTGAGTAAAGTTATAGGCTGGAGAGGCCTTTTATTCTAGAAATTTATTGGAGAATCTAGTAAGCCTCATCTATGTTTTTATAGAGTAGTGCTTGTGATTTTTTGCTTGTTAACACGCGAAGAAGCAATAAAAAGAGCACACCAGTAAACCAACTCACAGTCTCCTTTCCCTACCATCACCATACTCACCTCTTTAGCCTGACATCTATCTGTACTTTCTAGAACTGTTGTTGTTGTTGTTGTTGTTGTTGTTGTTGTTGTTGACTTCAGTCCAAAGACTGGTTTGACGCATCTCTCCATGCTACTCTATACTGTGCATGCCTCTTCACCTCTGAATAACCTCATCCTTCTGAATCTTCTTTGTGTATTCATCTCTTTGTCTCCCTCTATGATTTTTACCCTCCATGCTGCCCTCCAATAGTAAATTGGTGATCCCTTGGTGCCTCAGAACGTATCCTAGCAACAGATCCCTTCTTCTGGTCACACTGTGCCACAAATTTCTCTTGCCCCCAGTTCTATTCAGTAGCTGCTCATTAGTTACACCATCCACCCATATAATCTTCAGCAGACTTCGGTAGCATCACATTTTAAATGCTTCTATTCTCTTCTTGTCTAAACTGTTTCTTGTCCATGTTTCACTTCCATACATGGTTACACTCCATACAAATACTTTCAGATAAACATCCTGATACTTAAATCTATACTTGACATTAAAAATTCTCTTCTTCAGAAACCCTTTCCTTGATATTTCCATAGTCTAAATTTTATATCATCTCTACTTTGACCATCATCAATTATTTTGCTTCCTAAACAGCAAAACGTATCTACTACTTTTAAGTGTCTCATTTCCTAATCCAATTCCTTCAGCATGGCCTGATTTAATACGACTACATTACATTATCCTAGTTTTGCTTTTCTTGATGTTCATCTTATATCCTCCTTTCAAGTCACTGTCCATTCTGTTCAACTGTTCTTCCAAGTCCTTTGCTGTCTCTGACAGAATTACAATGTCATCAGCAAACCTCGAAGTTTTTATTCCTTCTCCATGGATTTTAATTCCTACTCCAAATTTTACTTTTCTTTCCTTTACTGTTCGCTCAATAAACAGATTGAATAACATTGGTGATATGCTACAACCCTGTCTCACTCCCTTCTCTACCACTGCTTCCCTTTCATGCCCCTCGACTCTTATACCTGCCATCTGGTTTCTGTACAAATTGTAAATAGCCCTTCGCTCCCTGTATTTTACCCCTGCCATCTTCAGAATTTGAAATGTAGGTCAGTCTTTCCTTGACCTATCTTGTAAGTTAAGTTGTAGGGTCAAGTACTGCCTTGCATGTTTTACATTTCTACAGAATAAAAACTAATCTTCCCCGAGGTCAGCTTCTACCAGTTTTTCCTTTTATTTCTAAAGAATTTGTGTTAGTATTTTGCAACTGTGACTTATTATACTGATAGTTCAGTAATTTTCACACCTGTCAGCATCTGCTTTCTTTGGGATTGGAATTATTATATTATTCTTGAAGTATAAGGGTATTTCGCCTGTCTCAAACATCTGGCTCACCACATGGATGAGTTTTGTCATGGCTGGCTCTCCCAAGGCTTCCAGTAGTTCCAACGGAATGTTGTGTACTCCCGGGTCCTTGTTTCAAACTTATGTCTTTCAGTGCTCCATCAAATTCTTCATGCAGTATCACATCTCCCATGTCATCTTCGTCTACCACCTCTTCTGTTTCCATAATATTTCCCTCACATACATCAGCCTTGTACAGACCCTCAATATACTCCTTCCACCTTCCTCCTTTCCCTTCTTTGCTAAGGACTGGTTTTCCATGTAGCTCTTTATATTCACACAGGTGATTCTCTTTCTCCAAAGGTTTCTTTAATTATCCTGTACCCTTTACCACTGAATGAATTTTTCACTCTGCAGTAGATTGTGCGCCGATATGAAACTTCCTAGAAGATTAAAGGGCAGTGCACTTTCTCGCAAAAGGCAAAGGTCCCGAGTTTGAGACTTGGTCCAGCACACAGCTATCTTACCCCTAGCGCTATACACTTCTAAATCTTTACATTTGTCCTCTAGCCATTCCCACTTAGCCATTTTGCGCTTCCTCTTGATCTCATTTTTGAGACGTTTGTATTCCTTTTCAGCTGCTTCATCTACTGCAGTTTTATATTTTGTCCTATCATTGATTAAATTCAACATCTCTTGTGTTACCCAAGGATTTCTACTAGTAGTCACCCTTTAACCTAACT
Source organism: Schistocerca nitens (assembly GCF_023898315.1). Lineage (NCBI taxonomy): Eukaryota > Metazoa > Arthropoda > Insecta > Orthoptera > Acrididae > Schistocerca > Schistocerca nitens. Next base: position 498,054,458 of record NC_064616.1, read on the forward strand.
TATCGCCTGCTGCCTTCACTGTTTCATCTCTCAGAGCTACCCATTTTTCTTCTACTGTATTCTTTCCCCTGTGTGTCAATCACTCCCTAATTCTCACTCTGGAACTCTCTAGGACCTCTGGTTCTTTCAGTTTATCTAGGTCCCACCTCCTTAAATTCCTACCTTTTTGCAGTTTCTTCAGTTTTAATCTATAGGTCGTAACCAATAAATTGTGGTCACAGTCCACATCTGCCCCTGCGAATGTCTTACAATTTAAAACCTGGTTCATAAATCTCTGTTTTATGATTATATAATCAATCTGAAACCTTCCATTGTCTCCTGCTCTCTTCCATGTATACAGCTTAAAACAAGTTTTACCTATGATTAAGTTATGCTCTGTGCAAAATTCTACCAGGCAGCTTCCCCTTTCATTCCTTACCCCCAGTTCACATTCATCTACTACTTTTCCTTCTTTTTGTTTTCCTACTTTTGAATTCCATTCCTCATGACTTAAATTTTTGTCTCCCTTAACCGTCTGAATAATTTCTTTTATTTCATCATATATTTCTTCTATCTCTTCAGCATCTGCAGAGCTAGTTGGCATGTACACTTTTACTGCTGTGGTAGGCATGGGCTTCGTGTCTATCTTTGCTACAGTAATGCGTTCCATGTGCTATTCATAGTAACTTATCCATGCTCCTATTCCTTTTATTCATTATTAAACCTACTCCTGCATTAATCCTATTTGATTTTGTATTTTAACCCTGCATTCACCTGAACAGAAGTCTTGTTCCTCCTGCCACTGAACTTCACTAATTCCCGCCATATCTAACTTTAACCTATCCATTTCTCTTTTTAAATTTTCTAACCTACCTGCCTGATTAAGGGATCGGGCATACCACGCTCTGATCTGTAGAATGCCAGTTTTGTTTCTCCTGATAACGACTTCCTCCTGAGTAGGTTCTGGCCAGAGATCTGCCTGGGGATTTTTTTTTTTTACCTTCGGAATATTTTACTGAAGGGAACGCCATCATCATTTCACCATACAGTAAAGCTGCATGCCTTGGGGAAAAACTGTGGCTGTAGTTTCCCCTTGCTTTCAGCCATTCACAATACCAGTGCAGCAATGTGGATATGGTCGATGTTACAAGGCCAGCTCTTTCAATCATCCGGACTGTTGCTCCTGCAACTACCAAAAAGGCTGCTGCCACTTTTCAGAAACCACACATTTGTATGGCCTCTCAACAGATATCCCTCCATTGTGGTTGAACCTACGGTATGGTTATCTGTATTGTATCACTGAGACATGCAAGTCTCTCCACCTACAGCAAGGTCCATGGTTTTTTTTTTTTTTTTTTTTTGGGGGGGGGGGAGGGGGCTTCAACTACACACACACACACACACACACACACACACACACACACACACAAAAGATGCAGCCACTCATTTACCACAAAATCGATGACCAAAAATCCCATTTCACCTCTGATCTGAGTGTGAGTTTATAAGCAAGTATGCCACGGCCCGTGTCAGGTTACGACATGTAGAACTGGAGTCAGATGTGGGGTCCAGGACTCGATGCTATATTTACTAAGTAGTAAAGTGTCTTAGAGTATGGAAAATTGGAATTTCTTTTAGGAGAACTAGCAAGTCCTGTCTTACGATGAACTGGCTTGAGCTTTCAAGGTAGAGCAGGTACAGTGCAAAGGATGTGCAACCCATTTTAGTGTGCAGCAGGAGAGAAGCAGGAAAGAAAAAAGAAAAAGGAGAAGTCACCATCTTGTATCAAAGAATTATGAGACAGCAGTGAGCAGCAAGCAACAGTAAAAAACACATGGTGCCTTCGCAGTAGTTACAAAACTGAGGTCGGGTCCACCGACTTCTAAATCCATGGCCAGGTGTTCTGATCACACCAAATTCCAATCTTACACCTGCATGTGACACCAAAACAGCTCCGCTAGCTGACTGAAAAATGCAGTAAGTGGATCACAACAGAGTATGTATACAAGGTCAACAACAGCAAGAAATGAAGGACAAAAAAAGCTAATATGAATCTGGAAGGTAGTGAGATGCTGGCTCAGTATATAGTCTCATCTGATGCATTTAAGTCGATCCTGACAGTTTTTCATGGAAATAAAAATGAACTTCTTGGATTTGTGGGCAACTGTAACCCAGCATTCAAACTAATGCCAATCCATAGTCATAGTCATAGTGTGTTGTTAAAATTTGTTAAAACTAGAATTATGGGTGCAACTCTAAGTAAACTACTCTTACACCATTTGACAGCAACTTGCAGAGATTTGAAAGGAATTTTACTGTGGAACTAAGAGTCAAAATGGACTTTGTACCATGCATGTTTATCATTCTTTACTAGGCAGAACGAGGTTGAAAGTAGAGCTGAATGGGAGAGCCATGTTGACACAGTGCAGCACCAATTTTGAGAAGCCATCCTGAGAGTGACCAGGAACAGACAACCTGGGTAATCATGCTCCAACTGAGAAGCTGGCAAGAGCAGTATTCAAATACAGAATTGGAGATGAAATGATTAAAACAGCTGTGAGAGCACAAGGAGAGAATTTAACATCAGCATAGGCAGAGGATCTAGTATTAACAGCAGAAGCTACCATTGCCTTTCATAAAGAGAAGTTTGGTGGCTCCTGCTGCCAGGGAAATTATAGATTTTATGTAAGAGAGGAGGCCATCAAGCAAGATTGGCATTATGAAGAAACACACCAGGAAAATAGACACCATGCAGCCAAGTCATACAGGAGCAGAGAAACAGCCATCCCATCCTCTGTTACCACTGAGAAGGATAGAGGAAACTACACTCCTGGAAATGGAAAAAAGAACACATTGACACCGGTGTGTCAGACCCACCATACTTGCTCCGGACACTGCGAGAGGGCTGTACAAGCAATGATCACACGCACGGCACAGCGGACACACCACGAACCGCGGTGTTGGCCGTCGAATGGCGCTAGCTGCGCAGCATTTGTGCACCGCCGCCGTCAGTGTCAGCCAGTTTGCCGTGGCATACGGAGCTCCATCGCAGTCTTTAACACTGGTAGCATGCCGCGACAGCGTGGACGTGAACCGTATGTGCAGTTGACGGACTTTGAGCGAGGGCGTATAGTGGGCATGCGGGAGGCCGGGTGGACGTACCGCCGAATTGCTCAACACGTGGGGCGTGAGGTCTCCACAGTACATCGATGTTGTCGCCAGTGGTTGGCGGAAGGTGCACGTGCCCGTCGACCTGGGACCGGACCGCAGCGACGCACGGATGCACGCCAAGACCGTAGGATCCTACGCAGTGCCGTAGGGGACCGCACCGCCACTTCCCAGCAAATTAGGGACACTGTTGCTCCTGGGGTATCGGCGAGGACCATTCGCAACCATCTCCATGAAGCTGGGCTACGGTCCCGCACACCGTTAGGCCGTCTTCCGCTCACGCCCCAACATCGTGCAGCCCGCCTCCAGTGGTGTCGCGACAGGCGTGAATGGAGGGACGAATGGAGACGTATCGTCTTCAGCGATGAGAGTCGCTTCTGCCTTGGTGCCAATGATGGTCGTATGCGTGTTTGGCGCCGTGCAGGTGAGCGCCACAATCAGGACTGCATACGACCAAGGCACACAGAGCCTACACCCGGCATCATGGTGTGGGGAGCGATCTCCTACACTGGCCGTACACCACTGGTGATCGTCGAGGGGACACTGAATAGTGCACGGTACATCCAAACCGTCATCGAACCCATCGTTCTACCATTCCTAGACCGGCAAGGGAACTTGCTGTTCCAACAGGACAATGCACGTCCGCATGTATCCCGTGCCACCCAACGTGCTCTAGAAGGTGTAAGTCAACTACCCTGGCCAGCACGATCTCCGGATCTGTCCCCCATTGAGCATGTTTGGGACTGGATGAAGCGTCGTCTCACGCGGTCTGCACGAACGCTGGTCCAACTGAGGCGCCAGGTGGAAATGGCATGGCAAGCCGTTCCACAGGACTACATCCAGCATCTCTACGATCGTCTCCATGGGAGAATAGCAGCCTGCATTGCTGCGAAAGGTGGATATACACTGTACTAGTGCCGACATTGTGCATGCTCTGTTGCCTGTGTCTATGTGCCTGTGGTTCTGTCAGTGTGATCATGTGATGTATCTGACCCCAGGAATGTGTCAATAAAGTTTCCCCTTCCTGGGACAATGAATTCACAGTGTTCTTATTTCAATTTCCAGGAGTGTACATGCAGAGGTCATCACAGGAAATTTGAAGCATGTTACTGAGAATGTGTCATCAATGCAATCTTCAAGGGCATCCAGAGCCATGATCTGTGCTATGTTACGTTAGTAAGGACCAGGGACCCTTAGTTTGACAGTGTGATATCGATGCCCAGCTAGCAAATAAGAAGATTTAGAAACTGGCAAATGAAAGAACAGAATAAGTATGCAGCTGACATGTGCCACACAGTTGTACTGAATGTGATTTCATAAATATAAGATGCACACAGGAAAGCATGGGAATTGCATATTTCATTGCAGATCAGGTGAGGGTGATAAAGGAATCAGCATTGAAGAGTACGATGGGCAGTAACACTGACAAAAGGACAGAAGTTAAAGGGATCACTAAGGAAGTAATACAGACACATGGACCCATGACGTTAACACTGAGGATGACAAACAAGGTAATAGACACACGCAGAGCTATCACGTAAATGCTGACGACAGATAATGATGTCATCAGTGTCATACAGGGGAGGGTGAGTTAGACATCCTGTACGAATCTTCATCAGAGACTTCTGCAAGAGTTTAAGAGTAATCATAGATTACGCAATCAAGATACAAGGTCACAGATTAGTACTGTAAAGGAAATGGTTCACATGAATCACTTAAACAAAGAAGACAGGACTTTGATTATTGAATACTGCATTGTGTATCATGGTGTATTTTACCTGCCTGGGGATATAACAACATACAATGAGACAGTTAAGCACAAAATTAAGTTGAAACCAGCGGTGCAAGAAAAAAATGATAAATATCTGGTTGTATAAACTATGAGAGGTCCAAAAGGAAGCCCTCTGAAATGAAATGGATGTGATGATAGGGAGGATGATGATATGCTGAGCACAAGTGGGTGGAATTTTCTGTTACTGATGATCCCAAAGACATAGACACATTTCAGGTAAACAAAAGTTGAGAAATGTTGCAGACTACCAGATACTAAATGACATCTGTATTAATACTGTATTTCCACTAATCCGTATTGGTTACCAATGGAAATAACCGACAGTGCAGACACTTTTCTGAGACTGGTGAACACAGTACTACCAGATTTCATGTACACAAGATCGTTGTATATTTCGATTTATGTGGTCATGTCTGGAGCTACTTTAGAAGAGCATAAATAATACCAGATTTGGAGAAGTGTTTGAGAGGTTCTTACTGCACAATTTAAAATTACAGGTTGACAAGTATGAGTTCCTATGGAAAAAGTAACTTACTTACCTCAAGTAATTATGATAGGATTAAAACCTAAGCAACAGAAGATGAGTGCAATAAAAGAGCATCCAAGACCCAGTAACAAGAAGTAATTGAAGAGCTTTCGAAAGAATGTGTCATTTTATTATCACTGTTTCATCAAGGACTTCAGTCAGATAGTGAAGCTGTCAAATGAATTACAGAAGAAAGAAGTAAACTATGAGTGGTCAACTCAGCTAGAACGAGCTTTCCAGGAACTAACGGAGAAAATTGTTAGCCTTCTGATCTTACTGTAGCCCAATTTTATGAGGCAGTTTGTAATTATAACAGACACTAGCAAGGCATCGAACTGTGCCTTACTGAGTCAAAGAGACTTAGGAAAGGCTTTACCTTTGTGTCCAGAATGTTCAAGTGTGCCGGAGAGAGGATGTATTACAATCAAGTGAGAGCTCCTAGCCACAGTGTGGGCCGTACAACAGTACCAATATTATGTGCATGGAAGAAAACTTGCTGTATGTACTGATCAAAAACCCTTGAAATGACTGGTGCACAAAATAAACTGATCTGTCATCAAGATTAATGAAATTCAGGATTAAACTGGGAGAATATGACTGTGATAACATACAAAAGGGGATCGCACAACACAGTAGCAGATGGATTGTCAGGCTTACAAGGAGGGCCAGCTGCAGTCATTAGGAATGTGGAAGAGATTGAGAGAGGAAGAATAAAGCCCAATTCACACTGGCCCTCACGGCATGATCATGTACAGGTGGATTCACACTGTCTGACATGTCACATGAATTCAAAACATGTGATCTTAATTCTCACGGCTGTCATCTACTGTTTTTGGTGGGAATTGCAGTCTTTGCAAGATGATTCTTTTGGAATATGATTCTTAACTGATTTTATGAGCGAAATGAACATACAAAACACGTTAACTTATGTATGTTAATAATGGAGTTCACATTTGTACGTAAATGAAATTTAGTGGACTCAAATAGTTTGCAGCTTGTAGAGATGGCTTGTATATTAGAGAAAAAAGACGGAAGTGCAACATGATGTGAAAAAGTTTGGGTGCAATAAAAGTTTGGGTCCAAACAATGCATTTTATAAATATTTTTGAAATTTGGGCACCAATTTTATCAGTTGTTACGTCAAACTGCAACCAGAATTACTAAAAGGAACACATTGATATGAGCTGCCATTACACCCTATGAGAAATTGGTTTGTTTAGGGCTAAGTTCAGTTGCCACTCCAGTGCACATTTTTTGTGTGACAGCCATATCTCCCTCTATACTTTTTCCTTCAAGATTTGTGTATATCCTTTACATCTTGTATTTGGCTTTTAGTACTTCAAGTAATAGGTTGATTAATGAAACTGCATCAATGATGACCACTGATGCTTGCAAAACTGTTTCACACACAATCCTGAGAGCTACTTAACAAATATTTAAGAAGACAACTCTAATGTATCATTTGATGCATACTTCACAAATAAGCATGTTGCCATTGTTGCAATGTGTAAAGGGTTCAGTCCATTTCTTTATCAAACTTTACAAAAGAATGACAACATACAAATAAATTCCACTTACTAATAAATCTGATTCTACCCAAAGTGCCTTTTGAACTTCAAGTTGCCACCATACTGCAATCCATTTCATTACAAAACATTAAATATCGTACTGGTATGTACAAAAATTCAACCCAGGAAATAGTAAGTAATTTGGTACGACCATGTCATATTTCGCATTGCTACCTCACTGCTTCAATTAATCTTCTGTCATTCAGTATGAACTTATAAATTTTAACAAAAGAAATAACAAAATTAAACAATTTATAACATATAACAAAAGTAATGACTTCAAATAACCACTGATATCAACCATGAAAAACATGACAAAACGAAGTATGGAGATGAGTGCATGGCTGTGTGCTGGGAGGAAACGAGCTTTGAGGTCACGTGATCAACAATGGTTGATGACGTCAGCATCCAAACTTTCTTCCTCAGAAACCTTGACAGTGCTGTGATGACCAGAGTGGATGCTGCGATTTGAAATGTACCTCAGAATGTTTTGACAGGACGTGACATTACAGCCTATGTGAACTGGCCTTAAAGTGACCAGTACGAAGTGATTACTGAAGAGGAAAAATGAGCCATCCTTAAGAAATTTCATGATTTGCAAATTGGTGGATACCAAGGAATCAGCCAGGCATACAACTGGCTTAAAGGGTACAGAACATGAAGAAGTTTGAAGAAAGATATAGTGGAGTGCATTTGAAGTTGCGAGAGAAGTGTGAAAAACTAGATTATGCACAATAAGGTAAAGAGCACTTATTGCTGACTGAAATACCTAACCAGGTGTCTGCTCATTGTGATATAGACATAGTTGGATTCCTTCAGATAACAGAGAAAGGGAACAGATACATCTTAACATTTCTGGATGCCCTCGCAAAATTTGTGGTAGCAAAGCTTATGGTACAACATGATGGTGACAATAGTGCACATCTTAGTACACAGAATAATTTGCAATTAGGTATAACATCACTACTATTGAGTGACCCAGGATCAATAATGTCCTAAGTAACATCTTAAAGAGAAGTTTGTCATTTACAAGGCGTGGAGGTCGAAAAGTTTCTAGCCTAACAAATGAAAAATGACAGAAATTTCATAATACCAATTTATTTTTCAATGTAATACCTACGTACACTAATACATTTGTGGGCACACTCAGATAACTTCTGAAAACCATTCAAATAAAAGATCTTCCTTCGATTTCGAGTCCCACGAAGTGATCACACCATCAATCATGGGATCATCATTGTCAAATCGTCATGCTTTGATATCTTTTTCTAGGTTTGAAAAAAGAAAAATGTCTGATAGAGCCAAATCTGGAGCTTATGGTGGATGACATAAAAACTGGAACCCACAGTTGTGCAGAATTTCCAGTGTTGCGAAGGCTTTGTGGGGGGTGCAATAGTATGATGCATTGATAGTTAGCCCTCTTGCAAGTAATCCACCAAAACTATCCCTTCCGCATCCCAGAAGACCGATGTCACCACATTACTGGCTGATTTTTGCATCCAGAATTTTTTTGGGGTAGGGGATGAAGGCTTTTTCCATTGTTGTGACCTGTTTCGCCTCAGGACCAAAGTTGTGAACCCATATTTCATCCACTGTCACATACCTTGCAAGAAAGCTGTCTTCATCCGCTTCAAATTGGTGGACGATTTCTTCACAACACTGCTCATGCTCCTGTCACTGATCTGTATTCAAGTCTTTCCGCCCCACCAAGATGAAACTTTCCGCATTCCCAAAATATACACAACCATGTCATGAGCACGCTGATTGGAGATTCCAAATGTGGTTTCAACGTGCTGCAATGTTGTTCAATGATCCTGCCAAATCATATCGTGAATTGCAGTCACTGTTTCATCAGTGGCAACGGTGACAGGCCTTCTGCTCCTTGGTGCATCCTCCACATTTATTCTTCCAAAGTCAGACACTCAATTTTTCACTGATGCATAAAATGGAGCAGTGTCCTTAAGTGTATTCTACATGTCCTCTGCAATTTCCTTCGGCATGATTCCCTTCAACTGAAGATATTCAATCACAGCACAGTTCTTGATTCTCCTGATATTCACCATCTTGCTTACACTACAGTATACAACGCATCTTAGCAGCAAAAGAAACAAAGCTGGAGCTGAGAAATCTGACTTGCATACCCACAAAAGGTCACCATAAAAGTAGATGATGGTGTTTGTGCGAGACATTACAGTGCCTATATCAGGATAGAAACTTTTCAACCACCCCTCATATTACAGATTAAATCATCTCAATCACATGCATACCGTCTGCAAACAAATGTAGCATTTGAAAGATTGCATTGAACACTAACAGAATATCTACACTTATGTTGGAACAAAACAGGAAAACTGGGATGAATAGTTGCATTTTGTCGCTTTTGTATATAACACCACACTGGGTTCACTCTATTTGAATTATTTTTTTGGAGAATATGCAACGTACCTGGGATCCTACAGTGTGTGGTTGCAAGTTAATTCGCGATAAGAATTATTGCAGTAAGCTACACTGCAGTACCGCCTGCAGTATTGGAGCCATCGGCTGTGAAGGATACAGAAAGTTGTGTCTTAGCGATGAGTCAATCGCACCTGTCGCTAATGCTAGCCATGAGATACTGTATCTGCATCACTGCAAGCGACTGTATTTTCATGCCACCTATGAACCTAAATAAACTATATTAAATATTATTCAATCATTTGCAAAATCGGTACACTACCTTTCGTTATTCACGAGAAGATTGTATAAATATTTCAACCCTTTAACTATCATAGTTATGGAGATACAAAACATTACTTAAAAAGACAAAAACCAACATGTAGGGAATTAAATTCAGTTAGGTATTATAACAGTTTACCTTTTGTTATCATTTGAAAACATAACCAGAACCCTCAATGGGAAGAATTATTTAATTTAGATTTTAATTTAAAAACCTTAACTACTCTTCATTTTCGTAATATAAAAATCAGATAAAATTATTATTTGTGTGTTATGTTATTGTGGGAATAAATGAAAGTAAATGTGTTTATGAGAAACATACGTTAAATTTCAAGATTAATTTTATGTAATGCATTATGCAATCATAGCATGGGAAAAATGTTTGACCCACATTGCTGATGACATATGTCTAAGTGTACTTGCTTTTATAAGGAGTGTGGGCTTTCAAAAAATATAAAATGAAATGATGGTGGCCCTCAACCATGTACCCACTTCCTCAGAGCTGAAATATTAAAAGTTTTGGCTGGTTTTCTTGTCTAGGAGCTGGGATACATAGTTGCCATATTACAGGACTAATACTGCTGAGTCTACAGTATACGATAAAAATACAAACATGAATCAAATGGTCGAAGGTTTCTATCACTCGATAATTGCGAATTATGAATGCAACATATAAATTTATAAATGAAAGATTGCAATTAAATAAAATCTGCAGGTACTATTTTAATGACTTTAAATGATGAGTGTGGTAGCAGAAATACCTTGAAGACTGCCCTTTCTTACTGTAAAACACTTATTGGTGTCAATGTTCCAGCAACTAAATAAAATATAAGTTGAATAACAGTGAAACAATAGATTCCTACTTCACGTAATTAGTTATGAACAACAACACAGCTTGCGAGATATTCACATCCAAACGCACACTACGTCTTCACTGTAGAAGCCACGGAAATCTCACAAGTGCACAAGTCGGCACTGTAAAGTATTTCTACCTGGCACGACCACGCACAAACCGCTCCACACTCTCCAAGACTCTGCCGCGACCCAGCGTCCATTGCACCGTCACATCCAGCACTTTCCGTGTCTTGTCTCATCCTCTCCAGAACTACCGCACTGCTCATAACTACCTTGTGTCCTCTCCGGAGATGATTTCTGTGATTGATTAGAGTGCTCCCGCCATGTCTTCAAGCCAATGGCCACTCACAAACATAATGAAACATACGAAATACTGGAGTTACATTTGTATCTTGAAATTAAATAAATATTCCTATGGCTGGACCATAAACACGCTCTAACACACATTATTAGATATATAAACATATATCAAAGAAATAGAACAAAATGTAGGTCAGTAGCCTAATGTCTCTGTGCTTTCTAAAACACAGTAAATATTTAACCTATTTCTTCATGAATAGTATATATAGGAGACAAACATAGACATAGATGAGCAAGTATATTTATAAGCATGCTGCTACCGTTTTTTCATGTAGCTGTGGAGAACTTATGGCCGGACGCGATTGTTAGTAATCGGCCACTTTGACCTCATATAACTCATGTACTATTCACGTTACATGGCTGTAATTTATACCAATTTAGGTTTACACTAATAGCTTTCTAAAGACATGTCAATCGACGAAATTGGATGAAGCGTTTACATTTTGGAAATTCATTGCTGGGTGTTCCTTGTCTAATTTACAGTCATATACTTAACTTTAAACTAATAAAGATATTGAAAATCTGATTACACCATCTGAATCATCATGCAAATAATGGTATTGTACATGTTTCTTTTTGAGGTATCATGATTCCTCTGGATACGTTCACAAAGTCCGCCATCTTTGGCACTCACAGCATAGAAATCTCCTCCATCAACACAAAGCACCATCCTCGTCACAGTGTCAACATGGAATTGCCAGCCACATGACCGCTGGACTCCTCTTGCTTCGGCCAACGTCCGTCACCAAATGTTTGGCCTGCCGAGCAGCCCCCACCTGCCAGGAGTCCTGTGCGGCAAGCCCAACTCCAAACTAGAGCTCTGCATTTCGATGAAAACAACCGCTCGAGCATTTCCCGTTTCGTGCCGCTGCTCGACGACTGGGAAAGGCCCACGCTGCGATACGGCTGTGGCCGTCTAATGCGCCATGTGGCCGGTTGTCATCCACCTCTCGTTTATCGGTTGGAGTGTCGAGCACTGCCGGGCGCTCGAGCGTACTCACAATCTCGGCCGGTGACAGTACAACCGCCGCGCGCTCTACAGTGCCGAATCGCATTAGAAACCGTGTGTAAACGCAGTTGACGACCTGGTTTTGAGCAGCGCAGACAGCGTTTTGGATAAATCAAGTATAGGTCGTAAACGTTCCATTCATGAAACGAAGAGAAGTATTATGGAGAGAATTAGGAGCGGCTCATTACTCCTGAAGAAGAAAGATATGTCGGAAGAGGAGGCGAAAAGTGAAGCTTGGAAATCGTTTGCACTTGTAGTTGATCCTGTCACGCAGGCTTCTGCTGGTTTCGTGCAATGTACCATATGCGATACCATACTTTCGTACCAGTCAAGCACAACAGGTATGCTTCGGCACTACAAAAGTAAGTGCGGAGCAGAAGTCCACCGGCCACTTGCAGTACCAAGTAGCATAAAGAAAGTTGTTGTTGATAGGTTGGTCGATATGAGTGGAATAGATTTGCTACCGTTAAATACTTGTAGTAAGATTGGCTTCAAGATTTATTCGCAGGAGCTCATCAATGTTGGCGCCACTTACGGCAAAGTCAGTATAGAAGATGTTCTTCCGCACCCTACAACTGTATCGCGGCATATTAAAGAAAAGGCAGACAGAATACGGGTGACAATGGTGCCCAAGCTAATATGTGCCTTAAAGAACAAAATGTGCGCTTTAGACGCTGATCTGTGGTCTGATAACTACAAGAAGAGAAATTTTTTGACTGTGACGTCGCATTATGTGAATGATGAGTGGCAGCTGGAAATGCTTGTTTTGATAACAACCGAGTTTCCGGACGTACCTAAGACAGGAGAGAACATACGGCACGAAATCGAAGAGCGGATGCTTGAGTTAGGAATTAACGAGAATGATCTTACGAAATGTTACTTTGTCACCGACCAAGGAGCTGATATGAAGAAGGCACTTGAATCTTACGACCGTTTGCCTTGCTTTGATCACTGCTTGATGACTGCGCTTCGTCACACATTTCAAGAGACGTTTTTAGAAGACGAAGCCCCTGAAATCCTGTCGTGTCTACTATCAGCAAGAGCTATAGTAGGCTATTTGAAGAGATCAGATCACTCGGGGCGTCTGCGGCACTGTGTGAAGCAAGAAGCTGTAACTCGGTGGAACAATATACTGTTAATTCTCAATTCCATCATAAGTCAAATCGACGATATTCGAGATCTACTAGAATCCCGGGGGCAATCGACACTCTTAGAAACCTTCCAAGAAAGGTGCGTACGAGACGTTGTCGCTTTTCTAACCCCCTTTAAAGAAGCGAGTTTGGATTTGGAAACTGCAAAGATAACAACGCTGGAACGTGTGCTGCCGTGCTACAAGAGTCTGTTACATCATTGTGAACCAATAGACAGTGACAACGAGGTAAGAACACTTTCTACAGGTTACGATCCTTTGTTGAATTATCAGAGTGCAGTTATATATGTTGGGTTTGCTTTTCAGCTCATGGCGAAAATAAAAAGGAGAGCTGCATACTTTATCACAGAGAAGTGCAAAATTGAGTCTATCCATTATGCTGCCACGTTCTATGGCCATCACGGCGTCATTTGAAGAAACTTACAGCAGACGAAAATCAAGCCGCGTATGCTGAAGTTCGACGATTGTACTTGGAACTGCCCGTAAATGGGAAGGTTCATTCACTGAAACCAATTAGTAAACGAATGTTTGTTTGTCTAATCTGCCATCTTTCGTTAGATCAACATTTATTACGTCTACAATGTGATATTTGGGAAAGGTTTAGCAGCTTAAACATTCCACAATGCGTTTTGATATAATTTGTGCGATATATATAAAATGTCACCGTAAATATAGTCGTTTAGTAACCAGTAATTCTAACTACGGTGTATACATATTTGAAGGCGACAGGAATATCTTACGGATGTTTTCATTCATGTTTAGAGTCCATTCAAGCAAACAGTGACCAAGTTCTTCCCATGAAAAGGTCCAGGATGGACTGGAGTTCGGATGAGGACGACGAAGACGGACACACAGTTATTATCAGTGAACTCGACAGGTACCTTTCGCTCTCCAAATCCGACTGTAGCTGTGCCGAAGGACAAATTGTGCAGTGGTGGAAAACGCACGGGTGGTTATTTCCAAGGCTGTCGGTAGTAACCAGAAGAGTTCTCTGTATTCCTGCCACTAGTGCTGCCAGCGAGAGAAATTTTAGCCAGGCCGGTCACCTGCTGTCCAGCAAAAGATCGTGCCTGGTATCAGACAAGGTGGATGATCTCTTATTGATCCATCACAATTACGTAAGTATTCACAACATACCACGTAATCACAAGAAAGGAAACATTCCTCAAACTCTATAAATGTATAATTCCACTTTCATTGACTTCACAGGAAGAAGTTCAAACCGCCAGCTGTAGTAATAGCTCCAGGAACACAAATGACGCCTGTGTATCAGGGAGCACCAATGACGAAAAACGAATTGTATAGTCATGATTCACTTTTAACGTTTTTACAGGTCATAATTTGTTCAGAAATTAACGTTTGTGCAACAAAATTTCGTATTACTTTTAACTCCGTCATCCCTTCCCGATCCTGGATTCAATATTAGTACAACGTATACGTGGCCGAGTTTGGAGATAGGCTACACATAGTCGATGATTAGACTACTGTGTTCCCGTTTGTCTACCGAACGACACAAAATACTAAATACAGACATTACTATTTTTAACGTTGCAATTACTGGAATACATGATAACCTCAACGGCGAAACTCCAGTAGTCTGCAACATATTAACAAACATCAAATGTAACATATACAAGTGTATTATTTAGGTCATAGAACTGGTAGTAAACAACGAAAGACATTTGTTAAAGTAATAAGTGAGTGGTTAATGTGAAGCTGTGGCCTCTGATCTCAAGGAGTGTGACGAAGCGCGGCTCGCTGGCACTGAGTCCACCGGTTACTGGCGACCGGCCGAGCGTTTGGCGCACTCGGCCGAGCGCTGGCGATCGGCTGCCCACAGCCGGCTGAAGAGGACGCTCGGCCGCATACTCTCGAGAGCCAGAGGGCCGAGCGGGACTCGCCGGTAAAAATCGGAGATAATGCAGACCTCTACTCCAAACATATAATATTTCCAGGGTGCCACAACTCGCCTGTTACCTCACAGGAAGCAGCCAGAATATTGGTATAAAGTAAAATCAATTTCTAAATTTATTTCAAGATTACTTTTCTTTTTGTTGGTTTGATTAAATCTTATGTTAGTGTTTGCATGTTGGAACGATGCAGATGCATCTGTGAATAGTGATTGGCGCAGGCCAGTTTTGGCACCAAAATGATCAGCCAATCAGAGTTAAGCAGTACCCGCACACTGCTAGATAGATATGCTGTGGAAGAAACAGCATCTGGGGAGTTGCTAATTAGCTATTGGAAATGCAGGTCATGTTGAACATTTCAGTCTGTATTATGTGTAAAATGAAGAAGTAATTGGTTTCCCGTGTCCAGATTGTGTTGCCATGAAAGCAGTTGCATTTGCGGACAGATTGGTGAAAGTTGGAAGTTTTGCAATTGTTTTGATGGAAAAATAACCACGTGTGAACTTTTGGCCTGTGTGTAAATTTTGCGTGGCATGTTTTGTATTCATATATACAATATTTGGCGAGCAGTTTCTGTTAAAGAAATCCACTGAAAAGGATTGAGAGTGAAACTCACTATTAGTAGCAGAACTGTAACTGTGAAATCGTGTAATTATTCAGGTCAGACTTATGTATATTTCTTGCTGCTTTGCGTGTGATCTGGGTTGTGTGAACTGTTAACTGAGAACAGTGATCTTGTTAGTTAAGTACAGTTGGACTTGATGGCAGACTTTTTTTTCATTTGAGCTAAAGGAAATAAAAAGACTTGTATCAGAATTTTTGACATTTTACTAAAAGAATGCAGCAACCATCTTCCGCCCAAAATTTATTATAACATATTTACAGGGTAGTTGGCTACTAGAGTTACGCAGACTTTGCTATGCAAGTATCAGAGACGTTTTCATCAACGCGGCTTTTACGCCGTCTGAACAGTACATACATATGCAGAGAACAGAGATGGGGAGCTGTCGCCATACTGAGGAAGGTGGAACATTTGCAGTGAACACTACGACGAATGAGCAAACAACTCTATTATAACCCGCCTTGCCGCAATTGGTGTATTGGCCGGGAAAAACAAGAGTACAGTTCAGATGTGTAGGAACTTTATAAAGGCAGCAGTGTCAAGTGAGCTCGGGAAGTATTCACACGTGTGGGTAAAGGAACTATAGTAAGACAATAGGCGTGAGTGAAATGAACTTTCGTCAGGAAACGGCAATAAGTGGAATGAGGTGGCAGGCTACGTCTGCAACTGCTGAACTTCGAGAGGCGGCATTCTACAGTAGCAGCCAGGCGGATGGAGCAGTTGGCCAGCAGTTGGCTGGCACGTAAACTGGATCGATGGAAGCAGGGCCTGGTGTACGGACCTGCTGTTTCATCTCACCGTACAGTCAGCTGGACAAGGCAAAAGATAAGTAGTGTTCTACTAAGAGTTTCGGGTGTGTGTGCCAAGAAACTTTGCAAAATGGCTGAAAATGATTAAGAGACAATAGACGAGAAACTGAAGTTAGATTTAGGTAATGTAAATTACGAAAATGACTCCATGATAGGTAATTTCAGTTTTGATGTATCACAAACAGAGGACAGTGGTTTACCTGAGTATAGGTCATGTAACTATGGTGTAGATAATGAACTGAGCACGGTGGAAGCCGATGCTAAATACTTACCTGTAACTGTAAAAGAAATAGAGCAGGAACCAGTATCAGTGGCTTGTGAACCAAGAGAGAGTGTTTCAGATATGTTAGTAAATATTCTAAAGAATATGAATCACATGAATATTAATTTGAGGAAATGGGTAGTGAAATTAAAACATCATTAAGTTCCAACGTTGACACTAAAATTGATACATTGGGTACTGATATGGAAACCAAAATAAATAAATGAGGTATTGATATGGGTACCAAAATGAATAAAATGGGTTCAGATATAAAAACGTCCTTAAGTTCTGAAATAAATGAGTCACATACTGAAGTTGATCAGGGGTTTACTAACTTGTCAACAGAAATGAAAGCTAGGATGGAAGATAAAATTTCGAATTTCAGTGATACTTCGGAAAAATGATATGACTTTTTTCAGTAAAAATATGAAATTAATCAGATAAAACAAGAATGTAACCAGGCTGTTGTAACAGCAAAAGATGAATTGACTGTTCAGATTAAGCAAGTTGCTGAGGTTAGCAAACAATTGGAAGAGCAAGTAAATTCAGAACTAAATGAAGTTCATGTACAGGTTCAGAATATAGAAAAACACTGTAAGGATAGCCATGTTGCATTAGAAAGTCAAGTTAAAGATGGAAAAGATGTCTGTGCTAAGTTTGGTATGCAAGTGGCTAGTAACATTACTAACACAGAAACTAATACCAGCACTTCAGTACCAGTGTGAATGAGGAATTGGGTGAGCATGACGGTAGACTAATGCCAGTAGAGCAAAATGTTAACAACCATAGTGGCTGTGTAGTAACTAATGGTGTAGTAGAATCATCTGAAATTGCTTATGTAACACATTGCCAATTTTTTAGATTTGAGCATAGTAAAAATGTTCATCTAAAGGAATTTTGGAGTGATTTTGAGGATTCTTTGCCTAAATCTTGGAATGGTAAGCAAAAGGTAGGACTCATTATTTCAAATTTTATGGGAGAGGCAAAAATTTGGGGAAGCTTGCCTCAGATAAATATGACCGATTAGTGAAGTTCAAACAGGCTTTTTTCGATGAGTATTGGGGAAAAAGAAAACAAATGGAGGTTTTGAATAAATTCTGGTCAGGGGAGAAGTATGATCCTAATAAGGAAAGTGATAAAATATTTGTACAAAAGTGGGTTATGACTTTGTCATACTTGAATTCTAAAGTGGAAATGGAGCAAATAATTATGGGAATCAAAAACAAGATGCCACTGTATTGGAGGAACAAAATTAATTTCTGCACCTAGGGATGACGTTGACCAGTTTGTTCAC
Organism: Schistocerca nitens; assembly: GCF_023898315.1. Lineage (NCBI taxonomy): Eukaryota > Metazoa > Arthropoda > Insecta > Orthoptera > Acrididae > Schistocerca > Schistocerca nitens. Next base: position 498,072,477 of record NC_064616.1, read on the forward strand.
TATTTGGAAAGAGTTGAGAACCTTTCGAAAGAGGAAGAGAGTGCTATGAGAGATTATAGGCCTCCCACTAGACCCAGAGCTGAAGTTAATGTAAACAGGATTGGCATGCAGCGAGCGAACAATTATAGAGGTAGAGGTCGAGGGAGAGGAGGTACTGTTATGAGCCTGTTCAACAACCGAGCTCGGTACTTTGACTGCCGTCAGCTGCAGTCTGGTGACATAACAGATAGGCGCAGCCTGCTCGCTGTCAGGAACGTCAGATGCAACGACAGCGTACAGGAGGGAAACAAATAGCAGTTTGTAATAACGCTAGCATTTGCAGACTGAAACAGTACAAATTAAACCCACTAGTGACACCCTTTGTAAAGAAGGTACCTAATAAACAGCATGGGGGTAGCATGATAGAAAACAGTAGGGCAAAGGAAAGTGACACTGCAATGAAGTTTGTTTATTGAGGAAATGAGATAGCATCTGGTGAAATAAACAATGAAAATAGAGATCGCAGGAACCATGGTAGTGAGGAACCTGGTATAGAAAGTGAAGACTTAGATCAGGAGGTGGGGGTCAATCAGCACTGCAAAACAGATGAGAGGCCTACCAGAGATGGTGGAAGTAGCATTATTATCGGGGATACAATTGTGGAAGTACCCAAGGAAGAGTATAATAGAGCATAGGAGGTTGTGAATAGGCTGAATCAAGTAATTTCAGAGAGTGAGGAAGAGGGGTCAGAAGAACAGGAAGAAGTAAATGATTTTGAAAATTCTGACAACACCTTGGAGAGGGTTGCGGAACTAGAGGTTATAAAAGAGGGCGAGAAGCTAGAGAAATATTTTGATTTATCAATAGTGGACAGGACAGTTAAAGCTGCCACTACTAATAAAGTAAAAGAGGACCCAGTTAAGGTATGTGTACATTCCACAGAAGGGGTAGGTTTTGACAGGTGTGAACTAGTGCAGGATTTACTAGATGAACCTGAGTCTGTAGTCAGAAAATAATATATTGGACAACCTATAATTGAAGTGATAGTGTTTAAAGAAAAGGTTCCTTGTTTTATAGATAGTGGTTTTGAGGTGTGTGCAGTGTCACAAAATTTGTAAATGCTCTACCTGAAAGTAAAGTAGTAGTAATCATGCCAGTGACTGGATTAAAAGTTATTGTGGCTACGGCAAAAAGTAAAAAGGTAGTTAGACACGAGATTATGTTACCGATCACCTTAGGTGGGGTGCAAATAGAACAAAACTTTTTGATCATTAATGGACTAAGTGTGTAAATGTTAGTAGGGGCCAATTTCTTGACTAAATACAAAGGCTGGATTAATTTTGGAACTAATGATGCGATGATTAGGATAAATGGAAAACTGGTAACTATTCCTTTCATGGGCAAAGGCACAATGTCAATGATTTGAGGATGAAAAACATACAGAAGGACGATGGGGAAAACAGTAACTAGGTGGCCTCAGAGGGTGTTGCAACCTATGCAATGCTATTTCATTTTCCTTTCATGTTGTCAATCTTCCTCTTCTGACATTCTGAGCTGAATCTATTACCTTTAATTTTCTTTGCCATCAGTGTAAATAGTGTACCTAATATAGTACAAGAGTGGAGAGGCAGGAGAAAGGCAGTGTTTTGGCAGAGAATTAAAACACTAACCAGAATGAATGAGGAGTGGAAATGGGAGAAAAAGAATCCAGTAACATAACTATGTGACAGATGATTAGTTTTTCAGAAATCTGTGACCTGTAAAGATGTTGTAAGAAATGCGTTCAAGGCAAGAGAGAATTGCCTACTAAATAAGTAAATTAAGTTGTACAAAGGTGTGTTGTAGAGTTATAGAGGAGGGCTTAAATGGATTCTAGTAATTTTAATAATGTGTATTCTCTTTGAATTTTGGTATGTGAGATATAATGAAGAGCCACAGTAGTTGGCTAGTGTAGAAGGTGTATTTACAGAGCCACAGAAGTTGGCAGGAGTCATGTTCAAATGTTTCTATAGAGTATGTATCCTTTGTGTATAATAGTATGTAGGGTGTGCTTCAGAGCTATTGAAGATGGCTAGAATAATTTTCAGTAATTTTACAAAATTGTTTCTCTTTTTGTAAGGTGTCTATGAAGGTGTTGCAGAGACGCAGAGGGAGGTCAGAATGAATTTCAGGGTGTTTAATGATTTTGTATTCTCTTATATGATGTGTAATGATGTTTAGCAGAGCAACTGGAGGTGGCAGAAATTTATTTTCAATGTATTTAATGATGTTGTATTTCTTTATGTATAGAATAGCTTATTTTATGTAAAGTTATGGGGCTTAATCAGTAACTGTAGAAGAATTTGTTTGCTGAGAGAATAAGTTCAGAAAAATAATATTTGTGGATTTTTTTTATCAGCAATATTTGTAACAGTAGCTTGCTTATGATTAAAAGGAATTTGGAAAAATAATTTATTGGTAGTACTAATTTTGGGTACTGGTTTTTTTTTCTTTTTTGGGGAAACAGCTAATTCACTTTTTACTGAGAGGATTAATATGAAAATGTAACTACAGGAAAGTTTGGAACAATTTTCAAAAAAAAAAAAAAAAAAAAAAAATTCTTTGGAAGAGTTTTACTTTTGAATTTGAGAAAAGATTAAAAAAAGTGTTTACTATGATAAATGTATGTGTTAGGCTAGGAAGTAAATATTAAGAATGGACATTTAGACATCCTGTATTTTGCAGGTACGAAAAAAAAAAAAAAAATAACAAACCCAATACGAGACTGTGAGTAACTTTATGTGAAACAGAGCTGAACGCTGTATCTTAGTGACGAGCCATGATGTGAGCCATATGTAAGTGTTGAATAGAAGTGATCCGAACCCATTTTATTCAACGGAGACAGTTGTCAGAACCCCAACATGTTGTCAGAGAACTGTTAGGTAAAAAGATGACCCCCATATCAAAGTGAAAATGTTGTTAGAATTTAGAGACAACCCCCATATCGAAGCGAATATTTTGTTAGAGTTCATGAACGCCATGTGGAGCGAATTGAAAAAAAAGAAAGAAAAAAGTAATATTGTAGGAAATATTGAGATAGGAAAGGACACCCTCCACAGTGCCAAAATTATATTTGTAGTGAATTCTTTGGACACCGATAAAGTGGAGTGTTAATGAATTGTTTTTGCTTAAAGTCAATGAGAAAGATAGAGAGCTTTTTGTTCTGAGAAAATTGTAATTTCAAGAAGAGTACAATGTAAATATTTTGCTAATTCAGTTTTGAGAAAAAAAAAATTCAAGAATATAATTTTGTGAGAAAAATGAGATTTTGGAAAAAGATGGAAATTTTTCCTAAATTAATTTGAATGAATGCCATCAAGTCCTAGCCCTTGACATTTAATGTAATTATGTATAATGTTGTAACATAATTTTAGATATTTTGTTTATCTAACAAAGACTTCAGTTAAAAATAGATTTTAGTAGGAACAATTTAGAATTGACAGTGTTGGTGTAGTTAACGAAATCATTACTAAAATACTCGTCTGCAATAAGAACCATAAAACATGCTCAGGAGAAATTTTATGTTCTTATGGGGTGCGTGATGTCACAAGTTAATGCTCAATAACAATTATTGCAGTAAGCTACAGTGGAGTACCTCGTGCAGTACTGGAGCCATTGGCTGTGAAGGAGATGGCAAGTTGTATCTTAGGGATGAGTCATTTGCCCCTGTCACTAATGCCAGCCGTGAGATACAGTACCCGTGTCACTTCGAGCGACTGAATATTCATGCCCCCTATGAACCTAAATAAACTATATTAAATATTATTCAATCACTTTCAAAATCAGTACATTACCTTCTGTTATTCAGGAGAAGACTGTAAAACTCTTTAACTATCACAGTTTCAGAGACAGAAAAAAATTACTTAAAAAGTAAAATACTGACACTTATGGAATTAAATTTAGTTATGAACTATAACAGTTCACCTTTTGTTATCATCTGAAAACATAACCGGAACTCTCAATTGGCAGAATTATTTAATTTAGATTTTAGTTTAAAAACTTTAACTACTTTTCATTTTTGTAATATAAGAATCAGATAAAATTATTATTTGTGTCTTATGTTAGTGTAGGAATAAATGAGAGTAAATGTGAGACTGTATGAGACACGTAAGTTAAATTTCAAGATTAATTTTATGTAATGCATTATGCAATCATAGCATGGGAAAGATGTTTGTACCCACATTATTAATGGCGTACGACTAAGTGTATTTGCTTTTGTAAGGAGGCAGCCAGAATATCGGTTGGCTGGTTGGTTGGTTTGAAGGTTAAAGGGATCAAACTGCATAGGTCATCGGTCCCTTGTTTCATAAACACACAGAGCACAGTGAAAGCATCCATTAGTCATACGAAGCACAAAAGAAAAATTCCAGGGGAAGAAAAGCCCCAAGGTCAATAATAAAGCAACATGGAAAACAGAGCACAGCAACAAAAACAACAGAGAGAAGAAAGGCAGAAAGAATTAAAACTGTACAGCAGAGGATCGTGGCTGGCTGATCACGAAAATAAAAGGATGAGCCAGCCACTCTGCAACACGTTAAAACATCCAGTCTAAAAGATTAGGGTGGAGTCGAATGACAACACAAAACTAAGTAAAAGATACAGCACAAAAGAGGGTGATGCAAAAAATTATATGGATCTATAAAAGCCGCTTGCGTGAATAAATCTTAAAACCCGATCTGTCATAGAGACATTGTCACCTAAAAGAGATGATAAATCACCCTGGAGATTAAAAGTTCGCCTGAGGGCAGTTAAAAGAGGACAGTCCAACAATATATGGGCCACTGTCATGTTTGCACCACAACGACAATGAGGGGGGGTCCTCTCGACGCAGCAGATGGCCATGCGTCAGCCAATTGTGACCAATGCGGAGCCTACAGAGAACAACAGAATCCCTGCGAGAGGCCCACATGGAGGAACCCCACACAGTCGTGGTCTCCTTTACTCGCCGCAGCTTGTTGGGTGCAGACAGAGTGCGCCATTTGTCTCCCCACATACCAAAGACCCGACGGCGCAACACCGATCGGAGATCAGTTGCCGGGAGGCCGATCTCCAACATCAGTTTGCGGGTAGCTTCTTTGGCTAACTTGTCGGCGAGTTTGTTTCCCGCTATCCCAACGTGTCCCGGGGTCCATATGAACACCACTGAACGTCCACGCCGTTAAAGAGCATGAACGGACTCCTGGATGGCAACAACAATGGGATGGCATGGGTAGCACTGGTCAAGACCCTGCAGACTACTGAGAGAGTCACTGCAAATGACGGAGGACTCTCTAGTGCTGGTACAAAGATGCTCAAGGGCACGAAAAATGGCTGTCAGTTCTGCGGTGTAAACACTGCAGCCTTCCGGCAAGGAGCGCTGGTCGACACAGTCCGCATAAGCATAAGCGTATCCCACATGGCCATCAACCATTGAGCCATCGGTATAGAGAACCTCCGAGTCACGGTATGCGCCTAGGAGAGCAAGAAATTGGCGGCGCAAGACTGCAGGAGGAACTGAATCTTTTGGCCATCGGAAAAGTTCCAGCCGAAGCTGCGGCCGACGAATAAACCAAGGTGGTGTATGTGGGCGGACCTGGAAGGCAGATGGAAGAGGCAAAGACTCGAGTTCACGAAGGAGCGACCAAACACGGATCCCAATTGTATGGCCTGATCGCGGCCGCCGGTGTGGGATATGGACTGCCGCATTAGCGAAAAGGAGACGGTAGTTAGGGTGATGGGGCGAACAACGGACGTGTGCAGCATAGTTAGCTAACAGTTGTTGACGCCGAATGGAGGAACCCAAGCCTCAGCAAGTAGGCTATTAACAGGGCTGGTGCGGAATGCTCCTGTCGCCTGTCGAACCCCACAGTGGTGAACGGGGTCCAGCAGCTGCAACGCTGAGGGCGACGCCGAGCCATACGCCACACTCCCATAATCCAGTCGGGACAGCACGAGGGCTTTGTAGAGCTGCAGCAGCGTTGTACGAGCTGCACCCCAAGTTGTGTTGCTGGGGCAGCGGAGGGCATTCAGATGCTGCCAGCACTGACACTTGAGCTGACGAATATGTGGAAGCAAAGTAAGCCGGGCATCGAACAGCAATCCCAGAAAACGGTAAGTGTCAACAACCCTGAGCATGGCATCCTGAAGATAGAGCTCAGGGTGGGGATGGACAGTTTGACACCGACAAAAGTGCATAACACAAGTCTTCGCAGGAGAAAAGTGAAACCCATGGGCTAGGGCCCATGCCTGCGCCTTGCGTATGGCTCCCTGCAACCTACGTTCTGCAACACTAATGGTGGAGCCGTTCTAGCTTCTTCCAGGCCTCTTGGTAAGTTAAATGGTCCAGGGTCTTAATTTCTTGTATCTTCCACTCTCGTTGGTAGACTGCACAGTCTGGCGAGCAGGGAGAATGATGCTCCCCACAATTAACGCAGGTGGGAGGCGGAGCACATTGAGCATTCGGCTGTAAAGGTCCTCCACAATCACAACACGTGGGGCTGGCAGTGCATCTGGAGGACATATGTCCGAACTTCCAGCACTGGAAGCATCGCATAGGGGGCGGGACATAGGGCTTGACATCGCACCGGTAGATCATGACCTTGACCTTCTCAGGCAAGCATTCGCCCTCAAAGGCCAGGATGAAAGCACCGGTAGTGATCCTATTATCCTTCGGCCCCCTAAAGACACACTGAACAAAGTGTACGCCTCATCGCGCCAGGTTCTCCCTTAGCTCATCATCAGACTGCAGCAGAAGATCTTTATGAAAGATAATCCCCTGGACCAAATTTAAGGACTTATGGGGAGTGATGTTAACGGGGATGTCACCGAGCTTCTCACAGGTGAGTAATGCCCGTGACTGTGCAGATGAAGCTGCTTGTATCAGAATGGCCCCGCTCCTCATTTTGGAAAGAGACGGCACTTCCCCAAACTCATCTTCAAGATTGTGAACAAAGAAGAGAGGCTTAGTCCCCAAAAACGAATCCCCATCGGTTCTGCTGCACACAAGGTAACGCGGTGAATACGGCTCCCGTCTGTCCGCAGCCCTATGTTCCTCCCATGGCATGGCAAGGGAAGGGAACGAGTTGGGGTTATATGTCACAGCGTTAAATTCTATCTTGCCACGCTTAGAGACGTTGGTGGTCGTGCGACCACCGGATTGAGACTTCACCCGCTTCATTGCGGGGTATCCGCCCCGATGCCACCCACTCCGACCAGGGGCTCTCCCCAAGGGCGCCACCCAGCCACAGCAAAGGCCACCTGGCAGGATGGCCGTTGCCGCGAGTCCTGATGCCCCAGAGAGACGAGCATCTACTCCTTGGCTTACGTGGGGAGGTGGCAGCTCAGGCATCGGCAGTACGATCCCTGTGTTGTCAGGGGGCTACAACCTAGAGGGTACATGAAGACCCCACCACAACGGGCTGGCTACCATGCTGGATTTTGGGTGCCATGGGAACTCCATAGGTATCGTGGGTGCAGATGGTGACGCACTAATGGTGCAACTTACACAATCCATCAGGGGTGTATGCCCAAAATGAGGGAGGAAGGTGCAGTTACGATACCAAGACGATAAGGAGTGCCAAGGTCTTAGGGCACAGAGGACCGATGGTGCACCACGTAAGGTGTCCTTCCCCAAAAGGCTCATACTTCTGTTGAATTTAGAAAAATGGAGGTCAAACCCCAATGGGGACCATCACATTAAAGGCCGAAACAGTTGAGACTCCTTTTAGTCGCCTCTTACGACAGGCAGGTATACTGCGGGCCTATTCTTACCCCCAGACCCGCAGGGGGTCAGAATATCGGTATAAAGTAGAATCGATTTCTAAATTTATTTCAGGATCAATTTTCTTTTCGTTGGTTTTATTAAATGTTATATTAGTGTTTGCATGTTGGAATGACATAAATGCATCTGTGAATAGTGACTGACACAGGCCAGTTTTGGTGCGAGAATGATCTCAAACAATTCTTCTGATTGGCCAGCCAAAATGATGAGCTAATCAGAGGTAAGCATTTCCTGCACATTGCTAGATATATATGATGTGGAAGAAGCAGCATCTGGGGAGTTGCTAATCAGCTACTGGACGTTCAGGTCATGTTGAACGTTTCAGTCTGCATTACGAGTAAAATGAGGAAGTAATTGGTTTCCCACGTCCAGATTGTGTTGCCAGGAAAGCAGTTGCATTCGCGGACAGATTGGTGAAAGTTGGAAGTTTTGGAATTGTCTTGGAAAAATAACCACAAGTGAACTTTCGGCCTGAGCGTAAATTCCGCATGGCATGTTTTGTATTCATATAAGGAATATTTGGCGAGCAGTTTCTGTTAAAGAAATCCACTGAAAAGGATCGAGAGTGAAACTCACTATTAGTAGCAGAACTGTAACTGTGAAATCGTGTAATTATTCAGGTCGGACTTATGTATATTTCTGGCTGCTTTGCATGTGATCTGGATTGGTTGTTAACTGCGAACAGTGGTCTTGTTAGTTAAGTACATTTGGACTTGATGGCAGGTTTTTTCATTTGAGCTAAAGGAAATAAAAATACTTGTATTAGAATTCTGACATTTTACTAAAGGAATGAAGCAACCATCTTCCACCTGAAATTTAAGATATTTACAGGATAGCTGGGTACTAGAATTACGCGGACTTTGCTACGGATCGGTGACGTTTTCATCAATGTTGCTTTTACGCCGTCTGAACAGTACATAAGTATGCAGAGAACACGGATGGGGAGCTGTCACCGTACTGAGGTAGGTGGAACACTTGCAGTGAACAGTACGACGAACGAGCAAACAATATCTTATAATCCGCCCCGCCGCAAGTGCGATCTGGCAAAAATACAATACAGCTACAAGATTAGTTAAAGGAACTAAAGGAATGGATGAGTCAGTGGCCTTAAGCTGCAAGTAGTTCTAATAAACAATGTAAAGAGAAGGATGAGGAATACTACGATCACACAACCCCAACGAATTCAAGGTGGGAGACAAGGTAAGAACTCGTGGACCAAAGGTAGTACTACTATTAATGAATAAGTAGTTCGCAACAGTACATGTGAACAGTTTAAAGGATTTCCACCAACTTTAGACATCTGTTCTGAAATATTCAGAAGAACGTATATGCTAAATTCTATTTGAACACTGACTAAAGAGGGATTAACGTATAGTAATTGTATAAGTGTAGGTGAGCAAGACACTGATCAGTCCTTAGGTACAGGCCAGCACCCAGTCACTTTGGCTCTATTAGCCTCACCCTGGTAGCAGTAGCAAGCAGAAGGGATAGGACAGCATGTGCATGAATCCGAAAATAATTTAGGGTTTCATAAACGAATATCAGTAACTTAGAGATACGATTGGAAAAAACACATATTTCCATCAATGTGTTAGCAACCACCACCACCACCACCACCACCACCAATTGCAATCGTAGGAGTGATGATTAGACATCTCAGCTGCAGAATCCAGTGCTGAAAGTGTATAAAGGAGAAATGTTAGGACTGTGTGTGTGTGTGTGTGTGTGTGTGTGTGTGTGTGTGTATTGTGATCCAGCTCATGAGAAAATCTTACACGAAGTGCATCCCTAACACGAAATTATTCCTCATCCCAGTGTTTAGTCATCAGACACACAGGGTCACAGATAAATGATGGAGAAGGTGTGATTACTTACTGTACATATTTGTGTTACACAGATGTATTAAGTGTGTCAATTGAAAATCTATGTGGTGTATATTCATATGCAAAAATAAAAGAGAAACTCATGTATCCGTGTATGTATGTGTACATATCAATGTAACTTGTGTATGTGTAAAAATAAGAGTCTAAGATTTGAGAACCAATCTTCCCCCGACAAGGGAGGTGTAATGACTAAATCATGAAAAGTTGCTACAGAAAACCATTTAAGATTATTAGCTGTAAGCCTTGTAACTTAGGTAGAGGCATACAGTGCGAGCCAATATTGTCAGTCCATTGTGAGGTCATATGCAATGAGTAACTGCTGATTTTACACTCACTGATTGTGAACTGCAGATAAAAAGAAATGCATGTCACTTGCATTATGATGAGTAACTTAACCTAAGAGTTTGATTAGAGCAATAGAATCTGGCACTTCCATTTTCTGTGGTCTGTAATATCCAACGTTACTTTGTATAGCTGAATCTTAGGAAAGTTACAGGCCAGAATGACCTACTGTTCTGGTACTTTATTGAAGAACCTAGTAAGATCCATCTATGTTTTAACAAATTAAGTGTGTGTGCTATTCCACATATTCAACGTTAACATGTCAAAAGCAATAAAAAGCACATCAGTACACCAACCCAGAGTATCATTTGACTACCAACAGCATATCTACTTCCTCAGCCTAACATCCACGTCTTCCTGTACTGTCTCCAACCACAGAGACCTGTAAAAACTCAGTTTGACTGCAATGTCATTTCACTCCTGCACGCAGCTGCTCATGTACCAAAGAATGGATTACCAAAACTCCTTCTTTATCTCTGATCTACACTTGAGCTTTTAAGTATGTATGTTGCAACCCATGTTGGGTTACAAGATAAACATACTATTCACCAACAAAAATCACCAAACAGCAGTATGTTTTGAGGATTTATTTTATTTAGACAACCAGTTTAAGGCATCTGATTAATGCCATCTTCAAGTCCCTATGCACTCCTTGTACAGGCATCAAATATATCAATACTTGCACAACTGGAGCCAACAATATCTGGATTCTATGAAGTTATTTTTGGAGAATTTACTTCGAAAATTTGTGGTAAAGTCTTTAAAGTAAATGCTCCAAAAATGAATTCACAGAAATCAGATACTGATGGCTCCAGTTATAATGTATACATGGAATGCATAGGGGCTGACGATGGTATTAATGAGATGCTGAATCTGGCTATCTAAATAAAGTAACTTCTCAAAACATACGCCTGTTTGGCAATTTTCCTAGGTAAATATCAGACTAGCCACTGTCCCTTATCCACAATGGATCAGCAGAGACTGATTAAATGGAGGTTAGAGTCTAGGGCTTGGCTCCTGTATCATCTCACTTGGTGGGAAATATCTGAGTAGCTGCAAATTGTATCACAAAAATTGGAGTAAAAAAACTAATACCAAGAGTTTACTTTACTGCCGGTGTTTAATATTCCATTATAAAGATTACTGGAGATGGAGCTGTTGGTCAGGTGGTTGAAAGGGATAATTCAGACATGCTATGCTCTCAATGAGTCCTTCATTTGTATGGAGTGACCTTTTTTTTTTAAAAAAAAAAGTACACCTGAAAAATAAACAATATCTTAAAAATGAGTTAAAAGACTGAGAAGAATCAAAGAGTATACTTGCCAGGATAAAGATTTTCTGTGAGAATGCCTGAGTGACTGTCACAACTTAAGCTAAGGAAGTCCAGACATTAAGATCACAGTAGGAATTTTACATAGAATGTGTAACAAACTCCAGTATCTCAAAGCCAAGAGTACATACATTGCACTCCTTTTACTATCATGTACAATAAATGGAAGGAAAGGAAAGAAGATTGGGATTAAAAATCCTGTTGACAATGATGTCATCAGAAAAAGAGGACAAAGATGTGGGACAAACCCCGCCATGATCTTTTCAAAGGAAACACTCAGGGATTTGCCTTAACTTTCGGAAACCATAGAAAACCTAACTCTGGATGATCAGATGGGGGTTAGAAATATTGTCCTCCCAAATGTGAATGTAATACCTGTTGGAAAATCACTGCACATACGTATGTCACCTTTTACTCAGAACAAACATTAATAATTAGTGCTCTGAAAGAGATGAATGGAAACACTAGCAGCATCTAAAAAGAGTGTAAATTATCCAATAAAATCCGTAACAAATTTCTGAGTCTCACATGGAGTTATCTGACATACAATGATTTCCCCAGATCCTCAAATGTGAGGAAATAGCGATTGGTAATGGCCACATACTGCTAAATTGTGTCCAGCATACAGTACACTCTCCTGGTTATTTTGTCTAGCAACTTTTCTTCTTTCTTCACATCCAGATACCACAGTAATATTTCACATCAATGTCATTGCAAAGATAAGCTGGTATATACGACCTCTAGCACTTTTGTTACAAATAATATCCACTGCTAAAACAGGAGAGCACCCATGGGAAAGTCATGCCAGTATCGTGCTCTATACACCCCAGTAAACTTAAATTTAGGCAGAGCTTAATTCTGAACTGAATCAACTCTAAAACTTCTGGGTCTTATGGACATTTGCCTGTAAGTTTTTCAGATGTGCAAGATAATATATATTTTTACAAATTTTTACTCATAAAAATTATCAAATTCTAAAAATTTAGAACACTATCCCTCATCTGGAGTACATGTTAGTCACAAACTAGATGTGAACCAAGCAGTTTTTTTGTTTTTTTGTCATAAACTTATTTTTACTACTGTGCCAATGCCACAGTCTTCCTAAGGCAGTTACCATCAATGAAGTACAGTGAAGGAAGAATCCATATATGTGAACAGTAGTTTCCTGACTGGAAGTTCAGCTATTTAAAGATAAATGTCCACACAAAGAGTGCTATGCAGACCTGTAACTGATATATCTCCAATAGCACAGATTTCACATTAAAAATATATTTCCAAAGGATGTGAGGCTGTGAGTTCCCATACATTAATCAGTACATCACAACCAACAGTGACTAGTAATTACAAAGATAAGATACTTGTTTACAACATTAGAAACACTATCCATCCTATTTATTGAAAGCTAACATTTCTAATTTTTACATTCTGAAGGTGATATTACATGACAAATGTTGTCAGTATATAAGCAGTTAAATTATGTAGCTGCATTAACTGTACCATCAACTATAGTTACAAAAGTTTTCATAACAGAAGTTACAAATATGATAAAATCGTAAGGTCCACTTGGAAGTGAGCACAGAATTTTAATCTTTCTGAATAACAAGTTCCTCCTTTGGCAGATAAAAGATTATGGGAATATTGGTGCACAAATTATTCTGTCTATATGAAATTTGAGGAAATCAAAGAAAACCTAAAATCTGCATGGTTGGATGGCACTCTGAGCTCTATTCCTCTGAAATACAAGTCCAAAACTTTCAGTACTGTGTTACCTTGCTTGGCTGACTGTGAAAACATGAAGTGGTTTATGGAGATGTCCAGGACATAAGGTTAAGAGGTATTTGAATAGTTCTTTTACACTTTGGATCCGAAAGAATGCATTCTTGAATTTAGATGCCTGAGACATTTAGTGTTCACATTCCAGTACATCTGCAAAGTATACTAGCAAACTTATATGTACTTGTTTGGATAAAGATTTTTCTCTGGGCATGTCTGAGGGACTTTATGTTGCAACTTAAGCTAAAGGTTTTCTTCCATTCTTCAGTTTTTATGGTTCTGTATTCAATTTGCTGTTTTCGATTAAATGACAGTAGCTATGTTGAGATAACTACCTATAAATCAGTATGTTAAATATAAGAATAGTCAGAGTTGCTGGAATACAGTAAAGTTATCAAAGGCAATGATGGAAAGTTGTGAGTTCTCAGCATCAGTTAATACATCACAACCATCCAAAACAGAAAGATTGTTGGGTAGAACAGACCAATGGCAATTGTCATACTCTTCCCAGTTCTGTAACTGTTCAATGAAATAAACTTATAATTTTGAATCTGCAGCCACCGACAAACATTCCATAATCATCAACATTACAGCAGAAATTGGGACACTGCTGTACCAATGAGAGATCAAACTGAAATATGTTTGTGTTAGCACACATTCAACTTTTGCCTGCACTCCATTAATGAAAAATTTTAACACATTATAGTACATGCAAAAGCATAGTTTAGCAAAAACTAAATTACACTCAGATAATAAATAACAGCAATTAAAATATTTTTATTATAATAATAATAATAATCCTGTATAGTGGAGTACCACACATTTTCCTCATACTCCACCTGTATGGACTAAAAATGGACACTCTTCTTATCTATACAACCAACATATGAACACATGATACATTGAATTACGACTGCACAGTGCTTATCTGAACTAGTCATAACTCATTTTTAAAGGAACATATGCATGCATTTTGCTTTCACTCAATATAGTTCCACTGTTTCTTTCTATGAACTATCTTTTCTACATGTTGTACTGCTTACAGACTGTATTCAATCAGTGCAACAAACTAGAAATGCTGTCTTCATTTAAATGTTACAGACTTCATGAAGCCACACTGTAAGTTAAAAACTGATTTTTCCTTTCTACTGGGTGTCCTGGTAATACATAAAATGAATATCACTTTAATGAAAACTAAATGTGTCTAGCCATAAACTGGATTATCTATGAATTTTTAAAGATGTAAAACTTGCTAATGAATTTAATAATTTTTCACATGCATACCAGTACTCAATTATAAAGACTTGTCTGGGCCTCATAAGCATGATTATTACTTACACCTTATAGATCAAAGTCCTCTCCAGCTGACAGCTGAAATCTAAAATTAGATAATTTCAGCCACACTGTCATTCATCACCCTGTAAAATCTTATTACACTGGTTGAGGTATGGTTATCTAGAAATGACAGTAAATGGGCTAAATTATTCCACTGCACTTATTCTCTCACTTCGACCTGTAAGAACATTTTACTCACTAACTAAAATAATGCATACAATTCATTTTCAGAGTCTAACAGTTTTTAGAAATTACTGCAAACCATTCTTCTTTTGTGATGGTAGAATTTTTATTTTCTCATTACTGTTTTCAAGTCGCCTAGAGACACGTCATCAGATGGTGCAGTCCTAAGTGATTATTGTTGTGAACAATAATTAATAACTGTACTATCTGACGATGAGGCACTAGAAAACTTGAAATCAGCAATGGGAAAATAAAACTACCACTATGAAAATCAACTGGTTGAAACCACTTCTGAAAATCTTTATTCATCAAAGTTGCATGGTTTCACCTCTCCACAATAGATATGTTTTATTTATGTCTATTCTTTTTACAGAAACAGTTTCTTCTTCTTCTTTTTCTTCAAAGGATTGTTATATCTTAGTGTTTCCCAGCAGTGTTATTCATCATCCATTTGACCATTTTCTACTTTCCCCAATGGACTTCATGATATTCACTGAACTATTCTATAACTTATAGCTATGTTACACAAGTTTTCATTCCCTGTCTGAAGCATTCTCCTGATCCCTTATTCCACCAATAGATGTTTTACTTTAATTCCCTGCAAATTTTTAAACACCTGTAAGTTAATATCGGTTTTTGTTTGAACAATAAACATGGACTGAAGCTCCAACTTAATTTTTGTAAATGGATTCCTACACTACAAAAATCTAAAACTTTACCACAACTGAAAATTCAGATAAATATATTTCTCCCAACAAGAAACCAGTTAGTTGAGACAGTCACTGCAGAATGTTTGACTTTGTTGATGGAGCCACAACCTCACCTCTGCTTGCACCAAGTCAGGATGACATAGTAGTAAGCATCCCTAACAGAGAACAAACTAAAAAATTTGAAAGCAAATAAATCACCAGGTTCAGATTGGGCCCCAATCCAGTTTTACAGAGAGTACTCTACAACACAGGCCCCTTCCCTGGCTTGCACTTGCTGTGAATCTCTTGCCCAACATGTAGTACCGTGTGACTGGGAAAAAACCAGTATGTAAGAAGTGTAAAAGAATTGACCGGCAAAGTTACAGAAAAATATCCTTAACTTTAGTTTGCTGCAGAATCCTTTAACATATTCTCTGTTCAAATATAATAAACTTTCTTGAGACTGAGAAGGTTACATCCACAAATCAGCTTGGTTTTAGAAATTATTGCTCATGCAAAACTCAGCTTGCCCTTCCCATGGAACCATGGGTGAAGGGCAATGGGCAGATTCCATATTTATAGATTTCCAGAAAGCATTTGACACTGTGCCCCATTACAGACTGTTAATTAAGGTATGAGCATATGCAGCAAGTTCACATATATATGAGTGGCTCGAAGACTTCTGAAGTAGCAGAAACAGTATGTTGTCCTCCACGGCGAATGTTCATCAGAGACAAGTGTATTGTCAGGAGTGTTCCAGGGTAGTGTGATAAGAATGCTGTTGTGCTCTATGTACATAAATGATTTGGCAGACAAGGTGGGCAGCAATCTGGGATTGTTTGCTGATGATGCTGTGGTGTACGGTAAGTTGTCAAAGTTGAGTGACTGTAGGGAGATACAAGATAACTTACATAAAATTTCTAGTTGGTGTGATGAATGGCAGTTACCTCTAAATGTGAAAAATTTAATTTCATGCAGATGAGTAGGAACAATGAACATGTAATGTTCAGTTACAGTATTCATAGTGTCCTGCTTGACATAGTCAAGTCGCTTAAATATCTGGACGTAACATAGCAAAGTGATATGAAATGGACCTAGCATGTGACAACTATGATAGGGAAGGCATATTGTTGACTTCCGTTAATTGGGAGAATTTTAGGAAAGAGTAGTTCACCTGTAAAGGAGACCGCATATAGGACACTGGTGCAACCTATTCTTGAGTACTGCTGATGTATTTAGGATCCGTACCTGGTTGGATTAAAGGAAGACATCAAAATAATTCGGAGACAGACTGCTTGATTTGTCACCAGTAGGTTCAAACAACACATAGGTGTTACAGAGATGCTTTGGGAGCTCAAACAGGAATCCCTGGAGTGAAGGTGACGTCCTTTTCGAGAAACACTATTGGGAAAATTTACAAAACCAGCCAGCATTTGAAGCTGACTGCTGAATGATTCTACTGCCACCAACTTACATTGCGCGTTAAAGATCACAAACATAAGATTTGAGAAAATGGGCCTCATATGGAGGCATATAGACAATCTTTTTCCCCTCATTCTATTTGCGAGTATAATAGGAAAGGAAATGTCTAGTAGTGGTACTGGCAAGTCGATTCTGAGACAAAACAGTTCTTCTGATCCTACTACACGCAATTAATTCATAATGTGATTGCTCATTTTAGAGCATGCTGATACATTAGTCCACACTTAGCAATAATATACAACTGCTAGCTCGTCAATATATCTGTACCCAAGACTGGAAAGTTACACTGGTCACACAAATACCTAAAAAAGGAAATAGGAGTAATCCAATGAATTACAGACCCATATCACGAACGTCAATTTGCAGTAGGATTTTGGAACATATATTATGTTCAAACATTATGAATTACCTTGAACAATATGATTTATTGACAAATAGCCAATGTAGATTCTGAAAACATTGTTCATGTTAAACAATTGGCTCATTATTCAAACTGACTCCATATTTTTAGATTTCCAGAAAGCTTTTGACATCTTACCTCACAAGCAACTTCTAATCATATTGTGTGCCTATGGGCTATCATCTCAGTTGTGCAACTGGATTTGTGATTTTCTGTCAAAAAGGTTACAGTTCCTAGTAACTGAGGGAAACTCATAAGAACTAATATCTGGTGTTCTCCAAAGAAGTGTTAAGGCCCTCTGCTGTTCCTGATCTACAGAAATGATTCAGGACAAGCCTGTTCACTGATCTGCTCATGCGAGCTGGCTTGTGCTCAATCCTCAGCAGTGACCAACTGTCCGGCTCACAGGGGAAGAATACGGGAGAGCAGAAGGAATTGGAACAAGGCAGCTTGGCACAAGGAACTGTTGTCAACAAGTCTATTGTATGATGCTAGTAGTTCTACAGAGATTTAATACTTAACGGTGCCTTGTTAATGTCTACCACGACAAATTTATTTCCTAAGACTGTTGCACTGATGAAAAATGACAATGAAATAAAACTTAAATTTCTTTCAATTGCTGAGGCAAAGAACATGCAGCAGCTACATATAAAACATGATATTTGTTGTGAATGATGTAGCCTTACGATGAATATCATTTTAGGAAAAAGTTAAAAACATCGACTTATAGTTCATAACCGTTTTATTCACATGTTAAACAAAGAAACACTTCATCTCAATAAATACTACTTATTTCACTTTTCACTAAAGCATCAATGTTTGGTACCACATTCTGAGTACTGCTAATTCGAAGATAAGCTTTTAAACTGAGGTCAGTCAGTGAGCTTCTGTGGGTAGATTCCATGCTCTTTATTGGGGGAAAACTGTTCGCACAAATATGCAGGTCCAAACATCAACGTTATTGTAGTTGCAAACCTCTGAAGTTGTGAAAATTTATGCCACAGAAAATTTTTTATGCAAGTCCACAACACTTATTTTATTACAAAACTTATCACTCAACTGGCCTGTCACACTACAGGCCTACAAGTTCTAACTGCAACTAGCCATCCTGCATTGATGTGCTGCAAATTGATACTGGTGTGTCTAACCTTTGTTTTGAAGTTTCTAACCTGGCCACAATTCTGCTTTTCATCAAGCTGCTCTGCGATCATGTATATTCACTTGCATTTAAAACTATGGCAAACTTAACATATTATCATTCTTCTGACGACAGTACACTGAACTTCCCCTGCACTACATAGTGACATCTGACAGCCACATTTTACCATGAGTGCCCACTACTCAGGTGGTGAGACAGCTGTCTAGCTGCCCCCTGAATGGGCCTGATTAAGGAGACAATCCAAGCAGCTCTCTTTGATTCTTGGCATATGACACTGTCATTTACCTTTTTGTCACCTTATCTGATGATCAAAACCAATTGAAAATTGATTCAGACAAGATATCTGAATTGTGAAAAAAATCGGCAGTTAACCACAAATAATGAAAAGTGTGAAGTCTTCCACATGCATACTAAAAATAAGCCAGTAACTTTTGGTTAGAACATAATCACAAAAATATAAAGGCTGTCAATTCATGAAATACCTACAGATAACAATTAAGAACAACTTAAATTGGAATGATCTCTCAGATAATGTCATGGAGAAGGTGAATGGAAGACTGCAGTTTATTAGCAGAAAACGTGGAAGATGCAACCAATCCACTGACGATACTGCCTACACTACGATTGTCTGTCCTCCTGTCCTCTGTTAGAGTATTGCTGTGTGGTACCTTACCTAATGGATAGGATTGACAGAGGACATCAAAAAGTTCAATGACGGGCAGATCATTTTGTACTATTATGAAATAGGGGGGAGAGAGCAATAAATACAATACACGAACTGGTGTGGCAATCATTTAAAAAAAAAAAGGCATTTTTCACTGCGGCAGTGTCTTCTCAAGAAATTTCAGCTACCAACTTTCTCCTCAGAGTGCAAAAATATTTGTTGGCACCCACCTATATAGGGAGAAATGAGCATCATAATAAAATAAATCGGAGCTTGCATAGTAAGATTTAAGTGTCCGTTTCTCCCATGTGCTGTTTGAGAGTGGAACACTACAGAAATAGCTTTAAACTGATTCAATGAGCCTTCTGCAGGCACTTAATTGTGAATTGCAGAGTCATCATGTAGATGTACATGTAGGTGCAGGTGAAGACTGTGAAACACAGCAATGCATTTTAAATGCTAATATGATTAACTGGACTATTAAATAATAAACAATATTCACAGTGTGGCCTCACAACTACACTTCACTTGTCAAACTGCACATAATATCCTACCAGACCAAATCACCAATAAGAGCAAAATAAATGTAATGTTTTAAGTAGCTAACAGTGTAATGAAAGGTTAAAAAAAATAATATTCACCTTCATAACAACCAAGAGGATAACACCCAATTACAGTCACATCAGATGAAGTTGAGTCGTTTCTGTGTCATTTCACGTATTACAGCTGTGGTAAAAAAAGAAAAGAAATACACTTGCTTGACTTCTTCTGAATAAAGTTTTACTACTGGGTGATAAGTTGCATGTCTCCATGTGCCATTATTTCTATTAGCAACAACGTTTGTAATTTCTAATGTTAAAATTTGTTCACCTATAAATATAGTATAACATAGTTTCATTTATGGTATATAACTACATAATAACCAGCAGTTATGAGCAGCAGCCAACTTCTGTGTCAGTATTATGTTTGCTGAGAAATTCTTTCTAGACAATGATCACAAACTTTCTATGACAACTGAGTTATTTTACATCAGCCTGGAAAGAACATCGACACTCATACCCTATACACAACAGTGAACAATTTGGACTTGTCAGTTTGACCACAGGGAATTCTAAACTTCTTTATTCAAGTTGGGTTACCACCTGATATTCATAATGAATATACGAGGTTTGTCCGGAAAATACGTATAAAAGTTGAATAATGTCTTTATGTTACAGGTTGCAGTCACCGCCAGGTGGGACTACTGCTGTAATCAATCCCATCAACACTCAGTTCGAGTCAGAGCACTCTGCGTGAAGGTGGGAGTGTGCGCAGCTTGTTGACAGTTACCCTTTTGCACCTGCCGTCGGCATGGAGCTCTCTCTGATTGAGGAACAGCGCGTCAACATCAAGTTTCTTGCAAAGCTAGGCAAGAATGGCCATGAGATTTTTGAGTGTTTGAAACAGGTTTACGGAGGCAAATCTCTGAAGGAACCAACCATGAACAAGTGGTTAAAAAGGTTGCAGGATGGCCGAGAAGAAGTGAACGATGACCCTCACCCAGGACGCCCGTCTACATCGAGTTCTGATACAAATGCTGAATGAATTCGGGCTTGTGTTTTTAAAGACCGTAGATTGACAGTCAGAATTATTGCTGACGAGCTGTCAATCCCCAAAACAATCTTTCATGAAATCCTGACACAAAAACTTGAAATGAAGAAATTGTGTGCGATATCGTACCGAAGCTCTTGATGCCAGAACAGAAAGCAAAGAGGGTTGAGTGCTTTGAGGATTGGTTGGAAGCAGAGGAACGAGGGGACTTTCTCAACCAAGTCATCACTGGAGACGAGTCCTGGTTTTACGACTTCAATGTGGAGCTCAAATCTCAAAGCAAGGAATGGAAACTAGCAGGAGAACCGAGAACAAAAAAGTCGCGAAAATCAAGGTCCAATGTGAAGACAATGTTGATTGTTTTCTTTGATACTAGGGGCATTGTTCACAAGGAATTTGTCCCTCCCGGCCAGAGAGTGAATGGAAATTTTTACGTTGAAGTTCTGACACATCTCAGAGCTCGTGTGGCCCGAGTTCAACTGGAGTTGGCAAAAGGGGGCAGGTCGATCCTTCAGCACGACAATGCGCCCGCTCACATGTCACTCACTGTGCACGAGTTTTTGGCCCAAAGCTCAATCACCATGACAGACTACCCGCCTTATTCACCTGATTTAGCCCCGTGTGACTTCTTCATGTTCCCGAAATGCAGAATGGTGCTTCGGGGGCGGCACTTGGGAGATGTGGAAGCCATCCAGGCGGAAACGACACGGCAACTGAACAACATCACAACTGAAGACTTTCAGCAATGTTATGAACAATGGAAACGGCATTGGCAGAAGTGTATCACATCTCAGGGTGAGTACTTTGAAGGAGACCATATTGTAATGCCTGAATAATTGTAAAATAAAGTTGAATAATAACTTTTATACGTATTTTCCGGACAAACCTCGTATCTCATAATATGTTGGGAGTCTGTCATGAGCAAATGTCACATGAAAGGGCCTCGACACATTCCACATTTATTGACAACACTAGTTTGTCAAACCTTCAATATATTGAACTCATCAGTAACATTAGCAAAAATTGACAGCTGACAATATGTTTTTACAATGTTAAGATGTCTAACACCCAAAAGAGAGAGAGTGCTGCAGTCACATTAGCCATGGTGTGCACACAACAGAAGACAGTGGAAAAGAGGAAATGCGTCTGAGAATGGTTGGAAAAAAAAGGAGCGGTTTGTCTCATGTTACATTACTGACAAATCAAAAACACGGACTGGGAACCCGACAGATTTCATAAAAAAATATTTTCCTACGAGTCTTGTAGCGTACAAGTAATTAATGTTGTTACTGGATAAAATAGAGACACAAAATACACTCCTGGAAATGGAAAAAAGAACACATTGACACCGGTGTGTCAGACCCACCATACTTGCTCCAGACACTGCGAGAGGGCTGTACAAGCAATGATCACACGCACGGCACAGCGGACACACCACGAACCGCGGTGTTGGCCGTCGAATGGCGCTAGCTGCGCAGCATTTGTGCACCGCCGCCGTCAGTGTCAGCCAGTTTGCCGTGGCATACGGAGCTCCATCGCAGTCTTTAACACTGGTAGCATGCCGCGACAGCGTGGACGTGAACCGTATGTGCAGTTGACGGACTTTGAGCGAGGGCATATAGTGGACATGCGGGAGGCCGGGTGGACGTACCGCCGAATTGCTCAACACATGGGGCGTGAGGTATCCACAGTACATCGATGTTGTCGCCAGTGGTCGGCGGAAGGTGCACGTGCCCGTCGACCTGGGACCGGACCGCAGCGACGCACGGATGCACGCCAAGACCGTAGGATCCTACGCAGTGCCGTAGGGGACCGCACCGCCACTTCCCAGCAAATTAGGGACACTGTTGCTCCTGGGGTATCGGCGAGGACCATTCGCAACCGTCTCCACGAAGCTGGGCTATGGTCCCGCACACCGTTAGGCCGTCTTCCGCTCATGCCCCAACATCGTGCAGCCCGCCTCCAGTGGTGTCGCGACAGGCGTGAATGGAGGGACGAATGGAGACGTGTCGTCTTCAGCGATGAGAGTCGCTTCTGCCTTGGTGCCAATGATGGTCGTATGCGTGTTTGGCGCCGTGCAGGTGAGCGCCACAATCAGGACTGCATACGACCGAGGCACACAGGGCCAACACCTGGCATCATGGTGTGGGGAGCGATCTCCTACACTGGCCGTACACCACTGGTGATCGTCGAGGGGACACTGAATAGTGCACGGTACATCCAAACCGTCATCGAACCCATCGTTCTACCATTCCTAGACCGGCAAGGGAACTTGCTGTTCCAACAGGATAATGCACGTCCGCATGTATCCCGTGCCACCCAACGTGCTCTAGAAGGTGTAAGTCAACTACCCTGGCCAGCAAGATCTCCGGATCTGTCCCCCATTGAGCATGTTTGGGACTGGATGAAGCGTCGTCTCACGCGGTCTGCACGTCCAGCACGAACGCTGGTCCAACTGAGGCGCCAGGTGGAAATGACATGGCAAGCCGTTCCACAGGACTACATCCAGCATCTCTACGATCGTCTCCATGGGAGAATAGCAGCCTGCATTGCTGCGAAAGGTGGATATACACTGTACTAGTGCCAACATTGTGCATGCTCTGTTGCCTGTGTCTATGTGCCTGTGGTTCTGTCAGTGTGATCATGTGATGTATCTGACCCCAGGAATGTGTCAATAAAGTTTCCCCTTCCTGGGACAATGAATTCACGGTGTTCTTATTTCAATTTCCAGGAGTGTATTTTAATGAGAGAGGGAATCACACTTGACAAGAGATTAGGAATAACTTTGACACTTCTGGTGACAGGAAGAATTCTCGAAGTTTAGTTCTGTATATCAGCAATCACAATTAGTAAATTCTATGTAAACCTGTGAAGCAGATATATCTGCCTGGCAAGAATATGTTCTGGAAATTAATGTAAGACTTTCTTTTACATTTTATAATAATTCATTGAAACTGACAAGTATTTTGGAGCCCTACTACTAGCCGCTGCAGGTATATGTTGTACCTACTTTTTGCAGCAGAATTGTTTTCCCAAACTCATGTAATTCACCAATCCATACTAGATTTTCAAATTAATAAGGTAAGCACTGCCACAGAGAATCTTCTGTTGACCATCCTGAAATGTTACATACAACGATTACCCTCACATTGGTCTATTAAAATTGTTTTGTGTTACAAGACTACTTGAAAAACTGAATCTGAGGTACGGTATGCAAAAAAGCGAACTGAAAACAAACAGAGTACACTAATGGCATATGGCTGATGCATGAAGCTCTGGCAATATGTGAAAGGAGAATATTGTCAAACTGTCAATACTTGATGTTACACATCAATGTACTGACAATAGTGAATATTTTGAATGCCGTCAAATTGTTCATTAATATTTCTAGTATTGACAAAATGTAAATACATGCTCTCAGACTGATAGTTTGACGATGATATTGTACACGTGAGAGCCCCTTAATATGCCACAAACAGTCCCTGCTTATAAAAGTGAAGAGCTATTGTAAGATTGTTAGTGGAGTGAAAGTCCTAATTTTCCCCCTCGGTAAGTCATTTTTAGGATAATTATGATGAAATATTTTGCCATTTTCTGTACAGTGCCTTTCAAAACTGTCTGCAAGAATTTCCATTCAGTATAGCTGACACATGATACCATCTTACCTTTCCATGGCATTTTCCTCCAAAATGCCTCCACATTACATATATGGAACACATACAGGAACTCCTCTCATGATATCTCCCAGTCCTCTTTAACAATACAGTGGAATTTTTCTCCTGTGATCTTAAATGCCATGAGATTTTCCATGACAGATGTGGGCTTTGAGCTTCACAGTATTTCTTGTCCACTATGATTACAGAGTGACTGCCCTTATTCCAGTGCAGGATGAACCACTTTTTAAACAAGACCAAAGGCTTTGGGAACACAAATTTCAATGGTTTGATAGATTACGTCTGTTAAATGATCAATTCTGTACCATTAGCTGTCTAAATGATCAAACAGTATCAACTTTCAAAGATCATTTAGTGTATTAAGTGCAGCTGAATTGAGGAGCAGGCACTAGAGAATACAAATTCTGGACCATATTTCCTCTGTGTTCTGTTTTCTAGAATAGTTGTACTGAAATAAGTTCAGAAGGCAGTGGCCGGTTCTCCACCTTTTAGCTTAGATAATATGGTTGGTTGCATAATGTTCTGGCCTGTAGGGTTTGATAATGATTTGCAGAGGGTGGCTTGTTTCCTGTAACTGCACAAGCAAACATGACTGAACACAGCGGCATTTCGTGGCTACATCCATGTCAATATATCAGTTTTCTCCAATTCCTTAATAGTAAAAGCAAATAGTGTTGTGAAGGGGAAGAGACTTAGTTCATGGTTGTCATGTGCTTGGACCTATAGTTTTTTTCATCACTACATTGAGTTCTTACATATATTTATGTTTTTCTTGAGGGGACACACTGGTGCATTTGGATTGAAGCCAAAGCCACTAACTCATTGCTGCTCAAAAGCTCAACATTTTTTGCGTGTTGCTATTAACATCAATGCCATATAGCTGACCAAGTGGAAGTAGTAACAGTGCACTCAGACTTACACATAGGAGGGTATCTTACAGCAAATGAATGAAAAATACCATCTGGATCCGTGTGGATTTTTTAATGATCACAGGTTTCAATCTCACTAGCAGATTACCTTCAGGTCTGGTGCTGCAAGGTGCAATTTATTAGTAGTGGTGTCATTTTTACTGCTAATGACAAACTGCAACTTGCAACACTGAATCTGAAGATGATCTGCTAGCTACATCAAAACTTATCATTAATGACAACAAAAAGTGACAAAAACGGTGTTTTTCATTCGTTATACAAATGTAGATCACAGTTTTGTGCAACATAGCAAAAATTATGTAAATGTCTTCTCTCAGTGCCATCTCATTACAATCTACAAAATGACAGTTTTCCCACCACCTCGGCAATCACTCTTTATGCAATATTTTTAACCTTGGTGATGTCATAGAAATCTGTTTCTAGCTTCCTGAAGCCCTATTTTGTTATGTCTTTGCTATTCACAACACCTGTACAAAAGCAGATCAGCCTACTTACAGGTGGGTAGAAACCACAGAGGTTAAGTGTCTGAAATCTTGCTACCAAATGGATGTTGTTAGTTTCATTTTCCAAGGATCATTTGCACAATAAAATGTAATGATGTAACCCATGACTCTCTCAAAGGAAAGTCAAATTTCTGAAATGCTTTACTTATTAAGTTTCCAGTAATCTAATAAGTATCTTTCCAAACAGAGGGAGGCAAAATGTACTGGAATTCCCATTTAACATATAACTACAAACATACTCTAACAAGCTGCTGGGCCTAAAAAATGTTCATTGCATGAATTGTAAATTTTTTAAAGTTTAACTCCAGCTGCAGCCTCTCAGCAGGGCCCAGTTCGGGTGATGTCCTATTCAAGTACACCACTGGACAGATGCGTTTGCTATAATAGGCGCAGGTGAGATGCGTAGAACCGCAAACACCATAGCGCAGTGTGACCAAGAGTGACGTAATATTTTGTAACTCAGAGCCATTGCATGCTACTGAGAAACACACACACTGCAAATTTAACTGGGCCTAGTAAACCATACTCAGGGCAGAGTGAGCTAGAAAAAGCTGACAGGACAAGTAATATGAGGAGCATTCAATAATTAATGCAACACATTTTATTTTCACCCAATTTCAGTTGAAAAAATGTCATATTTGTTGTGCAACATCATGAAATATTCCCACTTCAGTCACCTACAGTTTCACGAGGTTCTGGTAAGTGGAAGCAATATACATAGCCTTCAAAATAGCATCTGTAATGGAGGTGCATTCCAAGCAGAGAACTGTCACTGAGTTTCTTTTGGGGGAAAACAATAGCGTCACAGATATTCTTAGGCACTTGCAGATTGTCTACAGAGACCTACCAGTGAGCAAATGCATGGTGAGTCATTGGTTGAGGCATCAGTCACCATTGCAACTAGGTTGTGCAAACTTGTCTATCTCCTGCATGCTGGCTACCTGCCCACAGCTGTGACTTCTGAAATGTTGGAATGTGTGAACACACACACCTGAGGTGATCAAATGATCACAATCAAACACCTCATTGCACAATGGGACGTATTTGGTGGTAGTGCTGACACATTTGTCCATCAATTGGGATACCCAAAGTTGTGTGCCCGCTGGCTTCCTCACCACCTAACAGAAGACCATACACAGCAACAAAGGACAATCTGTGCAGAATTGCTTGTGTGTTACAAGAATTATTGTGACAATTTTTTGTCAAACAATATGGTTGGTTGGGTGGATTGGAGAAGGGTCAAAACTACATGATCATCAGTCCTTCCGACCTTGGAATAACTAAAACCAATAAAACCTCACACTATAAGAGGGAACTACAATGGCCATAAAATTACGAACTATTGACAGAGAAGGAAGGAAGAAGGCAGAAGAAGAGAGAAGGGAAAGAAAGTGACTAATGACAGGGACATGAAGGAAGAAGCAGAGGTAGACAAGATAGACACTCAAGATAAAACAGACCCCATAAGGAAAGGAATGGGAAGGCAGAGGGGTAGGGGTGAACCACCAAGTCCAGTCGAAGCCAGTCCAATTGGGGTGAAGGGGGCAGCAAGATGGCCTGCCATCCCCTCCACCCACCGATAAGGTTGAATCTCCCACCCTTAAATAAAGCAATAAAAACCTCCATCACGAAGAAACCGTAAAACAAGATCAGCCACTGAGGCATTGTCAGCTAACGCCAGGGGCAGCAAGTCAAGAAAGCTAAGAGTCCGTCACGGAGCGGTTAAGTTTGGACAGTCCAGACAGAGGTGAACCACAGTCAACATTGATCCACAACAACAGAGAGCGGGGTCCTCACAACGGAGGAGATAACTGTCAGTCACCAAGTATGGCCAATCCAGAGCTGGCGAAGGATGACAGAGGCCTTATGAGAGGCCCATAAGGAGAACCGCCACATAGTTGTAGAATCCTTTATAGCCCTGAGTTTTTTGGCGAAGAAAATCCCAAAACCTGATGATGTAATGCCGAATAAAGGTCTATTTCTGGAATGCCAATAGCAAGAGATGGCCTGTTAGTAGCTACTTTAGCCAGTCGATCGGCAAGTTCATTGCCAGGGATCGCAATGTGGCCTGGGGTCCAAATGTAAACCACTGAGCATCAACATTGATCAAGGAGAGAAAGGGAGTCTTGGATAGCTATGACAAACAGGTGGCGAAGGAAGCTCAAACTGCTCAACGAGTCACTAGAGATAGTGAACGACAGTCCTGAGCAGAAACTGACATGGTCCACTGTGTGCAAAATGGCTACCAATTCTGCAGTAAAAACACTACAGCCATCTGGCAAGGAACAAAGTTTCGTGTGTCTCGCATAGGTGTACGCAAACCAGTGTGACCAGCAACCATGGAGCCATCAATATAAATCACTTCTGAACCCTGGAATGAACAGAGGAGACAGTACAATTGGAGGTGAAGGGCCACCGGAAGGACAGAATCCTTTGAACTGATGGAGAGATCAAGACAGAGCTGTGGCCGAGAGACACACCATGGAGGGGTACGTGCGCGAGTGGAGAAAAAGAGGCGGTAAAGGGAAGTGCTGGAGCTCAGGAAAGAGCGACTGAATGCGGGCAGCCATGATAAGCCCACATCGTGGCCGCTGCCGCGGGAGGTTGATCTCCATGTCTGGATAAAGGAGTCCATAATTAGGGTGCTTTGGGGTGCAGCAAATACGGAGCGTGTAAGACATCAGCTGTTGTTGGCGCAAAACTCGCAGTGGTGGAACCCCCGCCTCTGCAAGAAGGCTAATCACGAGGCTAGTCTGGAAGGCACCAGTCACAAGTCGTACCCCACAATGGTGGATGGGGTCTAGTATCTGCAATGTCAAAGATGACGCAGAACCATAGACAGGATTCCCGTATTCTAAACAAGACTGGACCAGCACTTCGTACAATCGCAGTAGAATAGAGCAGTCTGCTCCCCAGGTGGTATTGCACAGACATCTAAGAACACTGAGATGTAACCAGCACATCCTCTTCACCTGACGAAGAGGAGGGAGCCATGTCAACCGGGCATCAAAGACCAGACCCAAGAAGATATGGGTGTCCACCACCTCGAGGGATTGGCCATCGATGAACAGGTTTGGATGGGGATGGACTGTACAGCAATGGCAGAAATGCATAACACACAACTTGACCACCGAAAACTGAAAACCATGGGAGAGAGCCCAAGATCGCGCCCCCGGTAGATTGCCCCCTGTAGACGGCAGTCTGCAGTGCCCATGATGGAGGAAGCGACATAGATACAAAAATCATCAGTATACAAAGAGGGGGACACTGTCGGCCCAGCAGCTGCCACCAGTCCATTAATGGCTAACAGAAAGAGAGGGACACTCAGCACGGAAACCCTGTGGAACTCCATTTTCTTGCCGATGGGAAGTGCTGTAGAAGGAACCAACTTGGACCCGGAAAGAGCAACATGAAAGAAAGTTACAGATAAAAACGGGCAGAACACCACAAAGTGCTAGGTGGTGGCATAGGCTTTATGCAGGTCAAAGGAGACTGCAATGAGGTGTTGCCGATGGGCAAAAGCCGAGCGGGTAGTAGACTCCAGGTGGACCAAGTTATCCACCATAGAGTGACCACAGCAAAAACCACCTTGAGTGGATGACAAAAGGTCGTGGGATTCAAGGATCCAGAACAGCCGCCGACTCACCCGGTGTTCAAGGAGCTTGCAGAGGGTGTGGGTAAGGCTAATTGGACGGCAGCTATCCAACTGAAGAGGCAGTTTCCCAGGCTTCAACACCGGAATAACAATGTTTTCCTGCCACTGGATAGTAAATAACCCCTCACTGCACAGACTCTTGAAAAGGGTCAGTATACGACAGTGGCCAGCCACCAATAAGTGTTGGAGCATTTGGTTATGTATCCGATCTTGTCCAGTCCAGGAGCCATGTCGGGACAAAGGGCGAGGACGCTGGTGAATTCCCACTCACTAAATGGGCATTATAAGGCTCCAAGCAGCGGGGAACAAAAGACAAAGGCAGTCGTTCCGAGCACCCTTTCAGGAGGAGGAATGCGGGCAGATACTGAGTCGATGCAGAGGCTTGGGCAAAGTGTTGAGTGAAATGCTCTGCAACAAAGTCCGGATGGGTAAGGACAACACCATGCACAGAAATTCCAGCAATGACGGTGGGAGGACGATGGGCAAAAATTCGCCTGAGTTTCACCCAGACTTGGGAAGACAGGGTGTGCGGTCCTATGGCGGCCACATATTGTTACAATCAAATCCGTTTCTGAAATTTGATGAGATAACAGGCCCAGGCACAGAATCGTTTAAAGACCATAAGGAGAGCAGTAGAAGGGTGCTGCTTGAAGTGTTGAAGAGCACGGCGGCGGTCTTTTATGGCCGCAGCAATTTCTGGAGTCCACCAAGGGACCATCTTCTGACGGGGGGAACCCAAGGAAGAATGGATGGCTGAAACAGCTGCAGAAAGAATGGCGGCAGTCAAAGTCTGTATAGACTCATAAATACTGCTGTGTGGTAGTACAGGGGGGATGGTAGCAGAGGAAAGGCTCCCTAATCAGCTTTAGAGAAGGTCCAGCTGGGAGAGTGACAGAGCGAGATACACTGGAGGAAGGTCAAAACAATCGGGTAATGATCACTCTCACAAAAGTCATCATGGACAACCCACTGAATGGAGGGAAGAAGGCCGGGACTGCAGATGGAGAGGTCAATGGCAGAGAAAGTGCCGTGTACAACACTAAAGTGTGTGGGAGCACCAGTGTTTAGTAGATAGAGGTCAAGTCCTGCCACAACAGCTTCAACTGTCCTCTGCAGGGCAGCAGTTGTGTGACTATCCCAAAGGGGATAGTGGGCATTAAAACCCCTAGAAGCAGGAAAGGAGAGGGAAGTCGCTGAAGAAGGGTGGTTAGGGCAAGGGATGTGGGCAGCCTGTCAAGCAGGAGGTAGGGACTACAGATTATGATTGGAGTGAGCAGATGGACCCTGACAGCAATTGCTTCCAGAGTGCTATGGAGGGGAATCCATTTACTACCGATGTCCTTACGGACCAAGGCGCAAACACCACCAGAAGCCCGCAATGGGCCAATTCGATTCCAACAGAAAGAAAGGAACCCACACATGATGGGTGAGTAAGAATTGACAAAATGGGTGTCCTGGAGAGCAATGCAAGCAGCAGAGTGGGAGGAAATAAGGGGCTGCAACTCCAGGAGGTGACACAAATATCCATTACCATTCCAATGGAGGATTCTCAAGCTGGAGTCCAAATGGGAAGCGAATGGACAGGAGCCAGTCACGCCGCCGAATTGCCATCCATCACCGATAAGGATGGGGTAATGTCCATACAGGTGGGGTCAGACTGTTGGTTCATTGGCTGGAGGAAGGGAAGGCGGCACCTCAGGGGTACCGGAGGGGCCTTGCCCTTGTTCTTGTGTTTCTGTTTCTTCTCTTGTGAAGGAAGAGAAGGGCAGAATGCAGTGAGGTCAGGCACGGAATTACACTTGACAATCTTGGTGCCCACCAGCAGTGGATCACGCAGCAGATGTGGAGTTGCAGATTGCCTTTCACGGGGGGGTGCCAGGAAGAGGAGTCCTGGGAGGGAGCTCCAGTACCAGCGGCTGCTAAAGAAGGGGAGCACTTCTCCGGCGGGGGAGGGGGAGCAGCACCTGAAGGGGAGTGGGAAGGTGTGGGGCGAATGGGGCGGGGCTGGGAAGAGGAGGGGGTAGCAGGAGGAATGGACGTAACTGAAGCAAAAGTAGAAGTTATAGGCACGGGATAGAGCTGGTCATACTTTTGACAACCCTCAGTGTAGGTAAGTCAATATAAGGTCTTGTACTCTTGAATCCATCCTTCTTTCACATACACTGGGCATGCTGGTGAGCATGGAGGATGCAGTGCACTACAATTTACGCACACTGGCGGGGGAGCACAGGCACTCCCCTCATGGAGGGGGCACCCACATTCATCACAGAGAGGATCATGGGTGCAGCAGGAAGACGTGTCGAAACCGTAAGCATTTAAAGCAATTCATCAGTGGTGGAATGTAAGGTTTTACATCACACCGATACACCATCACCTTGACTTTCTCTGGGAGGGTATCCCCCTCAAAGGCTAGAATAAAAGCACCTGTATTGGTGCAATTGTTTCTAGGGCCTCGTACATGGCAGATAAATCAAACTCCTCGCTGCTCGAGGTTTGCGCAGAGCTCCTCGTCAGTTTGGAGAAGAAGATACCAGTGGAAAATGATGCCCTGCATAGAGTTCAAAGATTGGTGGGGTGCGACAGAGACTGGGATGTCACCGAGATGGTCACAAGCACGCAGGGCTTCAGATTGGGCAGCAGAAGATGTCTTTATGAGCAAAGAACCGGACCGCATTTTACTCAAGAATTCCACTTCGCCATATTTATCTTCAATCGTCTCCACAAAAAACAAAGGCTTGGTCGTGGCAAAACTTTTGCCATCTATCCCAGTACAAACTAGGAACCGAGGGAAAGGTTTCAACCCAAGCCGGAGAGCTTGACCCTCTTCTCAGGGGGTGGACAGGGAGGGTGAGGTCGAAGGATCAGAAAGAGTGTCATGTCGTCTATCACTCTTAGAGACGGCCACAAAATGGCCAAGATGTTGATGCTTTTGTTGCTTCATGTGCAACGCGTCCACTCTAGTACCACCCACTCTGACCAGGGGCTCGCCCCGTGGGCGCCACCCAGCCACAGCAAAGGGCCGTCTGGCACAGCGACCATTGCCGGGAGTTCTGATGCCCCAAAGTGATGTACATCGACTCCTTGGCATACACGAGGCATTAACAGCTCAGGTACTAGCAGTGTGATCCCTGTGTTGTCAGGGGGCTCAGCCAAGTGGGCACTTAACAGCCCCACCACACAGTCTGGCTGGTGACCTAGCAGGAAGGGGGCCAGGGAGCAAGGCAAAAAGGGAGGGGAGGGGGAGAGAAACCTGCACCAGGGAAACTAGTTTGGAAGTTCATCCCCAAATGGCTCACACTGAACGGAAAACATTGGAAATGAAGGTCAAACCACAAGGGGACCAAAAATGTCGAAAAGGAGATGGAAACAGCAAACTAAACAATAGCACATACCAAAAGCAAGTAGAGTGGCACCACACCACCTCTCCTCATAATAAAAAGTTCAAAGTCGTACCCTCAACCGGTAAAGTCATGGCGACAGTCTTCTGGGACTCAGAAGGCATTATTCTGTTTGACATCTTCCCTCAGATCTCAAAAGTGGTTATCATCAGTTAGAAGCAGCACTTGAGGATAGGTCACGGACAGCATTTACCATGCCATGCAGACGTTATCAGCATAAGAAGACACCATCTGGTTTTAAAAAATGCACCTGCTGCTTTTCAGCACTTATTACATGGGCTTTTTAAGAGGGTTAAAGCCTAAGACCCGTACAGTCTATTTAGATTAGTCTTGTCTCACAGACGCAATTCAAAATATTCCAATACCATGGATGACCAAACGGATATAGTCTGTCAGTTTGTGCAGCTACTATATAAATTCATTCAGGATTTCACAAAAATAGCCAAACCTTTGAACAGATTATTCTGAAAGGGCATAAAGTTTCAGTGGACAAAGGACTGTCAGCTAATAGCTGAGGAATTGAAGGAGGCATTTATTTCGAATCTTGTACTGCTTTTTCCAAATTTTAAAGAGAGTTCATCCTCACTTACAATGCTTCTAATGAGGCAATTGGCTGTATTTTGGGTCAGATATTTATGGATGGGAGCACCCAGTAGTGTATGATTCAAGGCAACGTAAGGTGGACCATAATTATTCAACAACTGAAAAGTAAATGTTAGCAGTCATATACGGTATTAAATACGTCTGGTGTTACTTGTATAGCAAGAGACTAAGTTGTGCCTGATCACATGTAACTGAAATGCTTGCTTGGTCTAAATGACCCGTCTAGTCTTAACACGTTGGGCTCTCTAGCTTAGCGAGTTTGATGATGAGGTTGTCCATAAGCCAGGCAGAAAACACACAAATGTGGGTACAGTAAGTCGTACAGTAGCAATGTTGAGGATATTAGGCAAGAGTGTGTTAGAATGACAACAAGCACAAGCAGAGGATAAAGTTTGTTAGGCTTTTAAGTCACAGCTGCATTTTTATCATACATAGGCAAGGTCATTAAATGTGGACCACAGGCTGTGATCCCAGCAGTTTTTCAAAAGGAAGTGTTACAAAAAGCTCATGACCATGTGTTGTCAGGCCGTGGTGGCCAACGAGCAATATATAGGTGTGTTGCAGAACAGTTTTGGTGGAGCAATAGGTAGCGCGACATGAAGCAGTATGTGAGACTGTGTACTGTGCACACAGAAAATCCCTCTGCAGAGGTTACCAGAGGCATCAAAGGCAATTCAGATGCTTAACTCGACATTTGCGGATCATATAACTGAACACCTGGAGGGAATAACTACATGCTTGTGGTCATAGACCATTTGCCATGCTTTCTGGTAATGATAGTAGGTCCACACCAAGATGCCAGTACTGTGGCCCAAGCATTAGTTAAAAGTTGGATACTAGCGTTTGGAGTGTGAGATACCTTAGTCATGGATGACAGTTTCAAAACTTATGAAAAAGCTATGCCAAGTGTTGCATATTCGGAAGTTACAAACTAGCTCGTTCAACCTTCAAACCAATGGCAGGATGGATTATGTCCATAACACTACTTTTAAAATGCTAACCTTTTACGTGAACACTAGACATGACAAATGGGTACCGATCTTCCACATGTCATTTGAGTGTACAACTCAGAAATTCATATGGGAACAGGCATGTCACCACTTGAGGTAGTGGATGGGACAATGAAGCTGTCCCCTTTTGACAATTTAAGTCCTAAATTAGGACCAAATTATGAATCAGTGAAGCAGTTTGCGAGAACAATATGAGAGGTGTGGAGAAATGTACAAAAGGCAAACACAAAGGCTCAGAAATGTCAGAAACAGCCGAATAGGTGCCTGGCAGACTACAACAGCATCGTGTAGGGCATTGGGTATCTGTCACTAATCCCAATAGACCAAAGGGAAAGGTGAAGAATTTCTGATCAAATATCACAGACCTTATCAGGTCACGGAGATCCCCTCACCACATAACGTAAAGGTACAGATTCCTAATAAAATTTCTGTTGTGCATGTCAATCAGGTGAAACCATTTAAGGGTATGGTGGATGTGGTACCACAATTATCTGCAACTGGCCTGGTATGAAAATGTTCAGTAGGGAGAATGAAGAAACATCTAATGGTTAGACAGTTCAAGGCTCAAGACATGCCTTATGCTTTGAAGTCACAATTAAAAAAAAGAAAGGTTCAAATGGCTCTGAGCACTATGGGACTTAACATCTTAGGTCATCAGTTCCCTAGAACTTAGAACTACTTAAACCTAACTAACCTAAAGACACCACACACATTGTTTTTGTTGTTTTTAATAAATGAAAAGCACCAGTTTTGTTTTTTTTTATTCTAGTTTATATCTGTCATTAGCTAATCATTTTGGAAGGAGGGAGGAGGTGACGGACAGCTTCTTTCCTCAGGTGGTGAGTTGCAGCAGGAGGTACTTTTGATTTCGGACATTAGGGAAGCTCATGTTGTTATGCCAGAAGTGCATTTGGAGAACTGCACTCAAGGGAATATTGTTGTCAGTCTAGATAGACCGACAAAGAGTGATATGAAGACATTTGCAGTGAATATGTTTTTATGGAAAATGAATGAGACAAGCTATGAAAAGGAAATCTTGCCCACACGGACTTACTTTTAGAAGGTTGGGAGGCACTGGCTGTACTTTTTCTTCTCGCTGGAACCTGTGTTGGAAAATTGCCATGAAAAAGCGAAACCTGATGGGTTGTGAGAGTTAGAGTTACAAAGTAGTAGTATTATCATTAACGGTACAGCTAGTCAGATAGGCAGGAAGAATTTCCGCCTTCCAACTACACTCCCTGGTACAACTGTCATGACACTGACGTGGAATACATTGCATTGGCCGGAAGAGTCACTAATGCTTAAGGCTATTATCCACCCAGAATTTAACTTACCTTAATCCCACCTTCAACCCTGAACGTATGCAGTAATTAGATAAATTTCCCGAATCACAGTAGGGGAAAATTTCAATGGGGCAGACGTTACAACATGTTCAGAATTTTCAGAAAAATTGTTAGTACAAGAGTATATCAATAAGCATTTCACCTACCAGTTGTGGTTTGTTTCTACTAGATAATTGCATATTTTGTTTCTATAATAAACACAGACACACACAGACTGCAGGTCCACTAACGCGACACTTACCAGTTGAGTGGTTAGCTGGCATAAGCACTGGAAACAGTTGATGGAAGTAAAACCACCGTATTAAGTAGTACAAACATTAGGTTAAGGATTGCATTGTAGTAAGGTCTTTGAGACTGCACTTTACGAGTAGACTCACATTAGTAATGGCTAAGGGAGATATCGATGTGGGACAGCTCATGGTTGGAACTGTTTATTTTTTTTCTCTGGTCAAGAGTAACTGTAATTAAAGACTTGTCTTGGAAGATTCAAGATGGATCTTTTGAAAGTGGGAAGGCATGCTGCACCCTGAAAAAGTTCAGCACACAAACTGTAAATGTTATTTAAGCTTAATTCCAGCCCCACAGCATGGCAGTAGAAGCCAGCTCGGGCAATGTACTAATCAAGTAAGGCACTTGGCAGTATTGTTCAGCAAATGCCGCAACACAGTGTGACCAAGAGTGAAGCAATATTTCGTCACTCTCAGCACTTGCATGCTGCCGAGAAACTTCGAGTCACAAATTTACCTGGGCCTAGCAACCTGTGCTCGAAGCAGAATGAGCAAGGTAAAGCTAACAGGACAAAGTAATACATAGCAAACTTACTCATCTCCCTCCTGTAGGACTACACCAGCAGTGAAACTAGAAGGGTATAAATAATTGAGCTTAATGGTTCATAGCATTCAGTCATGCCACCATTCTGTTTGCATCTTGAACTGGAGAGAATGACGTGCTTTTGAGTTTCAGATAAACCATATCAACCCTTGGTGATGGAAATTTGTTGGCAACCTGTCCATTGATTAACTCGTTGAGTTTTGGCATGGCTGTGGGACTTGGGGCAAGTTTCACTGATGCAGAAAGCTGGGGTCCAGCCAGCTTCCACCCTCTGGGTGACTTCAACTGAAGGACTGCAAGGTGATTACAATGCGACTTGGGGAGATGAGCCCTCGCAGCGTCCTAGACATAATCCATCATTGTCCTGGTCTAATCCAGGGTGGGGTGACTGGGAAAGGAGTTGCTGCTCAGCACCAAGACATCTAGCTATCACATCCAAGCACAAGACACGGGGATAACAAATATGCATGGGGGGTACTTAGCCGATGCAACACTGGAAGGCATGGGTGGCTGTGCTCGTATTTGCCTGCTGGCTTACAATGGGCACCGGGGCAGCTGCCACCATAACCTGGGAAAATGGACATTGTCAGTGTGATTGGGGAATCAGCACATTCCTTAATCAGCTGTATTTGCAAGCACACAGTGTGGCCTTGAAGTAGGCTGGAGTGATGTATAATGCTGATTTAATAAACATCTGTCAATGCTATCACTGTTTCGCTGTATGTCCTGGCATCTTCCTCAGCATTTCTCTCTCCCATCCTGATTCATAGCAACCTGAAATACACCAGGTCATTACAAAGCAGTATATGTCCCTACACTACTATTATTGCACTTTTTATGAACTGCCTCTTCTCCTGGATCACCACAATACCAGTATGTCCTGGAAGTACACTCACACATCTGTTGCAAGTTTACAATTATTAGCAGAATTCTTGTCAAATCATACAAAATAACTATAACTGAAGTGTGAATCGAAATTTCAAATGTAACATAGGTGCTCACATCAGTACCCACACCTGAATTAAGCAGGTTCTATCGTCCTTCACAATGTGAAAACACTTTCTTGATGTGGAATGGGTCTCTTAAGTGGTGGGAAGAATGAAATGGGTGTCAGAAGAAACTTTCATGACAGAGTGTTTCGTTTTCTATCATTTTAGTCATTTATATGGTGTTAAACCAGATAGACACATGTAAACTGTGGACACTGTCGATTTACATGGTTGTACTGAAGGTGGAACCACATCAGTAAGGAACCTGTGGAGAAGCCAAGCTGTCTCTTCAAGAGGGGCAGACATCTTTTTATTATTTGTAGGGATAACAGCTGAAAGCAAGGGTAAACTAGTTATTACACTTACCAAGATGATGCAGCCCTGGTGTATGGTTTAACCATAGTAGCATTCTCTTAGGCAAAATAAACTGTAGGTAAAATAGTCCTTTACTCAGAACTCCAAGCAGGGACAACTCAAAAGGATGGTGACATCAGGAAGAAGAAAACGGGTGTTTTACGTGTTGGACCACGAAATATCATCAGTTTCCTTAGTCAAGTAGGCAATGAAAACTGCCTGCTTGCTCCCCCCCCCCCCCCTCTCCTCCCACCCACAAATCCATGCAACACACACCACTAAACACCACCCCATTCATGTTCCACAAGAAAAAGGTCCCTGTACTGAAGTAAATTAGGAGGTGATAGCTGAAATTACAATGGAGCGAAATCTAAACGTCCCCTCAAAAGAGAGCACCTTATCTGTTCCAGTATGTCTCACTGGCACTAAGTGAGCATTAACATCTATGGTTGTCTTCTAAGGTGATGAAAGGCTGACAAAGTCAGCTCAGAAAATGGAAAGTTAATATCTGTAAAAATATATATGCTTTCAGTAAAATTTTTCTTTGGGTTGGCAGTACATAATCTCCATAAGACAGCTCTACCCCCTAGTAAACTGCTCCATTCAGAAGACACTCTGCAGCACATAAGGTATTAATGGAAATTAAATTGCTACCATTCACCACAATCAATACTGTAACAGGTTGAGAGACATCACACTTACATAGATGCTTGGCCAAATTACAGGTCATTCTGTCACCTGAACCTACATTTCATATTTACATTCACTGGCTTTGCCAACTCACAGCAAACCTGCTGCTTTCCAACCTAACCTAGACACAGACTAAGCTACAGATAAGTCTCTCAACCCAAACAGCATTCCACTTTCACATTCATTGGCTTTGCCAACTCACAACCAAACTGTTGTCTTCCAACCTAGCCTAAGCTCAGGCTATGCTACAGGTCTATCAAAATTGAGTATTTTATGGAAATTACTTGAGATCAAACTGTCAGAAAACTAAAATTTACATAATTTAGACAGATCCCATAATAACAACTGCAACATAAAATACGCCAAACTGCTATATACATCAATAATATAAATGCCAAGATGCAGCAAAACTCGAAAATTAATAAAGAGCCGTCCATTAAATGTGAAAAATTCATATCAGTCTGATACCAACACAACATTACACATTTCAGAATAAATCATTAGCAATATTTCACCACACGAATTTCTACACATATCAATAACAGAAACACCAATATGCTGCAATAGCAAAAACAGAAGAAATGGCCATCCATAAAATGCAAATCATTCATGTGCATTCAACACCACAAGTAAAATTATGCATTTTCCACTAATTAAATCTAGACATCAGAGGTAAATGAAGATTTTGAGGTTTTTATTGCATGTGGCTTGTTTAAGACTTAAGTTCATGGTATAAACTATTGTATGTGCATGTTTCACAGAAAAGAAACTCAGCAATATGATGCTATCGTTTGCAAGCAGAACCCAGCACTAAATAATGGTACGTGATCATATGACAGTTGACCAGAATGTAGTTCTCCATACTCCTTTCGTACTAACTGTTACAATATTTTACCTCTCAGTGATATATTACTTTCTTATGTCATATGTGTTGTTAATCAATTGAAAATAGATTTGCTGTAGGTTTTGATATTTGGAGCAACATTTTATGACAGACTCTAAGAACAAAATGGATTCTATTAGTGGGAGAAGTAAAAGGATCATGGAATTGGCACTAAATTTAGTACTGGTAAGCATATGTATAGGTATTTCAAGTACGACAAATTGCCTTTTGGCTTCCGTCACGGGTTCTTCGGCCAATGTTTGTTTCATAATTTTTCTGACATTTAGTTAGCAAGAGTTGCTAGCATTGTCAGAGCTTCACCCTTCATTGCTGGTGGTGGAAGGTGAAGCTTTGACAATGATAGCCACTCACAATGGTGGAACATAAGAAAAATCATCAAAAATTGCTCAAAGAACCCTGGACAGAAGCTAACAGACAATTTTTCAAGAAGTTAGCTAGGGTTAACAATGTTGTACTTCAAGTACTTGAAGAATTAATGTCCTATCCTACAATCTCAATCCATCTTCAACCAAGAACTTTCAGTCGGTATGTGATAGCTATTACAGACTGTAAGATATTACTCGTTATAATGGAAAGTAACAAAGCTCTTAATGCACATTCCATGATTTAGGAAACAATGATGTGGATGCTTTACTGCCAGCTGACAGTGCTAAAATGACAAGCTCTCTTGGAGCCTAAAACAACTACAGAAGCAGCTCATTCTTCTGACAAAAATCAGTGGCTGTAATATATAGAACTCACACAATTGGAATGTTTCTCATATGATCAAAGGTGCACCTCTATTACTCATTGTGTGTCAGTTGCACCCAGAAAAATTCATCATGTTTTGCATAATAATATGTTTTTGCTTATTTACTTAGGAAAATGACACAGCGAATGGGCTAGATGTTGTGACATTACCTTACGGTAATGTTACGGGCGGAATCAATATGTTGTTAATGAATGGAGAATTCCAGGTATGCTATTTCCAATTATTGTTTATTTTTGGTTGGCTCTGCCATACACACTAACTTAGGTTTCAAGGAACCCGCCAATGATACATGTGATGACTGCGATGAGTAGAAGGTGAAACTAAAGAATGATATAACAGATGAAGAATCAATCCAAATTAAATCAGATTATGATGCCCACTTGTCAGAAGCAGATATAAGATAGAAAAACGAATCTGCAATAAAAATCTGTCAAAAGAACCTGGATTGAACACAAAGATTGCCGTGTTCAATCTTCAAAAATGTTTGCCTAGACCATGCTTCACTAATTCCACTGTGCTCTATCTAAGAAAGCTCTGTACACACAATCTGATAATCACTGAGGCCTCTGAGCAAAGGCTTATAGTTGCATGTGGAATTAAACAGTTGCAGGTTGTGGACTGAAAGAAGTGTCATCCTGTTTGCTGAAGTGGTCCTCACCTAACCTGCCAGAATCTCAAACTGAAGTACTTACAATATGGACTGAACTGTGGAGGTCAGAATTGTAACTTCCCCATGACTGTGCACAATTTTTGGATTACAGGGTGTGTTCAACTCAAATTGATTAACCATAAAGACTTATTGCAGGGATACACTCATATGGAGGTAGATTGTGTAAATTGCCGTTACTGAACGGCCCATAAGCAAAGTGAGCTCAAATACCATAATTCTGACACTTTGGGATTGGCAACATGTTATTCACCAATGTCGCTTCAAGAAACTGACCAATGTGTACAACATACAAATCGCATATTTCAAAGACTTTTCAAGTCTTGGACCATCACCACCTTAAGTTAAATGGACGACCAAAAATTTACCATCAAATATAGTTTTGGTTACCCAAGTTGAGCACTACGAGTGCAAGCAGAGAGGTCACGCTCTGTGTTCTATAAAACAGGAGAGCTTCTGTAAAGCTTGGAAGGAAGGAGACGAGATACCGGCAGAAGTAAAGCTGTGAGGACGGGGCGTGAGCCATGCTTGGGTAGCTCAGACGGTGAGCACTTGCCCGCGAAAGGCAAAGGTCCCGAGTTCGAGTCTCGGTTCAGCACACAGTTTTAATCTGCCAGGAAGTTTCATATCAGCGCACACTCCGCTGCAGAGTGAAAATCTCATTCTGGAAACATCTGATTGCATGTTTCAAGAGACTGACATGCAATGACGAACAAGAGGGGCAGTATAGCCAGAAGAACTTCCTACTACACAGAATACTGTCAGACCCACTGCTGCACTGTGTGCCAAGACCGATGAACTGGATTTCGGTTTAGTAATGTGTGCCCAATAATTATCATAATAGTTATGTATTGGAATCCCGCCGCAGTGAAATCTTTGTTTTGGTGACAGACTGATCCGTAGCACAGCCCAGGGTCAAGGCTTTGTTCGATGGCAACAGTTTGGTTCCAAGTTGGCAAAGCCAACGAATTTGAAAGCAGAAACTCTGTTTGTGGTAACAAATTGAGCGGTAGTGAAATCTAATGTTTACGCCATGCAAGGTGGGTTCAACGTGTAACTTTTTACCAAATACTCAAGCTTTTGCATTATCTGATAGAGGTTTTCTGAATTTACCTTGA
This sequence comes from Schistocerca nitens, assembly GCF_023898315.1. Taxonomy (NCBI): domain Eukaryota; kingdom Metazoa; phylum Arthropoda; class Insecta; order Orthoptera; family Acrididae; genus Schistocerca; species Schistocerca nitens. The sequence continues at coordinate 498,114,503 of NC_064616.1, forward strand.
AGTTTCAGTTTTTGTGACAAAAAGTAAGTTAAAATATGGAGCTAACGTAAACATTACGCAATGCCACTAATCGGTGTCTCAACAACAAAGATTTCAGGGTAGGCCAGGAGGGGGGAGGGGGGGGGGTGGTGGTGCATGTCACACCAGAGCTTACTACAGCTAAAATACACATAACCTCCTTAAGATTCAAATATGGTAACTGCTCTGAAGCGATCAGATGCAACTTTAAAATATATTTGTAATTTGAGTCCTGGGAGAAAAAATTGTATGTAACTAAGGAACCGTCCTTCGAGCAAATTCGGAAGAAATGTCTTGCACCTACAACAAATATTTGAAATTATTAATACTTTCATAAAATAGGGTACGTATGCTAACCAGGAAGAAAATATCATTTTGCAATTTCTTGACATAATGGCAGAGTCATTACAAACTTTTATCTCAAAAGCGAGTTTACTTTTAAACATACAATAATCAATTTACACTGATAACTACAGGCAGGAAGCACAAATGTTTATTTTTGCAGTTACTTTTCATTTTGTATACAACAAGCAATGTTACTGACATATTCAATTTTGCGTTAGGACACTACCCGCAGTCTCACAGATGGACTTGCATTAATAAGTCAATAATACGAATTGTTATATAAAACACTGCTGTTGATCTCTTATTCTTCGTGCTAATGTGTTTATTTCGCATTGATTGGTTCTATAAGTCAACTTTAGAATCACAAGACTTACGTTCTCTTACCGTGTTACAATAGTATATCCTCTAATTACTCCAGAAACGACAGCACTGTGCATTTATGTCAAATGATGATTTCAACTTTCTGAAGCATTCTACGAAGCGCAATTGCAGAAATGCATATACACTTCAACAACCTTTCGTATATGCTTGTACCTCTGTAGGTAAACATTGCAGAGATTATAGCTGTACGGCCGAAGTTTACCTTACCGAAAGCGCCAACGTAGTTTTATCTGTGGATACCGAAAAGTTTTGGTTGTCACATCCTTTTTTGTCAAGAAGAAATGGTGGGCCATTTATCCTTTGATTATAAAAATTAATCAGTTCAATAATGTAAAAACTCACTTGAGCACCTGTACAAACAATCAAAGTTATTGATATATTTAGGTCGATTCACATCAGACAATTACGTCACTTCCCATTAGTGATGGGCTAAACTGCGATTTTCCGATATCAGTGATTTCTGTGAGTGCTACTTCTCAGTATCTGTTATTCTTAAATGTGATTTGTCGCAGTTAAGGAACTTAGGTCGTGTATCCCTCCGCCACTGCTATTTCTGCGATTTCTGCGACTTCTGCGATTTCTGTGACTCCTGCGATTTCTGCGACTTACCACCGTATGAAAAAGTTACATCTGTCCACACAGAAAATTGCATCTCAACAAACCTGTCATTGGTAAGTATGTTTTACGTTTATTCTTCCGTTGGCTTTAATTTTGTATTAAAGAAACAACTGTGAAAATATTAATAGTGTAATTAATATGTAAGTAGCCATACAGTAGCGTAATAGTTCGTGTTTATAAAATGAATTCTAACATATTGTTATGTTCACAGGTACGCGAACTACATTTCAGTCACTCAGTAAAGTGATAACTCAAAATATCATTGTCAACAGATCTGGAGAAATTGCCACAGCGACTTTAGACCGTTTTCGTCAGACGAGAGGTTAGTTTCTAAGTGTTTCGATGGACTTAATTACTTCAGTGAGATCGTTCTTGCAAATGTGAAATATACCCCATTGAGTGGCTTTCGTTAGAGCAAATTTTAGCAATTCTACTCTGTCAATTACATTGCTTGTAATCTGGTGACAGCAAAAATGTTTAATAACCCTTTTGATTTTGCAGACACAGTTCCGACTCTGATTACTGGTTGCTGTACGTATCTATCTACGTCAAGGCTCTTGAGAGAGAATTTTGAAGATTCAAGACAGCTCTTAGAGGATTTGCGGATTAAAAGTGCCATAATGATCAAATAAGTGTTCAGAGTGAGTGATTAAACTGTGTTTTATTGAAGTTGTTGTGCGATTTTAAAGGAATAATAAATGTTAAATACAGTGAGTGAATAATGAAAATCTCATTTTCCACATGTTAAGCCGTCCTATACCCGTAAATTTTCCACCACTTATTAATGATAAACACTTGTTGGAGAGTGACATGCCCCCACCCCTCCCTTTCTGCACAATCTTGGTGTGACACTGACCTGTAACATAACCCAAAGTCTACAATATGCATTTTGAGGCTGTTGATATGAAAGTGGGAAGTACAGATCTTCCATTTAAATCAGTGCATTACTTGAAAGTAACACAGGAAAAGCTTATTTATGTAGGTGGTAGTAGTGTCGGCAAAAAGTTCTTGTGTGTGAAGTTGCCATGTAGAACACCAGGTGTAAAGCTTTTATCCCGAGTCTTGAACTGTGTTGGAACAAAAGTGAGGCATTCATATGACCCAATAATACTGTTTTCATTTCACTACACTTATACAGATGTCTGAGTTCCTCTGTGTTAACATTGCAAAGTCCTGTAGGCATGTGGAGTATTAAGCAAAACTGTCATATTGGAAGCAGCATCAAACACATTTCTTACATTACTTGATATTTTCAGGAGAAAAAGGCAATGTTGCTTCTTATTAATATAATACTTTCAGAGTCACAGCTGTGTTTGACCAACCATAACTGATGCTGAATGTGCATGTCGTCATATAATATGAAGGGCTTATTTCAATAGTGGTACTAGTCCATTACCTCCACTTTTCTGTCTATAATGCTTCTGAAAGGTTCATCTCTAGCAAGAAGCCATATGCTTGAATATTTCTGGTATCTCAATTGCAGATTTTTCAGCGCTCATTTAACTTTACGACTCTGTATCTCAAAATGAACAAAAATGGACTAGTACCACTAATGAAATAAGTCCTTCATATGCACACACAGCACACCGATCTCGTGAGGCACAAGGCTCTCATAACGAAGTCGGTCAACAGATGGCACTAGGAAAAGAATGTTAACTGCGCTTTTTAGTTGCTACTTGCGACTCTTAGTTGCGATTTGTCACAGAAATCGCAGTTTCTCGGTAGCGAATAGCGTAGTATGAACTTTGCTCAACAGATGGCACTGCTAACTGCGCTTTTTAGTTGCTACTTGCGACTCTTAGTTGCGACTTGTCACGGAAATCGCAGTAAGACTCGATATCGTATCGCAGAGATGGACGTAGTACGAACTATCGCCAACAGATGGCACTGTTAAGTGCGCTTTTTAGTTGCTACTTGCGACTCTTAGTCGCGACTTGTCACGGAAATCGCAGTTGGACTGGTCTGTGAATCGCAGAGACGAGCGTAGTACAAACTTTGGCCAAAAGATGCCACTGTTAACCGCGCTTTTTAGTTGCTACTTGCGACTTTTACAAGGGAACCTCCCCATCGCACCCCCCTCATATTTAGTTATAAGTTGGCACAGTGGATAGGCCTTGAAAAAATGAACACAGATCAATCGAGAAAACAGGAAGGAGTTGTGTAGAACTATAAAAAAATAAGCAAAATATACCAACTGAGTAGCTCATGAAGAGCATATGCAATATCACAGGAAACTGTACCCACAGAAGCGCCGTGGTCTCGTGGATAGCGTGAGCAACTGCGGTATGAGAGGTCCTCGGTTCAATTCTTACCTTGACTAAAAACATTTTCTTTGTTTATTTTCGCAAAGTTATAATCTGTCCTTTCGTTCATTGACGTCTCTGTTCACTGTAATAAGTTTAGTGTCTGTGTTTTGCGACCGCACCGCAAAACCGTGCGATTAGTAGACGAAAGGACGTGCCTCTCCAATGGGAACCGAAAACATTTGATCGCAAGGTCATAGGTCAACCGAAAACACGTCTGATATATTCTATACGACACTGGTTACGGCATTACAGGAATATGTTGTCGACTTACGTAACTTGTACACTTGGCGAATGGGTAAAAAGATTCTTCTACCTTGCCCGATTTAGGTTTTCTTGTGGAAGTGATAATCACTCCCAAAAAAGTGATGAAAACATAAGAGTTTGTCACATAAACTGCAACAAATGAATGCATCAGTTTCACAGTCGCACAGTTTTCCCTGTGTTCTGTCAAAACATATGTTTTTAAAGTTTTCAAATTTTTCCGTGCGTAGACCTTGAACTCCTGCATATGTCCGAGCAAATCTGAACATGTCCTGGAATTTTGGAGAGTGAAGTTGATTATGTGTGAGTGCCTGAACTTTGATTATTGTCTGAAAATAAAAAATTAAAATTTTCACCCAAGGGAAGACTTGAACCAATGTCCTCTTGTTCCGCAGTTGCTCACTCTAACCACGGTACCACGGCGCCCCTAGACTTGCTGTATATTGTTTTGTTACCTATCTTCCGCATGGTCAACTCAGTTTCTATATTTTGCTTATTTTTTTCATAGTTACACACAACTTCTTCCTGTTTTCTCGTTTGATCTGTGTTCAGTTTTTCAAGGCCTATCCACTGTGCCAACTTATAACTAAATATGAAGGGGGTGCGATGGGGAGGTTCCCTTGTTAGTTGCGACTTGTCACTGAAATCGCAGAAAGCAGTGCTAAATTCGACCAATAGATGGCTCACGTCTTTGAATGTGAAATACTACTTGCGACTGCTAACTGTGACTGAAATCGCAGTTAGCTCCTGTAAAGTTGTTATTGTGATATCTGCGACTTCTCAGTCACTGTGATTTCTAACAGATACGCGATTTCCTGCCCACCACTACTTCCCATCAAATCCAAGATGCACTCACACTGGATTTCGTGTCGCGTCAGTTCGCTTAGGCTTCGGTCAGCATGGCTCCGACAACGGTCGTCAGAGGCCGTCGCCAAGGGCACACGAGAACATCGGCCGACCGCTTGGTCACAGTGCGTCTGATCTTATTAGTCAGTTTTTGACGGGTCGAAGAGATTAGATTAGAATCTATTTTATGTATGAAGTAGGTTATATTTTAACGTCTAAGGACGGGATACAACGAAGCCGCTGTGCTTGATGACGAGTGCTGCAGTGCGGCTTTTACTATTATAAGATGCATGTAAATGAACCGTGTCTATCTCGAAACGAACGTGGCGACTACTGTACACCACAGGCTAACATTACGTTAGACTGTGCTGTACACTGTATCTTCAATTATTGGAATCACCAGTCTAGTTTTACGAATATACGAGATGTAAGGAAAAACACCATGCAACAAAAGTTAAAAACGCTTTTGCCGGCGACTAGCGTCAGAAGGGATCCCCACCTTAGAAACTAACAGTCCATAATTGATGGTCTTCCTATTTATACTCGTGTATTACGAAAATATATAGTATCAGGGATCACTGCGCTAATGATCTCTCCAAAACACGTTGTTCAGAGTGTGGTTTATTACGCTATAGTGGCAGGATGACCGACTTCGGCCTGTAAAGTTTTTGCCAATGAGGTCATGAGCATAACTAATGGTTAATTTATGTGGTGAAAATTTATGTCTCTATTAGCTCTCTAAACACTTACCCAGTGGATCTGAAAAAGGAAGTAACAGTATTTCTGGTAGCAGTATTATGACAGATTGAGTGTTGCTTTTAATAAAGGAATCAATATTTAGTGTCTTTTAGTGCACAGCTTCAAAATTCAGTTTATAAAAAATAAAAATTTTCGTAGAACAGGTGCAAGGGTGAAAACATTAGATTTTAAGTTAGTGTTTAGAGCATTGTAAATAACATCTAACATATCACACAAAAACTTTGGAACTGTACTTTTTAGAACGTGGTAGAGGCCTATTATTAGAAATATGTAATCTACATATGTCAAACATCAAATTCTCAGTTCTGGTTTTCTTGAACCAGACTAGTTATACGTATATATTAGATGACTGGAGAAACGTTCTATTACCTACTCGAGATAATTCGTGGTGACCTTGCAGTGTAAGTTATAAATACCGTGTTTCGCTGTATGTATTTAAAGTTGTGCTGGCGTACATCAATTAACCTTCAGTGACTGTCATTTAGCACATGAGTGAAAGACAAGCATGAAATGTAGCATAAGGTACTTAAAAATGGAAATACATATCGTACACCACACTTGCAAACCACTTGATATTAACAGTTTCACTACCCTAATGGCATAACGCCAGTAAGAAGTAATAATAACTTGTAAACAACTAATGACAACCCACCACCAAAAAGATCCCTACAAGCATATAATATATGCTACCCTCTTCACTTGAACAAATTAATTTTTGAGGCTATAATTTGTGCCTAAAATTTCCAATAAAGATTTTGCCTATTTGAGGTTTCGAATAAATCTACGGTCTCAGTCCATAGATTCCGAACTATGTCCCAATTAGGATATTTTCATCCTCAGAATGCCACAAACTCAATGTTTCTTGGACTAACCTTATCAGTTTCTCACGCTCTATATTTCGTGTGCGAGAACATCGGCTAATTTGACAGAAGAAAACAAAATGATTTGAATTTCACCGATTGTAGTCGGAAGCCTGTACGTTCAGGCGGTTGGATCGGCTAAAGTGTGACCAAGCACATAGTCATTTGAAAAGTTCGTCCGTCTCCAGACGATGTCGGTCATCGGCGGAATCTACCGATATCGGAGCCACTGCGACCGTAGCCTTAGCCCAGAGATATGAATGTGTCGTTGACGGCAGAAATATACCAACTGGAAATGCCATTCATTGTAATATGTGAAGTATCTTCACGATCTTTGCGTACACAGGAATACAGTTCACAAGACCATTGCCCACTACCGTCTGGATGGGCTAAACCATAAACCATATTTGGTCGATGGACTAAACTGTGATTTCCCGATATCAGTGATTTCTGTGAATGCTACTTTTCGGTAACCACGGTTCAGTGATTTGACGCAGTTCAGAGTCGCAGTTAACGAATTCACAACTTGTATCCCTCTGCACTCCACTAATGCTGTTTCTGCGATTTTTGCTACTTCTGCAATTTACGCTATTTCAGTGACTTCTGCGCTTTCTGTGACTTCTGCGATCTCTGCGGTTTACGCGATATCTGCGAATTATCACTGCAGATGTTACTCTGTCATTAGTCGTAAGTAATAAGTGAACTGTGTCAATACAATCAACAAATATGTTCTCGCCTGCATAAGCGATTACTTGTCAGGACCTAAGCTTAATGTTTCAGTAACCCACCTGACAAAAAGTTACGTGAAATGGTATTATTAATATTTCCAACGATTCTTCCTCAGTTGTCACATGATATAAAAAAGATAAGCTTGCCCACAGACAAAATTTCATATGAACAAACAGTCAGTAATATGTTTTACTTTATGCCCTTCCTTTGGCCTTAATTTTGAATTAATAGAATAAATCTGAAAATATTGATAGTGTCAAATTCAGAATCATAACACTAATTAACACAGAGCACCATAAGAGTTCATGCTTAGAAAACAGATTGTAACCACATTGTCATGTTTGCAGATATCTGAACCACATTTTCAGTCACTCAATATAGCAATAGTTCAAAACATCATTGACAGTAGAAGTAAGGTCAGTTTCTAAGTTTGTGAATAAACATTATGACATACTTTATACAAAGTGGGAAACCTGCCCTACTCAACCGCTTTCATCACTGGAAATATTAGCAGTTGTATAATGTGAATTTTATTGCTAGTAATTAGTAGCCACGTAGTAGTTTAATAATCCTTGTGAATTTCCAGACAAAGTTCCCATTTCGATTACTGGCTGCTCTATGTACCTCTCCTCATTTAGAAGAGATAATTTTGAAGATTAAGAAGACTCTTGAAGAATTCACGGCTTGAAAGAGCCTCAATTGTTAATGTAGGTGCGCAAAATGAGGATGGGTACAGTGTGTCATTGAAGACATTACATGATTTGAAAGGGATAATGAATAAGTATGAACTAAACTGTGAGAAAATAACGAAAATTCCATTGCCACCTTGTTTAAGTCATCCCATACCCCAAAATTTTCTGTTGCATATTTAACAATAAAGACTTGCTAGAGTGTGATATTGAAACAACCATCACTTTTGCTTTGTAATGTTGGTTGTGATTGCAGACTCAACTGTATCATAGCTCAGGGTCTAGGTTAGGTTGGAACGTTGTGTGGTTTAAGGTATATGATGTGCAAGTCAAAATAGTGGAAAGTACTTATGTTACTGTTAGAAGTTGATACTGGGAATAGTATTCGTGCAATACTTGAAAATGCACACAAAAGCGTAACTGCATATTGTACTCTCGGAAAAAATATCTGTGATGTAAATATAGTTGTTAAACATTTGGTAAAAGTTAACATAGTAGATGGCAAATAGCATCTTTAGTAGTTTATTCACGAAATATGTATAATACGCATCAAAATTCTGAGAAGAGCCTTATCCATTATCTGCAGTTTTCACTTTTATGATGAAAAGTGTGTCTAAATCTGTCACGAAAATTCCAGGCTACAGTATAGGTCTACCTATTAGCACAAGCTTTTTTCGTCATTCACATTTGTTGGCTGCACCAATTCTCAATTGAGTATAAAATTTTTCTCACAGCAAATTACCTTCTCGGTTCATTTCTTCAACCATAAGTATGTAATACACCCATATTGCGAGACACAAGGTTCTTAAAATGAAGTATGTGCGTAGGTCAACAGATGGTACACAGTATCTTATGTTAATTGCACTTTTTAGTTGTTACTTGCGACTACTAGTGGCGACTTATCACAGAAAGAATGACAACAGGTTCACAAAAAGAAGTACTAAACTCAGCTAACAGATGGCACACCACATTGAATGTTAAATGCTACTTGCGACTCCTAGTTGAGATTGAAATCACCGTCAGATTCTGTACAGTTGTTATTGTGATATCTATGACTTCTCAATCACTGTGATTTGTAACAGATACGCGATTTCTTGCACACCCTTCATTCTACCAGCCTTTCCACTCTGAGAAAAAGCGCCATCACACGAAGTACTCACATTCACCACCAGGGCACTGGAACTGTGCAGTAGTCTGTTAGTGTGGGATTACTTTTCTATTGATCGGCTTGGTTTTTAAGTATTTCACACTTTCAGAACGTTCAGTTCCTTTGTCTCCAATGTTTCCAAGATGATTGGAATAACAATTTTGCAGATTAGTCGGCCTAATCTCTTAGCATGATCCGAAGTGTTACCTGAGTCGCAATGTGAAACCTTTGAAGTGTTCAAATCATTGAGAACTGATGTACCTAAAATTGTGCAAGCCTGAGTACTGATAAATTTGGCAGCTTCACACATGAAATCATATATAATAATTGCTATCCAAACCAATAATCATGCAGGATAGAAGAAAAAATTTCACTAACCCAAGCACAGATCTGGGGGGGGGGGACCAGGGTATCTACCCCAGGTGGCAATTTCAGGGGCGCCAAATTCATGTCCTTGAACAAAAAAATCTTGTTTCACAAAATGCCTAGCATCCGGCGCACATTGGTCTATCGATTATTCATATGATTTTGGAACACATCTCTGTTGCTTTTTGAACATTTTTAAACACTTTCTAAATTGATTTCTGAACGAATTACAAACTGATTTTTGAATGTGTGCATAGTGTAAATGATGTCTCTGCCAGGGAAATACCTGCCCGTCAAGAAAGAAACAGCTTTCCCACAAACAAAAGGGGATGGGGTAATAGAAAATGAACCAAATAAAGGAGAATGGGTGAACATCAATCTCTGTTTGTTTATGTGGTTGACTGGGTGTGCAAATGATCAGCGTTGTTATAATTATTAGCGAAATCCATAGATTCAGGTTGCCAGAGTGGAAATAAACGTCTAACAGGAATAACAGTTAAGAAAGATTACATATTTCCTTCTCGCTGTATCCAGGAAAATTTTAGCCACCTACTAAGGACCATTTGTACAGTCCTTGGTTCGAAGGCAGTGAAGTTCTATTCTCTGAATACCGCGAAAAAACGCGTTGTAGGAACACATAATAACGCCTAACTGGAGAATAAATGTGAGATAACTAAACTGTTGATTCTGGTGGGATTAGTGAAGTTAAATGCAGAATAAGTTTTGACAATGGCTGGAATAGTTAAAGAATTCGTGATAATAAGATTGTTTGCTGGAATGAGGAAGGAGAAGAAACGGCGACATCTCATAAATCATATGGAAGAGTATGATGATTTCAAATTTATATAAAAATTTCGTACTACTACTGCTTTTTGATCTCATGAATGAGATACTGCAGCATACGAATGAAATGTGAAACTATTTGCTAACATAAAACTTTTTTCTTGTAATAGGCCTAATAGGCATTTGACATTGGGACCTCGTCAATTATATTCTGTTGTGTTATTTATGTAAATGAGGTAGATAAAACTGACAATTAGTGCCAAAACAATGTGTGTTACATTTGCTGCAATATTATAAAGGCCGATTTCGTTTGATCTAGAAGATAATGTGTAACGACACAAGTATATGTCAGACAGTGTAGGAATTGTTCCAGTCCATTTCGTAGAAGTTATTTCATTATCCTTTGTCATAACTTAAAAATACGATCAGTAGCATGTCAGTTGTAAAAACCTGTATAAAGCCAGCAGTGGGATGACAGAGCCCTGAGGGTGCATATGTCATCTATTTCGTTTTATCTAGAAGACAGTGTGTAATGACACAAGTATATCTCACTCAACATTTCAGTCTTGCTTCACATAAAAGTGTTTCAAGTTTAAAATAGATTTATTCTGTACTGATGAAAGTGTCTTTTGCTGCGATAACTAAAGTAATACATATGTACGGTCCATATTGTCCATATGCAGTGTGTGTCGCTATTTCAAAGTGGTTAGGACTTATATTGTGTGTTCTCCTCCCCCTTGTTTGCTTGACAAGTTACTATATCGGCTCCAATTATTCAAAATTAAAGATTGTGTGCTAACAAGGGAACCTCCCCATCGCACCCCCCTCAGATTTAGTTAGAAGTTGGCACAGTGGATAGGCCTTGAAAAACTGAACACAGATCAATCGAGAAAACAGGAAGAAGTTGTGTGGAACTATGAAAAAAATAAGCAAAATATACAAACTGAGTAGTCCATGCGCAGGATAGGCAATATCAAGGGTAATGCAAGCTCAGGAACGCCGTGGTCCCGTGGTTAGCGTGAGTTCTATCCTTATATAGATCATTTTTCGACTATAAATGACTGTGGTTGGCGGTCAGACTCGTAATTATAATGAGTGACAGTTGCATGCAGTAAGACCTCAGTGTTGATTTCACTAATCACTCTAGGCACTGCAGAGCTAAGCTCTTACAAGGGAACTTCCCAATCGCACCCCACTCAGATTTAGTTAGAAGTTGGCACAGTGGATAGGCCTTGAAAAACTTAACACAGATCAATCGAGAAAACAGGAAGAAGCTGTGTGGAACTATGAAAAAAATAAGCAAAATATACAAACTGAGTAGTCCATGCGCAGGATAGGCAATATCAAGGGTAATGCAAGCTCAGGAACGCCGTGGTCCCGTGGTTAGCGTGAGCAGCTGCGAAACGAGAGGTCCTTGGTTCAAGTCTACCTTCGAGTGAAAGTTTAATTTTTTGTTTTTAGACAATTTTCAAAGTTCAGACACTCACACATAATCAGCTTCGCTCTCCAAAATTCCAGGAAATGTTCAGATTTGCTTGGACATATGCAGGATTTGACGGTCTACACACGGAAAAATTTGAAAACGTTAAAAACATATGTTTTGACAGAGCACAGGGAAAACTATGCGAATGTGAAACTGTTGCATTCATTTATTGCAGTTTATGTGACAAACTCTTATGTTTCCATCACTTTTTTGGGAGTGATTATCACATCCACAAGAAAACCTAAATCGGGCAAGGTAGAAGAATCTTTTTACCCATTCGCCAAGTGTACACGTTAGGTGGGTCGACAACATATTCCTGTCGTGTGAAGCACATGCCGTCACCAGTGTCGTATAGAATATATCAGACGTGTTTTCCTGTGGAGGAATCTTTTGCCATATGACCTTGCGATCAAATGCTTTCGGTTCCCATTGGGGAGGCACGTCCTTCCGTCTACTAATCGCACGGTTTTGCGGTGCGGTCGCAAAACACAGACACTAAACTTATTACAGTGAACAGAGATGTCAATGCGAAAATAAAGAAATTAAATCTTTCACTCGAGGGAAGACTAGAACCAAGGACCTCTCGCTTCGCAGGTGCTCACGCTAACCACGGGATCTCGGCGCTCCTGAGCTAAGATTATCCTTGATGTTGCCTATCTTGCACATGGACTACTCAGTTTGTATATTTTGCTTTTTTTTTTCATAGTTCCACACAACTTCTTCCTGTTTTCTCGATTGATCTGTGTTCAGTTTTTCAAGGCCTAGCCACTGTGCCAACTTCTAACTAAATCTGAGGGGGGTGCGATGGGGAGGTTCCCTTGTAAGAGCTTAGCTCTGCAGTGCTTAGAGTGATTAGTGAAATCAACACTGAGGTCTTACTGCATGCAACTGTCACTCATTATAATTACGAGTCTGACCGCCAACCACAGTCATTTATAGTCGAAAAATGATCTATATAAGGATAGAACTGGGTGGGGCATCGCACGCAGCTTCCCATCGACTGGTCTTTCTTACATGGAGATCGGTTTTAGTGAACGTGTAGGCGAGTCTTGCAAAGATTTTGCGAAAGTTAGGAAACAGAATTGGGAACTGTTTTCAAAATTTTGGAGAGATTTTGGGTAAGAACAGTGTATAGGAAGTTTTCACACATTAATTTGAAGTAATATTACGAAGTTTTTTTAAGATGATGGATAAGCTGCCACTAGGAGAGGAGCATAGACTATTAGGAGATGTAGACAAAATCGATGCCACTGACGGGAATGCAACATTGTAGTGACAATCCTGGAAGTACAGTGGTCTGAATTTATAGCAGTGAAGCAAGAGCTGATAGATGTCGACCAGGGAGGTTCAGAGGATTCAATTATGTATCTGCTTTTGAAAATAAAGCAGGAAAAATAGATTCAGATCAAAAAGGGTTAGACAAAGCAGTTATATATCCTACTGAAGTAGGAACAGTGATAATGGGACTAGGTCTGAACATAATGAATAAGGATAATCCAGCAATGAGGATGTTGTAGTCAATGTCGTCATAAATTCAGACAGAATTTAGTCAGGCAACACAGAAGCAAAATCAAGCTATGCAAACTATAGATGCGTAATTTAGTCAAACTATGTACACTGTACATGTGAAATTTAGTCAACAAAGGGTGTTAATACAGGCAATGGATACTAAACAAAACCAAACCATGTGAGAGGTAAATCAATTACAACAGTCACTGACAACTCATATAAGTCAATCAATAGAGAAATTGGAAACTAAACACAAACAGGCCATGCAAACACTAACAGACAAGGTTACACAACTGAACAGGAAGTTAGACGAAAAGACAGGTTTAATTTACAAGTCATTAAAAGAGGAACTTGAGGAAGAGGTAACGGAGTTTGTAGACCAGAAAGTATATGAAGAAGTAACAAAACAGGTGAAGGTAGTTAACGAAAGGATAGATAATTTTGAGGGAAGGGTAGACAACATATAAACTACTGTCCAGGAAATACAAACTCAAACTGATATTAAAATTCAGGGCTTTGGAGAACTGTAGCAGAGAGATTAAATGAAACTGTTACCAAAATAAATACTGAAGCAGATAATAAAAATAAATCATTAGTAGAAAAGGTTAAGTTAGAGAATAGAAGTGTGTTAGCACCCTTTATTACATTTGAAGGGGCATGCCACAATCAGTTAAGAATTGAAATAGAAAAGTTTGACCCAAAAGGTAAAATTCATCCAGTGACATTTATGAAGTCATGTAGAAAGTTGTTCCTTAAAGAACTCCCAGAAAAACAGAGAATAATAATAGCTGAAAATAGACTCATTGGTGATGCTAGTAACTGTGCAGTTAAAGCTAGGGAAGAACGTGAAACTCTGGAGGAAGTTTTTCATGAATTTCAGGAATAATTTTGGTCAAGTAATAAACAAAGTGAAGTTTATCAGGTATTTTATATACACCACCATATAGAAGGTAGGGAAGTAAAAGTATGAGAGAGTATTGTGAAGTTCTATGTAGGAAGGTTGAACACGTTAAGGGACTGAAAATGGAGGAACATTTATTACATGTGTTACATAGAAAGCTGCCTTGGAGCATACAGAGTTATGTCAGTTTGGGCTACTGTGATAGAGCAACATTCTTGAGGAGACTAGATGAACTTGATGTTTGGAATAGGGCTAATGAAATCAGATATTATTATAATAATCAAAACAGATCCCACAATAACAAGAATAACCACAATAATAATAATAGAAATGAGAATAGGGAGTATGCTGTGGGAGCACTGAGGTCAGACAGAGGTAGGAGAGGTGGAATAGGTCGTGGACATAGAGGTGGTTACAGTCCTAGGATCTATTACTCGGATCATGATCAGTGAAATAAAGTGATGGGCCAAACTGGAGCGGATAGAGAGGATAGGGCCCCACAACAGCAAAGGCAGACTAATAAATGGGTGTTCAAGATGAATAAATGTTATGGTGAGAGGCACATTGATAAGTCGAAAATTAATAGTGGATTTAAAAACAGAGATGATAAATACTATGCCTGGTGTGACAAAGACATAAAGTACAGGGGAAAGAGAGAATGGGAATCTAAATTAAAATGGGTACAGGGTTTGCCTGAGATGCTTAGAAAACAGGAGATACAGAGGTATCATAAACTAAGAAAGGCTTATCGGGTAGACACAGATGATATTTTGCCAGTAGAGCAATATGAAACTAAGGAAAGTACATCCCAAAAGGCAAATTGTGTTTCCAGAGAGGTAGTAAGTGATTGTTGTACTTGTAGATACATAAATAAAGTAGTGAACAGTAGCACTAATGAAATGGGGGGGGGAGGTGTTATAATTGAAACCAGTGACAGTACTGGTAAGGTAGAGACTGAGGAATATGATCACTGGGTAGATATATTATGCAATTTAGGTGCAAATGTAATTGAATATGGGAAGAAGGAGGCAGGGAATGTGAAGAATAGGCAGGAGAAAACAGAGGAAAGGTGTAATGTGAATACAGCAGACAGTATTGAGAGTAATATTGCCGCTGCGAATTATAGTGAGGAGTCAGCGGATAGTGATAGTTCCAGTGATCATAGTGAAGACTGTGATTGTGATGGGGAGAATAAGGATGAAGAGATTACTGGTATATGTGCTACTGTAAATGAACCTGAGCTATGTGATACATGTGTAATCGATGATGGTGAACTACTAGGAGGTGATTTATTGGAATATGATGTAAATGAGGCAAAGAGAGAGTAAATAGATGGGCAAGATACACTCAGAGAAGTTTGTAGGCAATGAAGTATAGCAAGTATACCAGATATTGGACAGGGAACCTTGAAAGAAGCCCGGGAGTCAGATGATGTAGAAGCTACAGAGCAAGAAATCCCAGAAGACAAAGTACACGTATTTAATCCGAATGGATAGGCATAATGAAAGTGATAGTGATGAGGAAAATATAAATGGGGTGAGAGATCTGCCATAACGGAAATTCAGAAAGAAGGGGAAGAGCAGTGGACACCACGAAAAGAGTATGTAGGAGGGAACAGAAAGCAGGCCCCCGATAAGAGTTATGATTTAGTTCAGCGGAAGTCAACTGAATCAGATGTCAGGGAAAACTAGATACCTCCAAATGAATATGAATTAGACAGAAGGAACAAACCGCCTCATAAGATTAATAAAGTAGTCCACAGTATGTTGACCAATGGACTGATGAGGTGATAGAACAAGATTTATTGAGGAAGGTGAAATAGAGATGTCAACCAAAGTAGGGCAACCAATTATTGAAGTAAAGCTATATGGGATTAAGGAGTGTGTCTTGCTGGACACAGGGAGTGAAGTAACAGGTATTGTAGAGAGCTTATGGAAGCATTTGCCTCAGGATAATAAAATTGCAGATATGTCGGTGTCAGGTTTAAAGATAATTAGAGCTACAAGAAAACTGAGTAAGCCCATTAGGAAACAAATGTATTTGTCATTCAAAGTAGGAAAGTGTATGGTAGAGAGTGTATTCTTAGTAATCCCTGATCTGAACATGAATATTATACTTGGCTCAGATCGGATGAGTGACCAACCATGCAACCTATATTACCCAATGATGTGTTAGAATTACTTGCTTTGGATTTCTTTGGTCCATTACCAAGAACGACAGGAGGTTTCTATTACATTTTAGTAGCAGTGGATGTGTTCTCTAAATGTATCAGATGGAAACCCTTTGTGAAAGGCCACTGGAAAAGCAGTAAGTGATAAGATAATCAAGGACTATTTTACACAAGTAGGCAAACCTAAAGCCATTTTAATGGATAATGGATCTCAGTTTATCTTTGAGAAATGGAAAAGTAGTATGGAAGATCAGGGAGTAGAGTTAAAATACATAGCAGCTTACATGCAGCAAGTTATCCATCTAAATTTTGTATGTGAGAGATAGGTAGGCTGATAAACATAGTACTTGGGGAAATATGTGTCTTATATGGAGAATGTATTAAACAATTTAGGTCATGAGAGTACTGGGTTTACTCTCACTGAAATTATGAAGGGAATGAGAAAGCCAAATATCACTGAGGAGAATGTCCTATTTCCAACTAGGAAGGACATGGACATGGATGAAAAGAAGAAGCTGGTTAGAGAACATTTAGGAAAGAACTGACTGAACGTAAGAATAGGCATGATTGAGAGGGTAGATTGATCAGAATGCAAATAGGAGACCTGCTTTTGGTGAAATCACATGAGAAATCTAAAGAAATTACTGCTGAGACTTCCAAATTTTTCCACATACACAAAGAACTCTTTTAGGTGGTGAATATACTGCACTCCAATGCATATTATTTGGTATTTCCCAAATCAAGAGAGAAGTATGGAGTGAGGAATACTGAGGACTCTAAACTGCTGAAGAAAAGAGAAAAAGAGTCATTCAAAGTAATAAAGAGTACTGTAAAATATATATGGTTATATATATACATATTTGAAAAATAGGACTTTTGTAAAACATAATATATCAAATATTATTGACACTATAGTAATTATAAACCGTGAGGTAGATGTAGGGCAGTCTAATGAAGAACACTAACTAAATATTGGTTAAAATAGATTTTAAATTGATTCATTGAGGAATATATGTGGAGTAGATTTAAGTAAAGAAAGGACTAGGTAGATAATAAGGTTAGATTGATTAGTTTGATGCTGTGGTGGTATTTATTATAGAAATAATGATGTTTGTAGTAAATATTTTGAGTTACTCAACTGTACTGATAAAGACTTGAAAGCAAGTCAACACTACATTTTCGTAGTTTCAGATTCCTAAAATAAGATTTAAAGGAGTATATGGTTTAGGTTCTTGTAATATTATGAAACTTTACTATGTACTAGCGGAATTCTCGGTAGGAGGTGTGTGTATACAGAGACTCAGTGAGTGAAATGTTTGGTAAAAAACGTTTATAAAGACACTGAATGAGACACTGAATGAGACACTGAATGAGTGACATATTTGGTAAAAAAAAGTTTAAACACAGCTAGGTTTAGGTAGTTCTGAGTTCTAGGGGACTGATGACCTCAGATGTCAAGTCCCATAGTGCTCAGAGCCATTTGAACCATTTGAACCGAGCTTCCATATACACTACTGTGAAACATTTGGTAAAAGTTTTGTAGTGACCTCCCCCTCCCCTGCATTTTTGTGGTTTATGTGCGACATTTGTGTGCAATACGCAACAAAATACTCATCGGAGCATTGTACATTATCTAATATACGTTTCCTGAATTTGTTTTGCAATTTTCGATTGTATGATGAAAAGTGCGGTAGGTGTGTTTAAATATGGCGTGAATGTGAACGTTAGCCTACAGTGCAGGTCACTCTGTTTTCACAGCCTCCATATGGCACTCACATCTTTGGTTTCACCGAATCGCAACCGAATTATCATCTTTCAACCCAACATAGATCGTGGTGTACGCTACAAAACCAAGATTACAGAGGTGGGGTGGGGAGTTACATCGCACTCTAGCCAAACACATCAATGCTGATGCCAAGTAAAAAATCTCAGAGCAAATTAGCTCCTTGGTTCATTTCTTGAGCATGAGATACGATGTTCTTAGAACAAAGCGTAAATGTCAGTCAACAGATGGCACACGGGGTTGAATGTTAAATGCTACTCGGTTGTTACTTGCTGCTTATTATTATTACTTATGACTGAAATCGCAGCCAGATTCTGTAAAGTTATTGTTGTGAAAACCATGAATTCCCGGTCACTGTAATAAGTAAGAGATACGCGATTTTTTCCCTACCACTACTATACTCTGTTCGTCGTAAGAACGATCCTGATGTAAACAAACACGTGCGCGGCAATTGGTGAATGGTCCTAGCAGACATTCATGGATTTTGTTACACCATTGGAAATAGACCCTACTTATGTATTAGACTTTTGTGTTATGCTACCGCTTCTGAATCTTTAAGGCATTCTAATGCATTAACAGACAGCTATGGTTTTGCTGATCGGTATGATAAATGCTTACGTCATGTATTTCTTATTTCAACTCTCAGTGTACAGTCGATTCCTCTGAATAGTTCTGAGAACGACGTTGTGGCTAGTTCTGATTGGTACATGTGAGTTTGGTTTGTAAATACTCTCTCAACTTCTCCTTTGAACACAAAATGCCGAAAAGCCTAAGTTTTCAGCTTCTTTTTTTAAAGAAATTGAGAAACATGGTATAGTATCATTATAATACAACTATTCCTAAATCTACACAGGTACTGAAGAAAATGGCTTCTCAACACCCACGCGGGTAGTCATTGTGGTGCTTCCAACTCATTCTTGTTTCCCACGTGTACGGCGAAAATGACTGAAACTGCATCATCTTCTTTTGTGAAACATAGATGAGGAACACAGTAAAAAAGCGGTGAAACACTGATAGTTCTCATTATTTATGAGAACTTATCGGAAAAACATCCATCACTACTGATAAAGGAATTTGCAGCAATGACATCCGAGTTTACCGGTGTTTCTGTGACAGCTGTAACGTGTGCATATAAAGAAAGACGCAATACAAGTAAGCTGTCAACTCCAGGAAAGACAAGACAAAGTCAATCGTGTGTTTTAGGATTATGTGATGGTTTCGTTAAAAATGCTGTGCGGTCAAAGGTGCAGGCTTTTTTTTTTCCAGGAACGCAACTCCTGCAGTAAACAAGGTACTTCAAACGGTAAATAATGACGATGACTTGCCTACTTTTAAACGAATAACATTTTATAAACTGATAAAAAACAATGGTTTTCAGTTCGAAAGTAGGAAAAGGAATAGCGCAATTACAGATAGAGAGGATATTGCTTTTTGGAGGAGGCGTTCTCTCCGGCAGATACAATAGTTTCGACACGAGAAACGGAAGATTTTTTACCTTGACGAAACAGGGGTTAACGCAAGACACAAAAAGTGTGAACTGGGAAAACAGTGACTGATGAGAGACAAGCTTTTGTTGCAGGTCTATCGCACGGGTTAAAAAATCCGACGGGAAAAGGAAAAAGGCTATTATAGCGCATATTGGAAGCAGCTGTTTTGTTGTGAAAAGTGCTGAATTGATTATTGAATCAAAAAAGACTGGAGATCTTCGCGAAGACATGAATGGTGAAGTATTCCTAAAATGGTCCAAAGATATTCTACCCAAATTAGAGCCCAGTAGTGTTATAATTATGGAAAATGCTTCATATCATAGTGTTAACATTGAGTGTAGGCCCAAAAAATCTTGGAGGAATTTGCTGAGTGTAAAAGGAGGACATGCTAATCCTACTGCGAAGCTTGAATTACTAAAACAGGTTGAAGCTTACGTTCTAGATCATCACATTATTGATGAAACGAGACAGTCTGCAGGTCACATTGCCATTAAAAAAATGGTTCAAATGGCTCTGAGCACTATGGGACTTAACATCTATGGTCATCAGTCCCCTAGAACTTAGAACTACTTAAACCTAACTAACCTAAGGACATCACACAACACCCAGTCATCACGAGGCAGAGAAAATCCCTGACCCCGCCGGGAATCGAACCCGGGAAACCGGGCGCGGGAAGCGAGAACGCTACCGCACGACCACGAGCTGCGGACAATTGCCATTAGGTTACCAACGTACCACTGCAATCTGAATCCAATAGAACTTATTTGGAACCAAACTGAAGGATATTTCGTAAAAAAATAATACGACATTTAAGCTACCAGACGTGCTTAATGCACGAAGCTCTATCGCACTTCACTGTTGATCGCTGGTGGGAAGCAGAACAACACGCTGTAGAAGAAGAAGACAAAATGTGACACTTTCGTGGGTTCATAGATTATGTTGATGATCGGCTACTCAGAAATGCTGAAGATGGCAGTTCTATTGGTGACATGTCCTCTTCACATTCAGATTCATAGATGGAAGGAGCTCAGAGGTCACCACGACTGACCTGAGTAATACCTTAAGAGGCTTCAGTATTTAATTATACAGCGAAATCACCGCAATATACTCTTAAAATCATATATTGCTCTCTCACATAAATTATGCTGTGTTAACGCAAGTTTTTTTATGTTCTTTTTCTAAGCTAAAATATAGTTTTCGCCTGGTCCCTTAATAAGTGATTTACCGGAAATATTGATTTATCCCCGTTAAAATTTAAATGGCATTTTTAAAGTTTTATTCTTTGTCTGCTGTTTGTTGGTTTTATTAATTATCTGCAGGTGTAACGTTTGGCCTAATCTGCTTCCAAATGTTTTATTTTAATAATTTTGATGTGAATGATTTCAGTGTTTCAGCATTTTCAAATACTTATCTGCGTAAAGCGTTGTGCGTTGGGTTATCTTCTCTGAGTAGTGCGGGCGAGCTACGCTACTGCACATACCGTAACGTTATTGTTGTACCGGACTATACAAAGCTGAAGTTCCCCGCGAAATAATATACAGTGAGGTAATAGAAAATGCGCGAGAATATACAGTGCAATGTCCACATCAGGATTATTCTTACGATTAATAGATTATAAGGTTGTTGTTGTTGTGGTCTTCAGTCCTGAGACTGGTTTGATGCAGCTCTCCATGCTACCCTATCCTGTCCAAGCTTCTTCATCTCCCAGTACTTACTGCATCCTACATCCTTCTGAATCTGCTTAGTGTATTCATCTCTTGGTCTCCCTCTACGATTTTTGCCCTCCACGCTGCCCTCCAATGCTAAATTTGTGATCTCTTGATGCCTCAGAACATGTCCTACCAACCGGTCCCTTCTTCTTGTCAAGTTGTGCCACAAACTCCTCCTCAATTCTATTCAATACCTCCTCATTAGTTATGTGATATACCCATCGAATCTTCAGCATTCTTCCGTAGCACCAAATTTCGAAAGCTTCTATTCTCTTCTTGTCCAAACTATTTATCGTCCATGTTTCACTTCCATACATGGCTACACTCCATACAAATACTTTCAGAAACGACTTCCTGACACTTAAACCTATACTCGATGTTAACAAATCTCTCTTCTTCAGAAACGCTTTCCTTGCCATTGCCAGTCTACATTTTATATCTTCTCTACTTCGACCATCATCAGTTATTTTGCTCCCCGAATAGCAAAACTCCTTTACTACTTTAAGTGTCTCATTTCCTAATCTAATTCCCTCAGCATCACCCGACCTAATTCGACTACATTCCATTAACCTCGTTTGCCTTTTGTTGATGTTCATCTTATATCCTTCTTTCAAGACACTGTCCATTCCGTTCAACTGCTCTTCCAAGTCCTTTACTGTCTCTGACAGAATTACAATGTCACCGGCGAACCTCAATGTTTTTATTTCATCTCCATGGATTTTAATAGCTAGTCCGAACTTTTCTTTTGTTTCATTTACTGCTTGCTCAATATACAGATTGAATAACATCTGGGAGGGGCTACAATCCTGTCTCACTCACTTCCCAACCACTGCTTCCCTTTCATGCCCCTCGACTCTTATAACTGCCATCTGGTTTCTGTAAAAATTGTAAACAGCCTTCCGATCCCTGTATTTTACCCCTGCCACCTTTAGAATGTGAAAGATAGTATTCCAGTCAACATTGTCAAAAGCTTTCTCTAAGTCTACAAATGCTAGAAACGTAGGTTTGCCTTTCCTTAATCTTTTTCCTAAGATAAGTCGCAAGGTCAGTATTGCCTCACGTGTTCCAGTATTTCTACGGAATCCAAACTGATCTCCCCGAGGTCGGCTTCTACCAATTTTTCCATTCGTCTGTAAAGAATTTGTGTTAGTATTTTGCAGCTGTGACTTATTAAACTGATAGTTCGGTAATTTTCACATCTGTCAACACCTGCTTTCTTTGGGATTGGAATTATTATATTCTTCTTGAAGTCTGAGGGTATTTCGCCTGTTTCATACATCTTGCTCACTAGATGGTAGAGTTCTGTCAGGACTGGCTCTCCCAAGGCCGTCAGTAGTTCTAATGGAATTTTGTCTACTCCCGGGGCCTTGTTTCGACTCAGGTCTTTCAGTGCTCTGTCAAACTCTTCACGCAATATCGTATCTCCCATTTCATATTCATCTACATCCTCTTCCATTTCCATAATATTGTCCTCAATACATCACCCTTGTATAGACCCTCTATATACTCCTTCCACCTTTCTGCTTTCCCTTCTTTGTTTAGAACTGGGTTTCCATCTGAGCTCTTGATATTCATACAAGTGATTCTCTTCTCTCCAAAGGTCTCTTTTATTTTCCTGTAGGCAGTATCTATCTTACCCCTAGTGATATATGTCTCTACATCCTTACATTTGTCCTCTAGCCATCATTGCTTAGCCATTTTGCATTTCCTGTCGATATCATTTTTGAGACGTTTGTATTCCTTTTTGCCTGCTTCATTTACTGCATTTTTATATTTTCTCCTTTCATCAATTAAATTCAATATTTCTTCTGTTACCCAAGGATTTCTACTAGCCCTCGTCTTTTTACCTACTTGATCCTCTGCTTGCCTTCACTACTTCATCCCTCAGAGCTACCCATCCTTCTTCTACTGTACTTCTTTCCCCCATTCATGTCAATTGTTCCCTTATGCTCTCCCTGAAACTCTGTACAACCTCTGGTTTAGTCAGTTTATCCAGGTCCCATATCCTTAAATTCCCACCTTTTTGCAGTTTCTTCAGTTTTAATCTACAGCTAATAACCAATAGATAGTGGTCAGAGTCCACATCTACCCCTGGAAACGCCTTACAATTTAAAACCTGGTTCCTAAATCTCTGTCTTACCATTATATAATCTATCTGATACCTTCTAGTATCTCCAGGATTCTTCCATGTATACAACCTTCTTTTATGATTCTTGAACCAAGTGTCAGCTATGATTAAGTTATGCTCTGTGCAAAATTTTACCAGACGGCTTCCTCTTTCATTTCTTACCCCCAAACCATATTCACCTACTATGTTTCCTTCTCTCCCTTTTTCTACTCTCGAATTACAGTCACCCATGACTATTAAATTTTCGTCTCCCTTCACTATCTGAATAGTTTCTTTTATCTCATCATACATTTCATCAATTTCTTCATCATCTGCAGAGCTAGTTGGCATATAAACTTGTACTACTGTAGGAGGCGTGGGCATCGTGTCTATCTTGGCCACAATAATGCGTTCACTATGCTGTTCATAGTAGCCTATTTCTTAATTCATTATTAAACCTACTCCTGCATTACCCCTATTTGATTTTGTATTTATAAACCTGTATTCACCTGACCAAGAGTCTTGTTCCTCCTGCCACCGAACTTAACTAATTCCCACTATATCTAACTTTAACCTATCCATTTCCCTTTTTAAATTTTCTAACCTACCTGCCAGATTAAGGGATCTGACATTCCACGCTCCGATCAGTAGAACGCCAGTTTTCTTTCTTATGATAACGACGTCCTCCTGAGTAGTCCCCGTCCGGAGATCCGAATGGGGGACTATTTCACCTCCGGAATATTTTACCCAAGAGGACGCCATCATCATTTAACCATACAGTAAAGATGCATGCCCTCGGGAAAAATTATGGCCGTAGCTTCCCCTTGCTTTCAGCCGTTCGCAGTACCAGCACAGCAAGGCCTTTTTGGTTAATGTTACAAGGCCAGATCAGTCAATCATCCAGACTGTTGCCCCTGCAACTACTGAAAAGGCTGCTGCCCCTCTTCAGGAACCACGCGTTTGTGCGGCCTCTCAACAGATACCCTTCCGTTGTGGTTGCACCTACGGTACGGCCATCTGTATCGCTGAGGCACGAAAGCCTCCTCTCCTCACCAACGGCAAGGTCCGTGGTTCATTGGGGGTGGGGGTGGGGGGGGGACTATAAGGTATAAACGTCCAAATATTGGTGACAGGGAAGAATATGAATGTTATTGCTCCTCATTTCACTCAGAGTTATTTAAGATGTCCTCTTAGGTTCCTGCGTTAACTCTCACCTCTCACTCAGAAATCGCCACATATTCAGAAATAAAGGGCCATATTTGTGAGAAGAAAGGACGTGAATTCTGTTGCTGCTCGTTTCACTTGCTGGGATTAATGCTGTTCTCTTAGTTTCCGGAATACTTACACGCTCAGGAATCGCCACGTATTCAGAATTAAACAGCCAAATACTTAATTCGTCCGTCGTTTTGTAATCAACCTTAGCTTTGAGAGACTCATGGTGTTCCAACATATGCAGAAGCTCTGAATTATCTACCTCCAGTAACATTCCAGTAATTTTCCCAGCTAATTCTGGATACATATGCTGAATTAAGGGGAACAGACGTTCTCCCAACATCTGTTTCTGGTCACGATGGGAAGCCTCAGCCAACATTGAGGCAGTCAGTGGTTCTTGGCCTTGAATGTGCACAGCCTGCTGTACAGGCGGTTGCTGTGCCACAGGCATTGGTTGTGGTGGGTTACGCATATTAGCTGTGTACTTGTATGTAGCAGGACCTCCCTGAGCAGAAACTGACACAGTTGGAGCACCCATTGGACGGCCCTGGATGCTACCCGCTCCAACGGACTGTTGACCTGTAATTGACCTTGCAGACAGTTGGTTTCGAATTGAAGTTGGCTGCGCTGCAGGTCTTGGAGCAGCACGGAAAGGCAAATTTCCAAATGTCGAAGCAGTGCCCTGAGCATTAGGACGCACTTGGGGTTGTGCAGTCCAGCGTGGTTTTGCTCTTATTGGTGTCATCTGTGCTGGAGTGTAATAACGTTGCGGCTGGGCGGCAAGTGTTGGAACGAAGTATCCACCGCCTGCATTTGGCTGGAAGATCTGCTGTCCCATTTGCTGCATTCTCATGTTGGCCATTCTCTGCATATATTGAGACGCCAAATGAGCTTTGCGGTCTTCCTTTCTTTGCGCTAGGGCAACATACAGAGGTTTAGTACCAACAATCCTACCATTCATCTCTGTTACAGCCTTAGTTGCTTCCTCAGGTGAAGAAAAGCAAACAAATCCAAATCCTTTACTACGTCCATCTTCCAGCATGACCTTAGCACTAGTAATAGTTCCAAAAGGTGCGAACTCTTTACGCAGTCGTTCGTCATCTATTGTGTCGTCAAATATTGCAGAACATGCTTGTATCACTTTCATGATAATGTCCCAGAATGTGTTAACAACGTTAAGGTGAAAAAAATTGTATGCATATAGCTTCGACTCCATAACCTACGACTTTGTAGGGCCACTGCCTAGTCTTTAAATAAAAATTATATTTCCTTAGCAAAAGTAATGAGAAGTTACGTGAAAGCCGCTGTGGAGTGCTGTGTTAAAGACGTGAGCCGATATCCACCAGTGGGACGACATGTGGGTCATAGCAACAGACACACAAGTGGATAGCGAAGTCAGGATAGCCGAGTGCAGCAGTAAACTGCACTGCACAGAGGTAACCGTTTAGCCAGTGGGGTGATGTCACTGCACCAGGGCATGTTTCTTGCTATGAACGATGTTACTAAGTGCCGTGTTTTAAGAGAAACAAATGTGCGCCAGAGGCATATAAATAAGTCTTGAACTTTGAGGCAGAGGTCGTTTCACTTCGCCAGAAACCAGCAGGATCATGATGCTAGAGCTACGCTGGACAGCCAGACAACTGGCCAAGGGCAGCAGCAACCACGAATTCGAAATCTGGCCGTGCCTGCCACCAGCACTAAGTCCTTCACGAGACGTGGTGCGACAGCTCCATCGATCTACCATCTGAACTTGCTGCTGCCTCTGATGCTGATTTCCTGCCACCTTCTGACTCCTGTCAGAGGGCAGTGAGTTAAGGAGGCAGAATGGTGCACAGTTTTTCTGTGAGCAGTTGAGTACCGTTTCCAAGAGGTATTATGAAGCGGTTGAGGATTTTGCTGATATGAATGGGAAGTTAAGTGTACGTACTTGTGAGTTAATATAGAGTGAGGAGGTGAACAAAATATTGTTAAAAGAAGCTTAGAAATGTGAGGTTGATGCTTTTCTGAAAGGTTAGGCACCGGAGATGTCTAGGATAGTGCGCATTGGGGCGCCAAAAGATCTCCATGCAGCAGTCAGATTGGCATTCGAGTATGAGGAGACTGATATTTCCATAGGTGTAACGTATGAGAGGAGCATGTTTCCATTCAATGTAAGATGTTTTAACTATGGTTGTGCAAGGCATGTACAAAGGAAATCCACCAACCACAGAGGGGTAGAAATAGAGATTGTGTGGACTCCAGTCGGTTTAATAGAAATAATACTGGGGGTGGTATGGGCCCATGGCAGAGATATAGGGGTAATGGGAGAGGTGGTCTGAGTAGTATGAAGCACCTATTAAACTCAAGAAAGAACCCCAGAGCCGCTGGAAGGAATTCACAGTAAAGATGAATGCAATGAAAACGAATGCAGAGACGGCATGTGGCATAATGTGTGTGATAAGATGGTAGGGAATATAGTTTTGTTGGACACAAGGGCACATGTATCAGTGGCCTCAAGGAAGTTAGTAGGTAGGAGGCTTTGAAACTCACCATGTTACAGTTTGTATGGGGTAGGGGTCATGATATACAGCCATTGGGATCAACAGTGATGAATATTTCGTTGGAGGCTGCAATCTCCACCCTCGTTCCTAATTACAGTCATTGTCCACAATAAGCAAAGCCGTTCATGAAAAATTTGATAAGAGCGAAGATTACAAAAACCTTATAGTTTATTTAGCTTTTCGTATAGAGTTGGCTCCAGTTCTTCTTGTCTAGGGGTCTGATTCTTGAAGCTGATATTCTCACATCTTAGGTCTTCGTGGCTGAATTGATTTAAATAAATTTGATGATCGTTGTTGCAGAATTTTTGTTGTGATGTTAATATATTTTGTCACTTTGTAGTATATCATACAGTCTTTTGAATTTTCACATTAACAAAGCCGAATTACGTTGTTCGCCCAAAATACAAAAATACGTCCGATCACATTAGAGGCATGCTTCCTACTACTTCACTCTGCGGTAATAACCGTATTTCAAAGGCTTTACAATTTTTCTTGACAAATGAGTTTCTATTAATTTTGATTATTATATTATAAATAAATCGATGAATAAACGTAGCAAACAGTACTAGATTGCGTAATGAATAATAGAAATTTTATGTGTGCCAAAAAATTTGTAATTTCAAATGTTTCTAAAAAAATTATTTTAACTCTACATTTAGAGCTAGTACTTATCGATTGTAACATCAAGAATAAAGTAATTTTAGCTTGATATATAACATAATGTGTAAAAAATTATATGACAGTTTTAAGAAAAGCAGCAGAGATAACACTGGCTTGTCTGAATTTCGAAAAATAATACTGGTATCGACAACTACTGCTGAGGAAAAGTAATTTTAAAGGATGATCTCCCGTCAGAAGGCAACCAAGTTAAGGCAGTATGTGCAATCACTTTTGGAGGACTTTATAAAACAACAATTGGCTGATGGGGTAATAGATGAGAGCAGTAGCCCCTGGGGTGTGGAAATTGTGATCGTGATCAGGACGTCTATGGATGGCTCAAAGAAGTATCGCATTTGTTGCGATTACGGCCACTTGAGTAGTAAGACTACAAAAGGTGCTTATCCAATTCCAGACACCACAGTGACGATAGATAACCCAGAAGACCATATAACCTCGGTGGCACAGGACTATGAGGTTTTAATCTTTTGGCCACTTCTTGTGGAATAGAGGAAGAATTCAGCAGAGCTAATTTTTTCATTTCTATTTTCCTTGTGTGGTCTTTGACAATCTTCCGATACAATGGTTCACTCAGCAAGTTTTTTTCTTCATCATGTTCTTTTCTCAACATACTTTTTATTTATCAACGAGTATTTTGATCAGACTAACGGTTTTGCCATGGGCAGTCCTCTCCCCCTTTGGTGGCAAACTTTTTTATGGAATACTTTGAGGAGAGGGCCCTTTATTCGGCAGGACTTAAACTGAGAATCTTCTGACGATATGTAGATGACACTTTTGTAGTGTGGCCCCATGGTGAAGAAGAATGGTCACGTTTCTTGCAACATCTGAATGCAATCCAAGAGAACATTCATTTGACGATGGAAGTGGAGAAGGATGGTTGTTTACCGTTTTTGGACGTCTTGATTACTAGGAGAGAGGTTGGGTCATTAGGGTAATCTGTCTATCATAAGCCCACAGATATGGACCCGTACCTACAAGTGCCGAGCTGCCATAACCCTTCACAAACTACCGGCGCCTTAGAATATTGACGCACGGGGCTCATATTGTTTCTGATGAAGACAGCCCTACAAAGGGGCTAGAACAGCTACAGTCAGTGTTCGAAGGTAATGGTGAACTCTGCACATCGCATCAGTACAGCGCTAAGGAGGAAGAAACGTGACCACCCACAACATCAAGAAGGTACGGAGCTGATCGAGTCCAGGACGTTCGTTTCATACGTCGGCAGGATCTTAAGGAAACATCAAGTTAAAGTAATCTTCTGGCCACTGGCGAAGGTTAGTGCACTTCTCGGTTGGGTAAAGGACGATGTGGGTCTGCGGAAGGCTGTAATTTACAAAACTCCTTGCCAGTGTGGCAAAGCCTATGTACACTATTGACCATTAAAATTGCTACACCACGAACATGACGTGCTACAGACGCGAAATTTAACCGACAGGAAGAAGATGCTGTGATATGCAAATGATTAGCTTTTCAGAGCACTCACACAAGGTTGGCGCCGGTGGCGACACCTACAACGAGCTGACATGAGGAAAGTTTCCAACCGATTGCTCATACACAAACAGCAGTTGACCGGCGTTGCCTGGTGAAACTTGCTGGGATACCTCGTGTAAAGAGGAGAAATGTATACCATTACGTTTCCGACTTTGATAAAGGTCGGATTGTAGCCTATCGCGATTGCGGTTTATCGTATCGCGACATTGCTGCTCGCGTTGGTCGAGATCCAATGTCTGTTAGCAGAATATGGAATCAGTGGGTTCAGGAGGGTAATACGGAATGCCGTGCTGGATCCCAACGGCCTCGTAGCAGTCGAGATGACAGGCATCTTATGCGCATGGCTGTAACGGATCGTGCAGCCACGTCTCGATCCCTGAGTCAACAGATAGGGACGTTTACAAGACAACAACAATCTGCACGAACAGTTCGACGACGTTTGCAGCAGCATAGACTATCAGCTCGGAGACCATGGCTGTGGTTACCCTTGATCCTACATCACAGACAGGAGCGCCTGAAATGGTGTACTCAACGACGAACCTGGGTGCACAAATGACAAAACGTCATTTTTTCGTATGAATCCAGGTTGTGTTTACAGAATAATGATGGTCGCATCCGTGTTTGGCGACATTGCAGTGAACGCACATTGGAAGCGTGTATTCGTCATCGCCATACTGTAGTATCACCCGGCGTGATGGTATGGCGTGCCATTGGTTACACGTCTCGGTCACCTCTTGTTCGCACTGACGGCACTCTGAACAGCGGACGTTACATTTCAGATGTGTTATGACTCGTAGCTCTACCCTTCATTCGATCCATGCGAAACCCTACATTTCAGGAGGATAATGCACGACCGCATGTTGCAGGTCTTGTACGGGCCTTTTTGGATACAGAAAATGTTCGACTGCTGCCCTGGCCAGCACATTCTCCATATCTCTCACCAACTGAAAACGTCTGGTCAATGGTGGCCGAGCAACTGGCTCGTCACAATACGCCAGTCACTACTCTTGATGAAGCGTGGTATCGTGTTGAAGCTGAATGGGCAGCTGTACCTGTACACGCCATCCAATCTCTGTTTGACTCAATGCCCAGGCGTATCAAGGCCGTTATTACGCCAGAGGTTGTTGTTCTGGGTACTGATTGCTCAGGATCTATGCACCCAAGTTGCGTGAAAATGTAATCACATGTCAGTTCTAGTATAATATATTTGTCCAATGAATACCCGTTTATCATCTGCATTTCTTCTTCGTATAGCAATTTTAATGGCCAGTAGTGTGTATCAGACGATATGCACAGTACTTGAAAGGTGCGTTGAATATGAACATCAAACTCGGCTTTCTCAGCCCCAGTAAGTCGGCCAAAGCTGAGCACTGTATTTTTTTTTCCTTTATTGTAATTTAATGCCCCTGCCCTATATGGGAAGGGGAGGCCTGGTAGCGGCACAGTCCTCCGCTCTTCAGCTGAGTGGCTTTTAAAAAAATATAAAAAGGGGACTCATACACAAAAAGGACGAAAAAAGGCGATATAAAACACAGTAAATGGAGATAATGGAAGTTAAAGTATACATTAACACACTCACTGGGAGACAGTTAAAAAAGTCGACATAAAGTTAAAAGAACACAGATGGCAATTTGTGGGGCACTTAATATACACTGGAATCATACGCAAGTTAAAAGACAGCCACAGTATAAAAACACACAGAGTGAGAGACACTTAGAAAGCTACTGTAAACGATAGAGCACATACGAAGAATAAAAATCGTTAGTAGGGACCTGCTGAGGGATGGGAGGCCACAGAGGAGGAAAAAAGAGGGGAGGAAGGTCCAGTGGGGGGTGGTGGTGGTGGGGGTGGGAGGAAGAGGAAAAAGGGCGTCAGCGGGTGCACCAAGAGGCAGGAGAAGGCCAGGGTGGGAGATGGAGAGGGAAGATAAGGCAGGACAGACTGCACAGACACAGAAGGGGGGCACAGGAACGGGAGGGGGGTGTAGGAGGGAGGAAAACAGCTCAGAGGAAGGGAATGGTAGGAGAGAGGGAGCCCTGAGGAGTAGGGGGGAAGGTGGGGTTAGAGCTGGTAGGAGGGCTAGAGATCAGGCAGAGCTCATCATACAGGAGGGGTAGGTACTGAAAGTTGTGTTGGGAAAGGAAATGGAGGGTGTGGAGATAAAGAGAGGGCAGACACAACAGTAAAGGGATGGCAGTGGGCTGGGGGTGAAGAGGAGGGAAGACACCAGGTGGTGTGGGGGATGGAGTCTGCGGGCGATGTACAGGGTGTGGATGTGTTTGAGGAAAAGAAGGAGATGGGGGAAGGGGATGTCATAGAGGATTCACGTGGGGGACGGAAGGCAGATACAGGAGGCTTCGTGGAGTGCATGGCGTTCTAGGATTTGGATGCATATACAGTATCTGGGAGGGGCAGAAATTCGAGCAACGCTTACGTAACAGAGAATGGATCAGATCAAGGATTCATAGGTGTGAAGGATGGTGAAAGGATGCTGTCCCCGTGTCTGGCTAGATAGGAATTTCAGGAGACGGAATCTATTGTGGGGTTTGCGTTCGATCAGAAGGAGATGGGGATTCTAGGTGAGGTGACAGTTGAGAGGGAGGCCAGGGTACTTCAGGGTACGAGTGAGGTGGATAGGACAACCATAAATGGTGAGGTAAAAATCGTGGAGCTGGAAGGAGCAGGTGGTATGACCTATGACGATTGCCTGCGTCTTGGAAGGGTTGATGTGAAGGAGCCACTGGTTGCACCAGGTGGTGAACTGGTTGAGCTGGGTCTGAAGGGTACATTGGGACCATTGAAAGGTAGAATAAAGGGCCAGGAAGGCTGTGTCATCAGCAAACTGGGAGAGGTAAACAGGCAGGGGAGGTTTGGGAATATCGGCAGTATACAGGAGATAGAGGAGAGGGGAAAGGACGGAGCCTTGGGGCACATGTCAGTGGGATAGAAAGTATGGGAGTTGGAATTGTGGATACTGACATAGGAAGGACGATGGGAGAGGAAGAAAGCAACGAGACGGACGAAACTGATGGGGAGAGTATAGGTCTGGAGCTTGAAGAGGAGCCTGGGATGCCAGACGCGGTGGTAGGCATTCAGGACGTCAAGGGAAACAAAGATACTGGAGCGATGGGAGTTAAGTTGGAGGGAAAGAAGATAGGTAAGGTTAAGGAGCTGGTTATCATCTGAGAAGGAGGGCTGGGAGTCACACCGGGTAAGGGGAAGGATGTGGTGCAGGTTAAGGTGGTGAGGAATACAGCGGGAGAGGATAGACTCCAAGACCTTACTGAACATGGAGGTGAGGCAGATGGGACGATATGAAGAGGTGTCAGAGGGGGTTTTGTTGGGTTTAGGGACCAGCAGGACATGGGAAGTGAGCATGTTGTACAGGATAGCAAGGGCAGCCAGGATGGCCGGGGGGTGGGGGGAGGGGGGATTCCTTGAGGTGGCCGTAGGTGACACAGTTGTGTCCAGGGGCGGTGTTGCGTTTGGAGTGGAGGACGAGTGTGATGTCATGTGCAGTGATGGCACTGATTATGTCTGAAAGGGGTAATTGATCCAAGGACTGGAAAATAGGGGCGAGGGGTGGGACAGAGGTATCTGTGCGTTCAAGGACGGTGGGGAAGAGGGAGTAATCGAAATGGGGATCGTCAGGAATGGAAAAGACCTCATATAGATGGGAAGCAAAATGGTTAGCCCTACTAAGGTTGTCAGGGAAGGGGCAGTTGTCATGGAGAAGACGGTAATGCGGGGTGGGATGGGTACTAGTAAGGCGGTGGAAGGCTGACCAGTACTTGGAGGAGTTGAGGCACGTACATGTCTGGCGCCAGTCCGGGTGTTTTTTTGCTGTAAAGAGCTTCCGAATGTATCGCTGCATTTGCCGGTGGCGGAGGAGTGTATCCCAGTCACGGTTGAGGAGGAAGGAGCAGTAGAGCCTGCGGGATTCACAAAGAAGGAGAACGGCCTGTGGAGGAAGTGTGAATCAGTTTTGTAGGAATGTGGGCTTCCACAGCGTCAGGGATTGTCTTTTGGAGGAAGGAAAAGGCATGGGTGATGTCAGTGGGACGGTGAAAGGTAAGGGTGAGGAGCTGAGAATGGTATTACCACAGGACACTCTATGAATTATTCTGCCACAAAAATCTTGGCCCCGGCTGAATCCTTTTGGGATTCAGTAATTAAAGAATATGTGGAAATTCGTCTAGCACAAAATCTTATTAATCGGGACGGCGCCTTTCAACTGGACAAGGCTTGGCACTCGGTGAACTCTTTAATACCCTCTGAGAGAAAACATTTTATTCATAATGACACTTCTGGCGACATCTGAAGTTTGTTTTTAGCGGCATGAGCGCGCATTCCGACAGAGGGCGACCATGTACTTTCACCTTTACGCATGCACCTGCGCGCCGTGGGTGGAAGAGGACGCGGATTTCGATAGAGGACGCTCCTGTGACGGCCGCCAATGCGCATACGTTTTAACGCCAATTTTTGCTTTGAAGCCGACACCGTGAATTAGCAGACTCCAGTGGCGGACACTCACCTGAAGATGTCTGAACGGTTGCCAGCCAAAATATTGTGGCAAGAAGTCAACATGAGCCGGCTACAATCCCGAAACCTCGTAGAATATTCAGTACGCCGTGAAAACTTCAAGAATCACTGTAATCATTTGTTTATCTTTGCATGTACATCTCAACTTCCGATTTCCATCCCATTCGGATAGTTCCTACATGGTCCTTTGTTTTTTGTCATATAGTGTATTGAGGTCATATCATTAGCAAGGATGGTGTAAGAACTGTTCCTAGGTTAGTGAAAACAGTGCAAGATATTTCAGCACCAGGAGCAATAAAGGCGCCACCGAGATCGTGCATCAAGATGTTCAATGCAGACAAGCATAATTAAAGCCATATCTGAAGGACCGTTCCTGCATCGACATTGTCACGCTTGAGACTAAACACAATGGAATTAAGGATACAGGGTACTTTTCCAGCTCAATATTATGTAAAAATCAACACCTGCTTCTTTCAGGCACTGTTTATATCGTGTATGTTTCACAGATTTTTTGTTGATATCAGGTAATGCAGCACACTTTCTAAACAAATCAGAAGTACTTAGAATATTTTTTGAACCTGCTTAGGGTTGTTAAAAAAATTACAAAGAAATTGATGCAATTTTTTTCCAAAATGCTTTCTCAAATTGAGGTACCTTTTAATCCAATGTTATACATTTGAAGGAGACCAAATTTTTACCAGATACTAGGTACTAGACCTATTTAATTCCACCTATTATGTATATTACAAGGATAATAAAATATCACATCTTACATTTTAATTTTTATAATTTTTTCCTAATAAAAATGTTATTTTTTATATAATTTAATTGATTCTGCAATGAAACTTAGGTCTACTTCATAAGTATTGACTATTGCAAGTTACAGTAAAAAAATTAGAGCAATGCCTTATAAAGCTTAGGAAATATTTGTACATGAATTCTGAAAAATACCGGAGAGTAGCAGAAAAGTGCTGGTGGAAGGGAAGTAGGAATAATGGTGATTACTGTATCAGAAATGGTATAGAAAGGTCCAGCGAGAAAATACTAAGGCACTGGAGAAGCAGGAGGAGGCGTGACGCGAGTGGGAACATTACCTCAGTATATCGAGAAAGTTCAAGAAGAGCAGCACGTTCTGTACTATCGAGAAGTAGGGGAGAGAGTGTCACGGACATGATACAGGATTTGTGGTGGTCATCATCAAAACATAGGCGTTTCTCGCTGCGGCAGGATCTTTTCACGTAATTTCAATCAACAACATTCTCCTCCTAATGGGAAAATATTTGTTTACGCCGACCTACATAGAGAGAAATGATCATCATAAAAAAATTAGGGAAATAAGAGCTCGCAAGGAATGATGTAGGTGTTTCTTTTTTCCTCGCACTGTTAGAGAGTGGAATAATAGAGAATTATTGTGAAAGTGGTTCTATGAACCATCTGCCAGGCACTTAAGTATGATTTGCAGAGTATCCATGTAGATGTACATTTAGATGTAGATGTAAATAGGTCAGTGGGCGACGTTGTAAAGCCCATATACTCCAGAGAGAATGCTGAAGACGGGCCCGTACCACGTAACTGAAACTTCATCACACGTAAATGTGAAGTTGCAGCTGCCGACAAGGACAGCGATCATGCTCCACTAGAGGTATTAGTGAAGGCGAGGAAAGAGGCAAAGTGGAGGAAGTGGAAGGATGAGCTACAGGAGAGGGAGACCAGATACCTCATACTCGGAATCCATTGAGGCCAAGGAAGTAACTGATGTGTATTGTAATTGTGTAATTTCGGAAAATTTTTCTTTTCTTTATGTTTTAGATAAGGGAATAAGTCTTGTTTAGGTTAGATTTTATCATTAGTGTGTTAAGACGTGCTGTTCAGAGACAGCAGGCTTCTGAGGGGAGGGATGTGATATTATATCTGTCCGCAGGTTGACGTACAGAAGACGGGCCGGAGAAGAAGAACGTTAGTTTTGGTTGTGCTGTAAGTCTTTGCCGCGGGTGAAGTGAGGGCGCTGCTAGTCGTCGCCTGGACGGAGGAGTTTTGTTTTCCAGGTAACCAGACGTAATGTTATGCAGTCATAGATGATCATTAGGTTTAGTTTTTAATGTTTAGGAGTTGTGGAACGAAACTGGGAGGCTGATGAAGGAGTTTTCAGGGATACAAGGGTTAGCAGTTGGCAGCTCGAGACTGAGAGATGTTTCAAAGGAGCACAGGAAATTGTTCTGGGCATATGCAGGACTAAAGGAGCAGATGTAGGAGGTGATGAAAGTGATGCCGCAGGAATCCAGAAGAGCGAAGACGGTGTGATTACACTTTGGGGGTAGAATACTGATAATCATATTTGTGACAGCAAATGCAAGCAACGAAAGCCAATTGAACGAAACAGCAGATGCTGCAAGGAATTTAGCGGACTCGAATAAAGTAACTATAGAGCATCATTCCACACAGCACGGATTGTGAACTCGGAGAGTAGTGTGTTAAACAACACACGCATGGTTCGACAGCTGACTAAGGAAGTCATGGATTATGCCACGGCCTCGGCTAGCACTCTGAACTGGAATTTGGACACGGTACAAACACAGATGGAAGTACTAAATGTAAGACTACCGCTGGTGAGGCTATTGCAGTCACTAGGATATAGTATCTGAGACGAACGAGTGGAATTAACGAATTTGCAGGAAGCCGCCCGTCAAGTGCTACATGGGCGGTTAGGTCCCGTCTGTTGTCGCCTGAGCAGTATCTGAAATGGCTGAGAAAGGTGTAGGGAGAATTACCACCGGAACTGCAGCTAGTAGTGGCGACGAGCAGCCAGAATTTTCCACTCCAGTACCATGGTGCTACGGTAGGTATAATGACTTAGAGTGAATGGTTAGATGTATCACTGTTTAGGTGTTACAGTGTACACTTACCCAGTGAAGTTGGCAACAGTTGGGAAATTTGTGAAAGTGAAAGAGGAAGGGGTGCTACTTACTAGCCGAAGAGTGGGCTCGAGCTGAGGTTATGACTGTTGGTGACCTCTAGCAACGTGAGAGTGAGGTAGTCACCATATGTCCGAATCGTGAGATTTGACAAATGGGGATGCCTACATCGTGCATCTCTTCAGGGGTGAAATAGAGGGACCACCTTGTCAGAACGAGGTGACTGACCCGTAACCATACTTTCAGCGAGCAGATTTACGTAGGATATACTCAGTGTACAATGACGTGGTGTTGGTTGCTAGTTGCTATGAGCCGGCCGGTGTGGCCATGCGGTTCTAGGCGCTTTAGTCTGAAACCGCGTGACCGCTACGGTCGCAGGTTCGAATCCTGCCTCGGGCATGGATGTGTGTGATGTCCTTAGGTTAGTTAGGTTTAATTAGTTCTAAGTTCTAGGCGACTGATGACCTCAGAAGTTAAGTCACATAGTGCTCAGAGCCATTTGAACCAAGTTGCTATGAGGAAGGGAAAATCAATGGAGTAAGGCGTTTAGAAATGCAAGGTTGCGGACTGTTGGACTGTTAATCAACGGGACTACGTGTGAAATTGTAGGACCCACTTTTAGTTTACCGGCTGATATGATGTGAGTTACTGTGCTGAATGTAACACAGCCACAGCTGTATTGGCCAGACGAAAAATGGTTCAAATGGCTCTGAGCACTCTGAGACTTAACATCAGAGGTCAGGAAATCAGACACATCCATGCCCGAGGCAGGATTCGAACCTGCGACCGGTCGCGCGGTTCCAGACTGAAGCGCCTAGAGCCGCTCGGCCACAGACGCCGGCTGGCCGGACGAAGCTCTAGAGATGTTGTCCAGTCAAAACTTTATCTTCCTTAATGACGTCTGGGAATTGAGCCTGGCCTGTTCCTTAAGTCGGATGATAGCAGCACATGAGGAGCAGATCCACACAGTAATTTTTGCAGCATACGGAACAGTATTGAGATGGAAGACGTCAGGTAACTGTGACTTTAGGTATCGCTATACCTAGCGCTGTGGTGACTCTGATTTTGCTCTGCCTTGTTCTTATGCATTTGAGACGGCGAGCCATGCATCTACCTCATTCAGGGGCAATTCAAATTACACAGACCCCTGGGTATGTGTTTCCTCCATGGAGGCGGCAGTGTAGTGTCACTGCCTAGTCTCTGCATTAAAATGATAACTCCTTAGCAAAAGCAAAGAGAAGTAGTGTGAAAGCTAGCGTGAAGCACTGAGATAACGAGCGCAAGCTGGTACGCACCAGTGTGGCGACATGTGGGTCACAATAATAAACACGCAAGTGGCTTGCTGAACCAGGATAGCCGAGCATAGCAGTATATTGGATTGCACGGCGAATCCATGTACTCATCAGGGCGACGTGACTCTGTGCTGGGTTTTAGTAAAACAAATGCGCCAGAGGCATATAAATAACTCTAGGTTTTGATGCGGGGATCACTTATCGTCGCCGGAAATCAGCAACACCACCACGATGCCAGAGCTACACCGGACAGCCGGACGACTGGACTCTGCCACCAACCGACTCTTGCCCGATGGCAGCGAGTCTCACTGCTATCACAGCCGTCTTCGCACTCTGTCACCGTGATGCCAGTGGAGTGAGAGCCATGTGGACTTCTTGACACTGAGGGAAGTAGCGCGCCACTGACGTAAACAGCCGTGGCCCCTAAAGATTGTCGGCCTTCCACCGGCCTGTAGTCAGCATCACAGGGGACGAGTCGGCAGACAGGGTGGCAGCTGCTGCCCATACGTCAGCGACGACCAGGGGCAAGAGGAAGAGGGGTGGTCGCCTCACTACGTCATGTACTGAAGTCAGTAAAAATCAATCTTGACTATGAATAATGTTTCCACAGGGGACTTCCGCACTACGGCTCACCTCGCACCCTTCAACATTATCCAATAAGGTAGACCTGGGTCATGATAATTTCGCCTGGAGTCTCAGTTATGGTGGTACACTACTGGCCATTAAAATTACTATACCACGAAGATGACGAGCTACAGACGCGAAATTTAACCGACAGGAAGAAGATGCTGTGATATGCAAATGATTAGCTTTTCAGAGCATTCACACAAGGTTGGCGCCGGTGGCGACACCTACAACGTGCTGACATGAGGAAAGTTTCCAACCGATTTCTCATACACAGACAGCAGTTTACAGGCGTTGCCAGGTGAAACGTTGCTGTGATGCCTCGTGCAAGGAGGAGAAATGCGTACCATCTCGTTTCCGACTTTGATAAAGGTCGGATTGTAGTCTATCGCGATTGCGGTTTATCGTATCGCGACATTGCTGCTCACGTTGATCGAGATCCAATGACTGTTAGCAGAATATGGAATCAGTGGGTTCAGGAGGGTAATACGGAACGCCGTGCTGGATCCCATCGGCCTCGTATCACTAGCAGTCGAGATGACAGGCATCTCATCCGCATGGCTGTAACGGATCGTGCAGCCACGTCTCGATCCCTGAGTCAACAGATGGGGACGTTTGCAAGACAACCGTCTGCACGAACAGTTCGACGACGTTTGCAGCAGCATGGACTATCAGCTCGGAGACCATGGCTGCAGTTACCCCTGACGCTGCATCACAGACAGGAGCGCCTGCGATGGTGTATTCAACGACGAACCTGGGTGCACGAATGACAAAACGTCATTTTTTTCGGATGAATCCAGGTTGTGTTTACAGCATCATGATGGTCGCATCCGTGTTTGGCGACATCGCGGTGAACGCACATTGGAAGCGTGTATTCGTCATCGCCTTACTGGCATATCACCCGGCGTGCCATTGGTTACACGTCTCGGTCACCTCTTGTTCGCATTGACGGCTCTTTGAACAGTGGACGTTACAATTCAGATGTGTTACGACCCGTCGCTCTACCCTTCATTCGATCCCTGCGAAACCCTACATTTCAGCAGGATAATGCACGACCGCATGTTGCAGGTCCTGTACGGGCCTTTTTGGATACAGAAAATGTTCGACTGCTGCCCTGGCCAGCTCTTTCTTCAGATCTCTCACCAACTGAAAACGTCTGGTCAATGGTGGCCGAGCAACTGGCTAGTCGCAATACGCCAGTCGCTACTCTTGATGAACTGTGGTATGGTGTTGAAGCTGCATGGGCAGCTGTACCTGTACACGCCATCCAATCTCTGTTTGACTCAATGCCCAGGCGTATCAAGGCCGTTATTACGGCCAGAGGTGGTTGTTCTGGGTACTGATTTCTCAGGATCTATGCACCCAAATTGCGTGAAAATGTAATTACATGTCACTTCGAGTATAACATATTTGTCCAATGAATACCCGTTTATCATGTGCATTTCATCTTGGTGTAGCAATTTTAATGGCCAGTAGTGTATATCTTGAAGGCTTGTGCTGTTGATACGTTATTATCTGACATTTAATGATAAGAGTGACGTATTTGAGATAAATTTTAAACGTGCCACTGTCTTGAAGTGACGTACTGCAAAACAGCTAAATATGCCAAAATGAATATGGCGCCTGCTGCACCGAGTCAAATATAATACCAGTATGGTGCAGTAGTCTATGATCCGAAACAGAAGTGATACAATTCTGGCGTTAACATACAACAGGAACTGAGATTAAAAGTAACCATCTGTGATACAAAAAGTTGGAATACAAAATCGGAAGTGAGGATCTAATAAGTGTGAAGTTTATTAATGACCAAAGAAAATTCCATTACGTATGTTCTTGATCAATTCTGTGTGGTAAAGTGCTGAGAATTGGAATAACATTTAAAAACATCGATATTTATTTGCTAGCGAGAATATATACATACAAATACATCAAATAATATTTATATGGGGATAAATAGAGCCTGTTTACATTTTTCATTATGTTTTTATTATGTAAGTAATAACGTCATAAGCAATTGTATTTTTCTCCTTAATTAGAGCTGACTGACTGACAAATGATAATTGTTTCATTAATTTATGTCCTTGTTTATATAGTGTGTGGACATTAACTACGTTCTCTTAGTGCAAAACCTAAGTAGTTTTTAACTTTCAGGTATCTGTCTTCATTCTGCAAGAACACTCAACGGAAAAAAAAAAAAATCCAAGTCGTCATGTAACATTTGCAGTTCGCCATGAAAACAAAGCACAATAATAAAATATACAAGGTGTTCGGAAATTCCCATAAAAACTTGTGGAGGGGAGTGAGCACGTAATATTTTGAATAGGAACCATGTCTGGAAAAGTATTGTTTCCGTTTTACGACGGTTTCAATTCAGATGTCACTGTTCGACATGGGTTCTATTTCTGAAATTAAAGTATGTGCTTCTAGACCATTTTACCGTGGGAAATTCAAATATGTAAACAAAATATCGTTGTCAGGGATACTTTTTATGTAATATGTATATATATATGTATATCCACAATTCATGGCAAACACAGAGACGTTATAGAGAAATATGGGTATGTTGCCGCATCCAGTAGTAATAGAACATGATAATTTCTTGTGCAACAGCATGTGGGAAGAATCAGACATCATTAGGTTATCCCCCACACCTATGTCATTAAGACCACCTGAAACATCAACTCGAACGGCGACAGCCGGTCGCTGCCTCGGCAGTAAAGCTTCACGCCTACTAGGGGCAGGTGCATCGAGTTTACAACAGTGGTGTTAGCCGCAATTTGTGTCAGTCTTAACAAGTGGGTGTTTTGGCTGACAAGTAACTGTCATATTTCCGAGTATGGTTGAATTTTTTAGTTCCTGTGTGTAAACTGATTGAGCCTGGTGCTGAAGGTAAAACGACTGCTGGTTTTTACACATCAGCGTTCTTCTAGTTCCCCACTATTAATTTAATACAGGTGTATTACCAAAGTGGTATTTTTAAATTTTCAGAAATGCCACGTCGTCGTGGATGTCGATATAAGCCGGACAACTTCTGCTACATCTGTGGGAAGTTCATTTTTGCCAGAAACAGGAGGAAAATTTCTTCAGTCATAAAGAATGCATACAAACAAGGTAGGAGACCAAGATAAAGAATGGGCACCACATTTCTGTTGTGCTACATGTTACTGCAAACTAATTCAGTGGTGGAAAGGTAAAGAGAATGTGGCGATGTTTGCTGTTCCCATGGTGTGGAGGGAGCCTAAGGACCATGTTACTGATTGTTATTTCTGTCTAACAAAAATTCAGGGTTCTACAAACAAAAAGTCGAAGAGGCAC
Organism: Schistocerca nitens; assembly: GCF_023898315.1. Classification (NCBI taxonomy): domain Eukaryota; kingdom Metazoa; phylum Arthropoda; class Insecta; order Orthoptera; family Acrididae; genus Schistocerca; species Schistocerca nitens. The sequence goes on from NC_064616.1 coordinate 498,156,366, forward strand.
ACTGTTTACCCAGATCTGCCTTCAGCGAGAATGCCAGTGCAGCATTCCGACAACCTTCCAGTACCTTCAAGAGCTCGAGGCCAACTTCAAGGTGACAGTGAAATAAGTAGTACTGAAGACATCACAGATGATGATTCTTTATATCACTGCACAAGTGAGTCATCGCCACATTTGTTAACACAGGCAGATTTAAATGATTTAGCACATGATCTAGGACTAAGTAAACAAAAGGTTCATCTGCTTGGTTCAAGATTACAAGAGTATAATCTACTGCACCAAAGTACTAAAATCAGTTTGTTCAGGCACAGAGAACATGACTTTATCTTATTTTTCAACTGACGAAGCACTGACATTTTGCAATGACGTTGCTGGCCTGATGAAAGTGCTGAACTTCACTTATATTTCACAGGAGTGGAGACTTTTCATAGATTCATCAAAAACAAGTCTGAAGGGTGTTTTGCTCCATAACGGAAATAAAATACCCTCTGTTCCAGTAGCTTACGCTAGTTTGACAAAAGAGAATTACATTTTCGTACAAAGGATGCTAAATTCATTAAAATACAATGAACACAAATGGAAAATACGTGCAGATTTCAAGGTAATTGCTATGGTACTGGGAATGCAACAAGGCTACATAAAGTATGCCTGTTTTCTTTGCGAGTGGGATAGTCGAGACCGAAATTCTCACTACGTGAAAAAGAAATGGCCTAGGCAAAGATGGAAAGTTGGTGAAAAGAATGTACAACGTGAAAGTCTGGTAGCTCCTGAATATGTACTACTTCCACTGCTTCACATCAAACATGGCCTGATGAAATAATTCGTGAAGGCCATGGATCCAACAGGCTGTGGGTTTGCATGTCTAGCTACCAAAATCCCCCGTCTTTCAGCTGCAAAAATAAAGGAAGGTGTATTTGTGGGCCCACAAATCAGGGAGCTGCAGAAAGATGCAAATTTTGAAGCATGAACCGCATGGGACTGTTTCAAGATGGGGTTGGAAAACTTCCTCGGAAGAAGAAGAGCTACTAACTACAAAGCAACGGTGAAGGATATGATCAAAGCATATCAGGATTTTGGGTGCAATATGTCTTTGAAGGTACATATGATGGATTCTCATATGGACTACTTCACAGAGAGTTGTAGTGACGTATCGGATGAACATGGGGAAAGATTCCATAAAGACATTTCTACCATAGAAAGGCGCTATGAAGGGAAGTGGGTACCTTCTATGTTAGCAGATTATTGCTGGAATATCATTCGAGAGAAGAAAGATTCACAATACAAGAGAAAAAAGTGATGTGCATTACAAGGCAGTGGCTCATTGTTTGTCAATTTTCTGTAATTTCTCATGTTAAATAAATGCTTCAAAGTGTATACACAAAGGTTACTGTGTTATATGTTAGATCCCACCCTCCATTAATGTGATGAACTTATAACATCATGAAGATGTGCATTTGTTTGTCGAATTTCACCTCACGTTTGCTGCACTATATCAGAAACTGAAAAGAGAAATAAAATTGTGATTACTCATAAACTATCCCTGACAGAAAAAAAAACCAAAAACTGTTTTCAATTCAGCACTCAGAATACAAATAGGATCACAATTTATCAGAAATAGAAAAAAAGGCTTTTTTTGTAGAACAGTGTGTTTAACGCATCCACTTCTGTTTGAGGAATTGAATTAGGCGTGATGCAGTACAACTGTTAGGTAATAATTCGTAATGAAACAGCCAACTATCATTTCGGTACATTTGTTTGTATTAACACTTTAAGAAAAGGAAAACAATCAGCGTACTGTACGTACAGAACTGTACTGATGCATTAAAACAGCGGCTCGAAGTGACGGCCGCCAACGTTGTTAGATAAATCGTACCTACGAAGCATGTTCTGGTACACACACTCCGTACCACTTGGTGTCTCTTCAGTATCTAGTGCAGCGGCCAGAACTCGTGCCAACAGAACTTCCTCTGTCTCTACAGGAATCTCGTAAATTGAACTTTGCGTAAGACCCCACATCAGATGTGCGTCTGAAGTAGTACTACTGTGGCATATCCCGGTATTATAAGCATTTTAAATGTGTAGATATAAAGTTAAGGGCGTTACTGAGAGTACATAAAGATTAATTGTTTGAAATCAGAATTTGGCTTCAAACTTATCTCCATATTTTCTCAGTCTTGGTTTCCCTCCATGGCCTTCAACTGATATAGGTGCCGCTTAGAGATTTCCTTTTCTGACAGAAGGCGATGTTGATGACTCTTGTCGCTAATATTCAACAACACTGAACTTGAGCACCACCACTGACTGTTGGAACAAATCTGCCTTGTATAGGGTGGTTATAATTAAAGTGTAGTTACTTACAGAGGTCCAATGTCCTCTGTAAGTATCGTATGGCAGTGAATCTTGGCAGATATTCTAAAGCATTAATGTGGAACCAGTGTATGTTGGAAAAATTAATTCCAATTTAGGCCACCAGATGCAAATCTGGCGCTGTCAATGCAAGAAAAACGTATAGAAATGTTTCCATATATAATGGATTAGGAACGGGAAAGATTACGAACGGGAAGCGGGCAGAAAAGGTCAAACAAGTGAGAAAGACATGATAATGATTTTATTATTAACTGATGCATACACAGTTTGTTCAAGATGAGCATCGGAGACGTCGACGAAACTCTGTATCTGTAAAACGACGATCAACCGATCCTCACATCAGATCTGGTGGAATCTGCGCAACATGTACTTATATTAGTCGGAGGCGACTTCAACCTACCTAGGTATAGACGGGGATGTCTATGGATTCATTACAGGTGCTACAGACAAGCCGTCGTGTGAATTACTTTTGAACACATTATCCGAAAACTGTCTTGAGCAGCTGAATCGACAGCCAATGCGTAATGGAAATATATTAGATCTAGTAGCCATGAATAGACCAGACCTCATCGACGGTGTCAGTGTTGAGACAGGGATTAGTGATCATGATGTTGTCATTACGACTATGGTTACGAAAGTTAAAAAGTCGGTCAAGAAGGCTAGGAGAGTATTCTTACTCGAAAGAGCAGATAAGCAGTTGTTAGCATCCTACTTAGCAAATGAATCGACTTCATTTACTTCCGGTACGATGGACGTGGAAGAATTATGGGCAAATTTTAAACACATTGTAAATCACGCATTGGACAAGCATGTGCCGAAAAAGTGGGTTACGGACGGAAAAGTCCCACCGTGGTTTAACAGCGCAATTCGGAGAATGCTCAGGAAGCAAAGACAGTTGCACTCGCGGTACAAGAAAGATCGGGAGAATGAGGACAGGCAAAAGTTAGTAGAGATTCGTGCTGCCGTAAAAAGAGCGATGCGCGAAGCATTCAATCACTACCACCGTCATAACTTGGCAAAAGATCTTGCTGAAAACCCAAGGAATGTCTGGTCTTATGTAAAATCGGTAAGCGGGTCGAAGGCTTCCATCCAGTCACTCACTGATCAGTCTGGCCTGGCAACGGAAGACAGCAAAACGAAAGCTGAAATTTTAAATTTAGCATTTGAGAAATCTTACACGCAGGAGGATCGTACAAACATACCGCCGTTTGAGTCTCGTACAGATTCCCGTATGGAGGACATAGTGATAGACATCCCTGGGGTTGTGAAGCAGCTGAATGGGTTGAAAATAAATAAATCGCCAGCTCCTGGTGGGATGCCAATTCGGTTTTACAGAGAGTACTCTACTGCATTGGCTCCTTACTTAGCTTGCATTTATCGCGAATCTCTTGCCCAACGTAAAGTCCCGAGCGACTGGAAAAAAAGCGCAGGTGACGCCTGTATATAAGAAGGGTAGAAGGACGAATCCTCAAAATTACAGACCAATATCCTTAACATCTGTTTGTTGCAGGATTCTCGAACATATTCTCAGTTCGAATATAATGAATTTCCTTGAGACAGAGAAGTTGCTGCCCATGCATCAGCACGGGTTTAGAAAGCATCGCTCCTGCGAAACGCAACTCGACCTTTTTTCACATGATATTTTGCGAACCATGGCTGAAGGGTATCAGACGGATGCCATATTCCTTGACTTCCGGAAAGCGTTTGACTCGGTGCCCCACTGCAGACTCCTAACTAAGGTACGAGCACATGGGATTGGTTCCCAAATATGTCAGTGGCTCGAAGAATTCTTAAGTAATAGAACCCAGTACGTTGTCCTTGATGGTGAGTGTTCATCGGAGGTGAGGGTATCATCTGGAGTGCCCCAGGGAAGTGTGGTAGGTCCGCTGTTGTTTTCTATCTACGTAAATGATCTTTGGGATTGGGTGGATAGCAATGTGCGGCTGTTTGCTGATGATGCTGTGGTGTACGGGAAGGTGTAGTCGTTGAGTGACTGAAGGAGGATACAAGATGACTTGGACAGGATTTTTGACTGGTGTAAAGAATGGCAGCTAACTCTAAATATAGATAAATGTAAATTAATGCAGATGAATAGGAAAAAGAATCCCGTAATGTTTGAATACTCCATTAGTAGTGTAGCGCTTGACGCAGTCACGTCGATTAAATATTTGGGCGTAGCATTGCAGAGCGATATGAAGTGGGACAAGCATGTAATGGCAGTTGTGGGGTAGGCGGATAGTCGTCTTCGGTTCATTGGTAGAATTTTGGGAAGATGTGGTTCATCTGTAAAGGAGAACGATTATAAAACACTAATACGACCTATTCTTGAGTACTGCTCGAGCGTTTGGGATCCCTATTAGGTCAGATTGAGGGAGGACATAGAAGCAATTCAGAGGCGGGCTGCTACATTTGTTACTGGTACGTTTGATCATCACGCGAGTGTTACGGAAATGCTTCAGGAACTCGGGTGGGAGTCTCTAGACGAAAGGAGGCGATCTTTTCGTGAATCGCTACTGAGGAAATTTAGAGAACCAGCATTTGAGGCTGACTGCAATACAATTTTACTGCTGCCAACTTACACTTTGCGGAAAGACCACAAAAATAAGATAAGAGAGATTAGGTCTCGTACAGAGGCATATAGGCAGTCATTTTTCCCTCGTTCTGTTTGGGAGTGGAACAGGGAGAGAAGATGCTAGTTGTGGTACGAGGTACCCTCCGCCACGCACCGTGGATTGCGGAGTACGTATGTAGATGTAGATGTAGATATATACTGGCCTTCAGATCAGGTAGAGACCGAATGTGTCTCTAGTATTAGATATCCCCACTCACATGAATTCAGGTCAGGTGATCCTGCAGGCTATGCATCTGGAAAACAGCTGGAGATAAAACGTTCGTGGAGAGTTGTTTAATCAGATATTTCACCGAGCAAGCAACATGAGTGCCCCGTCTTGCAGAGAACAGGGGTTTCAACACAGCTACGCTCTTCCAAAGCAGGAATAACATGCTGTACAAGCAGGTCTCGATAACGTGCAGACATCACGGTGCACTTGACATGCCTTCTGGGTGCATTCTGTTCAAAGGAGAACGGACCGAGAATAAAGGTGCTCGTGAATGCGCACCACACAGTCACATACAGCGAGCGCAATGGCTAATCGTAGACAACACGCAGATCAACAGTATCCCAAATTCGGCAGTTCCGTGTATTCACTGTGAGAGGCACCCACATGCCTTGCTCATACTGTGGCATCAAGCAGTCAGGCCTGCAAGATGAGTGGTCTGCCAAGCGAGTGGATTCATTCTTATTTATCGAGTAACATGAACTCTCGTACTCACAATTAAGTTACAAATTATCCTCCTGTATGAATAATACGCAACGCAAACGCACATCTGACTATCAGTGATTTACAGAACTCTGTTCACTACGCACTGGCAATACCACATTTTCTTTTTGTCTTTTATTTAACGGCTTTTATCAACACGTGGCCACCGCACTGAATATGAATGGCGCACACATTATAAATTCGGGACATCATGACAACATACAATTCGGAGGAAAAGTCCACCAATCTTTTTCTTTTCACTATCTTATTTATTCCGATAAATTCTATAACCTAAACACACAAATTCTATAACCTACAACAATAACACATGAGAAATTCCGCCCAGTGGGCTAGGCTTTACATTGGTGAATCTCTACATTATGGTCTCGTAATTATTTAACGCTACAGTGCACTTTCTGGATAGGATGGTGGATCTTTTATTATATCTCACACTTCGACTCTCACAATCATCATCACGAAACTTTCCTCCAGATCGAGCGGTACAGAAGGAACAAGCATAACCCACTAATCTTTTGAAACTCCCTTGCTACTCTCCCATGCAAACCACACATACCCAAATTACATGACATACATCACACTACAACATGGAATACATTACACTAAATAGTCACAACGCTATCGCTTTCAGCTATCCCACTTCAATTAGTATTTATCCCAGTTTCACACGACACTGCCCCACTTTGTAATTCTACTTTCCTACTATGAACTGTGGAGATATATGCACGTCTTCCTGTGCAATGCAAGCCAAGGGGCGTTGCTGGATAGATGGCCGACTCACCTTGCTTCTCTCTCAGAGTTTGAATCTAGCGTCACACGGAATCATATCACGCAAAGTAATATTAAGAACATATTCATCACACATGCGAGTCCTCAACTGATACCATGGACGAGTACTTCTCTTTATCCTTTGTCTCATACACAGATTGAGACTCACACAGTACTCACCACGTGGAAGTACTCATCTCTAACTTCAAGTCCTGCACACGCCGTTCCTTAAATATTTCAACTTATGGTACACACGCTATTTCTTAAATATTTCAACTTATTGTACACACGCTAGTAATTCAGCTTAACTTAAGCACACGGAAGTATTTCAACTTATTGCTACACGTGGTTTCATTGTGACCGTTGGTCACTTCCGAAGATTACTACAATCCCATTAATGTTACCTGCCTGACCTTTAATTCTCCCCACAAAAGTTCCTGAAATAGAGAAATTATTATTTCAAACTACTCTTAAATATTCCACATGCATACCATGTCTCCATTCTTTTGTCTTTACGGAGCACAACTAAGACAGGTCTTAACAGCACAAGATCCAGCGGCAGAGTGCTGAAACATGGCCATTCTTGAGGTCCTCTCGCACCTCTGCTGAAGTGGGGGAGCACCTTGCTACCATATTGGTCAGCCACATTTCAGGTGCTCAAAGCTCAGGTAAATTTCATCTCTTTGGTCCCACCAAAGGTGGCCAAAGGATCGTCTCAAAGATGATCATACTGTACATTCACATTCACTATCTGCGGTTAGCAGACGACCATACATTCATTCATTTCACAGATCTCACCAAACTGGATGTAGGGATTTACTTTGTGAGAGTGCACATGTGATCAATTAAATAAATAAATTGTCATTCTTTCCCACACTGGTATCCGGCTTCGCTGTATTAATTGAAATTGAGTTATTTTACAAAAAAAAATGTGTTGTTCTGACAAAAATAATGAAGTATGTTGTACCTATTTTCAATGTCGGGCGGTACTGTACCCTTTCACCACCGGCTACCCATGCAGAAAAAAAATGGCACAGTACTATCCTTGCAATGCGAGGGTAGTTCCGAACATTTTTTTAAGAAAACTGTATTAGAACAAACGTAGCAAGTCATCAAAATAACCAGGAGGAGACCTTAGCCCCTGGTGACCTCAAATAGACGACCAAATGCTGTTACTTTATCAAATTATTGACATAGTTGTTGCATTATTGTACTCTCCACAATCCGGAGTAACATACACATACAAATTTACATCAATCCAAATGACAAATAAAACATTACATCATACAAAAAATAAAAAATAATGGTGAGATAAAAATTTGCCTAGTTACCGGGATCTCCGTTATTTTTAGGAGTAATCCAAACTTCACTAATTCTATGACAAATAAGAAAAATACTAATTGTACTCATGAAATTTTAAATAGCTCACCGTCCAAACACAGAACAAGTAATCTGACATTCATAAATTGCGTTGTAATAATCTTTACACGGCAATGTCTAAATACAAAACAAAATCAACAAAAGAAAAAAATTTCGTACACTAGTTACACGTAGAAGTCAGGCTCCATATCAGTACTCTAAAATATACATCAAACCTACAGAGAAATAAAACTGAGAGGAAAAACAATGAAATATACCACAAGTTACATACTGGTTACGTAATATAGTTCATCTAAGACATCATGTCATACCTAATTAACTATCATCACTTAAGCAATTGCCACAACTACTCGACTGTGAGTTTAACCTTATCCTTGGCGACCAGTACAAATACTTGCTGCTGAGCTAGTCAGTCCATCAACTTTGATCAATACACGCAGTAAATAGTTTAGCAATAAGTGCTTGAATCCACCAGTAACTCTCATATCTTACTCTACTGCTCATTTCTCTGTTGTTACACATTTAGATGACAAGAACTTGCATTTCCACTAGCCTTCGTTACACTTTAATGTGAAATATCTCCACTGTGATAATGAAAATAAGTGGCTTCAATCAACACACCAACAAGATCATTACTGTCCACGACATCAAAATGCATCAGTTAATTCCGATATTTGTTGTGCAATGCAAACTCTTGTCCCCTGTGACAACCTTACTGACCAATGCAACAAGAGCCGCTACGTTACTATTACGCCACTGGCTAATAATTAAAGCATCATTGTACCAAATATTCTAATAAACATGCTACGTGAACTGGTAACCCAGAACAAACAAAAACACTAACTATTCTAAACACAAATGTTAATGAAATACAATTACACTTGCTGTCCCTTCAGGAATGAAACATATAAAAAAAATTTACACAAATACAAGTACAAATACATTATTCCCTATCTTGCGAGTCACACGGAATCATTTCATTCTGTGATTTTCTTGGGGTCAAAAAAGTTGCAGACAGGTTCCCTAGAAACACTGTCTCGGTGTCAAAGCTCTCCCATGGTTACCCGGACGGAAGTCTTTAAGTCACTCAAATCGGCATTTTGAACACGCACTGAACAGTAAACTGTATCTCACATTAAACACAAATGTCATAGTAACTCTCAGCGTACCATCCACACGAATCTGGTCGTCCAGAAATGGCCCTACAACTACTATTACCCACGGTTCTGTCCTTTCAGTTCATGGTGTAATTAAAAGTCGTAAGTTCCAACAAACAGCACTTATTCCCGCACCAATTAAAGAAATGTCTCCTACTACAAATGCAAATGTCAATGTCCCACTTTAGTTTCTTGCGTTCATACAATAATTAGTCACCAAACGACAACTGTCCTCTTTAAGTATACCAAGCGTCCCACATGCAATTCAGAAAGCACACTTAACAAGTCACTGCCAAAAGTTTATGGATCCCACAGTTCAGTCGTCAAGACAAAACAAAACGATCGTCCTGTCTGCTAAAGACAAAATCTTTTCCACCACTCACAACGTGGAAACACCAGTCCTTCACTTTCCAACTTATGGAGACATACGAGCAGTCATCTTGCTTCACGGCTCCACAGTCCAGTACTAGTTTATAGTTGCTGGTAACAAATGCCCGCCGGACTCTGCCCCGCATCGTTCATTCTACCGTGGCGCAGCCGCGCGCGCCGTTGAGCAGAAGAAACCACCCGCTGTTGCCTCTGCGGGATACTTTCCCCAGTCGTAAGGGTGGCGGAACTTATGAATGGCCAGTGGTACGTGCGTGTCGCCCCAGGCCGTTGACCTGCTGTAGCGGGTGCGTGGAGTGTACCCCGACCGGCAGTGGAGTGGGGAGTACCGTGGCTTTGTCACCTCTCCCATGGCTACGTCAGCTTCGCCCCACTAGCGGTATGGGCGTTACGACACCCAATCAGTCAGACCCTTCCATGCATCTCGCAACATTACAGACAAAAGGATATTCTTACAATATTTAAATACTCATTGATTACATGTATGATCTATTAGATACATTGGTAATAAAAGAATCTTTGTTCTAAAAAACATAAAATTATACACCCTAGTTTTCTACACATACAACATCAACATTTATCTCTTTTCTATATACAGCCCACACTTGTGCTATTGATTGTACCTTTCGTCCCTCATACAAAACATGAAAGTGTTAAAGAAAAAGGAATAAGACACAATCTATACAGCTCATAATTACAATATCAAATAGTAGACTACTTTAACATCCTATCACAGTGAAAATATTAGAAACTGTTGATTCTAAAACTACAATATACAGTGAAACTTTGTGCTTGTGACAGACTGAAATTAATATCTCTTTATATATTTTACCTTTTTATTATATATAACAACATTTATAGGACATGTATGAACCATCCACATGATGTCAGATCCTGACCTGCCATCGAGGTTCATCCAAATCAAACAATAAAGCACAATAATGTTTTAGTTATGGATCGGTAGCATCCCCTTTACAGGAGTGTGCGCATTGATCACACTACTCTACGACTCTCACTCACCAGACATCACATTTTCCTTCTCATTCAATCCATTAATACACTAACAGAATAGGTCTAGAAGTCAGCTAACCTTAGCACCACCACACTCACGACAACATACCATACTTTTGCTCCCTTATACTCAACCACATAACACATGAATCTGTTTCGGAGATAGCTTTCCAGCCTCCGAATTCGTCCCTTCACTCTGGCACCTCTCTCCATCGGCTTACCTCTGCATTCACTTTACCGATTATTCATCCTGCTAAATATCAACTTAGAATTGCGACATTTCATCTAAGAACAAAAAATACACAAATTATTCATCCTGCAAAATAACTGTATATATTCTTGGTACCGTTTTGGTTAGTTATACTGGTACCAGGCTTGAACAACAACAACAACAAAAATTATTTTTTTCATATAGCAACTGTTATGGTAAGAATTAGATTTACACTTATATTACATCTTACGTCAGTATTCCACAACGTTCACCATCTGGATCTCATACTCCCTTTATGTCCTTTCACGTTGTGCAGTTGTCCTCATCTCTTCATTCGTATTTCGGCTCTCCATCCGTCGATTACCCCATCATTTCCTGGTCCTCCTTCGCCATTCACATCAATCTCGATTGCAGCATACACAGGCCTCTCTGTAACATACATCTAAGACATCTCCACATTATTAATTCTACTCACCTTTATTTACCACTGTTTAATCACGTCGAATCTCTCTTTATTAATCACACTGCTTCACGTCGCTTCTCTCCTTAAATGTCACCTTTATCCACTACTATTTATCACGTCGCTTCTCTATCTACCATCTTTATCCACTCATTAATCATCACGTCGTTTCTGCTTGATCCTTATTCATACGACAAAAAATACGTACATACACCACTCTGTCGACTCCTGTTCATGACTCATTCGACCAGTCTATTCTGTCATACTTCCTGACATCCCGTCTGAAAATTTTCATGTTCGATTTGACCCTGCACAACGTTACACACCACAAATAAATACACTGACTATCTACCATAAATTGCCTACTTTCGATCTATCCATAACTTTTCCATAATTTGATGTTAGAAATGTGATGAAGCCCACGAGATTGTTTTCCCTTGATCGTCTCAATCAGTACAGCATTTTCCTGGACAATCCGCCTCACTCTGAATGGTCCACTATACACAGTAAAGAATTTGCTAGTTAGGAGTCTAAGCTTACATGAAAATTAAATGCGTGCAGAGAACATACAAGCTGGGAGAAATGGGACAGCACAAGTGTTGGAAACTTTGGTGCTAGTGGCCTCTTTCCCTAACACCAGATTCCGAACAACCATACGCAGCTCCTCATTATAACTGTCACTATGACAATGAAATACTATAGATCAGATGGCATCTAATTTAAAAACTTCGATCACATTACTGATGTTACCTGTAACAGCAGTATAAACGTACCCTATTCCATACTGATCACAATGTTGACTTTTTACATTACGTGTTAAGTACCTGCAATAGTCAAACCGCACTAATTAAACTGGACTCATTGGCATTATTACATAACATTTTTTTTAGCAACTGGTTTGTTTTGAGGAAACAGTCTTTTTACTTTAGTGTTCGAAATAAAAATTTGCAAATTTTGCTCTGAGTGACCAGCCTAACAGATGCCATTACTGGTGTTTTATTCTCTGACCAGAAGTATGGTATTTGCATTCCTACATATCAGTAGAGTATGTCTGCTACATAGACAATTTTCAGTGCCAGCGGCATGTGTTTTAAGGCAAGATGCTAAGGGCTGATATGTTGGATTAGTTTCTCCTATTCTTCAATCCATTATGACAAGAATGAAACGCCAGGATTCCATGCTCTCCTGTCATTCTGATAGTTTCTGCTGTTCCTGTCCTCAACTCTGTCTGACCTATGAGTCGTGTTTCCGTTCACGATATTGCTCTCATTAACCAGTTCCTGTAACAAGTGCTGAAGTGACGCGGAATCGTCTAAGCCTCTGCCTGCCATCACTATATCTCTGTGCAATCTCACTGGCAACTTCGTTATACAGATCCTAATGTGCTCCCCAGTTTCGTATGGCACATCCAAATACCTATTTCGTCTCAGCATTTCCTGATAGCACGCCACTGGATCTCTTATACCACCTTCGTTACAATTTGACATCATCAATATGCTTTGCGTAACCTGGTCCTGCTTACTTTTCGACCAGAATTCATTTAAATAGCTACTACAATCTTTAATAACTTCCTGCATTTTCGCTCTAGCCTCGTCCCTCAAATGGTTACACACAAACTTCATTTTGAGGAGCGGTCCCCACGATGAAGGTAATGCATCTTGAAATTGAGACAGCCACAGGCATGGATGTTGGTAATTATCAGGATCCGGAAAACAAGTGTACGTTTGTACCGACACGAAGTGCCTCCTACATTCTTCTTCCGCATTTATGTTTTCCGACCTTGGACTATACCCAGTTGGGTTTGCCACCTGTTTTATCCGACACAACCGTTCTTCTAACCCTCTGAATTCGTCTTCCTCTTTCTGCCTATTTTGGTTTTTTGAATTTATCTCACTCTCCCTCTGTAATCTACCTGGTGGTGTTTCACCTTCGCTTCTGCACGCTAATTGTAACTGTGCTAGTTCTTCCCTATGTTTCCTATTTATTTCTAATTGTGCCTCTTTAAACTGTAAAAGTGATTGTATCTCCTCCTGGTCGGCATAAACCTCTCGCTGCATACTGTCAGAGCCTGTTTCGCCTCTTATACTGATCTTTTCTACATCTGCGCTAATCGTATTCTTTCTGACCACTACCTCCGCAACTTCATCCCTGTGTTTATTTAGCGCCACTTCTTGCCGGGTGATTTGAGCTTCCACGCTGTCTAATGCCCCTTGCTTATCTGCAAGTAAGTCCTCCACTACCTCTTTGATTCGCTCATCTGGCAACACGTCCCTACGTTCTGTAATATCACTCTCTATTGCAATTATTTGTACCTCCAAATTATTGGCTTTTTCTTTCACGGCGTCACATACTTGCTTCAACGCACCCAGATTCTTCTCCCCCTCATCTAACCGATTATTAACTGCAGGCAGACGCTCATCGATAACTGAGTGTACCTTCCTCAATGCCTCTTTATTTCCCTTATCCAATGCCTCCATACTTTCCTTACTATCTTTATCCATCGCTTCCCATCTTTCCTTATTACCTTTATCCATGGTTTCCAATATTTCCTTAATCACGCTATCTCTCACCCTTTTATCTCTATCCATCCTCTGTAAAAACTGCAGTAGCACACTGTCATTTGCTACTTTCGGTGCGCTCACCACGTTCGCCTGAGAAACCATAGCTTCGCTAAGGGTAGCTGCACTTTCACTGCATACCTGACCTAGTCCCGGCTCGCCCGCGTCGTCTGGAAAAGCCCCCATTTGTGGACAAAGCCCGCCGCATAAAGGATCACCTAGCAGCGGTCCACTGAACAATTCAGCCCCTTCCGAGTGTTTGCCGTTCCCGCTCATTAGCCCATGGTCGACACCTACTTCCTGCTGCACTGCTACGTTCACCCCAGAATCGCTATTCTCCATGGTGACTACACTTTTCGACTGTGACCTAGTTACTATGGACATTACGCAAAAAAATTATACAACGATCTTCCAGCCTTGGACGATATAGCAATTAATTACATAAAAAAATAAAAGATCCTCACCAATACAGAAAGAAATTGCAAACAAAAAAATTTTACTTCTTAGCGGTATCACAATACATTCCATAAAAAAATCTTAACAGCAAACCCTAACAGCAGAATCCTGGCAGGGTCGAAATTATGAGAGGCACCCACATGCCTTGCTCATACTGTGGCATCAAGTAGTCAGGCCTGCAAGATGAGTGGTCTGCCAAGCGAGTGGATTCATTCTTATTTATCGAGTAACATGAACTCTCGTACTCACAATTAAGTTACAAATTATCCTCCTGTATGAATAATACGCAACGCAAACGCACATCTGACTATCAGTGATTTACAGAACTCTGTTCACTACGCACTGGCAATACCACATTTTCTTTTTGTCTTTTATTTAACGGCTTTTATCAACACGTGGCCACCGCACTGAATATGAATGGCGCACACATTATAAATTCGGGACATCATGACAACATACAATTCGGAGGAAAAGTCCACCAATCTTTTTCTTTTCACTATCTTATTTATTCCGATAAATTCTATAACCTAAACACACAAATTCTATAACCTACAACAATAACACATGAGAAATTCCGCCCAGTGGGCATGGCTTTACATTGGTGAATCTCTATATTATGGTCTCGTAATTATTTAACGCTACAGTGCACTTTCTGGATAGGATGGTGGATCTTTTATTATATCTCACACTTCGACTCTCACAATCATCATCACGAAACTTTCCTCCAGATCGAGCGGTACAGAAGGAACAAGCATAACCCACTAATCTTTTGAAACTCCCTTGCTACTCTCCCATGCAAACCACACATACCCAAATTACATGACATACATCACACTACAACATGGAATACAATACACTAAATAGTCACAACACTATCACTTTCAGCTATCCCACTTCAATTAGTATTTATCCCAGTTTCACACGACACTGCCCCACTTTGTAATTCTACTTTCCTACTATGAACTGTGGAGATATATGCACGTCTTCCTGTGCAATGCAAGCCAAGGGGCGTTGCTGGATAGATGGCCGACTCACCTTGCTTCTCTCTCAGAGTTTGAATCTAGCGTCACACGGAATCATATCACGCAAAGTAATATTAAGAACATATTCATCACACACGCGAGTCCTCAACTGATACCATGGACGAGTACTTCTCTTTATCCTTTGTCTCATACACAGATTGAGACTCACACAGTACTCACCACGTGGAAGTACTCGTCTCTAATTTCATGTCCTGCACACGCCGTTCCTTAAATATTTCAACTTATGGTACATACGCTATTTCTTAAATATTTCAACTTATTGTACACACGCTAGTAATTCAGCTTAACTTAAGCACACGGAAGTATTTCAACTTATTGCTACACGTGGTTTCATTGTGACCATTGGTCACTTCCGAAGATTACTACAATCCCATTAATGTTACCTGCCTGACCTTTAATTCTCCCCACAAAAGTTCCTGAAATAGAGAAATTATTATTTCAAACTACTCTTAAATATTCCACATGCATACCATGTCTCCACTCTTTTGTCTTTACGGAGCACAACTAAGACAGGTCTTAACAGCACAAGATCCAGCGGCAGAGTGCTGAAACATGGCCGTTCTTGAGGTCCTCTCGCACCTCTGCTGAAGTGGGGGAGCACCTTGCTACCGTATTGGTCAGCCACATTTCAGGCGCTCAAAGCTCAGGTAAATTTCATCTCTCTGGTCCCACCAAAGGTGGCCAATGGATCGTCTCAAAGATGATCATATATTCACATTCACTATCTGCGGTTAGCAGACGACCATACATTCATTCATTTCACAGATCTCACCAAACTGGATGTAGGGATTTACTTTGTGGGAGTGCACATGTGATCAATTAAATAAATAAATTGTCATTCTTTCCCACACTGGTATCCGGCTTCGCTGTATTAATTGAAATTGAGTTATTTTACAAAAAAATGTGTTGTTTTGACAAAAATAATGAAGTATGTTGTACCTATTTTCAATGTCGGGCGGTACTGTACCCTTTCAACTGCATCCAGTAGTGTAACATGTACCTCGTCCCTCCATGGGACACTGCCAGAGTCAGTGCCTGCTTTGTCGCCTGTGGAGGCTACACCGCATCCTAATATGGGTGTTTATGCATGGTTCGATACTTGGTACCTCAGAACAGTTTGTACTACTGATCTGTAAACGTAATCATTTCATGCATCCATATGCTGTGTTGCAACAATAAGTCATGAGTGTATTGGATACTTGTAAAAGGGTGTACTAATTTTTGTCCGGCAGTGCATATGTAATGTGGGAGGGGTTTACTGATGTTACTAAAACCATGCTTATATGCTAGGATCTTTGGAGACTATGAAACTATTGGCTTCATCAAGTTGAGACTTTTGGTGCCATATGTGGCCTAAGTATACTTTCCATTTTAACTGGCAAGAGAACTATACGTTACATGATATTTCCATTGGAGTGCTGATACTCTACTTTTGGTCGAAAACTTGCTTATGCGCACACATTCAGGCACAGCTGAATTATCAAGTGGTGCCCTACTTACAATGTTAAATACAAATACCTCAAGTTTTTTAAGCAAACGTGTCTGTGCTGTCTCTACCTGCACTTGCTGTCAACATGTCCTCATTCTTCCACCTAGATGGAATGTCTGTCAGTTCTTAGTCTGATAGTTAAATGCGGTTCAAATGATTCAAATGGCTCTGAGCACTATGGGACTTAACATCTGAGGTCATCAGTCCCCTAGAACTTAGAGCTACTCAAACCTAACTAACCTAAGGACATCACACACATCCATGCCCGATGCAGGAGTCGAACCCGCGACCGTAGCGGTCGCGCTGTTCCATACTGTACCGCCTAGAACCGCTCGGCCACACCGGCCGGCTATTTGAATGTGCAATCAGTTACAAAGTAGTAGAATCAGATAAGAAAAACAAAAGCTGGGTACAGGTAACTACTGACCAGTAGATGACTGATTCATGGTACACAAGAGTAGAGCCTACGAAAAAATGGACTGATGTCATGAGCTTTTCAGGGATGGTAGTAGATGAAATTTACATAGTCACACCTAGACTCAACATGAAACCATGTTTCCTGTGTGGCATGAGGAGGAATAAGATCAGAGGCTGCTTACAACAAATTCTGGAAATTGTGAGCAAGACGTCACAGAAATACTGACTGCATTTATTTGTGACGCAAGAAGTAAAATCTGTTTCTCTTTCCTTGACGTGACCGCTACGGTCGCAGGTTCGAATCCTGCCTCGGGCATGGATGTGTGTGATGTCTTAGTTAGGTTTAAGTAGTTCTAAGTTTTAGGGGACTGATGACCACAGCAGTTCAGTCCCATAGTGCTCAGAGCCATTTTTTCCTTGAGAGAGTGCGTAAATTGTCGATGAAGACTGGAGCCATTTACTGATTGGGATCCACTGAGAAGTTGGATAAAAGTTCTCAGTTTACTTGCCATATCAAATTCGGATCACCTCAGGGGCTTCAGCTAGAAGTACGCGGGTGGCGACCGTGGGGACCCGAGCTGAGTCTGACATTGCTTCCACTTACTTGTGTCAGGCTCCTTCTTTCTCCTTCCCTGTCGGCCTCCCTTGGCCAACTCTTGCTTTTTCGACCCCAACGGTATTAGGTTTCGAGGCCCGAGGGCGTCTTTCCAATTTTGTTATTCCTTCCTATAACCCAACTCCTGAGGGGAGCCCACCCTTTAAGAAAAGCCAGCAGTCCTGTGAGCTGTGAGGGTAACACCGCAGGTTGGATGGGAGGCCAGCACCCTCTCTCCGTAAAAAATTAAACATGCTTTCAAGACTACAAGTAAGCCTCGGAACATTACTGACAAAAATAGACGACGTCAATGGCAAAGAGTCTTTGGTGTGACGTCATAAGCGCGTGACTGCGTGTGAGATCGCTCTCTAAGTTTTCATCTATTTTTAGGTTTCAGATATATATTTTAACTGTTTTTGTGATAATATTTACTATATAAGTGACTTATTGGTGGTTTCTTCATTCACCTCTGCATTTCTTGTGTTGTGGCCTGATATTTGTGAGTGTTTCGTATCGAGCAACTTAACCTCTTACCCGTGTTTACATTCTGCGCTGACAATTTGCAGCTGTAGCGGCGCATCGAAAGCTAAGTACTAATTAATTGTTTGTGTATAGTAGTTTATTTAGGAACTTTAGTAGTCTTCAACCGGTGTTCTTGGTGTTTTCCGGTGAAATAACTTCAGAAGAAATTTTTGCGAACTGCTTTCAGTTTCGTTACTGTCATTAGACGTTTGATTTTCTTTCTGTGTTAGTATTTTGTTATATTCTCATTTGTTGTTGATTAATACTGTCAATAATAGTAGTTACTTCCCTTGTAGAGCAAGTTTGTGATTATTGTAGTCAGTTCAAAAAATGGTTCAAATGGCTCTGAGCACTATGGGACTCAACTGCTGAGGTCATTAGTCCCCTAGAACTTAGAACTAGTTAAACCTAACTAACCTAAGGACATCGCAAACATCCATGCCCGAGGCAGGATTCGAACCTGCGACCGTAGCGGTCTTGCGGTTCCAGACTGCAGCGCCTTTAACCGCACGGCCACTTCGGCCGGCTGTAGTCAGTTTTTAACATCTTCTTATTGTAGTAGCGGAACTTAGATAAAGTTGTTTTCTTGTTTCAATAATTGTAAAATTTTACCATGAGTGAGAAGTGTGGGCTTTGCCGTAGGTTCGTGAGTAGTGGATTGCGGTGTGAGACTTGTTCGAAGTTCTTTCACTGGGGGGAATGCAGTGGGGAAGCCAGTGGGCATTCAGGTGAGATCCTCTCCTGGAACTGCAGGTTATGTAGCAAGAGTAAGTTGATAGAGGAGCAGGAGCGTAAGATCTGTGCCCTTCAGGTGCAGTTGAAAAACGCACAGGAGGAGCTAGATAGGATGAGGAGGGAGAAGGGGGTTGGGGAATGGGAGCTAGCTGTTGGCAAGAGATCTGCTAGGAGAAGGAGATTTTCAGATAGTTTTACTATTGGTGTTTGTAATAGATATGACCAACTGTCAGAGTCTAGTGGAGAGGAATCTCTAGTAGCTGTAGATGTAGGAAGTATGCAGCAGACCTCAGCAGTTACGGTGGCTAGGACAGTTGCAAAGTCTAGGAGAAAGAAGAAGGTTCTGCTGTTAGGTAGTTCTCATGGTAGAGGTGTAGGCCAGCAGTTGCAGGAAGTTTTGGGGAGTGAGTACCAGGTCACCAGCATTGTGAAGCCTAATGCAGGATTGGCCCAGGTGACTTTTAACATGGGGGGGTTATGTAGGGATTTTACTAAAGAGGATCAGGTAGTGATTGTGGGTGGGGCTGGTAATAGTATTGATAGGGATGGGGAGTATGACATAGATGGTGACCTGGAAAAGATAGCCACTCAGACTGGCAACACGAATGTGGATTTCGTGGAACTGTTTCAGCGTCACGATCGGCCTCATCTTAATACAGCCGTCAGGCGTAATAACATGAGACTTGGGGGTGCGCTGATGACAGAAGGCATGAGTCACATTTCAGTGGTGTCGGTGGAGTCTATCAGCAGGACGGGTTTAACTAGACATGGCCTGCACCTCAACAGGTATGGGAAGGGGAGGTTGGCAAAACTTATAGGTGACAGCATAGGTGGGGGTGGTGGGATCACTCATGGGAAAATTCCGGTAGTTGTGGGTGTTAGAGCTGTACCTTTTTTAGATTGAAGTCAGCTGATAGGTATTCCTGCTTAAGGGAAGTCTCTCTAACAAAGAAACCACTTTCTACAAAGCTTGGGTATCCGATTAATGAGGGAATTAGTATATTTCATCAAAATATACAAGGTATTAGAGATAAAGTTAGTGAACTGCTTATAGATGTTGACTCTGAAATTATTGGTATATCTGAACACTTCTTAAATAAGGAGATAATTCAGAGGCTTCCTTTACCAGGATACAGGTTGGCTGGCAGCTTTTCTAGGAGCTCTTTGCGGTGTGGGGGAGTAGCCATGTATGTGAAAAACGTATCCCATTTGAGTCAATTGATGTTTCAAAGTACTGCACTGAAAAGGTGTGGTTAAATTTAGTGGAGCTAAACTTCTTACTGTTGTTATTTATAGATCCCCAGACTCCGATTTCACAACATTTTTGCTAAAGCTAGAGGAGGTTCTTGGTTCACTTTATAGGAAATATAAAAAGTTAGTTATATGTGGTGATTTCAATATTAATTGTATAAGTGATTGTGCAAGGAAAAGGATGCTGGTAGACCTCCTTAATTCATATAATCTTATGCAAACCGTATTCTTTCCAACGAGAGTGCAAGGGAACAGTAGAACAACCACAGACAATATTTTTGTTCATTCGTCATTATTAGAAGGGCATTCTGTTAGCAAAAAGGTGAATGGCCTTTCAGATCATGATGCACAAATTTTAAGTCTAAAAGATTTTTGTGCTGCAACACATGTTAAATATAGTTACCAACTTTTTAGGAAAGCTGATCCAGTTGCTGTACAGACTTTTGTAAACCTTATCAAGGAACAAGAGTGGCAAGATGTTTATAGTGCTGATACAGTAGACGATAAATACAATGCTTTCCTCAAGACTTTTCTCGTGCTCTTTGAAAGTTGCTTTCCGTTAGAACGTTCAAAACAGGGTACTAGCACAAACAGGCAGCCTGGGTGGCTGACTAATGGGATAAGAATATCTTGTAGAACAAAGTGGCAATTATATCAAAACGTTAGAAACAGTCAAAATCTAAATGCAGCAGCCCATTACAAACAGTATTGTAAGGTGATTAAAAAAGTTATTAGGAAGGCAAAAAGTATGTGGTATGCAGATAGAATAGCTAAGTCTCAGGATAAAATTAAAACCATATGGTCAGTCGTAAAGGAAGTGGCTGGTCTGCAGAGACAGGTCGAGAATATAGAATCAGTGCGTAGTGGGGATGTCCGTGTTACTGATAAGTCGCATATATGTACAGTACTTAATAATCACTTTCTGAATATAGCAGGTGAACTAAATAGAAACCTAGTCCCAACAGGGAATCATATAGCGCTCTTAGAAAAAAAGTGTTCCGAGACTGTTACCTGAAATGCTCCTCCATGATACTGACAAGAGGGAGATTGAGTTAATAATTAAATCACTAAAGACCAAGAACTCTCATGGATATGACGGGGTATCTAGCAGAATACTGAAGTATTGTGCCATGTATGTTAGCTCAGTACTTAGCCATATCTGTAACTTTTCCTTTAGGAGTGGTCGGTTTCCTGACCGATTAAAGTACTCGGTAGTGAAGCCACTTTATAAAAAGGGAGACAGGGATAATGTTGACAATTATAGACCTATTTCTATACCATCGTTGTTTGCTAAAGTTATCGAGAGGGCTGTATATACAAGGTTACTGCAGCATTTAAATTCACATAATTTGCTGTCAAATGTACAGTTTGGTTTTAGAAATGGCTTAACAACTGAAAATGCTATAGTCTCTTTTCTCTGTGAGGTTTTGGACCGATTAAATAAAAGGTTGCGAACGTTAGGTGTTTTCTTTGATTTAACGAAGGCTTTTGACTGTGTTGACCACAAAATATTACTGCAGAAGTTGGAACATTATGGAGTAAGGGGAGTAGCTTACAATTGGTTCGCCTCCTACTTTAAGAACAGAAAGCAGAAGGTAATCCTCCGCAATATTGAGAGTGGTAATGATGTTCAGTCCCAATGGGGCACTGTTAAATGGGGTGTTCCCCAGGGGTCGGTGCTGGGGCCACTGCTGTTTCTTATTTATATAAATGATATGCCTTCTAGTATTACAGGTGATTCAAAAATATTTCTGTTTGCTGATGACACCACCTTGGTAGTGAAGGATCTTGTGTGTAATAATATTGAAACATTATCAAATAATGTAGTTCATGATATAAGTTCGTGGCTTGTGGAAAATAATTTGATGCTAAATCACAGTAAGACTCAGTTTTTACAGTTTCTAACTCACAATTCAACAAGAACTGACATTTTAATCAGACAGAATGGGCATGTTATAAGCGAGACGGAACAGTTCAAGTTCCTAGGCGTACGGATAGATAGTAAGCTGTTGTGGAAAGCCCATGTTCAGGATCTTGTTCAGAAACTAAATGCCGCTTTATTTACCATTAGAACAGTATCTGAAATAAGTGACATTTCAACACGAAAATTAGTATACTTCGCATATTTTCATACGCTTATGTCATATGGTATTATTTTTTGGGGTAATTCTTCTGATTCAAAAAGGGTATTTTTGGCTCAAAAACGGGCTGTTCGAGCTATGTATGGTGTAAGTTCGAAAACCTCTTGTCGACCCCTATTCAATAGTCTGGGAATTTTGACATTGCCCTCACAGTATATATTTTCTTTAATGTCGTTTGTTGTTAGCAATATTAGCTTATTCCCAAGAGTTAGCAGCTTTCACTCAGTTAATACTAGGCAGAAATCAAATCTGCATGTGGAATGCACTTCCTTGACTCTTGTGCAGAAAAGAGTGCAGTATTCTGCTGCATCCATTTTCAATAAGCTGCCACAAGAACTCAAAAATATTAGCAGTAGCCCAAACACTTTTAAGTCTAAACTAAAGAGTTTCCTCATGGCTCACTCCTTCTATTCTGTCGAGGAGCTCCTGGAAGAGCTAAAAAATTAAGCAAATTCCAGTGTTACATTCTTGATTTTCTTTATTTAAACTAACGACTTGTCGCCTGAATATGTTTCTTATATTTCATTTTATCTGTTTCTTCAATCGTGTTATAATTTCATGTATTGACTCGTTCCATGACCATGGAGACTTCTCCTAAATGTGGTCCCACGGAACAATAAATAAATAAATAAATAAAATAAATAAGAAACGGTATACGATTTGGAACGTGGAATGTAAGGAGCCTGTACAAGACAGGAGCTGCAATCAGTGTGGTCAAGGAAATTCAGAGGTACGAACTAGATCTAGTTGCACTGAAAGAAATCCGGTGGGACGATGCTGGGAGCATTGATGTTGAAAACTGTACAATTCTGTATGGATCCTGTGAACGAGGTCATCTGTTAGGCACTGGTTTCTGCGTCAGTAAGACGTTGGCCACTAATGTTTCAGAATTCGTTTCAGTCAACCCAAGAATATCTGTTCTAACACTGGGAGTAAAGCATATTAAGGCGACTTTTGTGAACTGTCATGCTCCCACGGAGGAGAGCGAATGTGAAGTGAAAGACGAGTTCTATGCACAGCTAGAGGCAGTGATGGACGCTATACCAAGTGGACACCTGAGGATCCTCCTTGGTGATATGAATGCCAAGGTTGGGAAAGAACAAATATTCCAAGACACAACAGGTAGGCACAGTCTACACAACCTAAGCAATGACAATGGAGTTAGGTTCATCAGCTTCGCTACATCATTAGGGTTGTTCATCTCCAGCACAAACTTCCAGCGGAAAAACATACATAAAGGAACCTGGGTATCACCAGATGGGAGAACTGTAAATCAAATAGACCATGTTGCCGTTGATCTCAGAGCCAAGAGATGGGTGTTAGACGTTAAGACAGCGCGGGGTGTCGAAGGTGGGAGTGATCATTTCCTGGTCAGAGGTCGTTTAAACATACAGTGTAAAGGAAGAACGGGGCCTAAGTTAAAAAGAGTGGAAAGGTACCACGCGGAGAAACTAAAAGATGAGGCAATGAAGACCAGATACCAGTTGCAACTTAGTAAGCGCTTTGAAGCACTCAGCGAAGTGGACGCGAATCAGGACCTCGAACTTATGTGGGGAAACATCCAGAGCTCAGTTAGGGATACAGCAAAGGAAACACTCATGGGAAACCCAGTGGGCAAGAAGATCTGGTTTGGAAAGGAATGTGCAGATGCCCCGGAAAGGAGAAAGGAAGCCAGGAACAAATGGCTGAAGGGGACAAATCTGGCACAGGCCAAAGCACAATTTGAGGACGTCCGAAAGACTACACTAGCAATTCTGAGAAGAGCAAAGAGGAAATACATAAGGAATATCATCACTGAAGCAGAAACAGACTTCAGAGGACAAAAGACGAGGGAAATGTTTCTGAGGGTGAAGTACCTCTGCAAAGGTCACCAGGCGAAGCAGAAATTTGTCAAAGATTCCCGTGATAAGATCCTGACGAACAATAGGGACATAGCTGAGAGATGGAAAGAGTACTTTCGACAGCTGCTAAATTGTGATGAACCCGAACTGCAGTTTGATTTCCAGTACCCAATTACAACCGATGCAGACTATCCCCCACCTACCCTGGATGAGATAAAAACCAGAATCAGACACCTTAAACAGAATAAGAGTCCAGGTCAAGATGGAATACAGGCTGAAATGATCCTGGCAGGAGGAGAGAAACTTGCAGAAAAAATACACCGACTGATACAGGCAATATGGACCAAAGAAGAACTACCAGGAGAATGGAAAAGCAGCTCTGATTTGTCCAATACATAAGAAGGGCGACAAACTGAAATGTGACAACTATCGAGGAATCGCCCTGCTTAACGTCTGCTATAAGATCCTGTCCAATTGCCTCATACATAGAATTCAGCCAGTGGCAGAATCGGTGATTGGGGAGTACCAGGGAGGTTTCCGGCCAGGACGGTCAACAGTAGATCACATCTTCAGTCTCCGGCAGCTCACTGAGAAACTGGGTGAATATGGTAAAGATTTGCATATTTTATTCGTTGATTTTAAGAAGGCCTATGATTGCATACATCGCAAGAGCTTGCTCAACTGTTTAAGGGAGTTTGGCATAGCAGAGAAACTCATCAATCTGATAAAGATCTGTCTGAACGAGACACATGCAAAGGTGAAGATGGGAAATGGCATAACTGAGGAATTTGAAATTGTGACAGGACTCAGACAAGGAGATGGGTTGTCCCCTATCCTGTTCAACTTTGCCTTCGAGAAGATCATACGCGACACCTTCCAAGAGAACGAAGGGATTGAAATCGAAGGAAAGAGACGGGCATACTTAGCCTATGCAGACGACATCTGTTTACTCTCTAGGTCGGAAGAGGAGTTGGAGCAAATGACCAAAGCACTAAAGGAGGCTGCCAGCAAATTTGGGCTAAACATAAACGAAGCTAAGACAGAATACCTCGTTATGACGCGTGGTCATTGTCAGACTGCTGATCATCTACAATCACTGCAGGTTGGGGACCATTCCTACAAGCGAGTGCAAGAATTCAAATAACTAGGGGCACTTTTCACTGAGATCTCGTCATGTGAAGCAGAGATCAATGCCAGAATACAAGCAGGAAACCGATCTTACCACAGCCTAGCACAACTGCTTCGGTCCAAATCTCTCTCCAGACAGTTCAAGATTCGACTGTACAAAACCCTGATCCAGCCTGTTGTTCTATATGGCTGTGAGACATGGAGTATCCGGAAACAGGACTTCCATAAGCTCCTTGTCTTTGAGAGAAAAGTGCTTCGGAAGATCTTCGGTCCGGTTCTGGATGCAGATACAGGGGAATGGAGGATCAGATACAACCAAGAGCTTGAGGAACTATACCAGCAGCCCAACATAGCAGGAGCTGTCAAAGCCAAACGAATGCAGTGGGCCGGCCATGTGGCCCGGATGGAGGATCACAGATGGCCTCGGAAGCTCCTGGATTTCACACCTACAGGAAAGAGACCGCCAGGGAGACCCAAGAAGCGTTGGAGGGATGGACTCCATGAAGATTTAAAACAAATGTCAATAGATGTGGACGAATGGCGGATAGCAGCAATGGACAGAATACAGTGGAGGAGGAAACTTGTAGATGCGTGCGGTCCACTGGGCCTGATCACGTAGTAGTAGTAGTAGTATATCAAATTAGGATAAAATCCCAATCTTTCTATGATAGCCTCCGTCACAGTTGCAGACACTAAATCTGAGCTGACCGGTGTGGCCGAGCGGTTCTAGGCGCTTCAGTCTTCAAATGATTCAAATGGCTCTGAGCACTATGCGACTTAACTTTTGAGGTCATGAGTCGCCCAGAACTTAGAACTAATTAAACCTAACTAACCTAAGAGCATCACGCACATCCATACCCGAGGCAGGATTCGAACCTGCGACCGTAGCGGTCGCCCGGCTCCAGACTGTAGCGCCTAGAACCGCACGGCCACTCCGGCCGGCCGCTTCAGTCTGGAACTGCGCGACCGCTACGGTCTAGGTTCGAATCCTGCCTCGGGTATGGATGTGTTTGATGTCCTTAGGTTAGTTAGGTTTAAGTAGTTCTAAGTTCTAGGGAACTGATGACCTCAGATGTTAAGTCCCATAGTGCTCAGAGCCATTTGAACCATTTGAACTCAATCT
This sequence comes from Schistocerca nitens, assembly GCF_023898315.1. Classification (NCBI taxonomy): domain Eukaryota; kingdom Metazoa; phylum Arthropoda; class Insecta; order Orthoptera; family Acrididae; genus Schistocerca; species Schistocerca nitens. The sequence continues at coordinate 498,182,741 of NC_064616.1, forward strand.
GTATATCGTGAAGCTGGCGAGGCTCCCACTTTTATGCCCGGAAGATATCATCTGACTGTCTAGATTACGTCATGATATCATGACGGAAATGGGGCGAACTTAGCTGGTGCCCTCTATGTCCATAGATTATGTTTGCGCTCTCTATCTAGCGTCACTCCAAGTACCACCACTCACACTGAGCGGTAAATTACGAGAAGTCTTCCTTTGTTCTCTTTTTTGATCAAGTGCTTGCTTCCATGCATTATAGGTACAATCGGTGCCAGAATTAGCGAGACTCCTCGCCTCATCGTTATGCTGAAATGCACAGCTTTACTGTGTGTTATAGCACAGCATAACATGCAAGGAGACGAAGTGCTGCTACCAGTATATTATCAACAGACAGGAAGTAGAAAAACTGTCAAAACATTGTCAGACTGTTTAGATAATATGACAGACTATATTGCTGCTAATTCATTTATCTCTAAGGTTTATCTGTTGTGTTCAATAAACTAATGAAAAAACTTTATTCACCATGCACTGCACTAATACAAATGAATTACAAATGATCAAGATAACGTTACAAAGAAAGTATTTTTCAATAAATTATCACGAATTAGCTTTTGTCTTCGAAACGGTCCCTGCCTACGTTCAGTCCACACAGATACTGAAGTAGCGTTGCAGGAAGGACTACCATGAAAATATATACATGTAGCAATAGACCTAGATACATAACGAAATCCATTTAAAAATATACAGTGCTACAATTAAGTCAATGCAGTTAGCAGAAGCAGAAAAATCAGGCATTAACAAGTGAACAATTCTGAAAAATTTTCACCCTTAGTTACAAAGGGTACAGAATCAAAATAGCGACAAAACTTACGGGCGAGGAGTGGTCTTAGGTTTTCTATACTGATTTGCGATCTGCTTGCTAGTGGCTCTTTTACAGAAGAGGTAAAAATATTGTCTCCATCGAGATTAGAACCGAAAAATAACGCACTCTGTCGTTTAGATAGTGGACACTTTATCGGTAAGGTAGCACAAAGTTGCGACAAGAAGTGCTAAATTAGTGTCTTAATGATGTCCAAGGCAGAGAATTCGCGACGTAAATGGCGAAATAGGCTGAAGTTTCTACTGAAACGAGCGGACTCAGTACCACAAATTTTCTACTCCTAAATCGTCCATTAAGTGAGAATTCAGTATATTTAATCTAAATTACAAGAAATTATCGAGTGAATTTACCAGAAGAGTTTTGAACGAAGCCCACAAGTAAATCAACGGTTACACAGTTGACAAAAGTATTCTACGTTGTTGCAAATTCCCCATTAGACTAGCGACAAGGAGAATACGGCTACTCAGCCGATGTGAATCTCGGACTGGCTCGCACTGGTAAAGCTCGCCCTACGAAGGCGCAGTGTCGCCGGCTGCCACTACATTGAGAGGGAACTTACTGTAGGACAATGAATTTTTACTCTTCTCCGTAACTTTGGCTCTAAATGATAGTTGGAAACAGTATCCAGATGCACCGACTGGAACTCCAACGTCATAAATAAAGAGCAGGGAAAATTATTTCGGCAGCTTTACTCTTCTGCAGCTGTCGAAGGTATTTTAGTTTATCTGCCTCAAGGAAAATGTCACGCACAAAAATTTTTTCATCACCAGACGCTATTAACATTATGAATAAACAACATTCATTTTAATATTATACACTTCAGCAAAACAGTCATTCATTCTGCATGGTGTTTCAGAACTCATGTTACAGACTTCAAGAGCTTGTAGCGGGGACTTAGTATATCAAGTATTACACTGGAACCCATGTCCAGAAACGTCATCCAACGACGCTCCAGAACATCAAAGTTATAGGCGTCGGAGCCTGTAAATGTATGTATATACAGTGTGATTCCCTGATGATGTAACAGACTTTCGAGGATGACGGAGACGGATAAATGTATCAATTTGAGGTGAATACCCCTGGTTCAGAAACGAGCGAGTCGAAAGTTACAAGCGAAAATCATTCTGATACCTCTGACGGTGGAATGAATCAACTGGCACTATTGTTGATAAAAATAAAAGGTATGCAACTTTCAGAGGTGGTAGCATGGATCAAAACAAGAAAAAATGTCTAGTAAACATGGGCTGTAAAATGCATACCTGAGAAACTGTGAGCAATTGTTCATCTTCGCTAGTGTGAAACACATCTCCCCTAGTGAACAAGTGCTCATAGCTCTTAAGGTATGCACAATTGTTCGTCAGCTCCGGCTTAAATAAAAAGTTGAGAGTCACATTAATAGAGTAAACCTAGAAGGAACAATAGGCATGGAGACCAGGCATATCAATCTTTACATCACCATGGAATAACTCGAAAAAATTAACCATTGTTAAGCAAGGAATTTAAACGAAATGAAGTTGATGAAATAAATTAAACATTTCGAGATGAAACCTTAATCACTTCTTCTATATTTTTAAATCGCCCCTAAACAGCTTACAAACGCCAAATATGTTTAGCTGAAAAAAGATCTCTTCGAGTCGTTTTAAACACTTTGGTAACTCGAGGTTGCCGTGAGGAGTTGTCCACCACCTGATAGTATCGTTATCTCATTCCCAGTGCGATGCAGTCCCCACCCACCATCCAATAATTTTATCGAAAAACGAAGATATAATTTCAGGAAGAGAGACAAAAAGAGAGAGAAAAAAGTCCACAAATTGCGGGAACTGTCAAATGTCAGTTTCCATGGAATCAGTACGGCTTAATCTTCATTTAACAAACCTAATTACATACCATTAGTCCAGAGGGGTGGTGGTTAATTTCGATAGTATTTTAATTTTAGAAGACTGAAATTTAGGGCCCCTAGGTATCGGCTGATCTGTGTTTCTTTTGGGAAATACTGCAAGAACTCCACGTTTCAAGCACGGGTGTGCAGTTACATCAGCAGCTTCCTGAAACTGTATCTTAAAAGGAGGAGTCGTAATATGTTGCTCACTAACAGAGGCGGAACTTCGCTTGGTGAAAGAAGGGCGAAAATAAATGTTTAGTTTTAGGTGCCAACAGTCAACAGTTTTCGAGAAAGTGACAGTCAAAGTTTTGACACTACAGCAAGGCGTTATGGCAAGTGTAGGGCTAACATAACGGGTCTGACTTTTTGTGCTCAGTGATTACATCCAATCTTATGACATTATTTTTTTCCTTATGTTATCACTGGAGTATGTGAGATGATGAAATCAACATTTTTGCGACATCGAGAAATACAATGGAATTATTTACAAAGCAAATAAGCATTTCAAATACTGGTGTTATTAAAACTAAATTTTATCATCACAATTTTTTTTTGTAAATACATATATTTGAGTGGTATCTGGCCGTCCGGATGGCCGAAGCGTTTAAGGGAACCACTCACGAGAAGCGGTAAATCCGGATTCGAGCCTTGGTCCAGTACAAATTTTCAGTTTTCACCATTGCAATACCATTGTCGTGTGGGGCTGGAAGTCACGAATTCCCTTCCATCCCTTCCCTTTCTTTCCCCATTCTCTATTTCTTACAAGTATGTGCACCAGCCGCATCATGTCCGACAATATACATCACGCAAATATATTCATTTCTGTAACAACGTCACGGCTCGTTGACGTTTGTTTCAATGCATATGCTCTACTATAGTCCGAACAACTTCAGGAATCAATAATTTGTGAGTAGGAAGTTAATGGACCTGCATTACAGCGCGCGGCAAGGTGGTAATTTGAGTAGATCAGGAACCGTATCCGGTTGGTGGAAGTAGTACGACGGCTGCGGACAAAGGATTTCCACGCCCTTTTCCTGCGTAACGTCGCTTATAGCGTCGTAGAACTCAAGTTCCCACTGATTTGGTGGACAGTGATTTGGCGGCGCGTTCATTACAGTGTCTTTCCGACGCATATCAGGTCCACTTGGTATTATGTGACCTGTGGGAAGCATCCGAGTAATCTGCGGCACCATGCCATAGGACTGGGGGACTCTCCCCTCTACGCCATCTATCGTAGTGTCGACGATGATCACAACCGCTTCTCCAGTTGTGTAGCCGTTGCAGATGTCTGGTTGTTGGGACGATAATTGATCGCGTATTTTCTGCAAGTGCCGCAGCATGTTATTGACCCAGAGTCCTTTCTGTGCCCAGCGGTGGAATATTTTCCTGACACAAGTCTCGGGCGCTTCTCTGGATAAAGGGCCTGACCTCGGCATTTCTACAGAGTAACAATTATTGAACTATATGAAATAACATCGTCATAATTTCTGAACGTTCAAACTGCACGGTAGGCCGCGGGGCATTATAGGAATTAGTACGCGCATGCGCACGTGCGTTGTTGTTGTCGGCCATTTGCACGTGGAAACGTCATGGTATAGCGTGCCTGAGCGCATAGCGCTTGTGAAGGCCTACTATGCGGGCAATAACAATCCAACTGCGGCTCAAGGGAAGTTTGCGACCAAGTTCAAGCTGAGGACAATCGGTCAATTGTGCTAACAATCAAGAATTTGATTCGCAAGTTGGAGAGAACGGACAGTGTTCGTGATGACGGTGTTGGAAACGTCGGTCGTCCAAAAAGCGTGAAAACGCCTGAAAACATCGAGAAGACACGCGCTGTGTTTCAAACGAGTCCTAGGAAATCGATCAGTCGAGTTGCACAACAGGAGGGAATCAACTGGGAGACATTGCGACAAATTGTTGTTGAAGACCTGCACCTCTTTCTATACAAAATTCAAACCCATCAACCATTAAACCCCAGGGCCATAGAAGAGCGGTTGTGTTACGCCAACACTATTGCCAACAGAACTGACGAACAGGACTTTGATGTGAAAATGATTTAATTTAGCAACGAGGCCCACTTTCATTTCGATGGGTTCGTCAGTAAGCAAAATTGACGCATTTGGAGGGCTGAGAATTCGCATTTTGCGATCGAGAAGTCTCCTCATCTTCAACGGGTGACTGTGTGGAGAGCAATGTCCAGTCACGGAATAATCGATGTGATATTCCTTGATGGTGCGGTGACTACCGAAAAGTACGTGAAGGTTTTGGAAGATGATTTCATCTCCATTATCCAAAAGGACCCTACTTTCGACAGAATGTGGTTCATGCAAGACGGAGTTCGATACCATCGAAGCAGGAGAGTGTTTGATATCGTGGACGAGCACTTTGGGGACCGCATTCTGGCTCGGGGGTACCCAGAGGCCACTGGCATGGGCCTCAATTGGCCGCCATATTCTCCAGATCTGAACACTTTTGTGGGGCTATATAAAGACAAGGTGTACAGAAATAGCCCCAAAACCATTGCTGAACTGAAAACAGCCATTAAGGAGGTCATCGACAGCATGTATGTTCCGACACTTCAGCAGATCATGCAGAGTTTCGCTATTCATCTGCTCCACAACATCGCCAATGATGTCCGGCATATGGAATATGTCATAACCTAAATCCGAATATCTGTAGTGACGTTTACATGTTGAATAAAGTGTGTAACCGCCGCAGTTTGTAACTAATCTACGTTTTTTTCTTATAGCTCAATAACTGTCACCCTGTATATGGAGATGCTCATCAGTCGCGCCTCGATATTTAGCGGTACTTGCAGAACGCACATGCGGTCGTTGCGTTCTGTTCCAGTCATCATTCGTATTTTGCCAATTATCTTAACAGTATTTCTACCCACTAAGTTGGCATGTTCACGGTGTGACAGGCGAACGACCGATTCGGAACAAAACATGACACGCCTACCCTTTGGACTTGGGCCGCCTGCCATCGTTCATCGCCTCGCGAGGTTTTCAGGGTTCCAAATGGGTAGACTAGTTTTAATTTTCTTTCCAATATATATATCATAAAAGCCGGAAAACGAGCCGTGTGAAAGAGCAGCTCAGTGATGGGAGGGGGAGAGGCATCGTGGTCAGGCCTCGGGATTCGACCCCTACCCACCTTGTCCCCTCTTATTTACTTACAAAGATAGTTGCTTTATTTGTTTCACAGTACTGAGAAATTGTAATTAGTTTGTCACTTGAAGAAACCTATCACATAATTAAACAAAGGTAAGAACAAGTAGTTAAGGCAATCGCTTATGAGAAGCGGTAAATCCGCGTTCGAATTCCGGTCCTGGAAAAATTTTCAGCTTTCGCCATTGCATTACTACAGTGCCCTGCTCGGCTGGAAGTCATGAATTTCCACCCATTCCTTCCCTTGTAGTTAAGGCAACCGCTTATGAGAAGCGGTAAATCCGCGTTCGAATTCCGGTCCTGGAAAAATTTTCAGCTTTCGCCATTGCATTACTACAGTGCCCTGCTCGGCTGGAAGTCATGAATTTCCACCCATTCCTTCCCTTTCTTTCCCTATTCTCTATTTCATATAAATGTTATATAACCTTACGTAACTAAAAGTAATTGAAAATGAAAATATATAAAATCTAGTACATCAGTTTTTTGTTTTCTTTTTACTTTTATACTACAAGAGAACCAGTGAATTCCCCAAGGGTGGCATTTCTCACAAATCCATTCAAGGCGTAAAAAATCCAAGCACCATCAGCAACGTGCAAAGTCGTATATGCCTAAGTTGTATCCTTTAATACGAATACGAAATACCTCGCAATCTGGCGCTAACATTGCGGTAAAAGGAACATATCAAGCATTTTCTCGCAAGCTGCAGCCTGCAATTTTTTGCGAACCCAGAGGTATATTTTAATAAATTCTTAGCTTATACTTGTGATTTCCGTTTGCTGTGCGATGAGAATAAGGCACTTGTGTAATGGATGAATGAAATTCTTCACTTGGCAGAACTGCATACACTTTGGCGGATTTATTTTAATGAACCCCTCGATATTCTGATTTCATCGACGACTAGGCACATCGTATAAGGAAGTATAAGCTTTACCCATCCCACTAGTCAATAATACACAGAAACGGCTCTATTTACATGTAACGTCACAAAATTTGGTTCAGAAACTGATGATCTATTGTCAGTTTTCCAGAATTTTTAGCTGTAGAGCACAAGTTACGATGCCATTCCATCTGATGATTAAGTGCTTTTGGAATCTAGGACCAAATTTTTCACAGACTTATGGTCTCGTAGTAACAGTTTTTCGGGAAGTGTTAATCCTTTCTGGGCTGTGTATGAGCTGACAAGTACAAAATAACCATTGTGATATCGAACCCAAAAGCAGGCGACGGATCGACTCTAGATAGATGAATCTGTCTTCTTTAAAAGGGCAAAAGACACGAAAAGCACCTTAGCGGCAAATAAGAAAAAGGGAACTGTTTTAGAAGTAAAATATCATGAAATAAGGAAGTGCGTTCACTAGTAGTATGGATGCCCGTTCATTGATTTACATTGATTGTTAGATGAATACAAATACATACAACGTTATGGACATTTAAAATGTAAAACATAGGAAGAAGAAACAGAAAAAATGTTGCCATTTGTCTACATTAGTGAATTAAATGTTGCTAAAACGACTATAAGCCACAGAAAATGAACATATTACTTCTAAACTTGCAAAAGAAACACGTATAAATGTTGGAAAAGGTATCTTTAACTCAAATCTTTTCACGTGTGATGAACTGTTACTCATTGTCATGTTCTGTACTACTGTCAGTAGTGGAGTTCAAAATTTCCTCGTAGAATTACTTATGCCCACTTGGAATGTACCGCTGCATCCTCTCTCAATCTTGAATTTTTTGCACTTTAATTGGCACTCGTCCTGTTGGGGAGGAGGGGTTTGTTGGTGGAGGAACAGGTTCTCGCTGATATGACATGAAGGATGTGTGACTCACTAAACTGCTGATACACGTCAAACCTTTGATGAACCCAACTCTGGCCCTTGATACACGAAGTGAAACAAACTGCTTATTGCAAAGTTATATCTGTAAAGTCTTGGAGTTTTCCGTGTTTCTTCAGAAACTGTCGTCTTCTTGTAATATTTAGCCACCAGGCTTGAATGTACATAATGTAAGGTGTGTCAACTTCTGTAACTATAGATTTTTCAGGTTTTGTACTACTTTGTAGAACGTGCTGTTTTATTTACTGAACAGTGAATATCCTGTCATTCTGTCGAAGCGTCTTTGAAATGATACCAAAGTCTCGATCGCACGTTAAAAAACTGTGTCCTCACATTGGGAAATACTGTTGAATAAGTTTGGAACGTCTAGAATAAGTTTGGAACGTCTAGAATCTGTCAGTCATGGTAGGAATCTAGATAGCGTTTGGTTTTTATTCTGTCCCATGCAGTTCTCACAGAACAGTCGAAGCTCTGAGATACTTCCCGGCATAGACTTCAGATAATCATATATAAAGGAACAGACTTCATTGGCACCCTTTTCACCGGTTTCTTCATGATAAACATACAAAGTGTTTGACTCCTTTCTTCTGTCTTGAGTGCCGAAAACATTGACTGAGATCTTTCCGAGATCAAATAGATCCCTTACTGGTACTTTTAGCAGGCTAATATTTTGCATATAATCAAATGCGAAGGATAATACATGTGTCTCTCCTTTGGCTTCATATGATTTTCCGTAGGTGAGAGCAAAGTAAAATTTTCTACTTCGGCGCTGGTGTATCGTAAGTTCTGCAGCACCTGCGTGTTTTGCTATATCATTGAGATGTGGAGAGCTAAGCTTCAATTTCAGCTCTTTGCATGTACAGCAAGTGTCTACATGAGGCAGCCCAAATCGATAGTTCAAATTCTTCTTGAAATAGCTCCAGTAGAAATAATAACTCATTTTTCGTTTTAGGATGCTTTTCGAAGAACAACTTCCACAGACATCTATGTCTGCACGAAGTTTAAAGACTTTTACAGAACAGTAGTGTGATTCCTGCAATGGAAAGGACTGAATATGCTCCCGAACTTGGTCGCGGACAGAGGAGGAAGACTAAGACTAACTCATCTACCCCTGTTGTCTTCTGGGCTTTTCCCAGCAAGCTTCCGTTGTCTCATTCTTCGAAGTCACTTTTGACTGATGTCAAACGTAGTAAGGAAGGCTTTCATACATAGCGTAAGTGCACCAAAGGATGTGCAGTCCCAAAGAGAGCGCAGCTTGTGTTCCTGACAGCTGTGTAAACTGATCAGCTCGCCACTGACGTAGTTGTTTTCAGTATAGTATCAGCAACGCCTAGTAGAAATTGTATGAAGAAGTCCTGCGTTTCCGAAGCAAAACTGGTAAGAATCACTTTTCAGCTTTCTTAATGTAGTTCTAGTACTCTGTTGCATAAGTTATACACAGAATAGACGAGCAATAGCCTTTAATTCTTGATTGCATTTGGAAAGGCCGGCTGCCGGCTTGCAATCTACTATATTGCATCAAGATGTTTTGCAAATTTGACGTGCGCTGTCATGTGCTGACTTCGCTTGGAGTCATTGTTTCTGTACGAAAGAGCACGCATATAACGTCCTCAAAGTGTGCATGCTTTCTCTTTTGGGTTGGTTGATTTGGGGAAGGGACCAAAGAACGAGGTAAATGGAAATGAGCATTTGGCGTCATTGGGCGCGAGGCCCCTTACGGGGCAAGTCCGGTCGCCTTGGTGCAGGTCTTATTACATTCGACGTCACACTGGGCGACTTGCACGCCGGATGGGGATGAAATGATGATGACAACACAACACCAAGTCCCTGAGCGGAGAAAATCCCCTACACAGCCGGGAATCGAACTCGGCCCCTGAGGACAGCAGCCCGTCACGCTGACCATTAAGCTATCGGGGCGGACAAACAACGAGGTCATTGGTCCCATCGGATAAGGGAACGATGGGAAGGAAGCTGGCCGTGCCCTTTCAAAGGAAACACTCCGGCACTCGCCTGAAGTGATTATGGCGAAATCACGGAAAACTTAAATCAGGATGGCAGGACGCTGGTGTGAACCGTCGTTCTCCCGAAAGCGAGTCCAGTGTACTAACCACTGCGCTACCTCGCTCGGTCTCTCTTTCGGGCACAACTGCAAATTTGTACCTCTTGAGAGCGCTGTGGAGTCCGAAGGCTAGGTTTTGTTTCTGAATGACTTCAAATTAAGTACGAAAATCGTCTAAACTGCAGAGCTGTTCAGTGAGAACAGAAAACGAATTGAAAATCAAGAAGCAAACAAAGGTTGCCGCTGCTCTTGGTACTAAGGAGTCTGTATTAAGAAAAGACTGAGAGCTGTAAGTAGAGAACATAGATTTTGGCTTTACAGAGGACTGGATCTAGTGCGTTAAGTGTGGGAGATGGAGAATTTGCAAGCAAGGGTGTAAAACACGACAGTGTTCACCGACGGTAATATACTACCTAGGTTAATTTGATATGATAACAAGTACCAGTTGAAACATACGTATCTGTAGACGATGCATAAGCATATTAACAGCTTACCTGGAAGATAATCAGGGTCATTTAAACTGAATTGGGTTACTGCTATGATTTACGTAGGCTTCGCCTGTCAACTGAGATTCTTTCATATTCGTGCTCTTCTAACAAATTGGATTTCTTCCTATACGCCTAATAGTATCACTATAAACACATTCATTATCACACATTTCGCTCCTAGTAAACACCCCACCAACTCGGAAGTCACGAGGCACGTGACAGCCAGTTCTTCAATTGTTTGTACTCACCGAACGATTGTCAATTGCTCGGTTTTAAAAGCGGGCATGTCAGTGACCTACACCCATTTAAAACAAAATGTCATTTTCAATTCCATGTTACAAGGCAACAGAACGTGTTACAGACGTTCTTCCTAACACAGATGATAGATCTACCTTTATGACATATGAACCACTATAAAACGCGACATAGGCGATGTAATGACTTACGCCTTTTTACAAAAGAACGATTCAAATACAAAATGATCGATCCGCATGCGTTCGATCGTTTTACAGAGGCGATAAACAACTGACATGTGGTTACTACACGAGGATTGCAGCCTTATTGCAGTCGGAAAGTTTTGAATTCAAAGCCTCGAAACATCTGGTGTGATTCATGCATGCGGAAGCACAGACTTTGGCAGTGTCGACTCGCCAAATATATTAGCACCACTGACAAGTTTACGTTTGGTGAATTATTGGAAACGGTAACGTTCTTTCAACTTTAAATCTCCACTGTAATTAATGAATTAAACCCAGATCTACTGTAGTTATAAGCATGTATCAGACAGAGTGTATCACATCTGTAATAAGAGAATATTAATGTTTTGAGGAGAGAATGTTACAGAAATAGCTGTCAGCCAACTGAAACGAAGAAACCAATCGTCAGCTTTGGATAAAGTTTTGCGATCTTACGTTAAAAACCGGACAATTTCGGTGAGTTGCAGCGCTCTGAGCCGGCCGCGGTGGTCTAGCGGTTCTAGGCGCTCAGTCCGGAACCGCGCGACTGCTACGGTCGCAGGTTAGAATCCTGCCCCTACATTTTGACGTGGAATCCGAGCCACGTGTTGTTTCTGGGGACTCCTCAGATCACTGAGAGGGAAACGCTCAGTTAAAAGAAGACTTAAAAATCTGTGATTTCACCAAGATTCGATCTTTCTATTTATTGGTCCACTGGCACGGGCTTTACCACTTTTTTATTTTTGATTGATCTGGTAATTTCATGAAAATTCATACCATCATAGTCAGAATCATCTTGCAATATGAGCTACAAATTGAGAAACAAATAATTATTATACAGAAAACAAGATATAAAAATTTTGAACAGCAAGGAAACTAAATTACAACCCATTATCTTTCTCTCTCTCTCTCTAGAATGTAATTAGGCTTGTTAAATTAAGATTAAACCGTACTGATTCCGTGGAAACTGATATGTTTCATTTCCTGCAATTTGTGGACTTTTTTGTTCTCTGTTTTTGACTCTCTTCCTAAAACTATATCATTTCCGGTCTTTTCGCTGAAACTTCAAAGTGCTAGTTGGGAATTGCATGGCACTGGGAGTGGGATGACGACAGTATCAGGTGACGGACACTCCCACTGCGACATTGAGTTATCAAGGTGTTTAAAACGACTTGAAGTGATCTTCAAAAATGGTTCAAATGGCTCTGAGCACTATGGGACTTAACAGCTGAGATCATCAGTCCCCTAGAAGTTATAACTACTTAAACCTAACTAACCTAAGGACATCACACACATCCATGCCCGAGGCATGAAGCGCCTAGCGCCTAGAACCGCTCGGCCACTCCGGTTGGCAAGTGATCTTCAATTACACATATTTGGCGTTTATTAGCTGTGTAGGGGCGATTTCAAAACGGAAATATTTATGGAAGAAATGATTTAGTTTTATATATATATTACCTGTGTATAGGGGAAGAAACGAGAACAAAAGAAGGCTTCACGTGACTGGGCACTGGAAACAGGGAGGAAGCAAGACCTTAGTGGGACTTAACCAACACCCTGTCGACTAAAGACAAGACGGAGCATATTTGCAAAAAGTTCTCCGTAACATGGCAACCGCAGTCATTTGCAGTGTGCGGTCACCATATAGTGGTGAAAGACACGGGGATCAGGGTCGTTCTCTCCCCCATCAATATAGTGAACGTAGTGACCCAGAAGCAGACGATCGTATTCATCTGCATCTGAGGAAAAAGATACGCCCGGATGAAGAAGAAATTCTTCCGGAAAAAAGCATCCAGGCTCTCGGGAAATAAAAGCCAACTGTCGACGAATCCAGAACCAATGAATCCGTCCACAAGATATCAGCCTGTGAAGTAAGGTATCAGTGTGATAAGATTTGCCACATTGATCAGTCGAGCAAAGGCCTGTGTGAAAAAGACGGTCGCCAGTCAGCATCAAACGATGAATGACCCTATACCACGACGAAGCCACCTCCATCGGTAATATAGGTCGACTAAGATGAAACCAGACATTTTTCCATGATGTTGATGGGGAAGCTATTTCAACAGGGGAGAGGCAATGAAAGATATCCGCACCTAAGAAACTGACAATAATAAAATATTCGCCGATATATCGCAATTCGGGGTTAATCTGTCCTTCATCGACGGGAGGAGTCAGGCTGACCGGCTGTAGGCAGGAAAACAAACGGGTAATTGAATACGGCGCCTGCGTACATGTTAAGACAGCGTCGTACAAACAAGATAGATGTCTTCATTTTAATATCGGGAAGACCTAATCTTCCGAACTTAAAGGGCTTGGCCACCACTGCATTCCGGACTTAAAGGCTGTGTCGTCAGCACAGTAATCGACCAGCTAGCTTGAATCTGCGGAGAATCATCGAGGGAAGCGAGAATATCTGTGCAGTGTAGTGCACTTTACTGAAGATACAGGCGAAGGAGGCTAGGCGAACGGGTTTCGTGTTCAAGAATCGCTCCCTGAACATGAATTGTAACCTCTCTCCAGTTAGGTGCCGCCATTTTGGTCGGGTTGCGATCCACTATGATAGGGGAGTACATAATTTTTTTGCCTGGGGATGGAGACTCAGTTCTGTTCAAGTGCAATATGCTGATTGAGATCAGCGTCGCAAAATATCAACAGCTGAACTGCCTTAAATTGTTCTAACGTTGGAACACAAGATGAATGTACTGAAAATTCTGGTATCGCTGTGGTAGTTGAGAGTGACGCAGCAACATTCGGGAAACATTTTTATTAATCACATAAAATCTTAACTGACAAATAAAAATCAAGGGACTCCCCTCCTTCTCCCTTCCAGTTAACCATACAATACAATAAATTGCTTGTAGAGATCTGGAAACACAGCCACTACAAGAGAATATACAGTGATCAGCCAAAACATTATGATCACTACCCACCGCGACGTTGGATGCCGCCCGGTGGCGTTGCCGGCACGTGACGCGGATAACAAAAGCATTTAAGCGTAGCAGACATGAACGGGGGATCACCATAGCGAAGATATGGGCTGCAAATGGGAAAATCCATTGAGAGAAGCTACTTTGACAAAGGGCTCATTATTATTACGCAGAATCTGTGAACTAGTATCTCGAAAACAGCGAAGCTGATCGAATGTTCATGTGCTACTTTCGTAGGCATCTATGGAGAAAGGTAGAAGGACAGTGAAACTACCACTAGGCTCTTGCATGAGACCTGTGGTAGTAATCGAAGATACGCTGACAGCAGCGAACCACCTGCATCCCCGCATGCTTGATGTCTTCCCCGACGGCGATGTCATCTTTCAGCATTATAATTGTCCGTGTCTCGCAGCCAGAACCAAGCTACAGTGGTTTGAGGAGCATTATAGTGAACTCACGTTGATGTCTCAGCGACGAAATTTACCTGATGTAAATCCTATGGAACCCATCTTGGTCGCTATCGGGTGCCATCGCTGCGTACGCAAATCAGTGGCTCGTTGTTTACGAGAATTACATGATCTGTGCATAGACATGTAATGCCACATACCTCTACAAACCTATCAACAAACTCTCACATCGCTAATACGCAGAGTCTGTGATGTACTTCGTTACAAAGATGGACAAACAAGCTATTAGCAGGTGGCCATAATGTCTCAGATCATGAGTGTAGAAGAGAATTGCTTATACAGAAATCTATCAACTGAATTCCCTCACTAGCCAGTAGTCAATGCTACATATAAATACCCGAAAATCCACGCCTATGGTGCCATTTTTGATTAAATAATGTACAATACTATTTCAAATCCAGTTAGATGCTTTTAAAAAATAAAAAAAACACAGTTATCACCAGAGGTTTTAAGAAACACAGTAGACTCAAAATATGGCCACCCAAAATACTCAATACTCAAAACATTAAGAATAAAGATGGCTGCCAACTATCACAGATGGGCCTAGGAAAAAACAACTTCTGCCATTCAAATGGCAACATAAATTAATAACACAGGCACTACTATTTCGTATTTATTCCTCAATACCAGATCCTCGGCTCTCAATAAATACACTCCTGGAAATGGAAAAAAAAAAAACACATTGACACCGGTGTGTCAGACCCACCATACTTGCTCCGGACACTGCGAGAGGGCTGTACAAGCAATGATCACACGCACGGCACAGCGGACACACCAGGAACCGCGGTGTTGGTCGTCGAATGGCGCTAGCTGCGCAGCATTTGTGCACCGCCGCCGTCAGTGTCAGCCAGTTTGCCGTGGCATACGGAGCTCCATCGCAGTCTTTAACACTGGTAGCATGCCGCGACAGCGTGGACGTGAACCATATGTGCAGTTGACGGACTTTGAGCGAGGGCGTATAGTGGGCATGCGGGAGGCCGGGTGGACGTACCGCCGAATTGCTCAACACGTGGGGCGTGAGGTCTCCACAGTACATCGATGTTGTCGCCAGTGGTCGGCGGAAGGTGCACGTGCCCGTTGACCTGGGACCGGACCGCAGCGACGCACGGATGCACGCCAAGACCGTAGGATCCTACGCAGTGCCGTAGGGGACCGCACCGCCACTTCCCAGCAAATTAGGGACACTGTTGCTCCTGGGGTATCGGTGAGGACCATTCGCAACCGTCTCCATGAAGCTGGGCTACCGTCCCGCACACCGTTAGGCCGTCTTCCGCTCACGCCCCAACATCGTGCAGCCCGCCTCCAGTGGTGTCGCGACAGGCGTGAATGGAGGGACGAATGGAGACGTGTCGTCTTCAGCGATGAGAGTCGCTTCTGCCTTGGTGCCAATGATGGTCGTATGCGTGTTTGGCGCCGTGCAGGTGAGCGCCACAATCAGGACTGCATACGACCGAGGCACACAGGGCCAACACCCGGCATCATGGTGTGGGGAGCGATCTCCTACACTGGCCGTACACCACTGGTGATCGTCGAGGGGACACTGAATAGTGCACGGTACATCCAAACCGTCATCGAACCCATCGTTCTACCATTCCTAGACCGGCAAGGGAACTTGCTGTTCCAACAGGACAATGCACGTCCGCATGTATCCCGTGCCACCCAACGTGCTCTAGAAGGTGTAAGTCAACTGCCCTGGCCAGCAAGATCTCCGGATCTGTCCCCCATTGAGCATGTTTGGGACTGGATGAAGCGTCGTCTCACGCGGTCTGCACGTCCAGCACGAACGCTGGTCCAACTGAGGCGCCAGGTGGAAATGGCATGGCAAGCCGTTCCACAGGACTACATCCAGCATCTCTACGATCGTCTCCATGGGAGAATAGCAGCCTGCATTGCTGCGAAAGGTGGATATACACTGTACTAGTGCCGACATTGTGCATGCTCTGTTGCCTGTGTCTATGTGCCTGTGGTTCTGTCAGTGTGATCATGTGATGTATCTGACCCCAGGAATGTGTCAATAAAGTTTCCCCTTCCTGGGACAATGAATTCACAGTGTTCTTATTTCAATTTCCAGGAGTGTATGAGAGAGTGGTCTGCACCTCGGACAGACCGCATAGTGCAGGTTTCTCATAATAAATCCGAGGAAAATTATTTTGCTTTGTCGTTATCTTTCAGATTTTTTTGCAAATAGAGGTGCAGATATCATAAATTTCTCTTACTTAGATTCACGGTGTTCTTATTTCAATTTCCAGGAGTGTATGTCCTTCCTGGGCGGGAATATACGTAACGTACGAGTGCAGGTTGTGACACATGGAAGCAGTTAACGTGACCATTAGCATAAAGCGGGAAATGCGGGTTCGAGTCCCAGTCTGGCACAAATCTTCATTGTCGCCTTTTCAATATACAGCCGATGATGATTCATTTTCGCCATTACGAATTCATTTCTTGTAAACCAAGCCATAATCTCTCTATCTACCCGCCTGCTCCCATAAGCGAATTACAAAGCCATTGTGCGTCTTCAGTGCGAAAGAACACTTCGTTTCAGTAACCGTAAAGAACAGACAGATTGTTTTTGACTTGTAGATAAAGTGTAGATGTATCCCCGCTGTCGATGAGTCAGCAGATTCCAGAACGTTACCAAAAGAGGCAGGTGTACAAATTATCAGACGTAGAAAGAAATTACTGCCAGAGAATTTCGAGAGATTTGTCACCACTACGGAGCTGGTACACGATGTGCACCGCACCCCCTGTATCCATCCCCGTTAGTTACCCCTTGGCATGTAACCGTATTTTGCCAATGCATAGTAAAGTCAGTGATTAATCAGTCAGCAATAACGTGGGGCGTTGAAGACAGACAACAACCATGTTATTTTTGCTGATTTTAGGTTATTGCTTGATGTTAGGGTGCTTTTGAGTTTTTCTCTCTCGTTAAATACGAATAAGAAGTGCTCTATTTACCAACAACGTTTTGGCTACCCCATTGTTTGATTACTTTGTTCTGGGAATCGTTTTCCAATTTTAACAAGTAATTAAGTCTTCGATTAAAAAAAAAAAAACACGGTGTTCAGACTTAGTGTCCGCAAAAAATTAGTGGCGCTATGCCTCGTGGTGTACATTCTCAGGTACGAATGTTTGCACCGAAGACAAAAATATGATTATAACGGCGAACACGGGCGTATTTGCCTCTAGACAGCGATGCTTCCTATGACGTATGCGCGATCGATGGTTGCCATGGCAACTCTTTCTGCCATCCACCCACAACCCGGTCCATTAGAATGTGCAGGCACTAGATCAGATTATATCGAGCTACTCGTTAACGGAGGCCCATGGCAGCTTTGAGGGAAATTACAAGATCGTTACCGAACTATCCTCGAAAATCACTATTTTCCTTACTCTGAGAGACTGAGTGTTCGATAGACTCATCCGAATTCCATTTAGCTGAAAAAAAAACTCTGGTAGTTGCGGTGGTGTCTCCAAGCAACTATCTATTGAACGCACTATCGTCTAAAACCGAAGCAAAATCAGGTCACAAAAAGGTGAGTAATTACCATAAATGAGCATCAAGATTTTCCAACCAGGCGCAATCGTGCTGCCTATGTAGAGAAAGAGTAAATAAGGTTGTGCTACGAAGATAACTTAAATGAGCGCGTGTCTCACTTTTGCTTACAGTTTTTTGATGGGCAGTGTGTAGTCTCTTGGCAAAGTTAATGACGCAATTGCACGAAAAAGATGTCATTCGTATCCAGTTTTGCTTGAAGCGCCTATCGAAGTCGCAGCAACACTGAACGTAAAACGAAGTGTCATTTCATGGCTGTGTCCAAGGTTAGACGACACTAGAAATGTTTGTCGCAGACCAGAACACGGACAGCCAAGAATAATGGCTCCCCAAATGAATCGATATTGACATTAACTCCAGGAATAAACCAAAGATATCGTAGACTGAAAGGCTTACAGATGCTGTAGGAGCTGCAGTTTGCCAAAAAGAATGTGTATCTGATGCTCGGAGCAACTAATCTGTGTTAGTGGTGAGAACAATCGAATGAAATCAATCGATTCAGTCGGTTACTGGAAAATAATCGAATAATTCGGTTGTAGCTCTACGTATATGTGGAATTAACCATTCGTTTCTTTCGCGTGAAACCATTTTCTGGGAGCAACCTAATGAAAACAGTCGACACAATCAGGTGGTGTTTTGCGTACAGACTGAGTTATTCATTCTTTCTTCACAAGCGAAACGAATCTTTGGTGTTTCTGTCGGCTGAAGCATGTACTTATTCTTTCAAAAAAATGTTCAAATGTGTGTGAAATCTTATGGGACTTAACTGCTAAGGTCATCAGTCCCTAAACTTGCACACTACTTAACCTAAATTATCCTAAGGACAAACACACGCACCCATGCCCGAGGGAGGATTCGAACCTCCGCCGGGAGTACTCATTCTTTCATTCCACTGAAACCACTGTTTGTTTGTTTAACTGACGAAGTTATTCAGTTATTATTCTACTGCAGTGGCCACAGTGACACCGATATCGGTGAATCCGCCGACGACTGACATCTTCCGAAGACGGCTGATCTTTTCAAATCAGTACGCCACTACGTGCGGGGTTACAATGTAACCGATTCCGTCGTCCGAATGTACAGATTTCGGGCGATAATAGGTGAAATTCACATCAGTTTGCTTTTTTGGTCGTAATGGCTGACAAGACACGTAACATGGGCTGCGAGAGACTGATAAGTTTAGTCAGATGAGTAGATCGTGGCATCCCGAAAATGAAAAATAACATACTCGGGATACATTTCGGAATCTATGGACTGAAATCGCAAGTTTGTTGAGAACCACACGTAGGTAAAATTTTTATCGGAAATTTTAGGTGTAGATTATAATCTCGAAAAATAATTTGTTCAAGGACAGTGCATCTTACGATTAAAGTTACTGTTGGGGATCTTTTTGGGAAGTGGTAAGTGGACATTAACTGTCTACAAATTACTATTACTGTTTACTGGGATTTTTATGACAATAGGCTGGTGATTAGCTTACATGAAGTGGTTTGCAAATGTGGTGTACATATGTGTCTCCACTTTACAGTGCTTTAGGTATTCAGAATATCTTATTCCATGAGTTTGTCTTTATCACCTATGCTGAATGACAATCGTTGTAGGTTAATTGGCGTATGTCTGCACAATTTCAAATAAATTTAGCAAAACAGATTTCGAGTATTGTTATGTTGCGATTTGAACTCTGTTAAGAAATTCCGATACTCACATTAAAGGTTCAGTATTGGCACAAATCAAACTAGAAGTGACAGTGATATTTGACATCTGCCGATTAAATCTTTCCAATGATCAGGCCTATACAGCGTTCTGGAAAGTACAGTCTCGATGTTTTTGTGTAGTATGTTGGATGCTGTTTACGATGCCCTAAATACTAATTTAAAAGCTAATATTTTAACTTTTGCACCCAAAATACTATGAAATATTTAATTTATTCTGTACCGAATTTCGAAGCTATACTTCGTGCAAGTGCGCTAAAAGACACTGTATCAAAGCTGATCTTCTTTATTAAAAGCTACACTCAATCTGAAAAAATACAGCTACCAGATATCTTGTTACGTCGTTTCTCAAATCCAATGGGCAAGTGTTTAAAGAGCAGTGAAGTTTCTAGTACTATAATCTGATTATCAGAATTTACTTTCTGCCAGTACTGCTTAAATAGCAACGTTTTTAAAATACAGTGACCTGCTGTGACACCACAGAACTTGCTTTCATTAAGTAAATAGTACTTGCTTACTCATACAAAATTTTATCCATTTATTATACAATAGAAGCATGTACTTTTACCACGTAAATTAACCATCATGTGCTATTAACTTCACTGGCAAAATCTTTATACACCGACGTCGCCACTGTGACATAATAAACCATGCTCTGAACTTGTTTTGGAGAGATCCTTGTGCGGTGTATCATGAAGCTACATATTTTCGTAATACACGAGTATTTCGTAAAACTTGTCTGGTAATTCCAGTAACTCAAGACAGAGTGTACAGTACTCGACATGTTCTTTTAGAGAGAGATATAGCTCATTCGGTATCTTTTTAATAGCAAACGCCGCATAGCAGCACTCGTCTCAAAGCACAGAGTCGTCGTGGTATAAATCTCACTCTTGGAGATCTAACCTACTTCATACTGTTGTCGGTGGCACTGTGAATGCGGTCTTAGTGAAACCAGTCTGCAGTAAGCAGTGGTATACAGTACCAACCGGAGTGCACACACCCACAGAGTGTAGCCGCACCCCCAGATATAAGCGAAGAAATGCCAGTGGGTACGCTGAAGTTAAAATAACCGATATACGTATTCATTTAATCATGTACTGAAAGACTAATTCTCCTTTTCACCATTTAAACCTGATAAATTGATTGCTTTACATTGAGTTGTTACAGGTGCAATAAAGCTTCTACCTTTGTTGGGTGTTCAAAGTTGAGCAAGCATAAAATTTCTCTTAGGGGCCAAATTTTAGTGGCTATTTGCGTTCTATTTTACCGAAAAGATGTATATCAACTAGGTCCTGCATGCTCCACGTCAGCATCCTCTGCCGCCAGGACCAGAGTAACAGCAGCAGGAGGAAGCTACGGCGGCGGCACCACGCGCCCTCCCCATCGACCTTCTTTTGCCCCCACGGAGAGGGAAGAGTAAATGTCGAAGTGAAATCATTCAAACCCAGAGACTGAGTGAAAACATTCTGGCAACTGACGTAACCCACAGATACTTGTGTTAGTCAGTTGTACCACATTAAGTAAAGCCACTCAAACCTAGAGTGTGACGTGGTTGCACACAAATTTCATTTGGTTGTTTCATCCAACTGAAAAAAACCGACTGAACGAAAAAAAAACAGTCTACTGCCAATCGATTGTTGAAAGCAGTCGGTTGTTCAGTACGTGTGGCAGACATCGCACACAGCAGTTCAGAGATGGGCCTCAAAATTTTGGTGCCATAAACTTCGAAACTGTTGAAAGCAATCGGTTGTTCAGTATGTGTGGCAGACATTGCACACAGCAGTTCAGAAATGGGTCTCAAAATTTTGGTGCCGTCAGCATCGAAACTGGACTAAACGGAAGAAAGTACTCTTCGCAGGAGAATCCCACTTCGAAATTATTGTTGTCATAAATTTGCTTGTAAGCTAACTTGAAACAGCACAATGATAAGAGCATCGTGGAAGGAAGCCAGTATGGTGGTGATGGGGTTCAGGCGTGTGGAGGCTACATGATGGATGTGTGTACCGAGCTTCACGTCTGTTTCAAAGGTTGAAGGAATACTGTTGACACACATCAGTAGAGTGATGCGATACTGCAACAACATACGCTACTTTTCAAAGATGCAGATAGTGAAGACTTATACTTCGTGTATGATAACAGCCGCTGTCATATAGTTTCTCTCGTGGATTAATTTCTCGACAGTGAAGGAATCCCTTACATGACCTGCCAATAGGGATTTACAGACACACTGTTCATGAAATATGGTATCATTTCTTGGCTGTCCTTAACTTCTCGGCACTGGACTATTTCGGGTCTGTAGTTGCTGGCCAGTTTCTGTATCATCGCGCTGTAAGAGGTCTGCCAGGTGGACAATTCAGCCGCTTCACTGGTCTTAAGTTCTGATATGGTTCGTTCTGGATCTTTCTAATGCCCCTTGCCCAGACAAAGCGAGTTACACTATGTGATCAAAAGTATCCGGACACCCCCAAAAACATACGTTTTTCGTATTAGGTGCATTGTGCTGCCACCTACTTCCAGGTACTCCATATCAGCGACCTCAGTAGTCATTAGACATCTTGAGAGAGCAGAATGGGGGGGCTCCGCTGAACTCACGGACTTAGAACGTGGTCAGGTGATACGGTGTCCTGCTACGGTCGCAGGTTCGAATCCTGCCTCGGGCATGGATGTGTGTGATGTCCTTAGGTTAGTTAGGTTTAAGTAGTTCTAAGTTCTAGGGGACTGACGACCACAGATATTAAGTCCCATAGTGCTCAGAGCCATTTGCACCATTTTTGACAGGGTGTCACTTGTGTCATACATCTGTACGAGAGATTTCCACACTCCTAAACATCCCTAGGTCCACTCTTTCCGATGTGATAGTAAAGTGAAAACGTGAAGGGACACGTACAACACAAAAGCGTACAGGTCGACCTTTTCTGTTGATTGACAGACCGCCGACAGTTGAAGAGTATCGTAATGTGTAATAGGCAGATGTCTATCCAGACCATTACACAGGAATTCCAAACTGCATAAGGATCCACTGCAAGTACTATGACAGTTAGGCGGGAGGTGAGAAAACTTGGATTTCATGGTCGAGTGGCTGGTCATAAGCCACACATCACGCCGGTAAATGCCAAACGATGCCTCGCTTCGTGTAAGGAGCGTAAACATTGGACGATTGAACCGTGGAAAAACGTTGTGTGGAGTAATGAATCACGGTACACAATGTGGCGATCCGATGGCAGGGTGTGGGTATGGCGAATGCCTGGTGAACGTCATCTGCCAGCGTGTGTAGCGCCAACAGTAAAATTCGGAGACGGTGTTGTTATGGTGTGGTCATGTTTTTCGTGGAGGGGGCCTGCGCCCCTTGTTGTTTTGCGTGGCACTATCACAGCACAAGCCTACACTAATGTTTTAAGCATCTTATTGCTTCCCACCTTTGAAGAGCAATTCGGGAGTGGCGATTGTATCTTTCAACACGATTGAGCACCTGTTCATAATGCGCTGCCTGTGGCAGAATGGTTACACGAAAATAACATCCCTGTGATAGACTGGCCTGCACAGAGTCCTGACGTGAATCCTACAGAACACTTCTGGCATGTTTTAGAACGCCAACTTCGTGCAAGCTCTCACCGACCGACACCGATACCTCTTCTCAGTGCAGCACTCCGTGAAGAATGGGCTGCCATTCCCCAAGAAACCTTCCAGCACCTGATTGAACGTATGCCTGTGAGAGTGGAAGCTGCCATCAAGGCTAAGGGTGGGCCAACACCATAATGAATTCCAGCATTACCGATGGACGGCGGCACGAACTTTTAAGTCATTTTCAGCCAGGTGTCCGGATACTTTTGATCACATAGTGTATGTGTTCGAGTTACAGAGGTAAAGCGGCGGTGGATTTCCCTGATTCCACAGTTATTATTATGCCATGCCTTACTTCCTTGTAAGACGCAGAATGAATGAATGAATCAATGAATGAATAAATGAATGAACGAATGAATGAACGTCACAGGAGAAAGGAATACGCACGGATTCCCAAACTAACAGGAGCGTTTTCAAGCTAAGTGTTTGATGGTCATGCGCGAATTTTACCAGTAGTTTGTTAAAATTCTGATTTCATACATTGGTGGCAACAGGTTATTGACTTGACAGTGAGATGAAATATTGCACCGGCAACGGAATATGTGGATGTACTGATGTGGTTGATGCGGTGTATATGAAGTGTACCCGCTGTTTCACGAGAGTGCCTATTTCCCTAACAAGTTAGCGAGAAGGCTTTAAATGGAGGTCACCACTTCTCAAGCCAAGTGTGTGCTTTTTCCTTCATGTTCTCAATGTTAAACTCTAACATTCACCTTTAATCTTGCATCTCTCTTTCCCTTACT
The DNA here is from genome assembly GCF_023898315.1 of Schistocerca nitens. Classification (NCBI taxonomy): domain Eukaryota; kingdom Metazoa; phylum Arthropoda; class Insecta; order Orthoptera; family Acrididae; genus Schistocerca; species Schistocerca nitens. Next base: position 498,206,521 of record NC_064616.1, read on the forward strand.
CTCCCATACCTCTTCCTCCCTCCCTCTCTCTACGGAATATTTACGTAGCCGGAATGTTTGAGGTTTGTAGCCGGCCGGTGTGGCCGAGCGGTTCTAAGCGCTTCAGTCTACGGTCGCAGGTTCGAATCCTGCCTCGGGCATGGATGTGTGTGATGTCATAAGGTTAGTTAGGTTTAATTAGTTCTAAGTTCTAGGTTACTGATGACCTCAGAAATTAAGTCACATAGTGCTCAAAGCCATTTGAACCATTTTTTAAAGATGATGTTCTCTGAACTATCGTTGATACCATGCACACTCATCAAATTACTTTGCATTAGGAATGTGGAATGCACTCAAAGAATGTATGCAGTCAATGTACACTGTCCTGCGCTGATTTTCTTCTTCGAAGCGACAATGTGATATTTGTACTACTCCTGTTGATCGTAGTGTTTCTGTTCTTCTCTCTCTCTCTCTCTCTCTTCGTGTGTGTGTGTGTGTGTTGTGTGTGTGTGTGTGTGTGTGTGTGTGGGTGGGTGGGTGGGTGTGTTTGCGTGGGTGTGAGTGTGTGTGTGTTATATCACCTTAGGCGTCTTCACACTCCCCAGATGCGGCATATTACGCGGGAAATACATTGACGGAAAAAAATCACAACACCAAAAAGGAATTGTGCGACATACATGAAAGTTAGTCGGTGTGTTCCAACATCTGAAAGATGATGTCTACTCAGATTTTGCGCCAGTCGCATAAGATTGGCGCCAGTAGCGTCACTATGAGGATGCAAATCAGGTTTGCTTTAGATACACGCTGTGAGCGTTAGCTACCTTTGAGATTGGACATGGCTTGTTGCAGTTAGTCAAGAATGCCTTTAAGGCAACAAAGACGCCATTATCATCACCTCAATGAGTTTTATCGAGATCATATAATGGGGCTACGTGACGCTGGATGTCCCTTTTCCGACATTGTATAAAGACTTGGTAGGAATGTAACCACTGTAGACGATTGCTAACAGCGGTGGCCACGAGAATGTACAGTCGAGATGACTGGGCTCTGGAACCCCACGCGGCATTGTCGAGAGGGAAGACAATCGTGTTCGGCGTATGGCTCTTTGGCATCGTACTGCATCTGCAGTAATGATTTGAGCAGTAATTGGCACCACAGTGACACAAACAACTGTTAGAAATCTGTTACTTCAAGGACAGCTCGGGTCCAGACGTCCTGTAGCATGCATTCCAGCGGTCCCAAACCACCGCAATTTGCGACTTCATTGCTGTCAAGAGAGAGCTCATAGGAGGGCAGGGTTGACGTCTTTTGCGTTTTGTGATGAAATCTGGTTCTCCCTTGGTGCCAGTGATGGGCGCCTAGTGGTTGGAAGGCGGCCAGTTGAGGGCCTGGAACTAACCTGCCTGCGTGGTAAACACTGGACCTACACCTGGAGAGGTGGCGCAGTGGTAGCACACTGGACTCGCATTCGGGAGGACGACGGTTCAATCCCGCGTCCGGCCATCCTGGTTTAGGTTTTCCGTGATTTCCCTAAATCGCTCCAGGCAAATGCTGGGATGGTTCCTTTGAAAGGGCACGGCCGATTTCTTTCCCCATCCTTCCCTAATCCGATGAGACCGATGACCTCGCTGTTTGGTCTCTTCCCCCGAACAACCCAACCCCCCCCCCCCCCTAGTGAGATAAGATAAGTCTACACCTGGAGATTTGGTATGCGATGCGATTTCGTATGACAGCAGGAGCACTATCGTGTTTACTCCACTCACTCTGACTGTAAAATTTTAAGTAATCTGGTGATGCGACCTGTTGTCCCGCCATTCATAAACAGCATTCCAGGTGTTTTCCTACATAATAACACTCACCTACATACCCCTGTTGTAACCTAACATGCTCAACAGATTGTCGGTATGGTGCCTTGGCCTGCTCTATCACCTGATCTATCTCCAGTCGAGCACATATGGGACAACACCGGACAATAACTTCAGAGTTATCCAAATACAGCATTAATCGTTCCTGTATTGACCGACCAAGTGCAACAGACGTTGAATTCCATCCTGCAAACTGATATTCGGCACCTGTACAACATAATGTATACACGATTGCATGTTTGCATTTAACATTCTGGTGGCTACAACGGTTATTATTGTACCAGGATTTCACATTTTCAATGGCTTATCTCGCGTGCACGTTAACCTATTATCCTGCAGTATTAATCACTTAAATATGTTACCTGGACATACGTATTCCCTAAATTTCATTACTCTACATTAATTATTTTGTGCTGCTGTGATTCTTTTCTCGTCAGTGTATTTCAGATTCAGGTACACCAAATCTCTTAGTGAAAGAAGTAAAAGTGAATAAATTCCAAATACTTATCGATGTGGTCTTTAGTCACAGTGTATCCTAATAGCCGTTTTAGGACCAAGTTTTCTGCAAGATTCCATGATATCATTAAAGAAGTAAAATTTATATTTCTCCTTCGCTAGTTTCGTGAAGACGCGATAAAAAATACCAAAAGAAGAAAGGACGATGCGGTCATTATAAAGAGAGTATAAGATTAGCTTGGGAAAGGATGGGGATAGAAATCTTTAATATCGTGCTACTTTGATGATAAGTCGTTGACGTCAGTAGTGTCAGACTCGACGTCTTTCGACCACGTTTACGCGAAAACCGCTAGGCAATGCAGAAGACCACACCCTCTGGCAAACAGTCGATAAATTCGCAAGTGCAACTCACCGACATTTGCATCAGCATACTGAATAAAGCATTTAGTGACTCCAAATCCTAGTATCTGTGCAACGAACCGGTGCTCACTTCCTGATTATGTTCATGAATTTGTAAACTGGTATTACAGATATGACATTGGTTTCATTTTGCTTGTCGATTCTATTCACGAATCTCCAGACGAGAGAACCTAATATCCATGTCGGTCGAGGGTTATACGAGAGCCACGCTACTATGAACAGCAACTTTCGCAATTTCGCTGTTACTAACTGTGGCCACTAGTTAGCCACGCTCTCTGCTCCTACCAGTCCCAGTTATAATATCGTACCTTATGGTATAAAATGTACTGCGTCCTTTTCAAAGGAACCATCTCAGAATTACCCTTAAACAGTTTAGGAAAAACTAAGAAATTCTAAATTGGGTGGCTAGAATGGGATATGAGCTGCCGTCCTCCTCCATGCGAATCCAGAGCCTTACCAATGTGCTACTCCGCTAGCTACGATATCTGGTAATAAGTATCCGAAGCCCCGACGTAATGCGGAGTACACCAATTGATGTCTCGAACCAGTGCCGGCCGAAGTGGCCGTGCGGTTAAAGGCGCTGCAGTCTGGAACCGCAAGACCGCTACGGTCGCAGGTTCGAATCCTGCCTCGGGCATGGATGTTTGTGATGTCCTTAGGTTAGTTAGGTTTAACTAGTTCTAAGTTCTAGGGGACTAATGACCTCAGCAGTTGAGTCCCATAGTGCTCAGGGCCATTTGAACCATTTGATGTCTCGAACCGGTATAAAAGGAAGCAGGGAGTATTGTTTGGTCATTAGAGAAGCAGTAACATCAGGAAGTCTCGGTCAGGGGACCTCACTAGAGTATTCGTTGGGCGTTACCTGAGTAACAAATCCATTTTGAACATTTCAGCCCTTCCAAAGCTGTCCAAGTTGGCAATTGGTGATGTGATTGTGAAGTGGAAACGCGAAGGAACGACCACAGCTAAACCAAGACCACGTAGGCCTTATGTATTGACAGACAGGGACAGCCGAGTACTACGAAGAGTGGTTGTAAAAAATCTCATGTTTTCAGCGGAAGGGATCACTCGTGAGTTCCAAAGTGCTATCAACAGTCCAGCTCGCACAATGAGTGTGCGTAGGGAGTTAAAAAGAATGGAGTACAATCTTCGAGCAGCTCGTAAGCAACACACTTTTGTAGTCAATGGTAAGCAACACTTGAGACGTGTAAAGAGCTACGCCACTGGAGAGTGGATGACTGGACATGTGTGATTTTTAGGGATGAATCACCCTTTACCCTGTGGCAATCGAATGGAAGGGTGTGGTTTTAGCGAATGTCTGGATAAGGTTACCTGCCATCACGTGTAGTGCCAACAGTGAGGAATGGAGCGGGTTGTCTTACTATATCGGAATGTTTCTTGTGGTTGGGGTGAGGTCTTCATATTGCGCTTTAGAAAACGCCATATACGGAAGGATACAAAGCCATTTTGTGACATGGTGTACTGCGTACTGTAGAGGTACAGTTTGGAGACTATAAGAGTATTAGCAGTACAATGCACCTTATCATAAAGCAGCATCCGTGAGGCAATGGTTTGTGGACAGTAACCTATTGAAATGGCCTGGCCTGCTCAGAGTCCCAACCTTTGGCGTGAGTTAGGATGTAGACTTCGCTCCAAACCCCAGTGCAGAACATCACTACCTTCCCTGGTTTCGGCTCTTGGGGAAGAATGGGCTGCCATTCCTATTCACTAACCAGCTTGATGCAGCATTAAATTTCTTAACTTCTAAAAATAATGAACTCATACTAAGTGAAGATTTTAATTTAAATTTTCTGGAGGATAGTTACTCAAGATACATACTAGAGTCTCTTACCACTTCTTATAATCTCATGCCATTAGTACAGTTCCCAACCAGGGTTATGGGTACCAGCAGCACTGCTATTGATAACATTTTCATAGATACTATCACACTGGCAAATCATAGTATAAATGCAATATTCAATGGCTTTTCATATCATAATGCCCAGTTGCATACTTTTAATATAGTGCGGTCTGATTTAACTAATAACAGGAAGTGGGAAACAATATGAATAATAAATGAACCAGGAATTGGAGGTATAAAAAACAGTTTGAGGAATACAGACTGGAAAGATGTATACAATTCACCCGGGTTAAATGAAAAATATAACTGTTTCTCTAATATGGCCATAGGTCACATTGAAAATTGCTGCCCTAAGAAAGTAATCAAAGCGAATAGATCAAATGTTGCAAAACCTTGGATTACAAATGGAAAAAAGTATCTTGCAAAACAAAAAGAATACTGCACTTAATGTCAAGGGAAAACGATGACTACAGAGCTAAATCACATTACAAATTATATTGTAAAATTCTAAACAAAGTAATTAGAACCTCAAAATGTATTTATTTTCAAGAAAAAATAAATGCCTCTAATAACAATATAAAAACTATATGGAACATAGTAAAAAGTGAAACACGAAAAACTAACCAGGCAAATGAAGAAATTACGTTAAATGTAAATAATGAGTTGTGTTGTGTACATAGTTCCGCGTAGTCAGCGCGTACACAACTTTCCCACTAGAGCGCGCCCAGCTAAGCACAACAGCGCAGGCGCAGCGCTCGTCCGTCTCCGCACTACGAGATGGCACTGTCTTAGAGACGGACCAAATTCTGCTTCTGCCGATCCACGTATTAATATGTCTCGCAGCCAATGAGATTGCTGCTAACGTAGAACCTTTTCTCCTCGCGGAACACACTCACGCAGTGATACCTGAACGCGCGATGTATTATAACGACCTCCGATTAGTTAGTCTGTAGTCAAGTTTCAGTCTGCGCCTAATAAGATTACCATATTCCTGTATATAGCCATGAAGATATATGAATAGACACTTTGGCAAGTATCAGAGATATGTGAGAATAAGATTAACGTACCAAGACCAAAGGCACTTCAGATTGTCAGTTGTAAACAGCATCCAGACTCAAGTTACGTAATGTCTATATTTTTTATTATTTTAATAAATGTGTGTGAAAATTAATAAAGTTCTGTTTAATGTTGGTCACCGTCAATCTGCTACTCTAAGCGTGCAAGTGGCATTTCTATCATCTGACCTAACGGCAGAAGATAAACACGCCACGATAAGACCACGAGACATATTGCTGACACTCGCCTACTTCGTTAGAGCGACAAGTCAAATAATCTGATGGTGTGTGTACCGAAGGTCTTACAGTACGCACCCCACAAGGTGATTAGAGACACCTCCAAAATTGCAGACACTTTCAACAATTTTTTTCTTTCAGTAGCAGACAACTTGGATTTGCATAGTACCTCAGAAGACAGCTTAAAATGTTCAAAAAATGCATTTCCGCAGAAGTATGACAAAATTAATCTGTATCCTACCTCACCAAAAGAGATTTCTAATATTATTAGCTTTCTTAGAAACAAATGTTCCAGTGGTTGTTCGACGGGACGTTAAACACTAGTCTCCTCCTGCAGTGGTTGTGATGAAATCAGCACTACCATAATTAAATGTTGCTTTTTAGAACTTTGTGAAATACTGAGTTACGTATGTAATGAATCCCTCCAACTGAGCTACCCCAGCACGACTCACGCCCCGTCCTCACAGCTTTACAGTTAGTCCTGCAGAGTTTACAGGAGAGCTTCTGTAAAGTTTGGAAGGTAGGAGACGAGGTACTGGCAGAAGTAAAGCTGTGAGAACGGGGCGTGAGTCGTGCTTGGGTAGCTCAGTTGGTAGAGCAATTGCCCACGAAAGGCAAAGGTCCCGAGTTCGAGTATCGGTCCGGCACACAGTTTTAATGTCAGGAAGTTTCATATCAGCGCACACTCCGCTGCAGAGTGAAAATCTCATTCTGAAAGATCATCCTGTTAGCCAACTCCTTCTACTCCATCGATGAATTGTAACAATTGTGATACTAAATGTAACTGGGTTTTCTCTTTTGATGCAAGTCAATTGTCAGGATGAGCATTCTAAAGCATTATGTGAGGGGGAAAATACTAAATTAATTAATTTTTCTCTCTTAACAACTTGTGGGCAGGGTGGGTTCTTCCTTGGCTCGGGTATGAGGTCGAATGAAACATCATTTTTACGTAAGATAACTTTTATTGAAGATTTGTACAACTGTATCTTACTCGGTGTTCTGGCTCGGAGAGCGGCAGCTGTGTCGTTTGCGAAGTCTTCTGCTGCGGCAGCGGCGGCGGCGGCGTCTACTTACGCGTGGCAGTGTGTATCTCGTGTCGCCGTCTCGCACAGCTGACTGGAGACGCGCAGCGCGAGGTGGCCCGTTTAATTATTGCGAGCGAAGTCGTGCATCGGATGGTGATACCTTGAATGTGGCGTCCCAGTGCTTCTTTTCTCTAAGCGGCCGCGGGTGATGTGCGTCGGCCAGCGGAGCGGCGCGGCGGGGGAAGGCCAGTGTCCCGGATTCGAACCACGGACTCCCACTTGCCAGTCTTCGGCTGTCAGGTCTTCATCCCAGCTCACAGGTGACTTCTGAGGTGAGGCCGTCTCCTTCCCGTCCTCACGAGTCACCCGGGTACGTAAAAATCAGACTTCAAATACCTTTTAACTTCTGTCTTCTGGCGCCGCGGCTGCTGCTTGCTATTCCATTACAGCGGCGGACTTGGTTCGTCTGTGCATGATGCAGACTCTTCTTGCATGACGGTCTTCAGCACCGAAACTGACTGAAAACTACTGCTACGCTTCTTCACTTCTTCGTCTTCTTCGTCTCTCGTCTCCGTTTCCGTCTGGCCCACTGCGTCTCGCGTATTTATTCACTTCAGTTTACTGGAGGTGAACGACTTCACGGTCATTGCCTCTTCTGTCACGTTGAGAAGCTCCTCGAAGAATCTTCTTACCGTCGGTCATTGGCTCTTGGAATGTAGGCGAGGGCCTTTGCTCACATGCGACAACTGAGAAACACGTGAGCCGGTCGGGCGATGCCCTGACGGCTGAATCGACAGCGCCCGCTTATGTGGAACTTGCTGACTTCACGCTCATTGTCTCTTCTGTTCTGCTGTTTTGCCCGCTGTTTGCCAGTATGTAACTCTCTAAACTAAACCAAGTTTTTCATTTATATTCTAATTTCTAGTTCACTTTGATTTCACTAATTTATTTACTTAAGTACCACTCAACAGAATATCTGCACAAGGATTACAGCTCATAACTCTGCCTTAGAATTGTACAATATCCATGTATCTGAGTAAAATATAAAACCCCTTTGACTCTTTCCACATCTCAGAGACTTCTCTCCAAGGGATCCATGTAAAACGATAAATGTAATGTAATGTAATGCAGACATTGAGACACCTCATTCAAAAGTGTCACCAGTAGAGTTCAAGCGGTCATAAAGGCCAAGGTGAACACGTGCCACATTAATGTCCACTAACAGTTATCTAGATAATTTTGATCAATTTGTATATGTAAAGTGTATGGCGTTATTAGTTTGGAATACAGAAGCGTAGGTTTCCCTTTGTGTTTATTGGTACCTTGCTTGTATAATGTACGAGTTTTTAGTCTTAACTTCCTTGCGTCAATGATTTTGTTGAGTGTGTGTAGAATGTAAGACTATGTTTGAGTTGACGGCTATGATAGAGAGCAAGTGGGCGAAAAGAAATGCTGACACATATCCTATTCTTCTGAAGGGAAATGGCTCTGAGCACTACGGGACTTAACATCTGTGGTCATCAGTCCCCTAGAACTTAGAACTACTTAAACCCAACTAACCTAAGGACATCACACACATCCATGCACGAGGCAGGATTCGAACCTGCGACCGTAGCGGTCACGCGGTTCCAGACTGAAGTACCTAGAACCGCACGGCCATACCGGCCGGCTCTTCTGAAGGGAGCTCCGTACTTGTTTTGAACTTGTTCTCTACTATGTGTATCGTAAGAAAGTTCAAAAGAAAGTGGAATTTGTGAAGCTAGCAATTGTGCTAAAGAATATCTCAAAAATTAATGTTCCATGCATTTCGAACGAAAATAAATCACAGCGCAAACTATTTAAATGGAAGTCTGAACAATCACGACAGTTCTCCGAGCAGTCATAAACCGCCTCCAGAAAGTTTTTGAACTTAATTGAGCAGTTTGTCAAGGTGATGGTGGCCCCCTTTTTCTACGTAACAAATGTGGCGATCTTCCTCTCTGGGTCTAACGCCTGTCTAATTATTGTAGCCCCAAGAGCCTTGAGCTGGAATCACACGTAATTTGACTTGGCGTCCCAGCGGAGGCAGGCAGGGGAGTGGATGACCTTGCGACCACATCAGCTGATGTATGTGGCCTTACTGTTGCTTCTGCGGGTCTGCGCCCCACAGAGGGCTCCCGTAGCCCCCAAGTCACTTTCCATTCTCTATGGCAATTTCACGCCATCTTCTAGAAAGACACATTTTTAAGCGTCTGTTCACCGCTCTGAGAACCCCAAGAAACGTTCTGATTGTCAGTCTTCCACACTTTCCTTTTACTAAAGTAAGTTAACTTCTTGAGTGGTTTAGGCTATGACGAAAAAGTGTGCAAGTTACTTCTTCGCAGAAACAAAGCATTGCAGTTTTACCTGTTGACAATCGTCAATAATTTAAAGGTTTAAGACAAGAAACAAAGTCCTGCAGCTTTAATTTACCTCCTAGGACTTGTAGAATTCTGCACAAACATTTGGTTTAACAATAATGAAAGATAGTTGTATACGTGGAAGGCACCTGGAGACACCTTGCGAATTCAGATTGATTGTATACTTTGAAGACACAGAGTTCAAACCACAAAACATTTCCAGAAGCCAATGTTGACTCTGACCATCATTTTTGGTTATGAACTGCAGATTAAAAATGAAGAAATTCAGTAAAAGTAGGAAATTAAGAAGATAGTACATAGATTAACTGAAAGGACGAGAAGGTGTTCAATATTTCAATGTAACCATCAGATAACAGTTGATGTAAACAGGCGAATGAAATGCAATTGAAAACGAATGTGTAGCTTTGAGAGACGAAATAGTGAAGGTAACAGATGATCAAATAGACAAAGCGAAGAAGTTCTGTCGAAATCCTTGCCTAACACGGGAGATACTGAATTTAAATCACGAAAGGAGAACATACAAAAATGCAGCAAGCGAAGCAGGTAAAAGGGAATACGCTAGTTAAATAATAAGAGCGACATAAAGCGCAAAATGGCTAAGCTGGTATGGGTAAAGCTCATACGAAAATCTGTAGAAGCATGCATGACTAAGGAAAAGACAGAAGCGAATGCTCATTGCAATAGTAAAATAATTAAATTTTCACTGAGGTACATAACATTTTATCCCCTCAGTGTCCATTGGTGTATGGCACGGGAATAATACTTATAAATTTAGATGTAGACCCCAAATTTCTGTTCAGCGGGAGTTACTGTTTATTTGGATGAATATACGGCATGTTGGCATTATTTTGTGTGCAGAAAAGTGTCATTAGATGTTCCATTTCTGGTAGACCATGGAGGAGATAAAGTGATAATATTACACACTAAGTGTTCCCTTACAAAAGTTGTGTTAGCATCGATTTCTGTTAAACTAGTCTGTTTGCAATAATTGGAAGAGTGTTCTTATGTTTTATGGTAACATTCGAAAAAATCAACAAACTGTATCACTTCTTTCATGTTACTGGACAACAATACCACGACCATTGAGATTTGCAGGGGGGAATTACTGATCGTTGTGAGAGAAAAGTCTGCGTTATGGCTCCTGGTTGGTTTTTAATCGACTCTTTCAATGTCCAAAGGTCAAGTTACTAGTGAAGCGGGTATTTGATGAGTTGTTACCTACCACCACCACCACGGAGCCGTATGTCACCCACATATCTATCGCCGGCACACTCTAAACTACATGATTGCATGCATGCATGCGTGCGCGCGCGCGCGTGTGTGTGTGTGTGTGTGTGTGTGTGTGTATATGCGCGTGCGAAAATGGTATTGATTTTTTTTTTTGGGGGAGGGGGGTTGGAGGTTAGGAGGAGCGCGTAGGGATAATGCTAGCAAAAGCATTGCAATTGAAACTAAACTTGTAATTGAGATAAGTGCTGTGTAATGGTTCAAATGGCTCTGAGCACTATGGGACTTAACATCTGTGGTCATCAGTCCCCTAGAACTTAGAACTACTTAAACCTAACTAACCTAAGGACATCACACACATCCATGCCCGAGGCAGGATTCGACCCTGCGACCGTAGCAGTCGCGCGGTTCCGGACTGAGCGCCTAGAACCGCTAGACCACCGCGGCCGGCAAGTGCTGTGTGAATGGCACATTTATTTGAGTACATATGAATAATTACACTTAACTGTAGAGATACTGTTGTTTCCGAAAACCACAGAACATGTAGCAGTTTTAATTGCATTGACGATCAGAATTAATTACAAGGTGGGGTAAATAAAAGTGGCCCAGAGAACAGGATTCGAGGGTACAAAGAAACACAGCAGAGGAAATGAAACACATTTCTAACATGACTGTAGCAGATGTTGAAAGTGATCACTATTCATCTCTTGGGACTTTGGGCCCCGGTCAGCAAGTTTCTGAAGGCAGATCGAAGCTGATCTGCTGGAATTGCTGCGATCTCATCAGAAATGTTCTGCTGCAGTTCTTGAAGACTATTAGAGTTGCTGCATTGCACCTTAGATGAGGGTTCAGCTAGGGCCGCGACCATACTGACCTCGGCTAACAACTTCGTCAGGCGTGAAGATTGTATAAATGTGCTCCAAGGTCCGACTTGTTGTACTGGCAATTGCTCCATCCTGTTGGAAGTAACTGTAGGTCTTTCGGCCCTTCTTATGCTGCCACCTATATGCATATCTTCACGTCCAATCCTATCCACTCGTCCGGGCCACTTTTATTTGCCCCACCCTGCAAATGTAAGACCTGTGCGGATTGGAAGCAGCTTAGAGAAAGGTTTTTCAAGTGCATGCTTGTTTGAAGGAACTTCGCAGCGTATTTTCGAACTACACAGGGATTGCAATATTGTATTTATCTGCCAATACCGGGCAAGGGACCTTTAATTAAATTGTCTCTCCTGTATAGTGTGGTGGTGGTAAGTGGTAAGTTCCTATAGGACCAAATTGCTGAAGTCATCATTCCATAGGCTTACACACTACTTAATCTAACTTAAATAACTTAGGCTGAGGACAACACGCACAACCATGCCCGGGGGAGTACTCGAACCACCGGCACCTCAGACCGCGCGGCTAACCCGCGCAGCTGCACGGGGATATACATGATGAATGTACGAGTGCAGGCTGTAGACATACGGTGGACGACACACGGAAGTTTGAGTATGGCCATGAGTCGAACTCAGACTGCCTAATGGCAATGCGATCGCGTGCGATAAGCGAGAAATCCGGGTTCGATTCTCAGTCCGCCACAAATTTTCGTTGTCGTTGTTCCATCATATAACTGATGGTAGACCATATTCGTAAATGCGAATAAAGGGTGTTGCCATTTATATCATTAACCTTATACCCCCCAAGCATGGTGGTGGCTATTAAGATCTCCAACATAGATGCCTCAGTCAGTGAAAAGTCTGAGCAGAGGTGCTGATCGGTTCACTACTGGAGGTTCGTAGATGCTGATGATAGTAAATCTACATGCCATCACTGAACAGACAACAACATTGTTTATAAAGTCCTTGACAACCACTCTGTAATCAGCCATGTCCATCCTACCATACACGGATGAGACAAAACATAGTGACCACTTGTTTAATAGGAGCACAGTACAACAGAGATTCTGCTTGGCATTGATTCTACAAGTCCTTCACAGGATTCCAGGAATATGTGGCCCCAGATGTCTAAGCACAGGTCAAGCAATTCCCGCAAAGTACGGGATGGTGATTTACGGGCACAGAGCTGCCGTCCGATATGTTCCAGTGCTTACAGATGAAGCACAATTTCTGGCCAAGACATCAATGTGAGTTCACTATAATGCCCCTCAAACCACTGTAACACGATTCTGACCTTGCAACACAGACAGTTATCCTGCTGGAAGATGTCATCGACGTAGACTGCAAGCATGAAGCGATGCAGGTGGTCCGCAATAATGTCCACGTAATTCAATGCTGTCATAATGCCTTCGATTACTCTCACAGAGCCCATTGAAGCTCGACTCAGTGTACCCCATAGCATAGTTCTGCACTCACCGGCCTGCGTCTGTGGCGCGGTGCATGTTTCGTGCAGCCAGTCGCCTGGATGACTGCGTCTAAGAACCCAGCCATCGACCTGGCGTAAGAAGAAATACTCATTCGGAAGGCGACAAGTTTCATATCGATCCACGGTGAAAACTCATTGATGCTGTGCCGACTACAATCATAAGTGACGACGTAGTTGGGCCAATAGAGGAACGTAGAGGTCGTGTAATATGGAACTCCATGTTCAACAATGGCCTTTGAACAGTGTACTCCGAAACAATTGTGCCTAATCCAGCATTGCACTCTATCGTCAAATCTGTCACCCATAGCTGCCTATCCCGCATTACACAGTGGCGGATCCTCCGACCTACGTTTTTCGATGAGACGTGGACGTCCAGTACCATACGACCTATGAGTTATTCCACCATCCTTCAACCACTTTCCATAGGTGCTCACGACGGTAGTACGTCCACAGGCGACCTTCTTCGCCCTTTCAGAGATTCTCGTTTATAGCCGCTGCGCCACAACAGTGTGTCCTCTGTCAAAACCGCTTGTATCAGTGGATTTCCGCATTTGGGGGCCCGTTGTTTCGCTATAGTGACTGACCATTCGTCTCTCTTTCGCTTAATTCTTACCGTACTGCGTCACGTGCCCGCAACACCACCAGGAGGCATTCAATCGCGTGTTGGGCAGCGGTCATAATGTTTTGGTTCATCAGTGTACGTTGGTATTCTATTAACGTGATGTTCATCGTGAAGATCATCTGCCTATTTATACCTTGTCATTTTTCCTATGCTTTGTAACTCTCTCACATCTTTTTGTGTGTTTGTAGCAGAGTAATTACGTCCATATTGTTCTGACAACACACAAGTGAAAGATATTTGCATTTACGTTTACAGAATCCTTTAATATTTAGGTCAAAGATCTTAAAGTTGCAACTGTAGTCAAAGTTTTGGGATCATGAGAAATACCATTTTAATTTAATATTGTGATGACCACATTTGGTGTGCTGCAGCACCAATTAGAAGGATTAGCCAGTGATTCGCTGTTGCCCAGGGAACGCCCAAAATTGAACATTTTGTTTAGCGCACTCTTCGAGGAGACAACTTTCTTGTCGCGCGTTTCCAGAATAAATCTTTTATTCTACAGCGAAGTGGATGCTCGTCATTTATCACTGTCAAACGGTGCAGAAAATGTTCATTATTCCTCTCAGTTATACTTCTTTCTGTTTTTGTTTCCAATCAACTGCGTTATTTTTGCACCTCTTTACTTATTACTTGTGTTCTGTCCCTTCCCTCTCTCTTTTCTCACACCCATTGCTCCCCTGGCCCACAGTTTGAATTTACCTGTTGTAATTTACGTTTACTATTATACTTTACACAATCAATTTTAAGTAGTGGTTTCTCTGCTATAACTATTTCTGTTTTCACTATTTATGTCGTAACTGTTTCTGATTGTTGTGTTACATGCCCGATGCTCAGGTGTCTCATGGTGAATGTACTGTAAAATAGGAAGATTGGATGCTAGCCAGGATAAATCGGCAAATAAAATTTATGTCATGTGGAGCCATTGCTTCAGGTTATTTGGTTCAAATGGCTCTGAGCACTATGGGACTTAACATCTGAGGTCATCAGTCCCCTAGAACTTAGAACTACTTAAACCTAACTAAGGACATCACACATATCCATGCCCGAGGCAGGATTCGAACCTGCGACCGTAGCGGTCGCGCGGTTCCAGACTGAAGCGCCTAGAACCGCTCGTCCATCATCGGCCGGCTTCAGGTTATTTATTTTGCACTAGCGCACATCCACACGCAGAACCTGTACGTCTGGCATTACAGCCACAAGGCTGTATAGTGTCATATGGAGGTGGAAGTCGTCTGTAACTATAATTCTATCCTGTCCATTATGACATAAGAGAACCGAAGTAGCGTTCTGTGCGGTGGAAGAACCAAAACGCAACTTGGCGTGCTCGACATACCCCAGGTGTGGTAGCTTGAAGAATACTTTGAAAGTGTTAGAAATGTTGACTACTTCCGTCTGTTCCCGAGAAGAGAGTGTTACATGAGGCGCCTAGCTACACAAAAGGATACTCTTTGTTTCTGATCACAACAGTATTTGCATTCCAGGAGCTTCAGTGTTGGAGAAGAATGATGTGCTAATTTCAGCACTGTCTTAGGGGCCCAATTGCTGTACGGTCTTCAGTGACGGTAAATCAAAAGGGAATAGAGTGAAAACTATCTCCACATGCCGATGAGTGGTCAGCCAGACATTTTATGACTTTTCTTGAATTGAACGTCAGTGACACTACTAAGTGGAAGTTTAACTGGACTACACATCGAGTGTTATTATTGTTATTATTGTTATTAACTTCATCATCTTAATTTTTGCGATGTATGATTTCATTTGTTCCATGTGCGGGCCAGTTCAGATTGCAAGAGTACTTTCAGTGATTTAGACAGTTTTCATAGGCCTAGCCAGGAAGTAAATTTTCGCATAGGTATCGATAGAAAACAAATAATTTATTTGATAATATTACTTGAAAACAATAGCAATCACTGAGCTATTTCTCAAAATTTCGCCACAGAATTGAAATATACGAAATGAAGTGTGATCAAATTTGTATTTGTGTGTCACAGAAGTCTGCTTATTAACTTGGAGTAATTGTAGTTTGTGGTTTCTATACCAGTAAAGCGAAAATTATCTTTAATACACTGCAGCCACAGTGTTCCTCATAATGGACATTTTGACGATCTTATGAGAATTGCGCGTACCACGAATGCAGTATTTGCTTCCCCATGTAGTCTGTACATTCCCTACAAGTTATCACAGTGATGCTACAACGTAGAACTAAGAGCCGCCATCTTTAATCACTAAAAAGGTGATACTGCTACCAATCGCTACGCACCAACTGTAATATATGAAAGCGACATCCTGCATGTCTCACACACAAGCACTCGCTTTTTACAATACATAGCATGTCGTTTTTTAGCAATGTGAGAAACTTACTTTCTGGTTAACCCTTCCACAGTACTTTTCACAGAACGTCTATAGTTTCAAACGGCAGTAGTATTAAAAAACGTGAATAAGATGGCTTGTTAAGCACCGAGACTCCGTTCTTTCACACGCAGGAGAGACACATATGGTTCCGCTTAACGGCATATGGCTAGCTGACACTGGGGTGGGGGTATAGCTGGGCACATGAGAACGAACGTTGACAACGCTAAGGCGACAAAGGACTAATGGTGTAGGCGTAAAAATGACGAGACGTACCATTACTTCTTTAACTGCCGTAACACTGTTATAAGTTTGTGTATGTCACACCCAACACTCAAATCCTACTGTTTTTAATGTGTGTAAATTTGGGGGGGGGGGGGGCATATGTTCATTAAACCAAAGACCAAAATAAAGAAATATATTATTAACAAAAGCCAATAATTGTTAAACATATAGGTCTCAGGGCAGCTGTATTTGCTTATTTGCCACGCCTATACGAAATGTGAACATTAATACTACCCTGATAAAGAAAAAGACCGACAATATTAACAGTATACCGCCATCACCCACGGTAAACTAAGATGTGAGAACTGTTATCCAGTCTCTGACGTATTTATAAGAGTAGGAGAAAGAGCAGTCACTTTTTAGTCATGGTCCTGACAATCCATCCGTACCTGGTCTTGCTTTGTTTGCGAACGTTATTCAATGCAGGACTAACACGAAGTGTACGAATCAGTAACAAATATTAATCAGCGCTGTTCACATAAGCCGGCCGCGGTGGCCAGGTGGTTCTAGGCGCTTCAGTCTGGAATCTCGCGACTGCTACGGTCGCAGGTTCGAATCCTGCCTCGGGCACGGATGTGTGTGATGTCCTTAGGTTAGTTAGGTTTAAGTAGTTCTAAGTTCTAGGGGACTGATGACCTCAGATGTTAAGTCCCATAGTGCTCAGAGCCATTTGAACCATTTTGTTCACATAATTATGTGTTTCAGCCTGAATGTTACTACCCTTGTTGGAAATTTTTTCTGACGCTTGCACAGAATTCCAAGCTGAATAAATACAAGTTTCCATTACGGGTTTACGTCATTCGTACGACACTTAACCGTCGCCATAGCAGAAGTCACCTGTTTGTTTCTTTCTCATGAACAGCCAAGGAGTATTACGTGAAAGATTTCGTGTCACAGGCTGCTATTATTACAAAACTAGTAGCAAAAGAAATCAAAGATTTCATTAAACTGACTCAAAACTACTCTTGTGTGGTTAAGTTCATTAGCCTTTTAGAGAATGCAATTTTATGAGATCTACAGCCAGTGTACCTTTTAAAGACAAATTACAAGGAAACAAATTACTTATTAAGATATTCATGTGCACTGAGGTGACAAAAGTCATGAGAAAGCGATATGCACATATACAGATGGCGGTAGTATCACGTACATAACGTATAGGACGACGGTGAATTGGCGGAGCTGTCATTTGTACTCAGATCACTGGAGAAATTGTACCTTAAGCTAGACGTATGGGACATTTCATTTCGGAAACCATTAGGTAATTCAGTATTCAGAGGTCCAGAGTGTCAACAGTGTGCCGAGAATACCAAAATTTCAGGCGTTACCTCTCATAAGTGGCTGACGGCCTTCACTTAACGATCGAGAGTAGCTGCATTTGCGTTGAGTTGCCAGTGCTAACAGACAAGCAACACTGCAGGAAATAACTGCAGAAATCAATGTGGGAGGAACGGCGAACGTTCCGTTTCAAGGTACAAGATGGTGCAAAACTGACGAAGTATTGCCTAACCGTACACACGTTGTGTAATTAGTTTTAAAAATATATAAAATTTTAGTCACCATAAAACTCTGTAACTGAAGAATTAACAGTATAATCAAATTAGTTTTAATACACTGTACAGAAATTAAATATGTAGAATTCGTAATATTTACAAACGCTGCTCAAAACACAATCTCACGTATCGGAACAGCAAAAACATTAGAAAATGCCGGAAACTGCTTATGGTGCTCTCTAGTGTGGTTCTAAAATCGGTCGCTAGATTGAAGCACCGACCAGGAAACATCGTGTGTTCCTAGGTACACTATCGTCCAGGTACGATAATCTCCCCTACTTATATCAGTATTAGCTTTTATAAAGTAAGCCAGTCACGTTTTATGCCTTTTACATCAATAGCGAATGTAATTTCTTACATAACGCGTGTTTGGAAACAGATTTCTTCACCTGACAGACTTAAACAGAGCTGAGATCTTTACATAGTAAGTGGGAAGCAGATATTTAACAAATATAGGCTAGTGTCGTTATTAGTACTGTTCTTAATCAATTTTTGAAAAGACTGTACAGTAGTAATTACATCTCTGTTAATAGAATCGCTTTTTGTATTAAGAAATTTTTTATTAATTTATGGAGTAATTTGATAAACCAGTAGCAGGTTGTACTAACAAGTGGCAGCCATTAGACAGCATGTACGATTTAAGAAAAGATTTTGATTCTGTAAGTCATGTTAGTTTCTAAGTAGGTGCTAGAGAGTTTCTCATGCAGCAAACGCCAAGTAGTTGTTTTACACCATGACTTAAGAGAAAACGAACTTTCATATGGCTGGAATTTCATGATTTGGGGCGTTCCTTCGGACTTGTCTTGCTTGCATAAATCAACGATACATTGAATTTTTCTCTTGTCACATAATATTACATCTTCAGTTTCATTGTTGTCGGGATATCTGGGATTGTACAGTAGAAAGGAGAAATTCACTTGTAGTAGCCTACTCCTGGAATGGTATACTATTTTTAAAGGATTATCTTGTGTGCTTTTACCTGTTAAATGTTGAAAAAAATGCTTCCTTAAGGACCTGGTTTTCGAGACCTTCTGCTAAAACACACTGAACCTCGTCAATTTATTCAACTTCGCAGTCCAGACGATGGTTAGGGCTACAAATTCATTTTTAAATCTGTTATTGTGCAAGTGCAATGTCTTCAAACTTTCAAAACATGTTATCAGAAATTCTTTGTTTTTCAAAAGGATTTTTGATCACTTCAACACTTCGGTGGTTTTAGAACATTCCATACCTGTGAGAAAAACGTCAAAATTTACAGTGTAAGTTATTATCGCTGTATAGGTAGTTGAAATTAAGACTGTACTACAGTGTGAAAGTAATTTAATGTTATCTACGTTTATGGAGAATTTATAAGGTGTCGGATTTTTCTAATAATTTTTCTTAAGAGCAGGACTGTCTTTCTCTTTATGCAATTCTTTGAAAAATAATGAACTGGATGTTTCTCCTCCAGAGGACAATAATGTGCAATTAAATTCCCCGTTTATTTCTAACGAAAACTGTGTAATATGTAATAATTTGTTAAATATGTAGCAACAGTCCCACGTATGTATCAACATTTGACTGAGATAATTTGAAATAGCGGGAAATTGAAGAAGGAGCACAGAAGATTTCACTCTCCTTCCATTTTATATCCAAGAAAAAAAGAGAAAAATTGTGACGGATGATGCAAAACCAAATATCGAGTATGGCAATGATTAAAGCGAACTGGTTGATGTGGCTATACATAACAACGGCAGTGACACTCTTTTGTATCAAGGTGGAATTATTGTTGACATGTTTAGTTCTAATCAGTTTAAATTCTTAGAAACTGGTGTTTCCTCTTTTCTGGTACCTCCCATACTTAGTTTGTGATAGTACTACAGACATGATTCGTAAATGTCATCGGCAACACCTCAACATCTTTTTGACTCGTCATCATTCTTCTCTAGTTAACGACATGTGATTCTAAGAATTTGGGTATTCTGTTTTATGTTGGCTACAGAAAATTTTCATTCAATTTTTTCCAATAATCGTCTAACTCTACGTTACGCATGCGTTGTAGGTTCATATTTGTATATTCGTTGTTTGTCGTCTGTAACAAACACCGAAACGATCTTTAGATTTCAGTAAATCACTAATAATTTATTTAATCATTTGGATGAAATGGGAAGACGCCACACACCGCATGATTTATTTTCACCAACTGACACCTCGCTGTGCTTCAATTTGGTCAATAGAAGAGGAATGTCGCTGATTTTTTCATTGCCATATGTCTACCAGTATCTCGTCCACAGAATCCTCACACTAAGCAACACACTAACAGACAAATTTACATATCCATTCTAATATCACTAACGACAAATTGGCCACATCGACCGACAAGTTGTCTGCAGGTCTCGACACCTAGTTTCATAAGGATGACTGACCACTGATTTTCTTTTTGTACGACAGTGGTTCTCACTTGAAATGTACACAGCAGAATAATCAAGACCGAGGTTTCTCTAAGTTTTGTCGATTGTACAGAGTCAGAATATCATCGCCTGTTCCGCTTAATAAAATTGTTTCAGTCACCTATATGTTCCCAACTACACAGCTTTCTGCTTAACAGAAAAGTACTATATTATTTCAAGAGTTCATGATCTCAATGATCTCAACGCAAGAGACGTTCGTTGGGTATGGAAGTCCCCAGTTGCATTATTTATCTTCAATAGCCTATTGGTGTAAATGGAACTCACAATTAACTGAAGTCCGACCCGCAATTAAATCACTCCTACCGGCGCCAACTCTACTGCAAATATATTTAACGGATTTGAGACTTATAATACCGACTACAAGGATATCAGGAGTAATCTTGGGGATTAAGGGTCCCATGGAAAGAGACAGACGACCAGCAGGTTAGCAGGTTTGGGGACAACTTTATGAGGCGACAGCCACCACCACGTATTGCCCTAACAGCTATAAATGCAAGTCTAGCACCTTAGGAAGTGAACAGCCTAAAGACAAAGTACTTTCTTTCAGCTAATTAATAATATTTCAACTCAGGAAGCAAACAGATTTCAGGAACGTTTATTGTGACAGAAAAGGTCTTAAGCTTTTATCTAATACACGTCCACTAATTGCTACATGACAACGTTTAGCAGCAAAGTGTGGTTGGGCAATGCTCTTTTAGAGCAGACACCATCCACGAAGAAGGCGCAACTGTTTTAGTGTAATTATACGAAATAAATGAGTAGCGAAATATGTAACGGCCAACTGAATAGAAAGATTGATTATTTCCCCATTATTTTCACGTTTAAAATAGCCTCATATACAGGCACAAGATGTTCTGTGACGACGAGTGCACACCAAAAAGAAAGATAGCAATCAGAACTTGTTCTCGTAGCTTCCGATTTTCGTCCCGTCAACTACTGCTGTCGGGGCCACATTCAACCTACATGTGGATCTACCTTGTATCGCAACCGCCATGAAATTGGCCAATATGAACTTATTATTTTACCCTGTTTTGAAACAGCATTATTAATGTTATCTTATTTGTTCGTGCACTCACTATAACTGCGTCCGGAAGAACTGGTTGGTTGTGTGAGACTTTGATTCCAAACAGTATTCACTAGATCTGCAAAATACAGATATCAGAAGATACCCGATTGCGTCTAATGGTTGTGAGAGACGGATGTATGGCAACTTAGTTATTAAAAAAATGTCAGACGAAGTATATCATTTACTAGAGCTCATGTGCATGTTTCATTCAAGCCTTCAAAACAGAAAGTCATCAAGATCATTGGATTTATATTGTCTCTGAGTGAACCAGTTACGTAAAAGACAAAAATTTAGTTAAAAATACAATTCATCTAATGTGAAACGCCACATTGTTACTCTCAGATACATAGACACAAATTATTGCGGGTGATTTACGGATAAATGCTTCCGTCTAGAAATCTAAGTAAGAGAAATTTATGATATCTGCACCTCTATTTGCAAATAAATCTGAAAGATAACGACAAAGCAAAATAATTTTCCTCGGATTTATTATGAGAAACCTGCACTATGCGGTCTGTCCGGGGTGCAGACCACTCTCTCATATTTGTCGCGTTGTGAACGAATACTTCCGGTCGTCCTATCCAGTAGTAGATCGGTACGACCAGATATTGCCTTTATTGCCTCTGACATGGAGTATGGTTCAATAGACAATTCAAAGAATTTTGTCGTTCTGCTTTCTCTGTGTGTCCGAAAGAACCATATACTCAGTTGTACAGATTTTGATTGTGTTTTCCTCTCTTGTGTAGTTCCCGCGTCGTCTCAAACAAAAAGTCGGGGCGTTTATCTGTTTGCCTAAGCGATGTTCGCTGTATAATCCCGTCCGGAAGTATGATGAGGCTCTTTATCATCTTGTGGCTCGTGTTATGGAAGCACAGATTAACTGGTCGACAACCATCGGTGTAATTAATCGCTCCGTTTCGCCACTACTTGACCCATGTTATACTACCATTTGCCACATATTTTTGCAGCATACCACTAATTACCTGGTAAAGAGCTTTGCTATATTTGCTTCAGAATTCCTAACTATCAAAGAAGAACGTTTAGTAACTTAGTTTTATAGTTCTTCCCTCCGCTGCCAGGTTAAGAGAGACGCAGCGTTGGCTAATAATATGCACTTGAGTTGTCCATAGTTCAAAACGCATTTTTACTACAGTACATCAAAAGATTGCTTAGTTCTCGTGTTATTACTGCGTATAGCGGTGTGAGTGTGCTAAAAAAAAACAGTGAAACAAAAATATAGTAAAATTTGTGAAAGTTTCCAACAATAAGAAGAATATGTGAGACTAAAATGAACTTCATACCACAAATTATGTACATGACGTATGCAAAAGATTAGGGCTTCACAACTACACTTTTGACATCGGGATTTCAATATGATGTGAAATCTCCACTTGAAAGAAACTTGAAAGATCTACACACCTTGGTAAGTAATTAAAAGAAGCCGGGGTTTGTTCGTGGAGAATCTCATCTGTAGTGATTTGTATGTGAAATCGACTGTGGCACAGAACGACTGTGAAGAACAAACTGCTGAGCAGATGTATGTCAGACATATTCGTAGAGCGACATGGCAGTCAAAGATGTAGGCTAGGAGAGCAGTGGTATCACTCGTTCTCTGAAGATGGCTGGTACTCACCTCACCGAATGTATCAGACACTATTCTACTGAAACCTACAAGGGACTGTCAAATGAAGACTAGGCAGATGGAAAAAGTAAGTAACCTGTTTATTATTTCAAAAGTAATCACCATAACTGTTAATACATCTTTCGCACGGTGAGATAAGACAGTCAATGAGAAATGTTTGCCTTGTCTTCGAAACCCTGATTATACCGAGGTGAGCACCTTTTCGTCAGAAGCAAATCTACAGCCACGAATGTTTCTCTTCAGGGCTCTAAAAATATGGATATCACATGGGGAGAGATTGGGACAATATGGAGGACGTGTAAGGGCTTCCCACCGAAACGTCTGCAACGCAGTCTAAGCAACCTTGCAACATGTGGGCGGGAATTACCCTGCAACAGAATGATGACGTCCGTCTATATACCCGGGCGTTTGAACTTCATGGCGCGCGCTTCAAGTTTTGCAAAGTGTTCGCGTACCGCTGTGCGCCATGTTCTAGAAAGTCAGTGAGCAGAGGATTGATGGACGACCGCATACTTTAGGACTGAAATACCGTTCCATATGATGCCAAGCTTCTTTCGACTACGCTGCAGAAGTTTAGCTCGGTAGCCCTTACACAGCCTCCATACTGTCGCAATCTCTTACCACGCGATTTCCACATTTTGGGAGCCCCGATGAAAGACACTTGTGGCAGTCGATTTGCTTTGCACGAAGAGGTGCATGCCTGGGTAGATTGTTCTCAGCATCATTTCATCCTCGTCACCGGCACGCGAGTCGCCCAATATGGCGTCGACTGCAATAAGGCACACAATCGGTGGCCGAACTCCCCCGGTTGGGGGCCTCCTGGCCAGCAATACCATAGGATCATTTTATTTTTTGTCATGGTTCCGTAGGCGACCACAAATATATTTCCATGAAGGTAATGACTGTCTTGTTTCGCAGTGGGATAAACAGATTAACTGGTATGGCGATTACTTTTGAAATAACAAACAGCTCTCTTAGTTGTTTCCCATCTGTCTTGTGTTTATTTAACAGTCTCTTGTAATGTGAGGACTGCCTGCAGGAGAGATCGTAATTCGAACATAAAATCTCCATCATATGGTTGTTATTCATTCTACCGTCAACATATACGAGTTGACATCATATTACTTACCCAACGGTGCCTTATATTATCAAACTCGGCGTTTGTCTGCTGTGTCACTCAACAACACGAGCTGCCCGACTGCAGTGACCTCCGTAGCGGTAACAAGTAACATATTTATTTCACTAGATCTTTTGTTTTCTGATATACTTGCTTTATGTTGCTCTGTATCTCTAGCAGTATGGAGATCTCCATTAGATAGTCTCTATTTTGCTATCGACAAATATCTGACATGCAAGACTTATACAACATTAACTCATGTCATCTTTATCGGTGCTCACTTGTTTTGCACAATTGTATTTATCTATCGCGACCCTGTCTTTCCTTCTCAAACACCACTGGTATGTTTCCTAATTCATCCCAAGTAATTTTCGCTTTTATGGTTCTTTAAGTGCTATATCATTCTTCTAAAATCACATTTTGTTACACTGATAGTATTTATCTTGGTTGCTGGTACCGTCTTCCACCTGGAGACTAGTCTGATATAGCTCTGCACTCTCGTCTATCCCATGAAGGGTTTTCATGTGCCCATAACTAGTCCAATATAGATCCATTTGAACTTGATTACTGCACCCAGGCTATCGTCTGCCTGTAGAATTCTGACACCGCAGATCCTTCCATAACCAAGTTGACGAATTCTTGTTGCTTCAGGATGTGCCCGATCAACAGATCCCTTATTTTAGTCAAGTTGTGCCATCAATTTCTGTTCTGCCCAATTACATACAGTACAGTTTCATTAGCTTCACTGCCTACCCACGAAATCTTCAGAGTTATGCTGCAGCGCTACGTTTCGAAAGCTACTCTCCAGACAAATAACTTCAGAAAACCCTTCATGAAATGTAGATTAATATTCGATGTTAACAAATTTATCATTTTCAGAAACTATTTTCTTGCTCATACACTTCTGAAATCGTTAAAGGGGGCGATCTGTGGTATAATAAGCACTGAATAAATTTTCAGCAGCCAAGATCGCTAAAATCATTTATTTATATAGATTACCGATTTCGACAATTTTCTATTGCTATCTTCTGATCTGCAAAACATGGGACCAAAAATGCTAGGATATAGCAACTAACAAAACAGCACACATAATTATAACCTAGATTTGCAATTCATCAAATAACAATATACGTATGGCTACATCATTATACAATCTTCTCCTTCAGTATAGTAAGTGGTCTTATACAACGTATGTCCATGTTGATATCGTGAGCTGTGCTAGAAATAGGTATTTTAAAATAACTGCTATGTTCACACATGTTATTGCACCGATTACTAATGCTCACATTCATCATCACTTTACAACTGACAGATCCCAGTGTATGAAATCTTAGTAATACATAAGTGCATTAGATGGCTCAGTGGTATTCTACAGTTTAAAAAGAAAACTGTCTACTCTTTGACGTGAACTTAACTGTTTTTGCTAATTCGAAAGAGTATTTAATATAAATCCTATCGTATTTCGGAATGATCCCGTTCTTTTCACACTCTTAGCTGAAGGTGACATGTAGCTGTAACTTACTTATCATGTTCCTGTCTTTTAACGAATGATAACCCCACCCGCCCGGCTAAGCAAGGCCTTAAAAACTGCAGAATACCGACTTGGGTTACATGTTACGACAATAATTTAGGCATATGTAATTATATGGAATAACGGATCCATGCCTTAGCCTAACGCGAGATGATAGTTCCGAATCGTACTACCACTGCACCATCTGATGTGCTTAAGTATCACGCAGATTGTTTATCCTAAGATCTGTCAATTGTAAAGTGGTGGCGTATGTGAGCACTTGTAATCGGCTAAATAACATGTATATACGCTCTTTGACATAGTACTCGACCGGCGGCCGGCCGCTGCAGAGGTTAAGTCCGCGCCGATCGCGACATGGGGCAAATAAACTGACCAACTCGCTAATTCTCTAAGTCCGGCTATCTGCACGATCTGGCAACACTGTAGACTGCGGCACTTCCTGGAGGAACCCTTGTCCCATATTAGAGAAACCATAGACAGTTTACGCCCGTGGTATAGCGGTACCGTGCGTTGTTTCTGTCTACAAAGTCTGTGGATCGAGAGTAACCAGCGCTAAAAATCTTTATAGCCTCTCCCATCTGAATGCTGAAGACGTGAATGTAATGGTAGTGCAGATTAAATCTATTTCACTTTCTGTCACACCGATAGCAAACTTTTATCCAGTAACCATTTTGCGGCAGATTTCTTGCAGAATGTCCTCCTCTGTACGCCGTATGCGGCAAAGCTCCGGAATCCATTTGCTGGCTACTGGCAGCGGCCGTGGCGACAGCAGCGGCGCTGCACTCCCCCGTTCTTTATCGAAAGCGCCTGCTACCGCTCATCGCTTTTGATAATTTAAAACGCTTTATTATTATTTAATGTTACTCCACAGAAGATATCTACAATTTCCATTCACGGTAGAAAGCAACGGAGACAGACGCCCTGATTAGTAGATGGGTACTGTATTACATTAATCAGCAGGAGATGAGTATGGCCCGAAATTAATTTTATAGTCTGGGACGAAATTAAACCACCTCACTACATTGGATGAATTTATAAATGCTTCATACTTCGTTTTTTCCTTTCAAAGTCATTTATTTGTGCAACGTTTGGCCAATATTCGGATGTTTTCGTCAAGCACGAGAGAGTGTCTGTCGTGTAAAGTGTATTATAGTTCTTGTTTCATTCCTTATGGTAAGTCTATGCGATAAACTATGTGAATACCTTTCAATGAATGCTCTGTAGCAGTGCAGGAACACTGTACATTTGGAGTTCCATGTGGTGTCACCGCCAGACACCACACTTGCTAGGTGGTAGCCCTTAAATCGGCCGCGGTCCGTTAGTATACGTCGGACCCGCGTGTCGCCACTATCAGAGATTGCAGACCGAAAACCGCCACACGGCAGGTCTAGAGAGACTTCCTAGCACTCGCCCCAGTTGTACAACCGACTTTGCTAGCGATGGTTCACTGACAAAATACGCTCTCATTTGCTGAGACGATAGTTAGCATAGCCTTCAGCTACGTCATTTGCTACGACCTAGCGAGGCGCCATGTTCATTTACTATTGATATTGTAAATAATGTACAGACAAGAGCGACGTCCAACATTAATGGATTAAAGTTAAGTATTCCACCAAGTACCACCTTTTTTCTGAAGTCTAAATTCCTTGTCCTGTTCCAGACCTCACGCCAGCCTGCGTGAGCTTAAACACGTGCCTTTCGGCTTCCTCCAAACTCCGTGGGTTGGCTCCTGCCAATCCACAACATTTTGGCGACGAGGCCATACCGCGTTCGTATCGATATTGCCCTGATTTACTTGTGTAATGGCTTCGCCACAATCTCCAGATGTACTGTCCGAATTTTATCGCTTGCAAAATCAGCAGACGCAGGCCTTACTGGAGGCCCTTGGACAGCTCGTCCAGGGTCAACGTGCGATGCAAAACGATGCGGCGGCCGCCGCTCCACCGCTACCGCAGCCACAACACGCTGTTGCACCCTGGAAAGCTGGACGGAGTGGTCACGCCAATTTGGATTCCATCTCGCCGCCTACAGAATTCAAGGTAATGAGCGGCAGCCTTTTCTCCTTTCCTCCGTAGGCGTCCAAACGTACCGTGTGATAGTGAAATTATTTCCCCGACGCGAAATAGCGACTCTGTCCTATGACGAAATTTTGTCTGCATTAGATGCATATTTCAAAGAATCAGTCAATGTAGTTGCCAAACGGTATATCTTCTTTCGTACAAAATGTACGGCAGGTCAGACTAATCAGGAGTGGGTTGCAACCTTGCAAGACCTTACTAGGGATTGTGCTTTTGAGTGTCAATGTGGACTCCCTTATTCAGATACTATGGTACATGATGCAATTGCACAGAACATTTCTGATGTTCGTATAAGGGAACAGATTTTGAAACTAGTCAATCCCTCCCTTCAACAAGTGATGGCCATATTGGATCAGCAGGACACACTTGACTTTGCTCAGGAATCATTTGAAACTTCACCAGCCGTGTGTCAAGTTAACCGGCCCGCCGGGCGAGCTGCATGGGGTGGTAAACAGCCCTCGCGCCCGACCGCGCAGCTGCCACCACGCTCTCAGCCATGTGTGCCGCGCAGGCAAGCAAATGCAGTGCTAAAATCCTGCCCGCGGTGTACTACTAGACATTCGTGTGAGAATTGCCCGTCACGCCAGGCTATTTTCTTTTTCTGTAATAAAAAAGGACATGTTCAAAGTGTTTGCCAGAAAAAACTCAAATCGGACACTCACAACCATTCCAGGCCCTTTGCTTCGCGCCGGAATCGGAATCGAACCAAGGATACTCCGGCTCGTGAAACTTCGCCCATGGAAATTCATGTAGTTCATTCCACTCCGCCCAGTGCCACTCTCTCTAACAGTGACTGTGTTCGTCCCACAAATAGTGTGCGTCGACATCGACGGAAATCCCGTCATGTCACAAGTGATTTTGTACCAGTGTCAGTTCACGTTGCATGGGACAGTCGCTCTTGTCATCAACAGGACAATAAACTTTTTGTAGACTTGGACATTAACGGCAAAGTGATACCATTCCAGCTCGATACCGGAGCTGCAGTTTCACTGATCAATCACGACACGTACAAACAGCTGGGCACACCTCCGTTGCATGCCGCCAATGTTAAGCTAACTGCATATTCAGGTCACAGGCTCCCTGTGTGAGGACAGTTCAGCCTTCTTGCAACATACAAGGGACAAACAAAACTTGTGTCATTGTAAAAAAATGGTTCAAATGGCTCTGAGCACTATGGGACTCAACTGCTGTGGTCATAAGTCCCCTAGAACTTAGAACTACTTAAACCTAACTAACCTAAGGACAGCACACAACACCCAGCCATCATGAGGCAGAGAAAATCCCTGACCCCGCCGGGAATCGAACCCGGGAACCCGGGCGTGGGAAGCGAGAACGCTACCGCACGACCACGAGATGCGGGCCTGTGTCATTGTACGTCCTTCGTTCTTCTTCTGCAGTGAACTTGTTTGGTTTAGATTTATTTCAGTTGTTTAACTTGTCTATAGTCAATCAGGTCCTATCAGTGAACCAGACTGTGCCTTCAGACAGTGTTTCTCGTCTATGTGAAGAATTTGCAGACATTTGTGCACCGGGCCTTGGTTGCGCTAAGAACTATAAAGCACATTTGGAACTGAAAGTAAACGCGCAACCGAAATTTTTCAGAGCGCGCAATGTTCCCCACGCATTGCGTGATGAGGTCGCACGAACATTAAACGATTTGGAATCACAAGGTGTCATTGAACGTGTGCAGGCTTCTCTCTGGGCATCACCCTTAGTAATTTTGCCAAAACCTTCTGGAAAATTGAGACTTTGTGTGGACTTCTAGGCAACAGTGAATCCACAACTAGCGATTGCAACTTTTCCTTTACCCCGCCCGGAAGATGTTTTTGACAAACTGTGCCCGGGTAAATATTTTTCGACGTTGGACCTAGCAGATCCGTACTTGCAAATACCGGTGGACGAAGAATCAAATGGTTCAAATGGCTCTGAGCACTATGGGACTCAACTGCTGTGGTTATCAGTCCCCTAGAACTTAGAACTACTTAAACCTAACTAACCTAAGGACATCACACACATCCATGCCCGAGGCAGGATTCGAACCTGCGACCGTAGCGGTCGCACGGTTCCGGACTGCACGCCTAGAACCGCGAGACCACCGCGGCCGGCGACGAAGAATCCCAGCGCGTTTTGGTGGTTAACACGCATCTTGGTTTGTATCGATTCAAACGACTGCCATTTGGGTGTGCATCCGCCCCAGCCTTGTTTCAGCAATATCTGCAAACTGTTTGTGCGTCGGTCCCTAGTGCAGCAAACTATCTGGACCATATAGTGATCTCCGGACAGACGGAAGAAGAACATTTGGCCAATCTCAGAACATTATTTCAGGTCTTGCGACAAAATGGTCTTCGCATGCGGAAGGACAAATGTGTGTTTTTTGCTCGTGACTTAGCCTACCTGGGACATGTACTCAATGCCCAAGGCATACATCCTAGTCCCGAGCACCTTCGTGCCATACAAGACTTGCCTTCGCCGCAGAATTTGAAGCAGCTACAGAGTGTGCTGAGAAAAATCAATTATTATCATCGCTATGTGCGCCACGCCTCTTCCCTTTCCGCTCCGCTTCATCGCTTACGCCGTAAAGGTGTTCCGTTCGTCTGGACGACGGAATGCGAACGCGCCTTTCGCCAGTTGAAATCGGCGTTGCTTTCCAATCCTTGGCCTTACGCCATTCGATACCCAGAAACCCCTTTTGTTGATGGTGGATGCATCGGATTTCGGGATCGGTGCTGTGCTTGCGCACAAAGATGGATCGCACGATCGCCCTATTGCCTTTGCGTCCAAATTGCTCTCGTCTGCGCAAAGAAATTATTCACAGATCGAGAAAGAAGCATTGGCGGTGGTATTTGGTGTTACTAAGTTTCATGATTTCTTGTATGGTCGTCACTTTACCATCATCACAGACCACAAACCTTTGACATCGCTTTTTCATCCGAACAAGCCTGTACCTCCACGTACAGCGCAGAAATTCATTCGCTGGTCTATTTTCCTCTCGCAGTACCACTACGATATCTTGTATCGGTCCACTGTTAAGCACGGAAACGCCGATGCGTTGTCCCGTTTGCCTGTTGCTGAGGATAGAGCATTCGATTCCTCCGAACTTGCTTGCATGTTCATTGATGCGGAAACTGATAACGTGGTCGAATCGTTTCCGATTGATTTTCGTCGTGTAGCTACAGCCACAGCTGCTGACCCTGTCCTTGCTACCGTTCTGCGTTTTGTTGCTACGCAATGGCCCTTGTCAAAGTCACGGATCGAGGATCCGTTGGTTCGCCGCTTTTTTTCTCACAAGGAGAGCCTTTTTGTACGACGTGGTGTTTTGCTGTTGCGTTCTGATAATGATCAGTCCAGGGTCGTGGTCCCACGTTCGTTACAGTCCTGTCTTACAGCTTCTCCACCAAGGACATTGGGGTATAGTGAGAACGAAACAATTTGCTCGTCAGCACTGTACTTGGTTCGGAATCGATGCTGCGATTACGAATATGTGCTCTTCTTGCATGGCGTGTGCCGAACAACAATCCGCACCACCGTGGAAATTCTTTGCATGGCCAAAAGCCACTTCCCCTTGGCAACGCTTAAACATCGATTTTGCTGGTCCATTCTGGAATGCTCGATGGTTGGTTGTGGTAGATTCATTCAGTAATTTTCCTTTTGTTGTCCGGATGTCTTCCACGATGGCATCTGCCACCATCCAAGCGTTATCTGCTATCTTTTGCATTGAAGGTCTGCCACAGACTATTGTTTCCGACAATGGCCCACAATTCATGTCCGCAGAATTTCAGTCATTCTGCAAGGCCAATGGTATTCAATATCTGACGTCCGCGCCGTTTTCGCCACAGTCAAACGGTGCCGCTGAACGATTGGTCAGGACTTTCAAGTCCCAGATGTTGAAGTTGAAAGAGTCGCATTCTCGGGAGGACGCGTTGTTGCTCTTTTTGTCCTCGTATCGCTCTCAGCCCCGAGATGGTCGCTCGCCGGCTGAGTTGCTCCACGGTCATCCTCATCGAACCTTGATGTCTTTGCTACATCCGCCGCATCAGGTTCCTGTGCAGCGGCAGACACCTGCTTTTGCTCCAGGCGGCGTTGTCTACTATCGCCACTATCGGGGTTCACGGCGTTGGCTCGCAGGGCGCATTCTTCGCTGCCTCGGCCGCGCTATGTATCTGGTTTTGGGGGCCTCTGGTGAGGTGCGCCGGCATCTCAATCAGCTGCGCCTCTGTCGTCGCACGGGTTCTGCCGCTCCCCGTCTGCTTTCAGCGACGGTGCCGTCCGGTCAGCGCCCTGGGGACCCATCTACTGGCTCGCCTCAGCCCCAGGTGTTACCGACGCTGCCTTCCATTTGCCCCATGGGACGCGCCGCCGCCGCCGCCTGTTCTCCCGCCGGCGACGCCCGCAGTGGACGCTTCGCTGCAGCCGCCGGACGCCTCCCTGGGTCACGCGCAGCCGATCGCTTCCCGTGACCAGCTGTCCTCCGACATGGAACTCTTGCCCGCACCGGACCATATGTCGTCTTCGCCCATCGGGTGCCCCGGCCCGATGGAGGTCGACCCTTCGGCCCCTCCTGTCTCTCTACGGGCGCATACACCGCATTTTGGCGTGCACCCTGGAGCAGGTTTTCAGGCGTTTCCTAGCTCTCCTCGGACCGAATGGCAGGGTGCGGGTGGCACAGCCTCGCCTGCTGTTTGGCTCCCCACCTCGTCGCATACGTCAACATGGGGTCCTCCAAAGGCGGGCGGAAGCCGTATAACACAACCGTACGTCGATTTGCTGGGGAGGAATGTGGTGTCACCGCCAGACACCACACTTGCTAGGTGGTAGCCTTTAAATCGGCCGCGGTCCGTTAGTATACGTCGGACCCGCCTGTCGCCACTATCAGAGATTGCAGACCGAGCGCCGCCACACGGCAGATCTAGAGAGACTTCCTAGCACTCGCCCCAGTTGTACAATCGACTTTGCTAGCGATGGTTCACTGACAAAATACGCTCTCATTTGACGAGACGATAGTTAGCATAGCCTTCAGCTACGTCATTTGCTACGACCTAGCAAGGCGCCATGTTCAGTTACTATTGATATTGTAAATAATGTACAGGCAAGAGCGATGTCCAACATTAATGGATTAAAGTTAAGTATTCCACCAAGTACCACGTTTTTACTGAAGTCTAAATTCCTTGTCCTGTTCCAGACCTCACGCCAGCCTGCGTGAGCTTAAACGCGTGCCTTTCGGCTTCCTCCAAACTCCGTGGGTTGGCTCCTGCCAATCCACAACATTCCATGTATGGATTCACGAAGTACTTAACGTTGATCGGAAGTGATAGTTAAGGTCATCAGATTTAAACCAGAAAATGGAAAGGAATTGCTAACGCCGGTGTCACAAAAGTCTACAATTAAATGCTATTGCAAAAATTTAAAAGAGGGGAACTATATTGATCAACATGTTCACTTCATAAACAACCTCCTGACATGTTAGAACTATATGACGAACAGAGGTCAGATTCGTATTGTGATTTCCCTAAATCGCTTCAGGCAAATGCCGGGATGGTTCCTTTGAAAGGACACGGCCGATTTCCTTCCCCATCCTTCCCTCACCCGAGCTTGCGCTCCGTCTCTAATGACCTCGTTGTCGACGGGACGTTAAACACTAAGCTCCTCCTCCTCAGATTCGTATCGTAGACAGTCGGTTTGAATCTTTTCAGAATCTATTTTACAGTGAAGCACCTTGGCATTTGCAAAGCAGACATCCATGATATTAACATAATTTACTAAGTCGAAATTGCACGAAGATTAACGTGTAACTTTAGCAGTTTGCAACTCCATTAGTTAAAATGGAAAATGAAAGGTTGTGTTCAGCGGCCTTCACCAAAATCGGAACTGCCATTTCATACAGCACTAGCATTGCAACGCATAAGGAAATCACTGAGGTAACGACACACTGGCGGCAACAGGCGGACTATAGACATTAAAATATTGCATGAGCCTCAAAACGCAACATTAAACACACAAACAGGTCTTAATTATGTGAAGAACGTCGTTCTTGGAGTCCAGAAATTAAATATACTTTCTAAGTGTCTCATCTTACAGTGGATTATACCGTATGAGTCTTCGATGTGAAAAACGAATTACAAGTGAATTTAGCGACGTAATGCCGGTCTACACCCAGAAGTAAATGCACTATCACAGTGTTGACAAATACTTGCTACGACGCAGCCAATTATCAGCTCTCTTACGAGGCTGCTCTGTAGCGAAATGCTTGTCGTGATTGTCCGATACGGTTCTTCAGAGGGAAGACGCGCGCGCAAGTTTGGTTTTTATGCGGCGTTCTCCCATTGATAGTTGCTGACGTCGCCTTGTGGGCTATGTATATATTTGAGGCATTCAATTATCATTCATCCAAAATTATGTAAGTTTCAGCTTCCGGCGTGGAAGAAGTTTGTTGACGCCGACGTTATATCATTACAACGTAGGAAAAGCAAAACGGATGATTCAGTGTTTCTCATTCAGCGTAAAGCATGTGAGTTAATTTTACGTAACGTTCATAATCATCTCAAAATACAAACGAAGTAATAATACATCGAAAGCTTATTTTAACTGAATATAATGTAAGATATCAAACGCTTTGCACCTCGATGTCGAATGTGTCCAGGCGCAATCATTTGCAGCATACAGATAGAATGTCATGATTACCACGAGACTGAAGAAATATGTTTGTAGGGATGGAAGCAAGAAGAGACGCAGTCAACAAATATTCCATTCCTCATGCCATTTATTTCATTTGAGATTTAAGAAGAAGTAAAGCGGGATATTACTTTTGTTAACACGAAAGATATGCCGCACATATGGATAACGAGGAAGTCTGCGTCTTCATGCGTTTCCTACTTGAAATGTGTATGCTGTAGTATATACTATGTAGCCTGATCATTGTTTCCGTAATTTAAACTCTTGTTTGGCCCCTAAACGATGAACAGATTCCAAACTCATGTGTCAGCATGAAAGTAGTTGTTCAAACCCTTCCTGCGTTATTTTTTGTGTATTTGCTTGGAATTCATGAAACAGACCGCTGTGCTTCGCGCCCCCCCCCCCTCCCTCCCTCGAGGGTTTGGTCTCAAAACTAAACCGTTTTTTATCCTCCGGCATAATTTATTCAGACAGCATCAGCACAAGACTATCAAACGAAGCCTTCGTTTAATATCTTGCATAATGATTGTCGTTTCTTTCTTAATAGTGATTCTTGACAAAGCATTTTAACGAAGTGTATATTTTTGTGTGTCAGATAACTGAAAAAAGATATTCTTTTATTTTGTCAGTTTTCGTTTCTCCACTGAGTTGTAAATTGTTCTCTTTATAAAACGCGTAATAACGTCACAATAGCGACTGTCGCAATGCAGTCGCAGTGGAAACGAGAGAGTAGGGTGCGTGCGGTTGCACTGATTGAGCGTGGCAGCTACTCGGCATCAGAAGCCGGAGAAATGTGTGGAGTACCGGCAAGAACACCTAGACGCTGGTGGAAAGGATACCAGGAAAGGGATTATATAGGGCGGAAAAAAGGAAGTGGCCGGCTCTGTGTGTCTACTGCAGCAAATGATCAACGTGTTTTGGATAATATGCGTGCTAATCCATTCCTCAGTAGCTGTACCCTGAAAGAGCTATCTCGGTTTCCCGGCAGCGGAAAGACTGTTGCAAGGAGACTGAAAGACGCCGGATTATATTGTCGGAGAGCTGCTATAAAGCAGCAATTAACCGACTGTCAGAGGATTGACCGTATGGCTTTTTCAGCAGAATATATCGACTTTGACTGGAGTAAAGTAATCTTTTCGCATGATAAAATATTTTCTTCCTGTAGCTACGCCCCTGTTCAGGTGAGACACGAAATTTTCTCCATAAAGTTATTAGTTTATGCTGTTAGTGACTTTACATTTGTAGTAGGCTCAAAATAATAAATATAAACAGTTCCCTGTATCATGATTTTAGTAGTTCATCCCTCATCTGATAAATAAATTTGACCCTTGAATTTGTGAATATTTGCATTAACACGCAAATGTTTTTAGCGTTTGGTATACCGCCCACGAGGACAATGCTTCTAGCCAATACCTTTTCTCTTCTTAGGCTTCTCTCCACAGTTAATTCTTATACGACTCTGCGATTCGTTTCTAACTCCTTCTAACGTGTTTTGGTCATTTTCCGCTACATTCAGTATCCTGTTACCTGTAGGCGGACCATACTTTATTTTTTCAGATCCCATGTTTCACTTCCAAAGGAAAGAGTACTCCACATCATCC
This sequence comes from Schistocerca nitens, assembly GCF_023898315.1. NCBI lineage: Eukaryota > Metazoa > Arthropoda > Insecta > Orthoptera > Acrididae > Schistocerca > Schistocerca nitens. The sequence continues at coordinate 498,242,371 of NC_064616.1, forward strand.
CTTTTGCAGTGTGTTTCTATATTTCTATCACTTGTATGTTTACTTCTAAGAATATTATTCGTAAACACAAGTGGCTGGCGTTTACTCCGAGCGCTGGGCCGCGTTGACACTAGGTGTGAACAGGCGACATCAGCGGCCACGGTTGCCTTCTGTAAATGCAACACATTGAGCGAACGAGCACTGATGACCTTAGCAGTTAAGTCCCATAAGATTTCACACACATTTGATAATACTTGTAGTTTTTGAAGTATAGGCAAATGTTTAAGGATAACGAACTGTAGTCGAAGTTAAACCAGATGATGCTGAAGGAATTAGGTTATGACATGCGACAGTGGAAACCTTATCTGAAAGTATATGACAGGCTTCCTGCTATTATGTAATATTGCTTTCAGCAGACACAGATAACCCATGGTAAGGCTTTCTCGTCATCCGAATCACATAAATGGGAATAACAATCAGAGGGTTATTACTAATTTGCAGGCACATGGCCACACCACATTATCTAAAATTTGAGAGCAGACTCTCTCGCGATAGATTGGATGTCTGGATCCCATCATGAAATATTCAGGCTACGAAAACACGTTCTTCTTGCTGTCAGCGTGGTCCAGACTGCAACGTTGTAGGCATCCTTTGGCAACCCTGTTGGAATAACAATGATTTGCAGCTGTGGGACTGATTTATCCTGCTAAATTCGCCTGACATTTTCTTGTCATCTGTATGAAGTATTCTGAATATTCCCTCTGAAGATATCTTACTGAGTTAGTAATATTTTGTGAGTACAAGGTCATTTCATGCAGAATCTACCCCTTGTCTCATCCATCACGTTGCGAGTTATCAGTTATCTACTGCAGCCGCGGTTATGGCAATGAGAGTGTTTATGCAGGAATTCCTTGGCATCATAGTTGTAAAGTAGTGACTTTATAAAACGGTAGTTGCCTCCGAAAGCAGTTCCAGGATTGCTGCAAAAGATTCCTCTTACCAATTCCCTTCAGTAAGTTTTAAACCAGGTGTCCTAGCAAACTGGCAGGGGTTGCCATGATCGTAGACCTGACTAATCTTAAGTCACACCAAAATTACCGACAAAATTACTGAACAGATTCGAAGCATCTGTAAGAGTCACGAATTTGTACTTTGTTCATCAACTTGGTCTGAAATGAGAGGGCAAAAATTACAGGGACAATGACCAAGTTTGTTAGTATGCATTATCTGTGGTAGATCTGGAGGTGAAAACGTACGAAAATGCACAACTCCACTTTTGCGAACTTCTGTTTTATTTTCGCATCAATATTGTTGTGAACCCACCATCTGGTATCAATGCTTTACATTAGCATCCATTATAACTAATCATTTTGACAGTGCACCTGATAATATAGATGAGTAGGACACAAGACAGAACGTAGATAATGTCCGTTTGACGTCAACAGTGTGTAACATTTTACTTTTTTTGAATAGGACAATGTTGCTATCCAATCATCTGAGGTTTAGCTAAAATAAGCTTACGCTGCAAGAGAATTCACTTGTATTTTTCAATGTGTAGTCTGTTGTCAGTTTGAAGGCCTTCAATTACATCGGCAACTTGTGCAGCTCCGCCGAGGTCTGTCTGGAGTAGGGTGGAGATAGCAGTGTGAAAGTGGCGAGCTGTCGAAGACGATCTTCATATTGTTAATGCGATTGGGACTTCGTATATTCTTGACGACGTTTAGCACCTTTGCGGTCAGTCACCAAATTTCAGAATTCATGTTGAGTAATCCTGCAAAATTCTCATAATATTGTCTTTTATATTGACGAGTCATCTGGATAGTCGTCACGTTCAAGTGCCATCTACATCGCAAATTTAATATTACGATCCTAGGAACTACCCTGCAATACGGTTTGTATTTCATAATCGGAACTATCTGCATAAACCGTCATCAGAAGAACGTTAGGGAGCAGAATGCAGCAGTGTCTTGGTAACTACTTGGGGACCTGCTTGAGTCGTGTTCTAAGGAAAGGGTAGTTGCTGGTTCACATTATATTACACTAGCGAGAAGTACCGAATTTTACTTTTTCTCTGCAAACATCCAGAACTAAATTCAGTAACAAAATGCTAAGAAGATTTCTGCATTGTGCCAGCTCAACGATCAACCTATTTTTATAGATTTTTATTTTCACAGCCATTCTCGTTCTGCATTGCAATAAACTTCATTCATTACTTGCTTGTTCTTGTTACGATTATTATAGTCATTCTCTCACTCGCAAGAGTTTTCACATCCCTATTCGGTATCCATGCTCATGAAGAGTGGCTATGAAAGAAGGGAATTATGAATGTTACGTCATGCAGAATACACTCATTTACATCGGCACCTCGTGATCAACGCTTCAGGAGAAGTGAGATACATGAAGATGTCAATGGGAGGACAGATACGCTGGCACAACTCTGCAACTACTCTTGTTGATTTAACAGTGTTACCAGATAAACTGGTGCTGCGGAATCAAACCTGTAGTACGGAATATGCCACAGTAGCAGAGGGCTGCTAATTTCTGACCTTGGCCGCGAATTACCCTTGGGTCAGCTGCTGGTTAGAGTGTTGCAACTGTAAATGGAAGGCTTTGTTTGATAGTCTTGTGCTGACGCTGTCTGAATAAATTATGCCAGTGGATAAAAAATGGTTTAGTTTTGAGGCTAACCATCGACGGGGGGAGGCACAGCGGTCTGCTTCATGAATTCCAAGCAAATACACAAAAAGCAACGCAGGAAGGGTACGAACAACTATTTTCATGCTGAGACATGCATTTGGAATTTGTTCATCGTTTAGGGCCCAGACAAGAGGGTAACATTACGGAAACAATGATCAGGCTACTTACAAGGGAACCTCCCCATCGCACCCCCCTCAGATTTAGTTATAAATTGGCACAGTGGATAGGCCTTGAAAAACTGAACACAGATCAATCGAGGAAACAGGAAGAAGTTGTGTGGAGCTATGAAAAAAATAAGCAAAATATACAAACTGAGTAGTCCATGTGCAAGATAGGCAACATCAAGGATAATCTGAGCCCAGGAGCGCCGTGGTCCTGTGGTTAGCGTGAGCAGCTGCGAAACGGAAGGTCCTTGGTTCAAGTCTTTCCTCGAGTGAAAAGTTTACTTTCAGTCGACTACAGCGCACGGAAGAGAGAGTATTCCTGCTAACGAGGCTCCCTGGCTGGCAGTTGACTGGCTCTGAGAACTATGCGACGTAACTTCTGAGGTCATCAGTCGCCTAGAACACTAATTAAACCTAACAAACCTAAGGACATCACACACATCCATGCCCGAGGCAGGATTCGAACCTACGACCGTAGCGGTCGCTCGGCTCCAGACTGTAGAGCCTAGAACCGCACGGCCACTCCGGCCGGCTGGCAGTTGACTGTTCGCTACTTTCGACGAGAGTGCGTTAAATACGTGAGATGTATCCCGTGAGGTTTTGCGGTGCGGTCCCACAACAGACACTAAACTTATTACAGTGAACAGAGACGTCAATGAACGAACGGACAGATCATAACTTTGCGAAAAGGAAGAAAGTAAACTTTTCGCTCGAGGAAAGACTTGAACCGAGGACCTCTCGTTTCGCAGCTGCTCACGCTAACCACGGGACCACGGCGCTCCTGACCTGACAGTCTCCTTGATGTTGCCTATCTTGCGCATGGACTACTCAGTTTGTATATTTTGCTTATTTTTTTCATAGCTCCACACAACTTCTTCCTGTTTTCTCGATTGATCTGTGTTCAGTTTTTCAAGGCCTATCCACTGTGCCAACTTATAACTAAATCTGAGGGGGGTGCGATGGGGAGGTTCCCTTGTTACTATACATAGAGCATACACATTTCAAGTGGGAAACGCATGAAAACGCAGACTTCCTCGTTATGAATATGTGCGGCATATCTTCCGTGTTAAGAAAAGTTAAATTCCGCTTAACTTCTTCTCAAATCTCAAATGAAATGAATGGCAAGTGGAATGGAATATTTGTTGACTGCGTCTCTTCTTGCTTCCATCCCTACAAACATATTTCTTCAGTCTCGTGGTAATCATGACATTCTATCTGTATGCTGCAAATGATTGCGCCTGGACACATTCGACATCGAGGTGCAAAGCGTTTGATATCTTACATTATATTCAGTTAAAATAAGCTTTCGATGTATTATTACTTCGTTTGTATTTTGAGATGATTATGAACGTTACGTAAAATTAACTCACATGCTTTACGCTGAATGAGAAACACTGAATCATCCGTTTTGCTTTTCCTACGTTGTAATGATATAACGTCGGCGTCAACAAACTTCTTCCACGCCGGAAGCTGAAACTTACATAATTTTGGATGAATGATAATTGAATGCCTCAAATGTATACATAGCCCACAAGGCGACGTCAGCAACTATCAATGGGAGAACGCCGCATGAAAACCAAACTTGCGCGCGCGTCTTCCCTCTGAAGAACCGCATCGGACAATCACGACAAGCATTTCGCTACAGAGCAGCCTCGTAAGAGAGCTGATAATTGGCTGCGTCGTAGCAAGTATTTGTCAACACTGTGATAGTGCATTTACTTCTGGGTGTAGCCCCGCATTACTTCGCTAAATTTACTTGGAATTCGTTTTTCACATCGAAGACTCATACGATATAATCCACAGTAAGATGTGACACTTAGAAAGTATATTTAATTTCTGGACTCCAAGGACGACGTTCTTCACATAAGTAAGTCCTGTTTGTGTGTTTAATGTTGCGTTTTGAGGCTCTGGCAATATCGCAATGACTATAGTCCACCTGTTGCCGCCACTGCGTCGTTAGCTCACTGATTTCCTTATGTGTTGCGATGCTACTGCTATATGAAATGTCAGTTTCGATTTCGGTAATGCAGCTGAACACAACCTCTTATTTTCTATTTTAATTAACGGAGTTGCAAACAACTAGTAAAAATTCCTTATACACAATCTGAAGAATGCCTTTACACATAAATCTTCGTGCAATTTCGACTTAGTAAATTATGTTAATATCATGGGATGTCTGCTTTGCAAATGTCAAGGTGCTTCACTGCAAAATAGTTTCTGAAAAGATTCAAACCGACTGTCTACGATACGAATCTGAGCTTTGTTCGTCATATAGTTCTAACATGTCAGGAGGTTGTTCATGAAGTGAACATGTTGATCAATATTGTTCCCCCTCTTTTAAATTTTGGCAATAGCATTTAATTGTAGACTTTCCTGACACGGGCGTTAGCAATTCCTTTCCATTCTCTGAAACTTCAAAAACAATAAAATTTTCTCGTTTAGATCTGATGACCTTAACTATCACTTCCGATCAACGTTAAGTACTTCATGAATCCATATATGAATCCATATATGGAACTCCAAATGTACAGTGTTGCTGCACTGCTACAGAGCATGCATTGAAAGATATTCACATAGTTTATCGCATAGACTTACCATAAGGAATGAAACAAGAACTATAATACACTTTACACCACAGACGATCACTCCTGCTTGACGAAAACATCCGAATATTGGCCAAAGTAGCACAAATAATTGTCTTTGAAAGGAAAAAAACGAAGTATGAAGCATTTATAAATTCATCGAATGTAGTGAGGTGGTTTAATTTCGTCCCAGACTATAAAATTAATTTCGGGCCATACTCATCTCCTGCTGATTAATGTAATACAGTACCCATCTACTAATCAGGGCGTCTGTCTCCGTTGCTTTCTACCGTGAATGGAAATTGTAGAAATCTTCTGTGGAGTGGCATTTTTAATAATAATAAAGCGTTTTAAATTATGAAATGCGATAAGCGGTAGCAGGCGCTTTCGATAAAGAACGGGGGAGTGCAGCGCCACTGCTTTCGTCACGGCCGCTGCCAGTAGCCAGCAAATGGACTCCGGAGCTTTGCCGCATACGGCGTCCAGAGGAGGTCAGTCTGCAAGAAATCTGCCGCTAAATGGTTACTGGATAAAAATTTGTTACCGGTGTGACAGAAAGTGATGTGTGGCTCTGAGCACTATGGGACTCAACTGCTGTGGTCATAAGTCCCCTAGAACTTAGAACTACTTAAACCTAACTAACCTAAGGACAGCACACAACACCCAGCCATCACGAGGCAGAGAAAATCCCTGACCCCGCCCGGAATCGAACCCGGGAACCCGGGCGTGGGAAGCGAGAACGCTACCGCACGACCACGAGATGCGGGCGACAGAAAGTGAAATAGATTTAATCTGCACTACCATTACATTCACGTCTTCAGCATTCAGATGGAAGAGGCTATAAAGATTTTTTTTGCGCTGGTTACTCTCGATCCACAGACTTTGTAGACAGAAACAACGCACGGTACCGCTATACCACGGGCGTAAACTATCTATGGTTTCTCTAATATGGGACAAGGGTTCCTCCAGGATGTGCCGCAGTCTACATTGTCGCTAGATTGCCTAGATAGCCAGACTTACAGAATTAGCGAATTGGTCAGTTTATTTGTCCCATGTCGCGATCGGCGCGGATTTAACCTCTGCAGTGGCCGGCTGCTGGTCGAGCTTTATGTCAGAGACTGTACATAGCTGTTATTTTAAACTGACATGACGATTTCCAGCATAGCTCACGATATCAACATGGACATAACTTGTATAGTACCACTTAGTGTACTGAAGGAGAAGATTGTATAATGATGTTAACGTATGTTGTTATTCGTGTATTGCAAATCTTTTATATAATTATTTTTGATGTTATGTTGGTTGCTGTATCATAGCAGTTTCGGTCCCATCTTTTGCAGATCCGAAGATGGCAATAGGAATTACTGAAACCGGTAATTTAAAGGAATAAATGATTTTAGCGACCTTGGTAGTTGAAAAATTATTAATAGGTCGTTTTCTGTCTCTTTCCAATCTGCATCTTTAGGGGGTGATCAAAAAGTTTTCATTCGAAGGTTGTTCAGTTCATAATCGGTATGTTAATCAGGCAAAATCACCTTGATCATTGAAGCAATCACACCACCGTCGCAAAAGTCTGAAGATACCCGTTTGGTAAAACATCGTGTTCTCCTGTGTGTACAAGTACGTAACAGCCTGCTCCACATCCTCGTCTGACACGAATCGTTGACCCTTCAAGGCCTGTTTTAAATGATCGAAACCGCGATAACCGCATGGAGAGAGATTGGGACTATATGGCGGGACCTCGATTGTTTCCCACTTGAGTTGGCATAATTTCTGCTGGCCTCCCAGATCGATCGGCGTCTTATGTCGAATTGCAATCAGCACGGAGCTTGGCGCATTATTCCATAACGGTAGCTTTCGACATACATGCTGTCCCATACACATTATTCACAATCCGACGGATGTCTACCGGTGTTTGTCCATGGGAGAAAGGATAGTGTCGGAAGTTCCATGCGGCTTTTCGCGGATGATGCTGTAGTATACAGAGAAGTTTCAGCATTAGAAAATTGTAGCGAAATGCAGGAAGATCTGCAGCGGATAGGCACTTGGTGCAGGGAGTGGCAACTGTCCCTTAACATGGACAAATGTAATGTATTGCGAATACATAGAAAGAAGGATCCTTTATTGTATGATTATATGATAGCGGAACAAACACTGGTAGCAGTTACTTCTGTAAAATATCTGGGAGTATGCGTGCGGAACGATTTGAAGTGGAATGATCATATAAAATTAATTGTTGGTAAGGCGGGTACCAGGTTGAGATTCATTGGGAGAGTGCTTAGAAAATGTAGTACATCAACAAAGGAGGTGGCTTACAAAACACTCGTTCGACCTATACTTGAGTATTGCTCATCAGTGTGGGATCCGTACCAGATCGGGTTGACGGAGGAGATAGAGAAGATCCAAAGAAGAGCGGCGCGTTTCGTCACAGGGTTATTTGGTAACCGTGATAGCGTTACGGAGATGTTTAATACACTCAAGTGGCAGACTCTGCAAGAGAGGCGCTCTGCATCGCGCTGTAGCTTGCTCGCCAGGTTTCGAGAGGGTGCGTTTCTGGATGAGGTATCGAATGTATTGCTTCCCCCTACTTATACCTCCCAAGGAGATCACGAATGTAAAATTAGAGAGATTAGAACGCGCACGGAGGCTTTCAGACAGTCGTTCTTCCCGCGAACCATACGCGACTGGAACAGGAAAGGGAGGTAATGACAGTGGCACGTAAAGTGCCCTCCGCCACACACCGTTGGGTGGCTTGCGGAGTATAAATGTAGATGTAGATGTAGATGTAGAATAACAGCACGTTGATACTGTTTGGACGCATCTGGAAAAATGTCGCCACAGTCCACGTGTCTGCAGTTTCTGCACACACATCGGAAAGACACGATGCCACACTAATCCTTTGTCTACATGTTGGAGCTTATATATCCACAACGGAGTTGCGCTACGTAGGTTATCAGTTGCAGTGACACCCCCAAACGGAAACTTTTTGATCGAGCCGTATACATCCTCTTCACTTTGGCCATCGTCCGTTATTTACTTAACCAAATAGTACATCCGATTCAATACTTTTTGTAGTTTCCTGCGGTCGACAGGAAATAACTAACGATCAAATTTTAACATGCTTTATTTAACTAAAACGCCTCCTTGGCGTGCACTAATTTCCAAACTCAAGAACAATAAGAAACACAATAATTCTTGTGGTGGCAAAAGCCACATAAAAGTTGCAAGACAATGAAAAGAAATAATAATAACCAAAATACTAACCTACACAATTCCCAAGTGGCGAGTATCTACTGGGCTAAAGCCGGCATAGGTATTCGCTGGAGCTGTCCTAGCTGTAGGTGCACACTGCCTGTCTGACTCTCCTTGCATGCTTATAACACCGATTCTGCGGAGTGCTACACTTAGTCATATTAGATCCAATTGGCTTTTCACGAAGTAGTGCTGTGTTAATGCGGAAAGTCTGTTGATGTTTACATTCTCTGGCGATGTTTTGATTTGAGCTCCTGAAGGGAGGTCGTCTGCCCACCTTGCTTGTCTGCTGTTCGGGCATTCTAACTGATAAGTGGCCCATACGACATTTCTACCCCTGAAAAAAGGAATGCACAGCCCCGCAAACGTCCATAGGAGTGGGGGTATCCTGGTCAACATCCACATGTTTATGGATATCACGGGATGGAGGCGACGACACAGCAGGGGCAGCTGGCGGCGCAGGCAGCAGCTGAGGCGAAGCCAGAAGTGGAGGTTCTGTCACAGGGTAGCCGTCAACAGTCACTAGCAGCTTCCCTGGGGCATCGTGGTCCACTAGACAGGGGCGGAGCTGGTTGAGATGCCAGCAGGTGCCACATCCATTGGCCCACCGGAGAGATGCCGTCACCTGGCCGCAGAGCTTGGTGATGACGGCAGGCATCCAGCACGCCCAAGGATGAGAGAAGATCCACACCCAGAACTCCTGCATGACGCAGAAAGAGTACGCCAGAGTGCAGGCAAGAGGGTGAGAAGTCTCGGGATCAGGGACAGATAAGGGAGAGCAGAATGGGTAACCATGAAGTATCTCAACTGGATTTTTACCAGCATGTGAAGTGGCGCGGTATGTAGCCAAAAAAAGAAGTATGGCCTCCTCCAGCAGGCGATGGCGCAGCAGCTTATGAAGTTGGGTCTTGAATATCCGCACAAAATGTTCTGTCTGGTCGTTGGATGCAGGGTGAAACAGGGCAGCGTGGATGAGGGAAATCCCATTGGCAGCACAGAATTGCTTAAACTCGGTCAAAGTAAACTGTGAACTGTTATCCATAACGATGGTTTTGGGGAGCCCCTCGACAGCAAAGAGGCGCCAGAGAATTTTGATAGTCTCAGCAGAAGTGGTGTTCATCATGTTGGATACGTAAGGGTATCCCAACCCAGAGTCGATCAGGATGAGGCACTGGGATCCATGTAACGGCCCAGTGAAATCGAAGTGGAGACATTCCCACAGAGCAGCTGCACCTGGCCACGAAAAATAATGGTGTGGAAGTGCTGCATGATGTGGTTGGCATGTGGTGCAGGCCGACACGAGGTAGGCAATGTCTTTAACCAATCCACACCAATAAAGGTGTCGGTGGGCCAGCTGTTTGGTGAGGACGATTCTACAATGGCCAGTGTGGAGGAGGTCGGGGACACGGCGGCGCAATTCATGCGGTATGACAACCCGGGCTTCCCCCATGAACCATGGACCTTGCCGTTGGTGGGGAGGCTTGCGTGCCTCAGCGATACAGATGGCCGTACCGTAGGTGCAACCACAACGGAGGGGTATCTGTTGAGAGGCCAGACAAACATGTGGTTCCTGAAGAGGGGCAGCAGCCTTTTCAGTAGTTCCAGGGGCAACAGTCTGGATGATTGACTGATCTGGCCTTGTAACATTAACCAAAACGGCCTTGCTGTGTTGGTACTGCGAACGGCTGAAAGCAAGGGGAAACTACAGCCGTAATTTTTCCCGAGGACATGCAGCTTTACTGTATGATTAAATGATGATGGCGTCCTCTTGGGTAAAATATTCCGGAGGTAAAATAGTCCCCCATTCGGATCTCCGGGCGGGGACTACTCAAGAGGATGTCGTTATCAGGAGAAAGAAAACTGGCATTCTACGGATCGGAGCGTGGAATGTCAGATCCCTTAATCGGGCAGGTAGGTTAGAAAATTTAAAAAGGGAAATGGATAGGTTAAAGTTAGATATAGTGGGAATTAGTGAAGTTCGGTGGCAGGAGGAACAAGACTTATGGTCAGGTGACTACAGGGTTATCAACACAAAGTCAAATAGGGGTAATGCAGGAGTTGGTTTAATAATGAATAGGAAAATAGGAATGCGAGTAAGCTACTACAAACAGCATAGTGAACGCATTATTGTGGCCAAGATAGATACGAAGCCCACACCTACTACAGTAGTACAAGTTTATATGCCAACTAGCTCTGCAGATGATGAAGAAATTGAAGAAATGTATGATGAAATAAAAGAAATTATTCAGATAGTGAAGGGAGACGAAAATTTAATAGTCATGGGTGACTGGAATTCGAGTGTAGGAAAAGGGAGAGAAGGAAACGTAGTAGGTGAATATGTATTGGGGCTAAGAAATGAAAGAGGAAGCCGTCTGGTAGAATTTTGCACAGAGCACAACTTAATCATAGCTAACACTTGGTTCAAGAATCATAAAAGAAGGTTGTATACCTTGAAGAATCCTGGAGATACTAATAGGTATCAGATAGATTATATAATGCTAAGACAGAGATTTAGGAACCAGGTTTTAAATTGTAAGACATTTCCAGGGGCAGATGTGGATTCTGACCACAATCTATTGGTTATGAACTGCAGATTGAAACTGAAGAAACTGCAAAAAGGTGGGAATTTAAGGAGATGGGATCTGGATAAATTGAAAGAACCAGAGGTTGTACAGAGTTTCAGGGAGAGCATAAGGGAACAATTGACAGGAATGGGGGAAAGAAATACAGTAGAAGAAGAGTGGGTAGCTCTGAGGGATGAAGTAGTGAAGGCAGCAGAGGATCAAGTAGGTAAAAAGACGAGGGCTAATAGAAATCCTTGGGTAACAGAAGAAATATTGAATTTAATTGATGAAAGGAGAAAATATAAAAATGCAGTAAATGAAGCAGGCAAAAGGGAATACAAACGTCTCAAAAATGAGATCGACAGAAAGTGCAAAATGGCTAAGCAGGGATGGCTAGAGGACAAATGTAAGGATGTAGAGGCTTGTCTCACTAGGGGTAAGATAGATACTGCCTACAGGAAAATTAAAGAGACCTTTGGAGAGAAGAGAACCACTTGTATGAATATCAAGAGCTCTGATGGCAACCCAGTTCTAAGCAAAGAAGGGATGGCAGAAAGGTGGAAGGAGTATATAGAGGGTTTATACAAGGGCGATGTACTTGAGGACAGTATTATGGAAATGGAAGAGGATGTAGATGAAGATGAAATGGGAGATAAGATACTGCGTGAAGAGTTTGACAGAGCACTGAAAGACCTGAGTCGAAACAAGGCCCCGGGAGTAGACAACATTCCATTAGAACTACTGATGGCCTTGGGAGAGCCAGTCATGACAAAACTCTACCATCTGGTGAGCAAGATGTATGAGACAGGTGAAATACCCACAGACTTCAAGAAGAATATAATAATTCCAATACCAAAGAAAGCAGGTGTTGACAGATGTGAAAATTACCGAACTATCAGTTTAATAAGTCACAGCTGCAAAATACTAACGCGAATTCTTTACAGACGAATGGAAAAACTGGTAGAAGCGGACCTCGGGGAAGATCAGTTTGGATTCCGTAGAAATGTTGGAACACGTGAGGCAATACTAACCTTACGACTTATCTTAGAAGAAAGATTAAGAAAAGGCAAACCTACGTTTCTAGCATTTGTAGACTTAGAGAAAGCTTTTGACAACGTTAACTGGAATACTCTCTTTCAAATTCTGAAGGTGGCAGGGGTAAAATACAGGGAGCGAAAGGCTATTTACAATTTGTACAGAAACCAGATGCAGTTATAAGAGTCGAGGGGCATGAAAGGGAAGCAGTGGTTGGGAAAGGAGTGAGACAGGGTTGTAGCCTCTCCCCGATGTTATTCAATCTGTATATTGAGCAAGCAGTAAAGGAAACAAAAGAAAAATTCGGAGTAGGTATTAAAATTCATGGAGAAGAAGTAAAAACTTTGAGGTTCGCCGATGACATTGTAATTCTGTCAGAGACAGGAAAGGACTTGGAAGAGCAGTTGAACGGAATGGACAGTGTCTTGAAAGGAGGATATAAGATGAACATCAACAAAAGCAAAACGAGGATAATGGAATGTAGTCAAATTAAATCGGGTGATGCAGAGGGGATTAGATTAGGAAGTGAGACACTTAAAGTAGTAAAGGAGTTTTGCTATTTAGGGAGTAAAATAACTGATGATGGTCGAAGTAGAGAGGATATAAAATGTAGACTGGCAATGGCAAGGAAATCGTTTCTGAAGAAGAGAAACTTGTTAACATCGAGTATAGATTTAAGTGTCAGGAAGTCGTTTCTGAAAGTATTTGTATGGAGTGTAGCCATGTATGGAAGTGAAACATGGACGATAACCAGTTTGGACAAGAAGAGAATAGAAGCTTTCGAAATGTGGTGCTACAGAAGAATGCTGAAGATAAGGTGGGTAGATCACGTAACTAATGAGGAGGTACTGAATAGGATTGGGGAGAAGAGAAGTTTGTGGCACAACTTGACTAGAAGAAGGGATCGGTTGGTAGGACATGTTTTGAGGCATCAAGGGATCACAAATTTAGCATTGGAGGGCAGCGTGGAGGGTAAAAATCGTAGAGGGAGACCAAGAGATCAATACACTAAGCAGATTCAGAAGGATGTAGGTTGCAGTAGGTACTGGGAGATGAAGAAGCTTGCACAGGATAGAGTAGCATGGAGAGCTGCATCAAACCAGTCTCAGGACTGAAGACCACAACAACAAACTACGACAACCCGGGGAACGTCCGAATCACTATGCAAAAGGATGACGCCACTGCAGAAAAAGAGACTGTGCTGAAGATCCCAGCCGGCCGGTGTGGCCGAGCGGTTCTAGGCGCTTCAGTCTGGAACCGCGCAACCGCTACGGTCGCAGGTTCGAATCCTGCCTCAGGCACGGATATGTGTGATGCCCTTAGGTTAGTTAGGTTTAAGTAGTTCTAAGTTCTAGGAGACTGATGACCTCAGATGTTAAGTCCCATAGTGCTCAGAGCCATTTGAACCTTTTTTTGAGGATCCCAAAAACTCTGGACTTCCACACTGCGGACGCTACGACGGGTGTTTGGCCCACCCACAGTGATTTGGCAGCAGAGAGCTTGCAATATCTGATCCTGAGCGAGTGGTCCACTGAACCGCCTCGGCATTCATTGGAAGCGCGTCCAGAACTGCGTCCACGTTCGGTTCCACCCGGAAAAAAACCAAGGGAGAAGCATCAAAGTCACGGTCCGCCCCGTTAGTCAGCCAGTAAAAGAAATAGGCGTTTGCGTGCCTTTCAGATGTGCGATATACAATATCAAACTCGAACAACACCAAGAAGAGCGCCCAATGCTGGAGGTGGCGCATTGTCTGGGTGGGCATTGCGGCACCCGGGTGAAACAATGAAATGAAAGGTTTGTGACTGGTATGCAGAGTGAAATGACGACCGTACACGAAATTGTAGAATTTAGTTGGGCGAAAATCAGCACCAAAGCTTCGTTTTCAGTTTCAATATATTTGGTTTGAGCGTCGCTAATTTTTTGGATGCGAAGGCCACTGACCTCTCAACGCCTCTTACCATTTGCGAGAGAACCGCACCAGGTGATGGTCCGATGCATTGGCGGCGATGAAGAGACGCAGGGAAGGGTCGTAATTGGCCAGACAAGGAGATCGGGAGACTTGTGAAAGACTGCTCACACGCCGCGTCCCAAACCCAACACACACACCTTTGTGCAACACAGTCAGCGGCGCCGAAATCTCGCTGGCGTGGGGCACAAAACGCCGATAATAGTTAATTTGATCGAGGATGGGTTGCAGTTGCTTCACATTGGTGCGAGGAGGCAGGTACTGAATCATCTCGACATACTCCTTAGAGGTGTGTAGGCTGGGTGCATCAGTCGTGAACCTGAGATAACAGACCTCGCATGCAAAAAAGTCACACTTTTCTTTCCGGCAATGCAGGTTAGTCTCGAAAAAAACCTGAAACAGTCTATCCAGCTTGTCCGCGAGGTCCACCGCAGACGAGCCACCAACGATAACATCGTCCAGATAATTTGCACCTGATTTGTGAGGTGTTCCAAATAACGTTGGTAAATGGCGGGGGCACTGTCAATGCCAAACGGGAGGTGGTTGTTCTGGAAAAGGTTACACAGGGTATTGACGACTAGGATCTGCTGCGATTCCTCATCCAACGACAGCTGCAAATAAGCATCACGCAAATCAATTTTGGTGGAAACGGTTCAGTCTGCAAGACGTGTAAGTAGGTCATCCACTCATGGGCCAGGATATACATCAATGATGGACTGAGATTCAACCGTGACCTTAAAATCGCCACAGATGCTTAAAGCACCGTTCGGCTTCTCGACTAACACGACAGGCGTCGCCCAGCGATTGAGCGCGATGGTAGAAAGAGTGCCTTCGTCTTGTAAGCGGCGAAGTTCCACTTGGAGCCTGTCTTGAAGAGCAAAGGGGACCGGGCAGGCCTTAAAAAAAACGAGGGACAGCAGAGGGAAAAAACTTAACATGTGTGGTGAAACCCTTCAGTCCTGGTGTGGATGACGAGAACAACGTTTCATATTTACTGAGCAACGGGGTGAGGAGGGTATCCGAGGGGGGATCGAAACCGCCTGTAACTCGTCCAGCACTGACAAATTCAGACGACTGAAAATGTCCAAACCCAAAAGGAAAATAGTGCCGGGGGAGCCGACCAAGATAAGGAGGAAACGAACTCCCGACTGGGGAATGATGGACAATACTTGTCTGTCAATGGAATTTGAGGCTTCCAGGTCCTGCGGTGACGATTCGTGATGAGCCTGTGTGTTCGCAGGATGCGTGGCATCTATGTGATGTTTATGCGAAGCCTGATACACTACGGCGATCTGGCCCGTTAGGGTGCAAACCGTGTACCTTGCTCGCTGGTGGGGGCACTTCGACCATTGTTGAGTCCGGAAACAGTCCGAACATGATGAGAAACGTACATAAGACTTTCTGTCACGGAATGTACCAATGGAACGACGAGACTCCCGTTCGTCGCTAGGCAACTGGCGAGCCCCGAAAACAGCCAGATGAAGATGCGGCAGTTGCAGCCGGTGAGACTGTTCAAATGCACAAATGATCGGCAGACAGGTGTCGAGGGACGGGTGCTGTAACTTCAAAATACAGCCCGAAGACCCTTGTCTGGTGCGTGAAATACCACCTTATCGCGAATCAACGAAGAGGCATAAGACTGCTTGCAGGCACCGTTGGTGCTCAGGAATTTGCAATCGCGGCAGAGACCCTGGAGCGTCGTAATCCATTCACGATATTTCTGGCCAGGGGCTTTCGACAAGAAAAGAAAGTCTAATGGGTTGAGGTGACATATGTCTGTGCATCAAAGTACTCAAAAAGGCAACAATTAATATGGGTAAACGAGAGATCTCGGTGTGATTGCTGAGGGTTCAATTGTTGAATTAAACGATACACCTGTGGACCGCGTGTTGCTAAAAAAGCCCGAATTTGATTTTCGTCGTGGATTCCATGTGCAAGTAAATGTTGTTCCAACCATTTGACATAATTGGGTACGGAAGCCGTAAATGTTGTTGGGGCCATGTGCAAAGTGTTCAGTTTGCCTGCGATGGAATCAACTCTATAAGCTACATCTTGCAACGCTTGGGAGTGAGGGCGATGTTATGACTTTGTGAGCGCTGTCTGAACTGGCTACAGAGTTTGCGAGAAGGACTGAAGAAATTCCTCTAAGGAAGCAATTTCGACCGAAAATGAAAATCCCATCCTCATCACCAATAACTTTAGTGTTCTTTGGTTGGCAGGAAAGAACTAACGATCAAGTTTGAACACAATTTATTTAATTAAAACGGCTTCTTGGCGTGCTCTAGTTTCCAAACTCAAGAACAACAAGAAAAACAATAATTCTTGTGGTAGCAAGAGTCACATAAAAGTTAAAAGACAATGAAAAGAAATAATAATAACCAAAATACTGCGCTACACAATTCCCAAGTTTCATTATGCCCAACAAGGTACACTCCTGGAAATTGAAATAAGAACACCGTGAATTCATTGTCCCAGGAAGGGGAAACTTTATTGACACATTCCTGGGGTCAGATACATCACATGATCACACTGACAGAACCACAGGCACATAGACACAGGCAACAGAGCATGCACAATGTCGGCACTAGTACAGTGTATATCCACCTTTCGCAGCAATGCAGGCTGCTATTCTCCCATGGAGACGATCGTAGAGATGCTGGATGTAGTCCTGTGGAACGGCTTGCCATGCCATTTCCACCTGGCGCCTCAGTTGGACCAGCGTTCGTGCTGGACGTGCAGACCGCGTGAGACGACGCTTCATCCAGTCCCAAACATGCTCAATGGGGGACAGATCCGGAGATCTTGCTGGCCAGGGTAGTTGACTTACACCTTCTAGAGCACGTTGGGTGGCACGGGATACATGCGGACGTGCATTGTCCTGTTGGAACAGCAAGTTCCCTTGCCGGTCTAGGAATGGTAGAACGATGGGTTCGATGACGGTTTGGATGTACCGTGCACTATTCAGTGTCCCCTCGACGATCACCAGTGGTGTACGACCAGTGTAGGAGATCGCTCCCCACACCATGATGCCGGGTGTTGGCCCTGTGTGCCTCGGTCGTATGCAGCCCTGATTGTGGCGCTCACCTGCACGGCGCCAAACACGCATACGACCATCATTGGCACCAAGGCAGAAGCGACTCTCATCGCTGAAGACGACACGTCTCCATTCGTCCCTCCATTCACGCCTGTCGCGACACCACTGGAGGCGGGCTGCACGATGTTGGGGCGTGAGCGGAAGACGGCCTAACGGTGTGCGGGACCGTAGCCCAGCTTCATGGAGACGGTTGCGAATGGTCCTCGCCGATACCCCAGGAGCAACAGTGTCCCTAATTTGCTGGGAAGTGGCGGTGCGGTCCCCTACGGCACTGCGTAGGATCCTACGGTCTTGGCGTGCATCCGTGCGTCGCTGCGGTCCGGTCCCAGGTCGACGGGCACGTGCACCTTCCGCCGACCACTGGCGACAACATCGATGTACTGTGGAGACCTCACGCCCCACGTGTTGAGCAATTCGGTGGTACGTCCACCCGGCCTCCCGCATGCCCACTATACGCCCTCGCTCAAAGTCCGTCAACTGCACATACGGTTCACGTCCACGCTGTCGCGGTATGCTACCAGTGTTAAAGACTGCGATGGAGCTCCGTATGCCACGGCAAACTGGCTGACACTGCCGGCGGCGGTGCAAAAATGCTGCGCAGCTAGCGCCATTCGACGGCCAACACCGCGGTTCCTGGTGTGTCCGCTGTGCCGTGCGTGTGATCATTGCTTGTACAGCCCTCTCGCAGTGTCCGGAGCAAGTATGGTGGGTCTGACACACCGGTGTCAATGTGTTCTTTTTTCCATTTCCAGGAGTGTACAAATTTCTATGGAAGACTGTGACGAGTGTCTACTGGGCTAGAGCCAGTGTAGGTATTCGCTAAAACTGTCCTCGCTGTAGTTATGCACTGCAAGTCTGACTCTGCTGGCGTGCTTATAACACCGATTCTGCGGAGTGCCACACTTAGTCACATTAGTCTGGTTTTTACGAAGTTGTGCAGTGTTTATGCGGAAAGTCTGTTGAAGTTTATATTCACTGGCGATATTTTGATATGAGCTCTTGAAGGGAGGTCGGCAACCCACTTTGCTTATCTGTTGTGTGAGCCATCTAACTGATAAGGGGCCACTACGGCACTTGTAGACTACGGCGAGTGTCTACTGGGCTAGAGCCACCGTAGGTATTCGCCAGAACTGTCCTGGCTGTAGGTAAAAGAAACCACTGAAGTTTGTGGAAAGACAAGTATGATGGCAAGAGAGAAGGAAACATCTTGGTGGAATGAAAGTGTGAGAGCAGTAATCAGGGAAAGAAATCACTTCATGGAAGAGAGAGATCGGGAGAAAAATAAACCGGAACTTATTACAGATGAGACAAAGATCAGAAACCTCGAACAAATATACCGAATCAAGAAACTGGAAGTTAAAAGAACAGTCTCAGAAGAAAAGACCATGGCTTGGAAGATATTCACCCAGAAATCGGAGGACAGTAGAGGAAATAAGAAACTGTTGTATAAGGTTATCAGAGGTAAAAGGAAACCAATGAATACCATAAAAGCACTTGAAAATGAAAATGGTAATCTGATTAGGACAGAAAGTGACATGAGAGAAGTCCTGAGAAACCATTTTGGCCACCTGTTGAAGAACCAAACACAGAACTGGTAATCCACCCTTACAATGAAGAATCTCCCATCACCTGGACAGAAACAGAGGCTGCCTTAAAATCTATACCTAAAGGAAAATCTTCAATTGCAGATGAAGTGAACGCAGACATGATAAAGGTAGCACGTATCCAAGGCATACAGTGGCTGCACCGAATACTCAATGCCATATGGGCAGATATCATAATACCTGTGGATTGGAGCAAGGGTGTAGTAATTCCCCTGTTTAAGAAAGGAAACAGGAGGAAACGCACCAACTGTAGAATAATAACTGTATTGTCTCATGGGCTGAAAATACTTGAGAAAATTATAGAAAAGAGGTTGAGAACTATCATAGAACCACAGATGGAAGAGGAACAATATGGATTCAGAAGTAACAGATCAAAAATGGATCTAATTTTTAGCACCTGCATATTGTTGGAAAAGTATTGTGAGAAAGGCAAGAAACTGGTCATTGTATTTCTGGATTTAGGAGAAGCCTATGATAGTGTTGTAAGAGATGAGATCTGGGAATGCCCGAGGAAAAAGAATGTGCCAGAAGGACTAATAAAAACAATTCAGATGTTGCACAAAGACTGCACTAGCTGAGTACAAATTGGGGAAGGACGATCACCATGGTTTGAGACCGAGAGTGGAGTTCAGCAAGGAAGTGCGCTGTCCCCACTACTATTCATCACCGTTATGGATACCATAATGAAGATCATCAAGGAGAAGTCAGGTGGACTGATAGCATTTGCCTTTGCTAATGACATTATGATTTGTGGTGAAACTGAAGAGAAAGTAGAAATCAGGCTTCGTGAATGGAAATCTCAGTTCCAGAAATATAATCTCAACTTCAGCAATACCAAGAAAGTGGTGCAGACAATCAACAGAAATGGGCAACCAGCAAGTGTAAAACTAGAAGACCACCAACTAGAGTATGTGGACAGTTTTTCTTACCTTGGAAGCGTAATTTCCGGTGATAACTTGGTCAGAAATGAAATCACCAACAGAGTGTAAAAAGGATCTGAATACTACCAACAAGTAAGGTCACTTTTATGGGATGACTTGATCCCAAAACCGGCCAAACTGATGACGTTCAATAGCTATTTCATATCAATATTGACCTATGGAATTGAAACATGCACCCTCCCAAAAAGAGAATCATCAAGGTTGCAAGCAGCAGAGATCAAATTCCTTAGATCCACCACCCAGAAGACCAAGATGGACAAGTAAAGGAATGATGAGGTGAGGAAAGAAGC
The DNA here is from genome assembly GCF_023898315.1 of Schistocerca nitens. Taxonomy (NCBI): domain Eukaryota; kingdom Metazoa; phylum Arthropoda; class Insecta; order Orthoptera; family Acrididae; genus Schistocerca; species Schistocerca nitens. Next base: position 498,262,539 of record NC_064616.1, read on the forward strand.
CGGAGTAAAGACATCCCTATTGGATATAACTGGGGCATCTAGACTTCGATGGTATGGGCATGTGATGAGAATAGAGTCAACTAAAACAGCCAAAATGAATTTGGAAAGACAAGTGGATGGGAAAGGACCTCAAGGAAAACCTCGAACCCGATGGATGGACTTGATCAAGACTGATCTATTGACCAGAGGATGGGCAGTGGATTATGTTCTCTGTGAACAGGTATATCTGGACAGGACGAAGTGGAAGAGGCTCATTATCAGTACCCAGGAACCTGGAACTGTCGAATGATGATGATGAATATTCATCTAAGTATCTCTTTCCGAGACTATATCCACATCGTTCTACTGATCTTACTGGTCCTTTGCCGCCTCTTGCGGAACTGCTGTATCATCACAATCCTTAAATATTTAATCTTTGCTCCCTGAACTTCAATTATCTTTCTAAATTTCTCCTTAGTGTCATTTACTGCTTGCTCAAAATAAGGATTTAGAAACGTTGAGGATTGGTTACAGCCCTGTCTCATTTCCTTCCCTTCTCAAATGATAATTCGCTTGCATATCCTTCATTTCTTGCAATTGCAGTCAGATTTGGCTCCCTGTATTTTATCCCTGCTACCTGCAGAATTTCTGGGAGAGTATTCCAGTCAACATTGTCAAAAGCTTTATACCACGACTGCAGTTCTGTGACCTGAAATTGTTGCTGGAATTCGTGTATTGTTAATTAGGTACATCACTTCTGATTATTTACTCTGTAATATAATAAATATCTATTAATGTTTGAGCCCTGTAAATTTCAAATTTTACTTTTTACTTGCATAATGGTTTTATTTTTATGTGATGTAAAACTGGCTGCAAAATGAAATGATAGAGAGAGAATCTGCAACGTGGAAAATTTGTTCTTGAGCACTGTATCCCAAAGTTTTGTGTTAAAATGTGTTTCGTGATCCGTCTTCTACGCTTGAAGATATGGCATCAGGAGAACCCCAATAATGAGTTCTGTTTTACCCGCAATATGGCGGAGACCCCCTTCCGTGGCGACATTTTGTGGGAAGACGATTAAATTAAAGAAAAAATCTTCAATCAGTCATTTTGAACTGTAAATTATTATTTTTCACTTTGCTTTTTTACACCAACTGTTAATATACAACGCTAACACCGACTGCACAACACTCATTAATCATGTTGGATATTTTGTGGAACGATGACCTGTACTTTTTTCGTGGTCTTACTGGTAATACTCGCGTCTTTCTTGCGCCTCCTACTTTCTATCCCCAATGCTAATTTTATCAGTATTTTTCAGGCAGTCTCAGGACATCCATTATCGCTCTCTTCACTGCCGCTGTTCGACTCACACCGGTACAGCATTCCTTCTTCCGCCCGCATCTACTTGCGTCGCACGGTGTCTTCACGTGAACAGCATTCAAGGGTTGACGCCAACAAAACATGTGTCTTTTCTTAACGGTACTGTTATAATCAAACAGCTACATCAAAGGGACAGTGAGTTGGGGGGTGACTTTAGATATTCATTTACATACGTCGAATTTTAACCATCTGTGTATTAATAAAGATGTGAGATGACTTCTGAGGCCTCCGAAGATATGGTCACCTTCTCTAAATTTACAAATGCTATAAATCTTTATTTGCCTTTCTTCAGTCTATCTTCTAAGATTAAACATAGGGTCAACATTGCCTTCCGTGTTCCTACATTTTTCTGGAACGCCAACTGATCTTCACCAAGATCGTTACCTACCAGTTTTTCCACGCTTCTGTAAGTAATTTCTTTTCAATATTTTGCGATAATGACATATTTAATTGATTCTATAATATCCACATCTGTAGTCTTTGAGCTGGAATTTTTACACTCCTCTTGAAGTCCGAGAGAAATACAGTATATGGTCAAGTCACAGTGAAAATGTACTTAATTTATTAGATAATAAATTACAGGCTTCAGGTATTTTATGTGTCTTGCTGAAACCCTTTGAACCACATCATTAAGTAAATTAGAATATTATGGCGTCACTGGCAATTTTGTGAAATGGTTGGAGTCTTATTTAACTAACAGGAGACAAGTGGTGTTGTTGCGAAAATACCTGTGCAGTAAGCAGTCGGTCTGCATCTGATTGGTAATTAATTACATGTGGTGTTCCTCAAGGTTCCATCTTGCATCTGTTGCTGTTCCTTGTGGACAAATGGTTCAAATGGCTCTGAGCACTATGGGACTCAACTGCTGAGGTCATTAGTCCCCTAGAACTTAGAACTAGTTAAACCTAACTAACCTAAGGACATCACAAACATCCATGCCCGAGGCAGGATTCGAACCTGCGACCGTAGCGGTCCTGCGGTTCCAGACTGCAGCGCCTTTAACCGCACGGCCACTTCGGCCGGCCCTTTGTGGACATTAATGACCTCTCGTCTGTTACATTGCTAGATGCTAAGTTTGTTTTAATTGCAGATGACACAAAGGTTAGATGAAATTAGATTTACTTTCATTCCAATTGATCCGTAATTTGGAGGTCCTCCAGGATGTAGAAGTGAGAATAACAATAGTACATGACAAATATTTACAACTAAAACAAATAAGCTAATGTACCTTCCACAGGTCCCAAGTGGAACGATCGTCATTTTTTAATGAACTCTACATGAAAGGATCATTTTGCAACACTCATTAACTAAGATCGCATTAATGCACTGAATTTAAAATTAAAAAATTTTTTATAAGGTAATAAACATATAATAGAACTACTACAGTACTTATTTACAATGAACACATTACTGCACTGGAATAGTACAGACGTTAACTGAAACACACACAATAGCAGTTGGTTCTACTGAGAAATTCATCAGTGGAGTAGAAGGAGTTGGCCACCAATAAATCCTTTAGGCTTTTCTTAAACTGAATTTCATTGGTTGTTAAGCTTTTTATGGCTGCTGGCAAGTTATTAAAAATGTGTGTTCCTGAATAATGTTCACCTTTTTGTACAAGAGTTAGTGACTTTAAATCCTTGTAAAGATTATTCTTATTTCTAGCATTGATTCAATGAACTGAGCTGTTGGTTTGAAAAAGTGATATATTTTTAATGAAAAATTTCATTAAGGAATAAATATATTGGGAAACAGTTGTTAGTATCCCTAGTTCCCTAAACAGGCTTCTTCATAATGCTCTTGAGTTCACACCACATATAACTCTTATTCCACGTTTTCGTGGCTGGAAAACTTTAGCTTGGCTTGATGAATTAGCCCAAAAATGATCCCATATTACATTATGGACTGAAAGTAAGCATAGTATGCCAGCTTTTTAATTTTATATCCCCTATGTCTGACAGAATGCCCATTGCAAATAGAGATTTGTTTAGACGCTTCAGCAGTTCTGTAGCGTGCTCCTCCCAGCTGAATTTATTATCAAGCTGTAATCCCACGTAATTTAACACTGTCCACTTCTTCTATCTGCGTGTCATCATATGTTAGGCATATGCTTGTGGAACACCCTTTACAAGTTCTGAACTGCATGTAGTGTGTTTTATCAAAGTTTAGTGACATATAATTGGCTAGGAACCAGTGTATAATGTCCACAAATATTTTATCAGCCGATCTTTCTAAGACTACACTTGATTTGCTATTTATTGCAATGTTTGTATCATCAGCAAACAAAACAAACTTGGCATCTGGTAATGTTATTGATGAAAGGTCATTGATATGCACAAAAAAAGTAAGGGTCCTAAGATGGAACCTTGTGGGACCCCACATGTAATTAGTTCTCAGTTGGATACATGCCTCTTTCCTAATAACACCCTTTGTTTCCTGCCAGAGATATAAGATTTGAACATTGCAATAAGTAGCAAGTCGAGTACAGACTTAGAAATAGCTGCTAATAAAATTTTCACTGAGATTAATAAATGGTTTAAAGCTAATTCACTGTCATTTAACTATGAAAAGACCCACTATATGCAGTTCAGAACCTGTAAGAGATTTACTTCCAGCATGTGTATAACATATGAAGACACGCAGATCAAAAAGGTTGACAATGTAAAATTTCTGGGATTACAACTCGATAATAAATTCAGTTGGGAAGGGCATACTACAGAACTGCTTAAGCGCCTAAACAAGTCTGTATTTTCAGTGAGAATGATGTCAGATGTAGGAGACATAAAAATAAAAATACTTGCATACTTTGCTTACCTTCGTTCTGTTATGTCATATGGGACCATATTCTGGGGTGATTCATCAAACCGAGAAAAAATTTTAGCGTGCAAAAGTGTGTTATAAGAATCATTTGCGGTGTAAATTTAAGAACATCTTGTAGAAACCTGTTCAAGTAACTTTGGATTCTAACCGTTGCTTCTCAGTTTATTTATTCCATAATGAATTTTGTTGCAAGTAATATATCTCTATTTCCAACCAATAGCTCAATATATAGTATCAACACTAGGAATAAGAACAATCTACATAAAGATCTAAAATCACTTACCTTGGTCCAAAAAGGGGTCCAATATTCAGGGACACACATTTTCAATAAATTGCCAGCAACCATTAAAAACTTGGTTTAAGATAAAGCACGGTTTAAACAGAGTTTGAAAGACTTTTTGATAGGCAACTTCTTCTACTCTACAGATGAATATCTTAACAGGGAGTGTTAGACCAGGTTAAGTAAAAATGTCTGTTAGATTTCAGTTTTGACAACCCTTGGTCACAACAGTCAGGATCAGGTATTTTGTGTATGATAAATTTATTAACAGTGCATAACAATGTTTCATTCTGACAGAATATTAATTCCGTATATATTAGCAGTTAAAGTTTAGTGTAATGTAATCACCTATTTTGACAATCTTCTGACAAATGACCAGGATAGTAAGTATTATTGTCAAATGTTTTATGTTTATGTTATACTTTTTGACATGTTCCACACCCACGAGAATCATCCCAATTTTGGTCTATGGAACTAAAACTGAATCTAATCTGATCTAATCTGATACGAAGTCTCACTACAGACCATAACTTTAGGTGTAGGTACAGTATGTCTAGCACGCAGACAGAGTGCTTCCAGGCCCTCAAGTGGTCTCCTCCTAATCTACACAAGGCCATTACTGGCACCAAGTCAGAACCAATTTTCATCAGAAAACACAACATATGTCCACCCTGCCTTCCAGTGACGCTTGACACAATGGAAATCCCAAACGGCGGTGGTTTATGGTCTGTGGAATGCAAACGGTAAGGGCGTCTGGCTCGGAATCGTCCTTGAAGTAACCGATTTGTAACAGTTCGTTGTGTCACTACGGTGCCAAGTGTCGCAGATACATTACGATGCGCCAGAGCCATACGCCGAACACGACAGTCTTCACTCGAGCCACGTGGCCTTCCGGAGCGCGGTCTTCTTGTGACCGTACATTGCCGTGACCACCGCCGCTAGCAATCATGAACAGTTGCTTCATCCCTGCCAACTCTTTCTACAGAATCGCAGAAGGAACATCTAGCTTTACGTAGCCCTGTTACACGAACTTATTCAAACACAGTGAAGTGCTGATAATGGCGTCTTTGTCGCCTTAAAAACATTCTAGACTAACATCAACTCACCACGTCCTATCTCAAAGCTAACTAACGCTCACCACCATTACAGCTTGTATGTAAAGGAAATCTGATTTGCTTCCTCGCAGTAGGTCCACTAGCGCCATTCTTACGTGACTGACGCGAAATTTGAATAGTCATCATGCTTCAGATGTAGAAACACACTTACCACCTTTGTTTATGTCGCACAACTGCTTCTTGGTGTTGCAATTTTTTTTTCCGTCAGTTTATTTGGATAATACCTTTCATTCATGGTTTCTCAAACTTTATTATCCATGAAAGAACAGATGCCTTATATTTTTGGTGATTCATAAGCAGAAGAGTGGTTTGATGGTTAGCGTCGCTGCCTGTAAATCGCGGGATCCTATGTTTGATTCCCACTGGGTAGAAGATTTTATTCACTCGGCTACTGGCTGTTTGTGTTGAGCTAACCATTTCATGTTATTTTCATCACACAGACGCCCAAGTCACCGAGGTGGCATCAAACAGACAGCGCCCGAACAACCCCAGCCAGTAATGCCATATGACAATTTCGTTCCAGTAGAAGAGTGAAGGGGCGTCCGTTAATGTTGGCGTGACTATGAATTTACTGTCACACGAACTTAAAAATAAAATCATCCTTATTGCAACTACCATTGACTGATCGGATGCACGCCTACTCGTTTTTCTTCATTGTTACTAATAACGACTAGTGTTCCAGATACGACTGTGCTTAAGCAAAAGACGATATCAGATTCCAGATAAGTTACGAAATTAAACGTAACTAGTACTTCATGGCCGAGGACCTCTATTTTGACTTTTGTTCTAAACAGTCACACTTGCTCGAAGTTCATTGAATGTGTTGTAATTTTAAGTTAGGTGCAGCTTGCGTTGTTAACATAAAGGACAAATATCAAAACATTCTCCTTATCTCAACAACCCCAGAGTTTACGTAAAATAAGGACTATAGATATTCCTTACAATGAGTGCAGCAGCTAATATCTGTAGGAAAATTGGTCTGAACAGAATTAATTAAATTGCCATCACGCAGACCACTACAAATTGCTGTTCCTGTCCCACTGATAGAAAAATATTGCGAAGCGACATTGTATTCACTGCAGGGAGTAGTGTACCGTGATGTGTTTCAAAGTACCCTATGCCTTTTAGACAACCTTTTTGTGAATGGTTCCGTAATTCGTTAGAGTTGGACGTTGTTGACTTGACCTTCGTATGATACCAGTTTTTCTTTTTTATAGGAAAAATTATTCTCCTGGTGATAACGTTTTAGGGAAAGTAGTCACTACAGTGTTTTCCTGCAGAATCCAGCAACCATGTTTAATTTCTTGTTTTTACCTGCGCAAAATATAGCGGTATCCAAACATACCTAATTTACCTATATTTTGTTACCTCTTCGAATATTTTCGTTCTGAATTGTTGACTTTTATCTGACTTATTCGAATGAAGAAGTGCTTTTAATGCTTGTCCTTTGGGACCGAGCGAGGTGGCGCAGTGGTTAGACACTGGACTCGCATTCGGGAGGACGACGGTTCAATCCCGCGTCCGGCCATCCTGATTTAGGTTTTCCGTGATTTCCCTAAAATCGCTCCAGGCAAATGCCGGGATGGCTCCTTTCAAAGGGCACGGCCGAATTCCTTCCCCGTCCTTCCCTAATCCGATGAGACCGATGACCTCGCTGTCTGGTCTCCTTCCCCAAACCAACCAACCCTTTGGGACCCTTATCAGATGAAATTTCACACACATCGAGTACATATCAAATATCTCCAAAATATAAAAAGACTTTTTTCTAGGAATTGGAAGTATATCAAACGGACTTACTTTTATGTTTCAAAACGTACGAATCTTATGAAGATCTTTTAAAGATCGCTTCCAATTTCTTTCTTGTGCTTTACGATTAGTGGTTTTTGTTTACTTTTAGAAGTCTTGGGATGACATTGAAGCTAAGTAAAGGAAACATTCTTAGGTTAATCCACTCTAATTGTGAATGCAGACGTAGTACGGCCGAATGGATTGTTTTCATAACGCTCATAATATAATATTAACTACTTCGTAGATAGAGGCGTAGGCAGTGGTAGGGTGAAATTCACACTAAACTCTGTCGGAAAAGGTCTCGGAACGTCCAACAGCACCGGCCGAGCGCCATGTCATGCTAACATAATAGGCCTCACTGGCTGCAGATGTTGAGAGGAAGGTGGTCAGCACACTGCTGTGCCTTCCTCTACTGCCACGTCAGTCGATGATGTAACAATGGTCGCCGTGCTGACAGCCGGAGGGGCTCCAGACGTTGTCGCAGTGTGCAAGTGGAAACAGTTACGGTGATGTGTAGAATAAAAGTAAGTACTAATGTACACTGAGGTGAGCAGAAGTCATGGGATAGCGATATGCGCATATAAAGATGGCAGTAGTATCTCGTACACGAGGTATGAAATGGCAGTACATTGGCGGAACTGTCATTTGTAGAGAGATGATTCATGTGAAAAGGTTTCCGACATGATTATCGCCGCACGGCGGGAATTATCAGACTTTGAAAGCGGAATGATAGTTGGGGCTAGACGCATGGGACATTCCATTTAAGAAATCGTTACGGACTTCAGTATTACGAGATCCAGACAGTCAAGAGCGTGCCGCGTATACAAATTATCAAGTATTAGCTCTCGCTACGCACAACGCAGTGGACGACGGCCTTCACGTAACGACAGAGAGTAGCGGCGTTTGCATAGAGTTGTCGGTGCTAAGAGACAAACTGCACAGTGTGAAGTAACTGCAGAAATTAGTGTCGAACGTAAGACGAACGTGTCCGTTAGGACAGTGCTTCTACATTTGGCGCTAATGGGCTATAGCAGCAGACGACTGACGCGAGTGCCTTTGCTAACAGAACGACATCGCCTGCAGCGCCTCTCGTGGGTTTGTGACAATATCGGTTAGACCCTAGATGACTGGAAAACCGTGGCCTGGTCAGATGAGTCCCGATTTCAGTTGGTAAGAGCTGATGGTAGGTTTCGAGTGTGGCTCAGACCCCACGATGACATTGATCCAAGTTGTCAACAAGGCACTTCCTAAGCTTGTGGGGACTACATAATGGTGTGGGCTGTGTTTACATGGAATGTACTATGCCCTGTGGTCCAACTGAACCGATCTTTTGTTGGAAATGATTGTTAGGCTACTTGGAAACAATTTGCTGCCATTAATGGAAGTCATGTTCCCAAACAACGATGGATTTTTTACGGTTGACAACGCGCCATGTCACTGAGTCACAATTATTCGCAGTTTGTTGTTTGAATAACATGCTGGACAATTTGAGAGAATTATTTGGACACCCAGATCGCCCGACATGAAGGTATCGAACATTTGTTTGACATAATGGAGAGATCAGTTCGTGCACAAAATCCTAGACCGGCAACTCTTCCGCAATCATGGATGGCTCTAGAGGCAGCATGGTTCAGTATTTTGAAGGGGACTTCCAACGATTTGTTGAGCCCATGCCATATCGAGTTACTGCACCATACAGGAAAAAATGACGTCTGACACGATATTAGTAGGTATCACATGACTTTTGTCATCTCAATGTATATTGCATAATTTGTGTAAGAATCAATACAACCTGTGTTCCAGTTACAGGTAACAGGCTGCAACTGAATGGAATAAATACATAAACAAATGTTCAAATGTACACTTATCTTTTCTCAAAGACGTCCATTTCATGATTAAAGGGTACGTGACGTGATGGTACGATGCTTAATGGCTGAGCAAATAATGTTTGTCTTCTCGGTCGTGTGAGGCCTTTGAAATCCTACACGGCGTAAATTATGGTCCTCCTGACGCCATCGATTTTATATTCTCACGGCAGTAATGGTATCGTGATCAGTGCGAACAGCAGTATGGCAAAATGGTAAACTGCAACATCACTATGCTACAATTTGTCCACTGTCGAATTCTGACACGTGCTGGTAGACATTTATCCTTCTTATGGTTGTCGTAATGTGATACCTAAATCCCTAATGGCTGTATACATCTGGTGCATAGAGGACAGATTTTCAGCAGTTCAAGTTTCACTAGAACAAACCACCTCTGCTGAGGCGACGATCTAATTGGGCACAAGGGACACAGTGAATTATAACTGAATAATAGAAGAAATTACGCTACTGGAAAAAAAAGTAGTGAACGTGGAACGACGACATCGATTTTGATCCAATGATGGCATATGCCACCTGTGGATAGTAGATGTACTGATAATGGTTTCCCCGTCGTCGGACAACAGACAGCCTAGTAGCGTAGCTACCAGAGCGCCATCCGTGACTACCCTCTAATAGCGAATGTTCACATCCAAAATCCTCAATGTGGCCCAAACGTGTGAAACAAGCAGGCAACCATTTCACTGACACGCACTCGTGCTTCCTATAGACAACTGAGCGAATTTGAAAGGTGTCAAATTTTTCCCATCCGAGTACCGGGATGGTCCTTTGGTACACAAGTTGGACGAGCTTCATCATTTGTGCGTCGATGCTGGTATCAGTGTCACGATCATCCTCACACCTGTAGACAAGGCTCTGGATGTCCAGACGTCCGTCAGGATCGTCATATTGTAAGGGCAGCAGTGGAAAATCATAAAGCTACCAAAGCACAGATAAGAGGACTTGCAAGCTCAAACGTGTGTACACGACCTGGTGCAAACTAATTTTGAAACTGAAATGGTCCGCCTTGGTCTTCAGCGACGAAATCAGATTCTGCCTCCATGCGCGTTATGGCCTTCCTCGTAGACCTGGTGAGCGCTGTCTCGTAGACTGTATTCTTCCAAGACACACTGGCCCCACCCGAGGCCTTATTGTCTGGGAAGCGATAAGCTACAATCGTCGTTCACCTCTGGTGTTTCTGGAGGGGACGCTAACCAGGGCTTGTTACGGGCAGACTGTTGTTACACCCGTTATTTTGGTGATCCTGCAACAGGAAGGTGATGTATTGTTCGAATTCGATAATGATCTCCCACACACCAGCCGTGAAACTCACCGTGGTCTGCAAGACGTGCAGTAACTTCCCTGGCAAGCACGATCTCTGGACTTGTCTCCAATCGAGCATGTATGGGAAATAATGGGAATAGAAATGACTCATGCGGTACATCAGCCAGCAATTTACAGAACTATGTGAGCAGATCGAGCAGGTGTCGAATACATTTCCCAGAACAGTATTCGCCATCTGTACGATCGACTGGATGGTAGAGTCAGCGTCTGCACAGCGTGGAGGCTACATCACGTACTAATGTGGATGTTTCAGCTTGGGACGATATGTGGTACCTTAGAACAGCTTGTCTGTTGATCTGTAAATGTAATCATTTCATGTGCTCCATATGCACTGTTACAACAATAAATCTTGAGGGAATTGGAAACCTCTAAAAGCATATACTAATTTTTTCCGGCAGTATTGTATAACCAACAATTCAAGGTAATAATTAGACTGGCTGGGCGACCAGTACAAAACAGTATGTCAGTCCACTCGGGTGCTAGTTTCTGGGGGCTACTGAGACCCTGGACAGCTTTGGGGATCGTCCTCCTGAACCCTGTGTTCCATATGCGCTTGCCAGCCATGCGATCCCGACCAACGAAAGCACCAATGTAGCCGAACGATAAACCACAGTCAAGACACGCCACGACCCTCTGGTGTCCAATTATGACACGTGACGCCAGGTGTTTCTCCTTCTTACACGATCTTCTCACGAGTAACGAACATTCAAGTGCGATCTATGAATGAGAGACCTGCTACGTGGCGGCTGGAGTGGACGAGCGGTTCTAGGCGCTACAGTCTGGAACCGCGAGACCGCTACGGTCGCAGGTTCGAATCCTGCCTCGGGCATGGATGTGTGTGATGTCCTTAGGTTAGTTAGGCTTAAGTAGTTCTAAGTTCTAGGAGACTGATGACCACTGCAGTTAAGTCCCATAGTGCTCAGAGCCATTTGAACCAAACCTGCTACGTGATCTTCTGTCATACCCAGAGTGTAGACTGCGTTACTCCTACCTACTTTGTGCTGAATTGGTAATCATTTTCTCATCGAAGCGTGTAAAACACTTCACGCCAGCTTGATGTTTCTTGTATGCTGCCTTCGTGGTGGTGTAACTTTAAAATCTAGCATCATCATGTTATCAATTATATTTAAATCGATCTTTGTTCTAATCTCTTAAAAGTAACGCTGACCTTTTACCTTATAAACTAGATACTAATAAGCTATGTAAATATAGCAGAATTTTCGAGTAAGGGAATAATGTAGTATTTTTTGTAACCCGATTATGCTGCCTGTCTGTAGCAGGAGTTTTAAAGAATGAGTGACCCAGCAACGAGATATTAATATGCATGAAGGACATTTACAATATGTCACCTGGAATATGCATAAGAAAATTAAAATCATAACACTCTGCCGGCTCCGAGCCGTTTATATTTTCGGTTCGTATTCAGCTCGAACCGGGATGCGGAAGCTGCAGACGCTTTACGCATTACTCGAAGCGTCGAGGCCGTTGCTCGGCTAATTGACCTGTTGAGGAGGCAGCGATGAAGTGTCGGAGGGTAAGCCGCTCAGGTCGATGGAGTAGTAAATTATTTCCAGGTGGGAGCACGTGTCAGCATTTTTCGTCTTCCCTGGAACTTCAAGGAGGCTTACGTCGGTTCATTAAGCTAGGTAACATTTCAAGCACAACGTAGTAAGGGCGGTAAGAGAGCAGCTCCAAAGTAAAGCCTCTGCTGACAGTTCGGCTAACCGTAGATACAGAAATCTTCATAAGGCATGGAAATATTACATGGCCGCGCGGGGTAGCCGTGCGGTCTTGAGTGTCTTGTCGCGGTTCGTGCGGCTCCCCCCGTCGGATGTTCGAGTCTCCCTCGGGCATAGGTGTGTGTGTCATCCATAACGTAAGTTAGTTTAAGTTAGATTAAATAGAGTGTAAGCTTAGGGACCGATGACCTCGTAGTATGGTCCCATAAGACGTTTCCACAATTTTCTAATTTCCAAATATTACACGTTGTTCTGACGTGAAACCCAAAGGGCGTTGTTCTCCATATTGCCACGTAAAGTAATGTGACGTTTTATTACATGTATTCGTCGTGTATATGTTGTGCTGTTGTTTAGTGTTCATTGCTTGTGCAATGTACTATCTATCATGATAAAAAGTATTCCAACGACGTCAGATACGTTGCGCCTCGTTTTTTACGCAATCCATATAACGCAACAGTCTTGTAGGTCCTCTAATCTCTTTTAGGTACAGTCGCTTGACTATACAAAGTGGTTACTACAAAACACCACCGGGAACTTTGCTCCATATGACAATCAGTCCAGATGCAAATTAATACCGCGATAATGAAAATATCAGGAAACTCATTGTTAGAGATAACAGACTCTTTAACGCTTTTAAACTCAAACATATTACAATAAATAACATTTCAAAAAACAAGCTTCAGCTTGATATTGCAAGACGACAGTTTTGTACTAGACCAGGACCCCAGATTCTGATCCAACAACTATTCTACCTGTTAACTTATATGTGGTGTCAATCACAAATAACGAACTGTCTGTCTGTTTAAACTTGAAATGACATGGCGCAAAGTTTTATGATGGACGGGTATTCGAATCCTGCACGTAATCGATTGTTAACTAAGCACAACCAAAAGATAGATATCGAAACCTTTCACCAGTAACGAGATGACTGAAACTGAAGCGCGGAGACAAAAAAGTTTGGTCTTACTGTTATTCGAATGCGGTACATATCGCCGTTGTTTTCTAGCCACGAAGAGACGTTAGCTATTGATTCTTTTTCACTAGTAGCTAGGAGTGAGATGTTTGAACCTCGAATGATATGAAGAAATTCTGTGTGTGATTGGGACTGATGTGTGTGTGTGTGTGTGTGTGTGAATTCCTAAGGGACCAAACTGCTGAGTTCATCGGTCCATAGACTTACATACTACGTAAACTAACATAAACTAACTTATGCTAAGAACAACACATACACCCATGCCCGAGTGAGGACTCTAACCTCCGCCGGGAGGGGCCGCGCAATCCGTGATATCTTGCCTCCAACTGCGCGGCCACTCCGCGCTGTGATTGGGACTGGCACCAATCGCTATTGTTAACAAAGGAAGGGACGTCAAAAATTACTATTGTTTTTCACTAGTAGATTGGTGCGCACATGCTACAGCTTGAAATGACACGATGAAATTTTTTTTGTCGGTCGAAGACTCGAACCCAGGCACGTGCCTCTCGTGGAGACTTTGAGGAGTTTCGAATCATGGGAAAATGACTAAATGATGGAACTGTATCGTCTTCAGATCCTGTGAAAGGGGAGATTTGATTTCTGATCCCAGTTCAGCACCAATATTTCCAACATCTCAAGTCCAAATACAATAAGAAATTTGTGTTCTGTGAATTTACGTTACGACTGGTTCATTAGAAAATTAAACTTCTGGCATAAGAAAGCTTACTGTGACAAAAATGCTACTTGTTGTGACTTCTGCCTCTGTCATGGTCCAGCCTACACCGACTCACTTTCAGTCGGTAGCAAAGGGTCATCATGCTTAATGTGTATTTAGGAAAGTGGTGCAAACCTTCGCTGTTCAGGTGACGTTACCAGAACAGCTTATTAAAAATAGCTGCCTGAATTGGGAATCAAACACAGACCTAGAGTAAATAAAGCTAGAACCATTGTAACAGACCACGGAACTACACACTGGCGTATTATTTTGTCGAGAAGAAGAGTTTTCCACACTGGATGAGGGGTATAACCCCCTGGAAGTGGATTACAGCCTGTTCAAAAGATTCATTTCCTTGTACATCCGCATTGACATTCACCCGCTGCCTTGGTTGCCCAATGAGTACTTTAAACTTGCTTTTGCAATCACTGAAATAAAATCACATAACGGCCATTTGCATGAACTGGCGAAACGGTAGGATGCTGAAATTTCGACGTGAACTATTCCTTTCCATTTGAGCTTCTGTGGTACTGTATGTATTAGTGGTGAAGTGGCAAATGTGGTGCAGTGTACACGCAGATGCATTTCTCGTTTCAAGTAGGAACATTTAGACTTGAATTATTTTCCACATTCAAATAGATTAACGGTCTTTGATGAATGGCCTGTTTATGGTTTACTACTATGGTGTAACCTATTATTGGTAAATGCGATGAACTGTTATCATTTAACCTTCGTGAGACACTTGCATTCAGAGGGCAAGAAAGTAGGGACGATTACGGTTAAAAATCCTACCCACTACGGGACCCTTAGGGACAAAACAGAAGCTAGTATTGGGAAGAAAATCGACTGTGCCCTTTCAAAGGAAACATCCCAGAATTTGCTTTAATCGATTTAAGGAAATGACGAGAACCACAGTATGTTAACTAAAAAAAAAAAGAAAATAACGATTGGCCCTAACAATAATACCTGAAGAAAAGGACAATGTCAATATTCAAAACTTGATTTTATCCAGTTTGGGGCGCAAAGAAGGTGTCACGAACTGCTTTCCAGTGATGTGTCAATCGCAGTTACCATCTTTTACCAACAGACTAGACGCCTTGCTGTCGTCATACAAGAAAAGTGACCAAGTAAACTCCATCAAGTGTTGCTAGTGAACGAGAACGCTGATTTCACAACAGAACCTACCCATGAGCTTGGCCGGAAAGCAATCAAAAAATGTTCAAATCTGTGTGAAATCTTATGGGACTTAACTGCCAAGGTCATCAGTCCCTAAGCTTACACTATGCTACGTAACCTAAATTATCCTAAGGACAAACACACACACCCATGCCCGAGGGAGGACTCGAACCTCCACCGGGACCAGCCGCACAGTCCATGACTGCAGTGCCTGAGACCGCTCGGCTAATTCCGCGCGGCGGAAAGCAATCCCTACCGCACATATTCCTGTGCCTCAAACGTTAATATTTCTCGCTCCATATCGAACAACCACCGAGAAAACTTCTTTGAACGAAAATATATTTTACACTTGACCTGACAAGATCTTTATCTCTGACCCAGTAGCTTTGTACAAGCGTGGAATCCAAAAACTGCCTGAGCATTGTCAGATTGTTTTAGTTAATGTGAGACAATATGTTGTTGATGATTAAATTTTCTTTCATATTTTTCTATTATGTTCAATAACTCGCCGAGAAGCGCTGTAAAAGCACACACTTTTGTAATATTAAAGAATTACAGCTTACCACGAGAACCTCATGCCCAAGGTGTAATTTAATAAAACAAATGGTATCTGTAATACGAACTTGCACAAAACTTCACGCTATAGTAAAATATTACGGAATTTTCTTTGTCTATGTGAAGTTCTGTGTTGTACCTAAGAAACTTTTCGGATCTACAGCAGAAGTACGTAAATCTGGCACTGAGAGCAGACCCAAAAAGAAACGCTGTTAATAAATTATGTAACACATAAACCAATCAAACTGAGTACTCACAGAAAACTAGATATTATGTCGGTATACGCACAAAAATACAAGTTTTAACAAGAATGCAATCCCATAAGTTATGTAATTTTTCACCTTTGGATCAAGGAGGTACTCGACTGAGATTACTTATGGTGCAGAAATTGAGATCTGTTTAGTGATTTTCGAATAGGAAACTTGTACCTCGGTAAGAGAAGAGGCAGAAATCTGACAAAATTGACTAGGTCTGCAGCAATGATGGAAATAGGAGCTAAATCATCTTTTCCTTCCAAACCCGAGCTCATTATTACTGATCTAGCAAGCCGGTACTGCCTGCAGTACACTGAATGTCATAGTGATTCATAGCATAGGCAGTTCACAGAGTAAAATATGATATTAGTTGTAGAATCTGCGTGGAAAGACCTCCTTAGAATCAATGATAAATTTGCTAACCCATCATTACACCTAAGATGAGAATAATTGAGGTTATTTAATCGAAATTACTAGAAAATATTGAATGCATTTACCGGTATAATTCTGAACGACTTCGCCGGCCGATGTGACCGAGCGGTTCTAGGCGTTTCAGTCCGGAACCTCGCTGCTGCTACTGTCGCAGGTTCGAATCCAGCCTCGGGAAGGGATGTGTGTTATGTCCTTAGGTTAGTTAGGTTTAAGTGGTTCTAAGTCTAGGGGAGTGATGACATGAGATGTTAAGTCCCGTAGTGCTTAGAGCCATTTGAACCATCTGAACGACTTCAGGAAGTAAGCCGATCGTCACACAGTTTCAGCTGCATTCTAAATTGTTGCCATTTCCCCATTAGACTAGTGGCAGGAAGAAGAAGTTTGCCCAGCGCATGTGTTCCTCGAGCTGACTAGCACTTGTGAGTTTCGCACTTCATCAATGGAGGCAGAATTCAGGGCCAGTGTCTGTTTCCTATAGTTTTACGATATTTGTACAGGCAACAGTTGACACATACTAAGGGTTTTCGTTGTTGGAAACAATAATTCCTGTAACACTATGCTGCAGATAATGAACAATTAACTTTTGCTGTAGCAAAGTCTACCCTCATACAACACATGACAGTATGAAAAAATTATGTCTGAGTGTAGCCTGTAAAGAAAATGTTAATCGTGTGAGACTAACATCTGGAAATTGGAAGGAAGTCTGGCTGTAAATGGTTACACCACGATTGTGTCTGATGCATGTACTTCGAGCAATATGCCCTCCATTCTAGCTCGGAACTCAGGTATTCGTTATAACAACAAATTAATTTTATCTTAAATATATACCTGAACGACCAGACGGCGTTTCACACAGGTCGGTGCAAAGTCACGTCAACATCCATAAGTAATTTAATGCTCAAAAGAACCTGTAGTATTTGTCAACCATTAGAGGCGTCTGTGCTGTTTTGAGAAGCAGAGTGAGATTCTCTGACAGTATGAAAAACAACGACGTCATGTACGTAAGAAACGAGCTCTACTACACTGCCAACAAAAATCACACAGAAAACGATCGTTTCTCACAACCAGTATTGCAGACGTTTCGGTCAGGCAGGAACTGCACGCCTATGACATATATCGCAGCAGGTATATTCCTATACGAACACGATCAGACTTATACGACGAGCAACCAATATACGATATTATCGACAGTCTACGGTGAATGTCAGATTCTGACGGTTAATACAGAGCACATAGCTGCATAATCCCTAACGAGAGAGAGAGAGAATCGTTGCAATAAGTTACAGTAAAAAACTTTATAACCCAGTCCTGCGAAGCAGCAGAGCTAGTTCGGTCGACCAGAGCTGCAGACTAAGTAAGCAATCTCCTGTATCAGGCCACCACACGTAGAGAGGCTCTGAAACGTTGCTGCGAAAACAGCTGAATATGTGCCTAACGCTAAATATTTTATGGACGTGACTGCTTCCAGTAATTGTTACGCAGTCGTATAATCACACCGCAATGGCTTTTCCGTGTATTAAGCCATATGTACCACTTTTTTTTGTATGTTGAGTGCATCTACCAATCCATGGAGCAACCGTCTGTTCTCCAGAAATTTATTGTTGTCGAAAACGACGTGCATGATCTCTGTAACGAGGCCCTGTACAGAAACGCGCAAAAAGCATCTCTGAATACCCTCTGCAACTTTGTCGGTGAAGTTCTTAGTCATCCTATACACTTTTCGCAAGTTGAAATAAGTATATTATAGCAAAACTTTAGTAATTAAAAATGTCGAGCGATTAGTTTACTTTTTTCTTTGTTTTTAATTCATTAAAAGATAACATGAACTGTCGGTTAACAGACCTGTTGTAGACAGCTACAGTGTGTTGCAGGGTGTATGATCAATATTCAGGGATATGGTAAGCACCGTTATTCGAAGCAAAAAATGTCTAATAAACATGGGATCTAAAATGGATACCTCAAGAGCTGAACAATAGTTCCGAAACGTCCACATTTGTCGGACATGATCATTTTGGTGGTTCAGGTGCTCTGATGTGTGGAGACAAGCAACGCTGCTGCTTCCTTACTGGTGTTATCTCGGAGTGCGTTCATCTGTGACTTCATTTTTTTATGGACGCCAATGTGCGACCAGACTAAACTGTATAAGCGGATTGTGGGTGTATGTTGCAGAGCGTGCAGTGCCACCTGTGGTGTTCACACGCTCTATTATTAAGAACCAAGTCTTGCCTGTTGTAATGTAATGAGCCTATCATAAATCACGGTGACATCAGTGTAATCATTTTCTTCGAGTAAAGGTGTCTGTCATTTCTGCTCATCTAATTGCGTTGTACTTTCACTTCAGGTCTATACTGCAGCAGTTATTTCTATGAATGTCCTAAGATTTGTGGAACTACTTTACTCGACAGTACTACACAATGCGAAAGTGACTTTTGTTTTAAGTTTTGCGCACACTTCCATCTGACAATGAACCTGCAAAGGCTCAAAAAAATATACGATTTTGTGTTTCTGAACATTTAAAGCAAGTTTCCAATCTTTTAACTACTTTGAAATCTGCAAAAAACCTAAGATTACTAGTAACTTCGACAAAGGGCAGATTAGTATTACGGAGAGCCTGTGA
Source organism: Schistocerca nitens (assembly GCF_023898315.1). Lineage (NCBI taxonomy): Eukaryota > Metazoa > Arthropoda > Insecta > Orthoptera > Acrididae > Schistocerca > Schistocerca nitens. Next base: position 498,281,571 of record NC_064616.1, read on the forward strand.
ACGAGTGTCTCGAAAACAGGCTGGTCGAATGTTCACGTGGTTCTGTCGTGAACATCTAAGGAAAGAGGTAGAAGGAAAGTGAAGCTACAATTAGGCGCTAAATGGTTGGACGTCCACGACTCTTCAGAGGACGTGGGTTTCGGAGGCTTGTCTGCTCTGTAAAGTAGGATAGATGGTGGATTGTGGCCTCTCTGCTGAAAGACCACAATGATGCACGCACAAGTGTTTCAGAGCACGTCGTTCATCGTACATTGTTGAACATGCAGCTCCGCAGCAGAACCCCCCCCCGCCCACATGTTCACACGCTGACTCATTGACGTTGCAATGACGACTGCAGTGGTCACGAAACCGTCGGGATTCGACAGTCGATCAGTGAAAACGTGTGGGCTTTCCGGGTGAATCACATTTTTGCTACACAAGGTCGATGGTCGTCTCCACAAATGCAGTCATTGAGGTGAACGGCCACAGAAAGGTGCAGCTCACCATTGACACGGGTTTGTGGGCACAGTGCTATTCTATGGGAGGCGTTCTTCTGCACTTGCATGGGAGCTGTAGTAGTAATCGAAGACATGCTGACAGATGCGAACCACCTACATCCCTTCAGGCTTGATGTCTTCCCTGATGGGGATGTTGTCTTTCACCAGTATAGTTTTCTATTTCTTGGAGCCAGTGGTTTCACGAGTATTTCAATGAATTCACTTCGATGTCTTGGCCTTACGTAAATGCTATGAACCGCCCTGGGTTGTTAACAGGCACCATCGCCTCGTACGCAAATCAAAGGCTCAGTATTGGAGAAAAATTCTACGCCCCTCTGCATTGTTGCCAGATGTATCCAAGTTGGCGGCGATGACATCATCCAAGATGGCGGATTTTGGCGGGGAGTTTGAATTTTGGTGAGAACAAATTCCAACAAAAAAAATGGTTCAAATGGCTCTGAGCACTATGGGACTCAACTGCTGAGGTCATTAGTCCCCTAGAACTTAGAACTAATTAAACCTAACTAACCTAAGGACATCACAAACATCCATGCCCGAGGCAGGATTCGAACCTGCGACCGTAGCGGTCTTGCGGTTCCAGACTGCAGCGCCTTTAACCGCACGGCCACTTCGGCCGGCAAATTCCAACAGGATAATGCATCACACTCCGGCTATCTCTGGGAAGATAGGCCACTTGGCCTACCTCCACTAATCTAAATCACCCGACCACCACTTCCTTCTATCAATTCGCGCCAAGTTTGAATTTTGGCAGTAAACAAAGGTCACTTGGGGTTTTTCTACTAATCTAAGAAAATGGCTCGTAAGAAAGGGCGCTTGTACTAACCACAGTCGCCCGACCGCCATCTCCTGCTAAGGATTCGTGGGAAAAGGACTTCGAGATAAGTCCTTATCTAAACAATTTCAAGCAAGGTGGGCTGCCGACCTCCCTTCAACAGCTCATATCAAAACATCGCCAGTGAATGTAAATATCAACAGACTTTGCGCATAAACACGGTACTACTTCGTGAGAAGCCATGTGACTGGGATCGACCAATTGGAACTAATGTGTAGCACTCTGCAGAATTGGTGCTATAAGCACACCAGCAGAGTCAGACTGGCAGTGTGTACCTACAGCTAGAACAGCTCTGGCCAATACCTACGCTGGCTCTAGTCCAGAAGGCACTCGCTATAGTCTTTCGTCTGTATCTTGTTGGGCATGACGCCACTTGGGAATTGGGTAGCGTAGTATTTTGGTTATTATTATTTATTTTCATTGTCTTATAACTTTTATGTGGATTTTGCCACAAAAAGAATTATTGTGTTTCTTGTTGTTCTTGAGTTTGGAAATTAGTCCACGCCAAGAAAGCGTTTCAGTTAAATAAAGTGTGCTCAAACTTGATTGTTAGTTCTTTCCTGCCGACCGCAGGACACTACAAGTATGCGATGCACATGGGTTACAACAGTACATAAACGTCTGAATTAAATGGACAGCTTCGGTGTACCACCATAGATTCAGAGGTGGGGCATACAGTGTGCTATATCAGTGTAGCAGGACGCGTTACCCAGCTGTGTGTCTACGCCAAGCCGTCAGACCTCCTGGCCATGTACAAGTTGACAGAGAGGAAAGGTAAAAGGAGGCAAGGCTCGACTACGATTACTAAAAACCACACGTGGCAGTGTTAACAAGTAGAGATCATTTACCAAAAATTTCTTAAAAATATCTGCCGCCAGAGCATCACGTGTGCATATATATGTGTCTGTGTGTGTGTGTGTGTGTGTTTAGCACATTAATCTTCATAAACAATGACTGGTTTCAGGGCTATCCTTCCCGTAGCCTTCTTCCGCAAAAAAAGAGACATCAGGACGAATTAGCATTGTCAGACAAAGCCATGAACTTTACGAGGAGACCTATCGTTACTGATGTTTTAAACAAAGTGATACATCTTTCTTGAGATACTTAGTGGTTGCAGTCAACAAAGTAAGCAAGCATAAGTGATTATTTCAATAGACACTTATTAGCTTCATACATCACGCAGGTAATGACAGACGTTTGAGGTGCTCTATCTTTACAATGTAGACCTTACATTTGTGGTCAGTCTTGACCCATGTCACGTCAGCAATGAATCAGCGTAGATAGAAACAAACAGTAATTGTTGTCTATAATACAGCCGAGGAGCCACTTGTCTGTGTGTTTGTCAATGGAAACGGTAACTAGGCGCCTGGTATTTATGACGTTCTACATAAGGGGAGATAATCACAGTATGCTTTTCGAGAGTATTATGAAATATTAGGAGGGAGGGACTATAAAAAGGTATTTTCTACTGCTAAAATAGGTTTCATATGAGACAGCTATCGGAAAACAATTATTACAGTATGTATATAACGCAAAATAATTTCTTATTGAGTTAGACGCATATCCTAACTAAACTCCTGGAAATTGAAATAAGAACACCGTGAATTCATTGTCCCAGGAAGGGGAAACTTTATTGACACATTCCTGGGGTCAGATACATCACATGATCACACTGACATAACCACAGGCACATAGACACAGGCAACAGAGCATGCACAATGTCGGCACTAGTACAGTGTATATCCACCTTTCGCAACAATGCAGGCTGCTATTCTCCCATGGAGACGATCGTAGAGATGCTGGATGTAGTCCTGTGGAACGGCTTGCCATGCCATTTCCACCTGGCGCCTCAGTTGGACCAGCGTTCGTGCTGGACGTGCAGTCCGCGTGAGACGACGCTTCATCCAGTCCCAAACATGCTCAATGGGGGACAGATCCGGAGATCTTGCTGGCCAGGGTAGTTGACTTACACCTTCTAGAGCACGTTGGGTGGCACGGGATACATGCGGACGTGCATTGTCCTGTTGGAACAGCAAGTTCCCTTGCCGGTCTAGGAATGGTAGAACGATGGGTTCGATGACGGTTTGGATGTACCGTGCACTATTCAGTGTCCCCTCGACGATCACCAGTGGTGTACGGCCAGTGTAGGAGATCGCTCCCCACACCATGATGCCGGGTGTTGGCCCTGTGTGCCTCGGTCGTATGCAGTCCTGATTGTGGCGCTCACCTGCACGGCGCCAAACACGCATACGACCATCATTGGCACCAAGGCAGAAGCGACTCTCATCGCTGAAGACGACACGTCACCATTCGTCCCTCCATTCACGCCTGTCGCGACACCACTGGAGGCGGGCTGCACGATGTTGGGGCGTGAGCGGAAGACGGCCTAACGGTGTGCGGGACCGTAGCCCAGCTTCATGGAGACGGTTGCGAATGGTCCTCGCCGATACCCCAGGAGCAACAGTGTCCCTAATTTGCTGGGAAGTGGCGGTGCGGTCCCCTACGGCACTGCGTAGGATCCTACGGTCTTGGCGTGCATGCGTGCATCGCTGCGGTTCGGTCCCAGGTCGACGGGCACGTGCACCTTCCGCCGACCACTGGCGACAACATCGATGTACTGTGGAGACCTCACGCCCCACGTGTTGAGCAATTCGGCGGTACGTCCACCCGGCCTCCCGCATGCCCACTATACGCCCTCGCTCAAAGTCCGTCAACTGCACATACGGTTCACGTCCACGCTGTCGCGGCATGCTACCAGTGTTAAAGACTGCGATGGAGCTCCGTATGCCACGGCAAACTGGCTGACACTGACGGCGGCGGTGCACAAATGCTGCGCAGCTAGCGCCATTCGACGGCCAACACCGCGGTTCCTGGTGTGTCCGCTGTGCCGTGCGTGTGATCATTGCTTGTACAGCCCTCTCGCAGTGTCCGGAGCAAGTATGGTGGGTCTGACACACCGGTGTCAATGTGTTCTATTTTCCATTTCCAGGAGTGTATACCTCTTCAATCATCCAGCCTTAGGAAAGCCCCGGCCTCACACAAGACGCTGAAAGCATTAGCCTTGTTCTCGATGTGCGATGGCTGCTTCAATTCGGGTAGAATTAGGCCCGCGTATACTTCGCGACAGCCTCCTAGATTTCTTAGTAGATGAGCGAACTTAATGTATCCGCACTCCTGTGTGCCACAGAAACGTTTCGCTGTACACTGTCTGACAAACGTGAAGCATTCAGAAGTGGAGGTGGAAAGGAGAAACACTTCATGAATTCCGAAGATATGTAATGTCGTTTTGAGTTGTTACAAAGCATTTGGCGGCATAAGCCCACTAGTCTGCTACAACTACTCTCCGACAAGTGGTGCGGGGTGCAACAGAATGTTGCAAGCGTAGATGTGAGGTGGCTACAATACCTTTGGAGCTCGAGTTGTAAATGACGAGCTACCTTTGCTGCCTACAAAAATACATATTTAAAAAATGTGTAGTAGCCACTGTGTATTCATATCAAACTCGTATAAAGAAAATTACCAAATCGATATATGCTGCGAGTAAATGTTTTTTTCCTACTCGATGATGTTGGTTGAATAGATACTTGTAAAACTTCTTGTTTACAACTGGCAGTCATTATTTAAAATCTTACTGTAGCAGTAATTATACGTAATCTTTTTGTGTCCTAAGCCGGTAACACTGTTGTGTCGATTCCCTAAGGTCTCGACACAATGAGTGGCTAGGTGCACGCGAAACTAACGCAGACGGGCGTAAATTCTGAAACAGGAGACTGGATGAAAAACTATAAAGAAAAGAAGAGAGATTGTCATCTACTTAACTTTTAATGATGTTCTTCTTGTGAAATACATCTCTTGCATAGTAGTAAGCAATTAGCAATGATACACATGGCGCCTTGCTAGGTAGTAGCGATGGACTAGCTGAAGGCTATTTAATCTGTCTCTCGGCAAATGAGAGGAATACTTGGTAGGTCTAGTCGCAAGCTATGTCGTCCGTACAACTGGGGCGAGGTCAAGTCCGTGTCTTGTGACCTGCCATGTGGTGGCGCTAGGATTGCGAGTACACAGTGGCGACACGCGGGTCCGACATGTACTACAGGACCGCGGCCGATTTAAGTTACCACCTAGCAAGTGTGGTGTCTAGCGGTGACACCACAAACACATACTTCACTTATTCAATAGATTATTACGGCTACAAATGTACAAAGCTATTGTAATGTTTGTAAAAAATTAAAAAATTATTGGTGTGTGTGTGTGTGTGTGTGTGTGTGAAAGGTAAAAAAAAAGTTGTGTATCGACCTATTCTACATTTACACTCTTTTTATTATCTCTTATACGGTTTAGATTGTAATTTTCCAGTGTTTTATTATTAAGGGATTTCGGGGTTTTGCTATTGGGGAGACTTTTTTTTTTTTTTTTGGACACTACCACTGATTAATAGAATTCTGAAGGATGGTTGCGCGCTGTCACGCAGCGTACCATTACGTAAGATTAACCTTTCCCCTCATATTCCAACACTATTCACACACTGAAGAGCCAAAGAAAATGGTACACCTACCTAAAATCACGTAAGGCCCCGCTAGCACGCAGAAGTGTCACAATACGACGTGGTATGGACTCGACTAATGTCTGAAGTAGTGCTGGAGGGAAGTGACACCACGAATCCTGCAGGGCTCTCCTTAAATCCGTAGAAGTACGAGAGTTGGAGATGTATTCTGAACAACACGTTGCAAGGCATCCCAAATATGCTCAATAACGTTCATGTATGGGGAGTTTGCTGGCCAGCGGAAGTGTATAAACTCAGAAGAGTGTACCTGGAGCCAATCTGTAGCAATTCTGTACGTCTGGGGTTTCGCAATGTCCTACTGGAATTGCCCAAGTCCGTCGGAATGCACAATGGACATGAATGGATGCAGGTGATCAGACAAGATGCTTACGTACGTGTCAACTGTCAGAGCCGTACCTAGACGTATCAGGGGTCCCATATCACTATAACTGTACACACCCCACACCATTACAGAGCCTCTACCAGCTTGAATAGTCCCCTACTGATATTCAGGGTCCATGGATTCATGAGATTGTCTCCATACCCGTACACATCCATCCACTCGATACAATTTTAAACGAGACTAGTCAGACCAGGCAACATGTTTCCAGTCATCAACAGTCCAATATCGTTGATGACAGGCCCAGGCGAGGAGTAAAGCTTTGAGTCGTGCAGTCATCAAGCGTACACGAGTGGGCCTTAGGCTCCGAAAGCTCATATGTTTCGTTAATGGTTCGCATGCTGACACTTGCTGATCGCACAGCATTGAAATCTTCAGCAATATGAGGAAGAGTTGCACTTCTCTCACGCTGAAAGTTTCTCTTCAGTCGTCGTTGGTCCCGCTCTTGCAGGATCTTTTTCCGCCCACAGCAGTGTAGGAGATTTGATGTTTTACCGGATTCACAGTACACTCGTGAAATGGTCGGAGGGGAAAATCCCCACTTCACCGCTATCACGGAGATGCTAGGGCCAGATACTTCTTGTCTTATATAAGCGTTGCCGTCCGCAGCTCTGTATTCTGCCTGCTTACACATCTCTATATTTGAATAAGCATGCCAATACTAATTTCTTTGTAGCTCCAGTGTACTTTCTTTAATCACAAAATGAGACATGAAACTGCATGTATATCAGGAGAATAGGTCAAAGAAAAGGGAGTAGCTGAAGGTGGGGGACCTAGATAAAAAAATGGGTGGCAGTAGCTACCGACATATCCGAAGTAAACTAGATTTTATTAGTAGACACTTGAGTGTTGAAGTCATTTGTAGAGTTCTGCCAGAAATAAAAACTGTGTAACGATCGAAGACTGAGTTCGAACGAATGCAGTTGTACTGATCGACGGCGAAACAGAACAGAATGTGCTTGAGTAACATTGAAACCTCACCCCTTGCAGTGACGCGTTCCAATTGTGCGCCATAATTTTTTGAGAACAGATCGAAGTGTGTGTTTGCCTCGGCGAAAGACACTGTAAGTGTAATACGTAACAGCTGCCGTGCATTGTGGTAAGTCGTCCGCCAAACTCGGTAAGTCCCTGTGGTTTCTTTCTTTAAGTCTACCAATCAATAACAACACGCAGGGTTAATAGCTTTAGTGATAACAGGATGCTGGCGTTTGTGTTGGGAAATAATATATTGTGGTAGTGATTCCCATATACTAGAACACCTATGACACTACATGACAGTTGTATTGAAGCAGTAGGAGAGGGATACTTTTGGCCACAGTGCCCTCTGCTGTAAAACCGATTACAACCGGGACCTTATGCGATGTGCATGCGCGAGCGGAAAAATTAGGCTATCCGAGCACGACTCACGGCCAGATCCAAACTTCCATATGTCATCAACCTTGTGCCTACATTTGAAGTCGCTTGTCCAGTGTCGGCACTATTGAATTTATCGGCCGACATGTCTTTGATACCTCACAGTGCTTTCAAATAATTACACTGAAGACTTGGTTCTTAATAGAGCGTGTGCTCACATAATCCACTTTTCATATCCCTGGCTACTGATCATACCTGTTGTGACACACTGTAACTGTTTACAACACGTCTAATAATCGACAATTCATGTTATCCTTTGACGAATGAAAGCAAAGAAAAAAATTAACATTTTGATGTTTTTCGTTACCATGGGTTTGCTATAACAGACTATTTCAAGAAGAAATCCATTGACAAAATCTCAAAGGCTGCTCAGAGATACTTTCTTAGTACACTACTGGCCTTTAAAATTGCTACACCACGAAGATGACGTGCTACAAACGCGAAATTTAACCGACAGGAAGAAGATGCTGTGATATGGAAATGATTAGCTTTGCAGAGCATTCACACAACGTTGGCACCGGTGGCGACACCTACAACGTGCTGACATGAGGAAAGTTTCCAACCGATTTCTCATACACAAACATCAGTTGACCGGCGTTGCCTGGTGAAACGTTGTTGTGATGCCTCGTGTAAGGAGGAGAAATGAGTACAATCACGTTTCCGACTTCGATAACGGTCGGATTGTAGCCTATCGCGATTGCGGTTTATTGTATCGCGACATTGCTGCTCGCGTTGGTCGAGATCGAATGACTTTTAGCAGAATATGGAATCTGTGGGTTCAGGAGGGTAATGCGGACTGCCGTGCTGGATCCCAACGGCCTCGTATCACTAGCACTCGAGATGACAGGCATCTTATCCGCATGGCTGTAACGGATCGTGCAGCCACGTCTCGATCCCTGAGTCAACAGATGGGGACGTTTGCAAGACAACAACCATCTGCACGAACAGTTCGACGTTTGCAGCAGCACGGACTATGAGCTCGGATACCATGGCAGCGGTTACCCTTGACGCTGCATCACACACAGGAGCTCCTGCGATGGTGCACTCAACGACGAACCTGGGTGCACGAATGGCAAAACGTTAATTTTTCAAATGAATCCAGGTTCTGTTTACAGCATCATGATGGTCGCATCCGTGTTTGGCGACATCGCGGTGAACGCACATTGGAAGCGCGTATTCGTTATCACCATACTGGCGTATCACGCGGCGTGATGGTATGGGGTGCCATTGGTTACACGTCTCGGTCTCCTCTTGTTCGCATTGACGGCACTTTGAACAGTGGACGCTACATTCCAGATGTGTTACGACCTGTGGCTCTACCCTTCATTCGATCTCTGCGAAACCCTACATTTCAGCAGGATAATGCACGACCGCCTGTTGCAGGTCCTGTACGGGTCTTCCTGGATACAGAAAATGTTCGACTGCTGCCCTTGCCAGCACATTCTCCAGATCTCTAACCAATTGAAAACGTCTGGTCAATGGTGGCCGAGCAACTGGCTCGTCACAATACGCCAGTCACTACTCTTGATGAAGCGTGGTATCGTGTTGAAGCTGCATGGGCAGCTGTACCTGTACACGCCATCCAAGCTATGTTTGACTCAATTCCCAGGCGTATCAAGGCTGTTATTACGGCCAGAGGTGGTTGTTCTGGGTACTGATTTCTCAGGATCTATGCACCCAAATTGCGTGAAAATGTAATCACATGTCAGTTCTAGTATAATATATTTGTCCAATGAATACCCGTTTATCATCTGCATTTCTTCTTGGTATAGCAATTTTAATGTCCAGTAGTGTATTTCGGTACAAGGGACAAAGGTAATGCATTTCGTTTTCGGATTACTAGAGAACCAACGGTTGATGCATGGATTAACAGTTGCTCTCGACACACAAAATAAATGTAATGTATTACGAAAAATAGACGGAAAATGTTAATACTGTGTGATTACACGGCTCCAGAACAATCACTGGAATCAGGCACAACCTGTTATACCAATTAAGATTTCAGACTCGCTCGACACTCGGTGCTTGCGTGCCTTCTCTGCGTGTGGCGGCTTGGTGCATGAGACTGCGCACTTAGTCGGCGGCACTGGTCGCCGACCTCGCTCTGCTGCTCCGCAGGACTGAGTTAGAAAGCTTACTGTCACTTGCAACGATTCTCTCTCTCTCTCTCTCTCTCTCTCTCTCTCTCTCTCTCTGTCGTTAGTGCTTATACAATATTTTCTGCTCCGTATAAAGCGTCTCAAGCTGAGATCGTCTCTCTCCCGCAGTTAACATTTCCATAGAGTGCCGATTCTATCGTGTATTGGTGACTCAACGATATCTGACTGCGTTCATACAGGAACATGCCTGCTGCAATGTGGATCACGTTCCAGAAACGCCACAGCCGTGCATTTCTTGCCTGACCGAAACGTCTTAAATATTGGTTGTGAAAAAGGATTGTGGATTGTTTTCTGTGTGATTTTTGTTGGCAGTGTTGTAAAGCTCGTTTCTTGCCTGCATGACGTCATTGTTTTTTATACTGTCAGAGAATTTTACTCTGCCTCTCACTACAGCACAGATGCCTCGAGCGGTTGATAATACTACAGGTACTTTTGCGCACTAAATTTCTTATGAATACTGACGTGACGTTGCACCGATTTCAGTGAGACGATGTCAGGTAGTTCTGGTACATTTTCTATGGACAAGATAAAATTAATTTGTTGTTACAACGAACAGCCGAGTTCTGAGCTAGAACGGAGAGCATATTGCTCGAAGTACATACAGCACACATAATTGTGGTGTAACCATTTACAGCCTGACTTCCTACCAATTTCTAGATGTTGGTGCCACTCTGACAACATTTTGTTTGTAGGCTATGCTCTGGAGTCATTTTTTCATACTGTCGTATGTTATATGAGGGTAGAATTTTCGGCTTCCAGTGTAAACTGTTCATTGTTTGCAGCAAGATGTTATAGGAATTATCGCTTTCAACAACGGAAACCCTTAGTATATGTCAACTGTTGCTTTTACAAATGTCGTAAAACTATAGCAAGTAAGTAATGGACCCTGACTTCTGACTCCTGCATAGATGATCTTATTGTGTTCTTCACTCCATAAATTCTCTTCTAATAGCAACTTCTGGGCACATAACTAACTTCACTTGATTATTGTGTTTCCAAAGGTACATGTATTAGAAACTTTGTGCTATTTGTAGTAGTTACTGCATGAGTGTGTAACATATCATTTCAACTAATGGCTCATTTTTCATTTATCCCTTTAAACTGAGTAATACCTGTTTTCTGTCAAAACCTCAATGTGTGCGGAGTCACTGCTCTTGTCACTCTGCCACATTCAGATACAGATACAACTTAACTTAGAATTCAGCATGAATGCACTTCTTACCCTACAAGACTAATACTATCCTGCAAGACTAATTCTCAGTGAAAAACTGCTACTCCTTTGTGATACAACAGTACAACGAAATTAATAATCCTCTGGAAAATATTGCGTGGATAAAATGTTCCGGCGTAACGACAAGCGCCGGCACGAAGATCAAGAAGGCTATGAGACGACGTCAGCCAATAGTATGCTGACTAGGACCGCAGCATGACGGGAGCGGCCTCCATCCGAAGAGAATATAAGCGCCGCTCCTAGTATACCTGGATTCCCGCCCTTCACTTTTCCTCTCCTTCCCCCCCCCCCCCTTTTTTATTTTCCCATCATCTGTCCAGTTCCCCCCCCCCCACCCCCACCCCCACCTGCTCTCGGCTGTGGTCTGTCATATGGGTGTCGCTGGGTGTGCATTTTATATCTCTTGCGAACAGAAACCAGACTGTCGCCGTGTTTTTTAATTGTCTGTCTGTTATTTTTCTGCTTCCTGTGTATTTTCTTAGCATCATCAACCCTGTGTTTTATGTTTTCAGTTCCAGAATTTTCTGCCATTTTACCTTTAAGTCACCGATTTTATCGCCAACTGTTATTTTTTATTATCTTCATCTTTTTAAAACAAATTCTGTAGGCTGAAGAGCGGCGTAGTAAGCTGCTGCCAGCCCGCCCCCTTCAGGGGGAATCGAAACTCAATAAAGGGAAAAAAATAGACCTGGACTAGAAGAGCCGTAACTTGTGATCCATTTCCATTACTTGCATGGACATTGTACTTAGTGAAAGACATTGATTATTTGCATGTCGCCAATTGCTTGTGACACGACATTGTAAATCAAAGTTAAGTATTGTCAATCTACTATATTGTAATAAAAACCATTAATGTGATTTGCTTGAATTGTTGTATAGCTATCCGAGAAAGCAGCAGCCTTTAGGCAACCAATAAGAGGCGAGTGGGCAGGACACCACATAAAAAAGAAACATAGCATTTTCATTTTTCAACATATTGAAACACAACTTTTCTACCATATGCGAACTACAACCACACCCCCAATGTTCCAAAAATTTTACATTTAACTGAGGATTCACTGCTTCATTTCTGTCAACACGCAATCCCCGTCGGAGCGTAGGGAGTGAGGGACACCCGTCGTCCTCAGTATTGTAGGCATCATATTCTGGTGATCCTCTGTAACCCATTCACTTTCTCGAAGCCCTTCGGGAAGACACGCGACTCGGCTGGAATAACTGAACGTATGCAACACTACAAAATCTCCAAAAGCATGCCAACTGAGTCATTACTCTGCCGGTAGTGATTCACCATTAACCAATTTGTAAAACTTACGTACATCTCATTGCAGAACGCTGTCAGGTCTAACAACATAAAAGCACCGGATGCAATCATGCTACCTCGATCACCATCCAGTATCCGAAATGCTACTTCTTTGCAACAAATCAATTAACTGTAGTGCGAAATCCCTGGCAATCAACGAAAACGTCGTACATGGTTCAACTTTCAGACTAATACTGATGCTGCTGCTGCTATGAGCACTCAGATGCGTTTTTATAACTGGATAACTTATTACATCTTCGGGAGCGCGCCGAACACCGCTTTTCTCTAATGGCTTATAAAACCGGTGGTAGAGCGCGTGTTCCCTCCGCCACACAGATTCAGTTTGTATGAGCGTAATGCTTATATAGGTCAGAGAGGCAATGCCGGAAACAACAATATTTACAACATGCTGACTGTACACTGTACCAATGACGTGCATGTGGTGGCGGGATACAGGTTAGGTAGGCCAGGAACAGCAGAGGGCCTACGAAACTCTCTCGAGAAGCCGGCCGCGGTGGCCGTGCGGTTCTAGGCGCTCCAGTCCGGAGCCGCGCTGCTGCTACGGTCGCAGGTTCGAATCCTGCCTCGGGCATGGGTGTGTGTGATGTCCTTAGGTTAGTTAGGTTTAAGTAGTTCTAAGTTCTAGGGGACTAATGACCACAGCAGTTGAGTCCCATAGTGCTCAGAGCCATTTGAACCATTTTTTTTCTCTCGAGAAACGTCCGATATTTGTTATGTTTTACTCGATGATTTTCTGTCGATTACTACATACTGTGACCAATCTGAGAGGATATCACGGATCCAGTCGCACAACGGAAGCAATATTTCACAAGTACGCAATCTGGTTAGAAGTCTCTTAAGAGCAATGGTGTCAAACGCCTTCTGGAAGTCGAGAAACATAGAATCAATTTGAGATTCCCTGTCGATAGCACTCACTAATTTGTGCCAATTTAGAGCAAGTTGTGTTTCATAAGAACGACAATTTCTGAATCTGTGTTGGCAATTTGTCAATAAATCATTTGCTTCGATGTGATTCTAATGTTTGAGCACAGTATAGGTTTCCGAAACCCATTGGGAATCGATGTTAGTTATGTGAGTCTCTAATTCAGCAGATTACTCCTGTTTCGTTTCTTGAGTATTGGCGTGACCTGTGCAGATTTCCAGAATGGATCTTTCGTCGAGCGATCAATCGCACGTTATTGATAAGTATGCTCAAAAAGGGACCTTATTGGTACGGTATCTGACTTGCCTTTATTAAGTGATTTAAGCCGCTTCGCTACACCAAGGATATCTACTTCTAAGTTACTCATGTTGGCAGCTGTTCTCGTTTCAAAAAATGGTTCAAATGGCTCTGAGCACTATGGGACTCAACTGCTGTAGTCATCAGTCCCCTAGAACTTAGAACTACTTAAACTTAACTAACCTAAGGACATCACACACATCCATGCCCGAGGCAGGATTCGAACCTGCGACCGCAGCAGTCGCACGGTTCCGGACTGCGCGCCTAGAACCGCGAGACCACCGCGGCCGGCATTCTCGTTTCGAATTCTGGAATATTTACTTCGTCTTCTTTAGCGAAGGAATTTCGGAACACTGTGTTTAATAATACCGCTTTAGAGGCGCTGTCATCAGTATTATGACTACTGGTTGATAAAAACTGCGGGTACTTTTCATCACTATATTCTTTACTGACGTTATGCTGATGTGTGACGGCGTCCGATCGGTTGCGGTGCAATATTTGTTATAACAAACACCCAAGCAATGAGCAATTATGTACATTACACTGATGTGTGTGTGTGTGTGTGTGTGTGTGTGTGTGTGTGTGTGTGTGACGCCGAAGTTCCACAGAGGAGACGCATGTGCAGGGCCGCTGGCGAGAGGGCGCTCTATGTATGTGTTCCCGGAATGATAAGAAAGCGCTGATGCGAAATATAATGCATGTCTGTGTTCTCGGTATGGTACGAAAGCATCCGCGAACGTCGAAATATAGCTAGCGCGCCAGGATGCAGGGGGCGGGGCGGTGGGTGCTTCATGCTGACCATACACACACACACAAATAAATTTAAATTTGCACGCCATTATTCGTGCATTAGAGCGGGGGCGTGGATGCACTCTCCTCTCATCCTTGACGTTGGCACGTAGCCGGATGAGGAAGTGCTGATGCTCTAGTCAGCGCAATACAGGGTGATTATAATTAAAGTTAAACATTCAAACCGCTGTATAGACATCACCACTGGTCAGAATGACGTCAAATTGCAACGGAATATTATCGGAGAAGGGGGAAAACGTATGGCAGAAGAAAAATAAAGAATTACAAAATGTAACAATAGATGGCACTGTAAGCATCATAACTTAATAGTGTTCGACTACAAATGACAAAAAATGACTCATACAACTATACCTGAGGTGTACGTTCGACGTTAAACAAGCTGTACTACTCCGTGTGCATAGGTGTACAGGTGTGATACTGTTAGTTACGTAAGCCCATCCACCACAGCAAGGTCATATCACACCGGATAGGAAAAATCGGTTTTTCATTGTCCTGAGACCAAAACCGCATAAAAAGCAACACTCACATCAGTTTTTAATTGTCCTGAGGCCAAAACCCGCATACAAAGCATCAATCACATCGGGTTTTAACTGTCCTGGCGCCAAAAACCGTGTAAAAACCATCAATCAAACTGAAATCGGTTTATTAATTTCCGAGCGACTGGCACAAAACATATTCAGTATGCTGTCCACCGTTTCCTGCAACAAGTTGAAGTCGAGGAACAGCATGTTCCACAACTGATCGATGTGTTTCCGCGTTCACGTTCAGAATGTGTTGCACAATGCGTGCATTCGATGCAGCTAAGTCTGCAATTGGAACACTGAACACATCATCTTTCAAAAATGGTTGAAATGGCTCTGAGCACTATGGGACTTCCTGAGGTCATCAGTCCCCCAGAACTTAGAACTACTTAAACCTAGCTAACCTAAGGACATCACACAGAGGATACGAACCTGCGACCTTAGCAGTCGCGCTGTTCCTGACGGAAGCGCCTAGAACCGCTCGGTTGCCGCGGCTGACTAAGCATCTTTCAGATATCCCCACAGCCAGAAGTCAGACGGATTAAGATCAGGTATTCGGGACAGCCAGGCTGTAGGGAAATGGCGGCTGATAATTCTAGCATATCCGAAATAGCGCTTCAGCACCTGCTTAATAGGATTTTAAATGTGCGGAGATGCGCCATCTTGCACAAAAATGAGCCCATCTACACATCCACGCTGTTGGAGAGCTGGAATGATGTGGTTGCGCAAAAGACACTTATAGCGCTTACCAGTGACTGTCTCTTCGAAAAAAAATATGGCCCTATGATAAACGATGCCGTAAACTCGCACCACACAGTGACCTTTTCAGGATGAAGTGGTACTGGTTTATTTGCGTGTGGATTTTCCGTTGCCCATATTCGACAATTCTGTGTATTGACATATCCTGTCAGATGGAAGTGGGCTTCGTCTGTCCACAAAGTCTTCCACGGCCAATCATTGGCCACTTCCATGCGAGCAAGAAATTCCAAAGCAAAGGCACTCTTGCTGGAAGGTCAACAGGAAGCAATTCGTGCACATGGGTAATTTTGAATGGTTAGCAAAGAAGACGTTTCGTAGGATTTTACGCACCGTGCTCACGGGTATGTCCATTGTTCGGGCAATTCTCCATGCACTACACGTTTGCACACCACCACTCGTCTCCTCCTGCACTGCTGTGGCCACTGCTTCCACTGACTTCGAATCAATTCGTTTCGTCCCTCTACCAGGTTGCACACCAAAAGAACACGTCTTTTCGAATTTCCGAATCATTTTCTCCAGACTCACGGCAGTTCACGGACCAACGCCTTTTTTCAAACCCTTCAGTGTCCGGAAATTCTGCAGAGCGACGTGTGCACAGTCATCATTCTTGTAATACAGCTTTACAAGCAGAGCTCGACCCAGAATTGAGACACTTATGGCGAACATTGCAGACGCGAAGGGGAGAAAAGCCGTGTACCCAACTTCAATGGGTCGTTCGCATGACAGGTGTTTTCATTATCGTATTCTCACACATACAGCGCCATGTATTGATCAATTTTCACATTTTTTTCTTGTGCTATACGTTTCCCCCTTCTCCGATAATATTCCGTTGCAGTTTGACGTCATTCTGACCAGGGGTGTTATTTCTACAGCGTTTTGAATGTTTAACTTTATAACTAAGTACAGAGTGATTATAATTAATCACCCTGTAAACATGTGCAAATATCTCAGCATGTTCGGTTTCCCAGACTGACATTTGTGATAAAACAGTGTTGATGCTGATGTCAGAACATTCTCTGCCAGTATGCCCAGTGCCCTGGAGATCGCTGATAAGTGCCCCAATTTCTCGGTACGGTGAATGGTGCGAAAGCAGGTCCTTGGGCGTCTGGACGCTATTGAAGTCGCCCCCTAGCCCCAAACCCTAGTGTCTGCCCTGAAGGAGCGGCGCTACTCATTCCGGAAGAAGAGCGATCGTTTGCGACGTCGATTTGTTCCGGAAGGGGTGTACACAGTGATAAACTGGACACCTCGCACTGCTACGTCAATTCATCTAGCGTCGGGTAGATACCGTACTTCATCCATCACGAGGACCTCCTGAGGAGAACTGCGACGCTGTTCTTAGTTGGCGAGACGAGACACACATGAGCCGTTGTACATAACAAGACAATCGTCGACATATACCTCTTGGAGAAAAACAGTGTGGATGTCTGCTGCACTGAGCATGTCTTGAAGAAGCGACAAGTTTGTACCGGTCAGAACGGTGGTGTCGCTGATGGTCGCTAAGCTATAAGTCTGTAGATCATTTCCCTGAATGCTGTGGCTGTTCATCTGCAGGATGTGTGTTCACCGTTGTCTACCGCTACTCGGGAGGGGCAGAGATGTATATGGAAATACTCCTCTGCTCGTCCACCATGTTTGGGCGTATAATCTTCTTCAGTGTCATCCATCCAGGGTCCATAAGTTAAAAATCACTGCCGTAAGGTATCTGTGAGCTGAGTGAACAAAGTTGAATCCGCAGCCGATTGCTACCTAGCACCGGTGACAGTTGCTGTCCCCAAGTTCATGTGAGGGACAGGGAAGGGCTGTATCGGAGTCATGGAGAGCAGCAGGTTGCAACACTACACTGGGCTTGTGCTAGCTTTTGGAAGGCGACAGGCGACTATGAGTTACCGCCCTGACAGCAATCACCTTAATTAGTGAACCTCCCACTTGATTACCTGTCCCACGCATCTGCTAAATTGATTTTGCCCTTTGACTGTGTTTGATGTTGATAGCCTGCATTAGAGGTTATCGCATTTATCAGAATCTAAATTAACTTGAATGCTGAAATAGTATTAATGAAAAGAGACCCTGTCGTTATTTTAGTCAATTGTTGATGGGTGACTAATATATCAACACGAGATTGATTTTCTATAAAAGTTATGGCAGAAATTTATAGATTAAAAAATAGGACAAAAATACATGTTAAGTGTGATGACAAAATATGAACTGATGGCAACACAAATATTCTACTACAATTAATACCCCCCTGTCTGGCGGCTGGTTGGCAAAGACTAAGGTTTGAATGATTGAGGTATTTACTCTGGCTCAAAATATGGATAATGCACTCTGAAATTATGTAACGCTGAATAGACTTTTATGGATTTATTCTAATCCGAAGTTACACTACATTGGTGCAGCTGAGAACAAGGGACGAGATTGTGATCCTGTTTGCACTGACAAGCCGGAGCAGCAATACAATACCCCTTTTTCGATGTTTGGCGCTGTTCTCAGGTGACACTCGTGGTTCCAGGGTCTGCAGAGCAAGGATTTGCGGTGCCTGTAATTCCCTATTGCGGGAAAATATATGCAAAGTCGCAGTTGGCGATCTGTTAGACGGATCGCAATTGCTCTCTAATGGAGCCCGAAATCTCAGCAGATTCCAGTGTGTGATACTCCCATTCACCGGTCATACCATGGAACAATTTGACTCACTTATACGGCAGTGTGCATAAGGAGATCAACGTCAAAGCGACAGACCTGTCACGAATAAGATTTGCATCAGCACAGCAAGTTGTCCGAGATGACTGAGGTCTACACTGTCGATATAGGTAAGGGCTCACCACAGGCTCCCCAGTCAAGGCCAGTGCTATAGTAAAGTCTCAGTCAGGACCAGTGTTCCAAGACCAGAATGCTCTCTACATTGCAGTCTGAATCAGAATTCCCACTCCTCTCCTCTCTTTCCATCAAACCTCGGTAAGCTCCACAAAGGCACTCCTGCAACCACTCCAACAGGGGCTTCATGCCGATCACAAGCCTCCACAAGTCCATGTCTCTTCCCTAACTCATCTGCTCTACTCATCGGTCAATCCTAATCAAAGTTAACTACATTCTCCTCTTTTCAGGAGAAGCAGCCAATCCCCGACTTCCAAATTCCCTTGTTGAGTGGAGATGATAACGTGTTTTCGACTTTTTTTTCCCCTCGGCCACTTTAGGCAGCGTGTTTTGAGTTTCCGTACAGTTCTAATGTGAACAACACATTTATCATTGAGATCATTATCTGGATGTCCCAAACATTACCGTATGTCTGTCCAGGTGCCCAGGCTAAACTAAGGGAAGTGCTTTTTAGTCCCAACATAGATCATTCCAGAGCCACCATAAATGTTGCGTTCCCTCTAAAATTGTTTTGAAGGTCTGAGGCTCCACAAAAAGCTCCGTGGGCAGAGGGACACACCACCTGAAACCTCCCCCAATAGCATCCGGTCCACAGTGGACATGAAAATTCGCAAAAGTTTGTGGCCGCCATCTTTGTTAATAAGGAGCGTTTACTACATTGTCGTAACGTGTTGACTTGGCAGCCTAGATTTCTCTCGTGCCCCCTGCCCCTGCTGTGGCAAGAGGTGTCTAACACGTAGGTCCAGGTAGGTCGTTTTTTCGCCTCTTTGACCGAACGCATTGTCTGCACACTGAAGCGAGAAATTCTTGGGCGCAACCATCTGTCCCCACACTGGTGCGAGAAATTCTTGGGCCCAGTATTTTGTCCCCCGTAAGTGTTTCAAGATGTTCCTTTCGCTAGCAGCTACACGTGGATTTCGAAGCCCAAACGTTCGCTTCAAGATTTACTGTTAAATGAGCAAATTACCTGCTTGTTCTCTACTCCAAGAAATTACTATATGAAGGAGAGCCGCCATAAGGATCCCACATGTATTAACAACAGACACGCTCCCATCAATGCTTGCGCATGCTGATAACTTCCTGTCGTATAAAAAACTATGTCTTCAGTATAAAATCAACATTAAATAGCAACCTCGATTATGCAGAAAAGTGAGGCAGTGACTCGTCCTCTCTCACTGCCCCCACAACAGTTGATTTCTGCATGTGTACTGTCTCACTTCAAAATGTCACAGTCTGACATCAGAAGAAATCGTCAAATAGTATCGACAGTGATGACATGAGCGTTGGGGGCGACGTCGTCAACCAGGACCACACCTAAAAAGGTCCTAACTTTACCTCATTCACTTCAGGGGTCACTCACGCGTACAAAGCTGTGGTCGTTGTTGAGTATAGCGTGGTTCATGTGGACCAAAGGGTCGTGGCTTCATCCCAGCCTTCGGACAGACAATTAATAAGCTGTTAAAAGGCTTTGCAGCGGTATTCTTTTTACCCACTCATTCAGTTTTTGACGTAAGAGACGACTAATGTCCCTAACTATATTACAGTTCTGTGGACTTTGCACCGTTTGATTTCAGTAAACAATAAGTGCACTGGACAACGCCTTTGGCACAAAAAATTAGATGTTACCTGTGTACGTTCTGCTTTGATTCCACTAGTGTTCCAAAATTGTATTTAATTCTTGAATGCATTCTCAAAATCGTAAGATCTCCATTTCACATAATTTATTTTCTTGACGTAAATGAAATTTACATGGGACCTAATTAGGTTCCATATTACATCTTCGTAGTAACGGACTGTTTCCGATTAATCTTATTTAATTAATCGTATTTGTGTTTATATTCATTGACTATTTTTTGTTGGCCTACTGTTTTTTAAATAATTTTCTAAGGGCACAATAGAATAGTGCAGCAAACTGATTCATCTGACAATTTCACTTCTTTTGTTTCTTTTTGCTATAAACCAATTGGTACGATGTGGCTCGTTAGCTTTTGTCAGAAAGTAAAGCACCAAGAGCGCACGTGAATTTGCATGCAGCTTCAGTATTCGGTTCTGGGCACAAAAAAATTGTTCAAATGGCTCTGAGCACTATGGTACTTAACTTCTGAGGTCATGAGTCCCCTAGAACTTAGAACTACTTAAACCTAACTAACCTAAGGACATCACACACATCCATGCCCGAGGCAGGATTCGAACCTGTGACCGTAGCGGTCGCGCGGTTCCAGACTGAAGCGCCTAGAACCGCTCGGCCACTCCTGCCGGCGCTCTGGGCACACAACCATGTTGTACCATAGAGCATTTTGACGCATTCAGATAAACCTTACTTTTCCCGGGTAATTTCTGTAATTTCAGAAACAGATTGCAGGACACAAAAAGTGAATACTATAATTTAAAAATATTTTAAGTTTCTATTACAGAACTGGTGGCTGGAGCCGAAATTCTCAAAAGTGTTCCAACGTAGAACACTCGCCCTTATATAGTTTACTGCAGTTTGGGAACTTCAGCGTCAATTCTTTAAGCCCAGAAACGCCTAAGTTTCTATGATAAGATATTTGCTACACAGGTACCGGTGACTGTACGGTCCGAAATGGGTGAGAGGTGACTCTCTTAGTGAAAAGTGTGTGGTATTCCTGAATTCATGTACATACTGTCAGGTGTTAAACGAAAAGTAAAACGTTTGGTCAGAGAAGAATAGAAGTGATGTAGTGTGCTGTGACAAAATAGTTTCACTCTCGACTGTGCCAGTAAGCAGAAGGTATAGATCCTCTAGGAGCATTAACTGAAGGCCGGAATAAAATGCCGGCCGAAGTGGCCGTGCGGTTAAAGGCGCTGCAGTCTGGAACCGCAAGACCGCTACGGTCGCAGGTTCGAATCCTGACTCGGGCATGGATGTTTGTGATGTCCTTAGGTTAGTTAGGTTTAACGAGTTCTAAGTTCTAGGGGACTAATAACCTCAGCAGTTGAGTCCCATAGTGCTCAGAGCCATTTGAACCATTTTTGAACCGGAATAAAATCATGTTACTGACATCAATCCCACATTCCCATTATGAAAAAGATGTACAAATAGTATTCCTCTCTTTGAATACTCAACTAAGTTTTCATATTCACTGTAAACACTAAAACCATCTTAACTCCATATTGGTCGACAAATGTCATTTTCCAAATTAATGCCTCGTCTTTGACTGATGTTTTCTATTTCTCCGTTACTCTGTCACCTTGTTGTTCTAATGTACTCCTTTTATTTTCTCCGTCCAAATTGCTCGAGTTTGTTTATTCTTTCATTATAAGTATCACTTAAATTTAGTGTTTCGTTTTTAAAACAGCCTCCCTTTCCACATTTTCAATTTCGAATGTTATTACTTTTCAGATTACTATTGATTTCTATGATAGAAGCTATTTTTTATATCCGGTTAAACAGTTGCTGCGATAGATTTTAATTAGTCTTCATTCAGCCTGTAAAAATATAAAAAAATACTAACGTCCACGTTGTACACACATCTAATATTCGGTGAACCTTATTACTTCTTCATTTTCAACTATAGTTTGTATTACACCCTTATTTTTACTACAGTTCATCTTTTTAATGTCCGAGGAGTGTCAAGATCATAACTGATCATTAGTTGTCCACATACATCATAATAATATAGTACGAGGGCGTGCTGAAAAGAAATACCTCTGAATTTCTTATGTGAAAGAAGTCTTTAAATAAATCACACGTTATTAACATTCTACATCTTTAATCTTCACGTGTAAATATTTGCAGCCCTCTGTCGCTAGAGGGTACCGATTTGTAACGTGTAACATAACTATGTCGGTGCATGTGAAACGTCATGCTATAATCGAGTTTCGAACTTGAAGAGTTCTTACACACAAGGAGCACTCTCCTCCTTCAGCATGAAAATGCCAGACCGCAGACGAGCGCTACGATACCTGCAACAATCCGACATTTTGGGTTCACTGTCATCGGTCATCCTCCATACAGTCCTTTCTTTACCCCAACCATTTTCGTCTGTTCCCAAAACTTAAAGAACACCTTCGAAGACATCACTTCAATAGTGATGAAACGGTGGAAGTAGAGGTGAGGTTGTGGCTCCATCAGCATAATCAAACGTTCTACAGTGACAGTATCAACAAACTGTTCTGTTATTGGGAGAACAGTGTCCGTCACCAGGGTGACTATGTTACGGAATAAGTATGTAGACATAAAGAATAAAGATGCAGAATGCTAATAACGTTTGCTTTATTTAAAAACCTTTATAACATTTCGCATAAAAATTCGGTGTTACCCATCAGCACTCCCTCTTATCTTAATGCAGTAATTCTACAGTTCCCAGAATGAGATTTTCACTCTGCAGCGGAGTGTGCGCTGATATGAAACTTCCTGGCAGATTAAAACTGTGTGCCGGACCGAGACTCGAAATCGGGACCTTTGCCTTTCGCGGTCAAGTGCTCTACCAACTGAGCTACCCAAGCCTGACTCATGCCCCGTCCTCACAGCTTTACTTCTGCCAGTATCTCGTCTCCTACCTTCCAAAGTTTACAGAAGCTCTCCTGCGAACCTTGCAGAACTAGCACTCCTGAAAGAAAGGAGGGGCTGTGAGAACGGGGCGTGAGTCGTGCTTGGGTAGTTCAGTTGGTAGAGCACTTGCACGCGAAAGGCAAAGGTCCCGAGTTCGAGTCTCGGGCCGGCACACAGTTTTAATCTGCCAGGAAGTTTCAATTCTACAGTTATTTTCGTCGTTATGGAGAATCTTAGTTACCGCACTATTTTTTCGTCTATTGAGTACAAGACTAAAACATCAGTTCTGCTTTCAACAGTTAACTGTGTTTTTCATACTTCATTCTTCACTCAGTGCTATTGAGGATAGTTTCAGCAATCACTATTTGATTTAATCATGCAAATAACAGCCGGTGGTAAAACTAAGAATTTGTCTTTGCACTGAACGGAACAATGAATCCTTTCACAGTTTTCAGTCTTTTGAATGGCGGTTTCAAAGTCATTTGATCTGCAAACGAAGGTTTCTCGTCAACAACGCGATCAATAACTTGTTTACCTCCGCATACAAAACGTGCAGTTGTCGCTATAAGAGAAGATTTGTGTTGCCATGGCGACGGCGAACAGGTGGGGCGGGCGGCGATCACGGAGAAACGCAGCGGCAGTCGTTCCTGGATGGGCGCAAAGCGCGTTCCTCAGCCAGCTGCCCGGTGAGTCTCGCTCGCGAGCGGCGCTGAGTGGCGCGCACTGCAGGGCGTTGCGATCGAAGCCAATTCCACTTGTAACTATACACATGGGATAGAACTTTGTTTAATATTTGTATATGCCAAACTGTTATGAGAATATTTAGTAACAAGCTAAATATACAGTGTTCAGTAATGAAAACTGCCGTATCTGGGAGTAGAATACATTACTATATACTTCTCACGTTTTGTGGTGATTGGTCACACTTACCACTCTACCTGCAATACATAGTGAGTAAGTCGTGTGGTCTAGTTTGTTACGTTAAGCGCATTACGGAAATATAACCACGGCAAGAAACGGTGGATTTAAATTTCATCTCAAACTTAAATTTTCTCTTGTTCGTAAGACAGGTTGAATTACGCGTCCCCACGAGGTTAATCCTTGTCACGTATGTATTACCGTTCTGATGATTTGACTGAAATATAGTGCGTAGTGGAATCAGTGTCTTCTAGTTTCTCTCATCAAATTTATATGTTTTATGAACAAATACCGTTAATTCATTTCGACGTAACTTCCTATAATCATGATTTATATAGACAAATCATTTAAATCCTCCGAAGTGCAACACACAAATCATAATGTATTTTCTATCTGTCTGTTTCGTCTCATCTATGAGAGTTGTGTCACTTTCTCGTGATATGTTATTCAACACACTGCAGATTCCAATTTTACGTGATTCTTTTAGTTCGTAATATCTAGTCTATATCTAGTTTACAATTTGTCTTATTGTTGACTACAAATTGCCAAACGTATCATAGTTAGCTTTGGAAGAAACAAAATTCATGAGTATTTATCGGTGGTTAAGAAGGTTACTGTAACACTTCAGTTCTTTAGAGAGTGAACAGATATTGAAAGTGAAAAATTTAGACAGATTCTCGTAATTTCCGTAGTTACAGAAGACAGATAGTCGACAGTAATCCCCAAGAATGCAACTCTTGTAGCTGAGCGTTCACCCAGGCTCATAATAAATTTTCGGTGCATTTCCAGTATCTTCTGGAAACCCTGTTTTATAGTCAATGTCAGCTTGCGCCTTATTCAGCTGTTTTATATAAGATAACTTTACTCTATTTTTTAATATGTATGTTACATATTGATCGAGTGTAATATTTTAGCGATTGTGGATAAGAGGAGTAGTGGGCATCACATGGAAAGTAAATACCGCGAAGTAGTTCGTATGTTGAACAACTACCAGAAAGCCGGCCACGGTGGCCGAGCGGTTCTAGGCGCTCAGTCCGGAACCGCGCGACTGCTGCGGTCGCAGGTTCGAATCCTGCCTCGGGCATGGATGTGTGTGATGTCCTTAGGTTAGTTAGGTTTAAGTAGTTCTAAGTTCTAGGGGACTGATGACCACAGATGTTAAGTCCCATAGTGCTCAGAGCCATTTGAACCATTTTTTGAACTACCAGAAAGTGCCAAAAACATTAACGTAATGTAAAAACTTACAAAATTAATTACTCCATGATTGAAGAAGTAATAAGCAAAGACTCAGTCTCAAGGTATTATACAATTTTCCCTTTTTGTTTTTTCTTGACCTTGATGCAATTTGTCCATCCACATACTTTTAATGTTATTTCCCTGTATTTTAAGGGCGTCACTTCTCTCCCTACGCAATTCACCTTCAGAGCGGCTTAGATTTGGCGTGCCGCAAATAATGTTTTACCATCTGAGATTACTGCTAGAGCTGAACAGTAATCATATTAACATTACAGGTATGGCAATGACCATTACTGCAACCATATTAATGCAACATGAATTGAAACATTGTCGTTAAGTCTTCATGATGTCTATTCTCAGTTTTCGAGAGTATTGTAATCTGGTCAGATACCCTGTATATTAAAATTTGGAAAAAAAGTTTTTTAATCAATTCTCCTACCAAATTCCATATACGTTCAAATTTTTTGAGGTAGTTGTTACTTTCCCCAGTGCGTATCATACTCAGCATTTTCAATTTCAGGACCTTACTTACACATAAGCATTTCTTTAAAAGTATGTTGCGGGTAAACATTAACAACAAATAACGAAAATTGCTATTTGTTAAATGACTTTTGTGCTGGTCATAAAATGTCCCACACATGGTAGCACAAGTCACTGAAAGGGCGTTTTTTGCGAAGAGTGCTGCCTCGGGCATGGATGTTTGTGTTGTCCTTAGGTTAGTTAGGTTTAAGTAGTTCTAAGTTCTAGGGGACTTATAACCTCAGCAGTTGAGTCCCATAGTGCTCAGAACCATTTGAACCATTTTTTTGCTAAGAGTGTGTTAAAACATACTTTCAGGTCCTAGTAGCCGCAGATGAGAGTTTGTTTACACTGGGAGACAGGCAAAAGCTAACCTTTACTCGGACCGGGACCTGCTTTACAGATCCGTTCCGCGGGTGGCCGGTGTTGCAGGCGCACGGCGTAAACACATTATCTACCTTCCCTAGTACCTTTAACAAATTTCCCAAAAATTTTGGCATGAGAGCGTATAAGCGCCCTTTTTAACATGCAGCTAACCTCTCACTTCCACAAACTGCTGTAACTACAACTTACAAACACCCACTAGTCCATCGCTGTAAGTCGCTGATACACATTCACTCTTACCTACCCATTCACACTCTCATTCAGCTCAACTTATTATCATTATCTTTTTGCGTCTTTGTAACTTCACTGCGTCCTGTGCCACAATCACAGTCGCCTTCGTCCTGTCCTACTAATACTGACTCCTCTCACAGATACTGTCTCGCTCTTGCTCTCTCTCTTACTGCTGTTATCCGATTCATTCCTTCCCAAAGCTACTTATCTCATTCATTTCTTCTCAGTGCTGTTCTGTCTTCTCACTTTCACACTTTCTCTCCCCCTCCCTCTTCCTCGTTGTCATTGTCATAGACTCTCTCTATCATTATGACTGTCTCTCACCTACTTGCACTTTCTCCTTCTCCTTACCCCTCTCCCGCTAGCACTGTCTGCTCCACTCTTTGCGTGGTACTTTTCTGTCAGTGTCAATTATATTCCAATGACATGGTGTCCCGGTCTTTCTCTCGTACTGCTATTGTCTCCTTCGCTCTTTCCATACAAGCACTGTGTATCGTCTCACAATATTTATTACTTTTCCGTCTATTTACCACTGCCACTGTCTCCATTTCTGTCAGCATAAAAATGATAGATATGTTCACATGCCAAAATTTTTGGGAAAATTTTTAAAGGTGGTGAGAAAGGTAGAAAGAGGCAGATGGTACCTCACTTTTCAGAGTCTTAAACAGAGGCATATTCGCCTTTTTGTTCTCCAATAGGAGCATTTTTCCGCCCGTTCCCTTGTTTTATCTGATACAGTAGGGCTTTTAAGCCAGTTACGGGTCAGTAACATTGATAGTTTACTCATGTGAAAATGAAATAAAGCAAAACTAATTTGACACCTCAGACCGGATTTTATGTGCACAGAAATTTTGCATGTATTTCAGTACTACATCGTGGGGTTCACAGAACCATTCTGATGATAACGGAGACATTTTACAACATATTTCTCGGTGATACGTCACTTTACATACACGTTTTCGCCTTATACCGGATTCTAAGATTGTATTTTACGTATACAAACAGGGTAATTTTGAACCTGTATGTCTAGGAAGTGGGTAAAGGTATCAAGAACATTTTCATGCTTTTCCAGTTAGGAATCTCAGAAATATATTGTGAAAAGTTCAGCTAAGTACTGTGCATAGCCTTCTTGGAATCCGGGGCTCGGTTTTGGTACAAAAAAAAAACTTTTTTCGTGTTTCTCGATAACGGGTAAAGATTGTTGAAAATGTAAAGATGGCGCTTCGAGTCAAACGATTAGAGAACATACTATTAAAATTCGAGCAATTTGCAGCAGTTATTTATCATATAGATTTCGTTTCACCCCAATTTTTACGTGTGTATTTTACATGCGTACTTTAAGTGTAGAAATAGCGTAAGTTTGATCCCCTTTGAGCTCCTTAAGGCGCACAGTAGATGTCTAATGAAAAAAGAACCAACTGATTTGCTCCATTTGTCTAATCTGGAGGCAGTGTTTAACATTCAAAACTGGGCCCTGTGTTGTAGATAGTTACAGTAAGAATATCCATGAATACCGCATGAAACATATTGGTAGCGCATGCTGTCGCATGAGTACTGATAACAGAATACGGAAAACCTAGCAGAGAAAGAGAACACAGGATTAAAATTAAAAATGAAGTTCAATAATCAAATCGATAGGTCGTGTCCCAATTATATAGCAGATACAAGCCTTCTCTAGTTCTCATCACGGCACTAAACAGAATATTGTTACATATGTCACAATGCGGCACAAATTGTTGAATAGAGTCTCATGTACGTTCATTTCAGAAACTGTTAGCTTTGCAACGCAACACTACTTGTATCTGCCACTATTTGCTACCTTATTAACATGGTGAAGAATCTAGCACATAAAAATTTGTAATATAACGGTAGACAATTTCCGTCTTACGCGTGTTTATTTTTGCTTTAATCAAACGTGGTTCAACACTTTCTGAACTACTTTCATTGAGCTTCTGTTTATTATTTTGTCTCACATGGCGCAATGAGTTATTTTGTGCTGGTAGTTTTATATCAGCCATTAATTCTACAGATTTTCATGTTTTTTTTCGTTGTAGTTCTGTTTATCGCTGGGAAAAACATGTTAAAACACGTTCTTCTATCCCTATTACAGATTTTAACAGTTACACATTTCTTTCATTGCAAAACAACAAGGTTTCCGTCTTCACCTCATGTGTTACTGCAGATAACATAGCGAAAGATAAGAAAGTAAGTGTTTTAACACTTCTTACACAGCGAAAAAGAAGACAACAACATCTGAAACCGTAGCAACCCGTAAGTTATTTATGTATTTATTTATTTACACGTCATGTTCCGTAGGACCAAATTGAGGAGCAAATCTCCAAAGTCATGGAACGTGTCAGTACATGAAATTACAACAAAAAGTAATAACAGATAAAATAAAATATGTATGAACCCGAAAAAAGTCAATCCATAAGTTGAAGTAAACGCAGTCAACAATACAGCAAGAATCAGATTAATTTTTCAAGAAACTCCTCCACAGAATAGAAAGAGTGGCCCATGAGGAAACTCTTCAGATTCGATTTGAAAGTGCGTGGCTTACTACTAAGATTTTTGAATTCGAGTGGTAGCTTATTGGAAATAAATGTAGCAGTATACTGCACACCTTTCTGCGCAAGAGTTAAGGAAGTTCGATCCAAATGCAGGTTTGATTTCTGCCGCGTATTAACTGAGTGAAAGCTGCTTATTCTTGGGAATAAGGTAATATTGTTAACAAGTAATGACAGTAAGGAATATATACATTGAGAGGCCAATGTCAAAATATCCCGATTCGTGAACAGCGGTCGACAAGAAGTTCGTGAACTTCCACCACTTATTGCCCGAACAGCCCGTTTCTGAGCCAAAAAATATCCTTTTAGAATGGGAAGAGTTACCCTAAAATATAATAACGTGATGTTTGAATCTGAAATGACGGTAGGATTTTTTTTCCACACCGGGATTCGAATTGGACACCTAACACCGTTGTTTTTTATGCACAAACAGCCTTTAAGTATCAATTGTTTGTTCACCTGTAGTGAGTGAAGGCGATACGTTCGTGCCTGTTAAAAAGGAACAGCCGAATTTGGAATCGAATCCAGACGTCACACATATCAAACTACGATCAATCCACCGGATCACTGCATCTAAGATGTGTCAACTGCATTACTACGTCATAACGTTAAACGTGCGGTAGTGTGTGAGAGGCCTGACATCTGACTCCCGGAAAGTGGAGTCCAACCTGTTCAATACATTCACTTCCTGCCTTTGTTGTAATTTTGTTGAACTGCGTCGCCAATCACCAGCTGCTTCAAATACTCTTTTGATGTGCTCCGTACCTCCACAAATTCCACAAATTCCACAAATCAATGACTGAAACGCCACCACAACTAATTTATAGATGTTTTTAATTGCTGATATGCTCCGGGTACTTTCTGACACTGTTTTCCGCTTACTTAGCTGAGTGGTCGACGCGTTTTCCTGCCATGGTGCAGGTTCGGGTTCGATTCCCCGTATGGTCGGAGATTTTCTCCTCCCGGGGACTGGGTGTTGTGTTGTCCACATCACTATTTCATAATCAGTGACACAAGAACCACTCAGTGTGGCTTCAATTAAAAAGACGTGCAACTCGACGTCGGGACTTCATCAGCTGGAAACCTCCGGCTCTCAGTTCCATAAGATAGTTTTATTTTTTCTAACACTAACATTAAAAAGAGCTTACATGTAAGACTTTGGCTCTTGATTAATTGGATAACTGTCAGCAAACCTCTGACACGGAAATTTTGGTATCCTCATGCCAGCAGGATACGAAGAAGCTTCTTCTCTTCACAGCGTCGAGTCGAAGCCATGAGGAAATATTAACTGTTCCAACAAATTTATAAGTTTTTATAGACTCTCTCTATTAAATATTAGATTTGGAATGTTATTACTTTCCAGATATTTATTAATTTCTATTATTGAAGCATTATATCTATTTAAATAGTTGCTGCAATATATGGTCTCAGTCTTCACTCAGTCTACGAAACTATCGAGACAATACTAAACTCCAAGTTGTATGCATCTCTCGTATTTTCTTCATACCTTGGAAAATATAATTAATTCTTAATGCTAATCTATAACTTGCGTGTATCACACCCTTATTTTTATTTAACTTCATCATTTTAATGTCCGCAGGGTGTAAGGATTATAATTCATCATTAGATGTTCACATCCATCATAAACGTGTAGTACGATGGCGTGTTGAAAAGAAACGCCTCCGAAATTCTTATCTAAAAACCCTGTAATCTTTTTAAAGAAAACTAATGTCAGTAATATTAAACGCATTTATTCTTCATCTCTACATGTCGGCAGCCGACTGCCGCTAAAGAGCTCCGGATAATAACATGTAACGTAACGGTATGTAACAGGACTACATCGTTGTGTGAGAAACAGCGTGCTGTAATCGGGGATAAAAACATTTACGCAGACGATCGCTACGTCTGTAAAATCAAAGGCCTTGTGTTCACTGTCACTGATCATCCTCCATAAGCAATCACTGCGACATTTAAGCATGCAAATAACATCCGACGGTAAAGTTAAGAATTTATCTTTACCTTAAACGGTAAATCGCCTTCTTTAATGGTTTTCAGTAACATTCTGATACAATACTATCTTTTCCCACAATTACAAACATAGTCGTTCCTTGATGGGTGCAGAGCGAGGTACCTCCGTCAGCTTCCCGGTCAGCAGCGCACGCGCTTTGCAAGGCGTTGTGATCGGACCTAATTCCTCTAATTTAGTGACGCTGTCAGTAGGTAAGAACTTTGGATAACATTTATATATGCCAGATAATAAAGAGAATGTTTCTTAACAAATTAAATATATATTGTTCAGTAATGGCAACGTCTCGTATCTGGGTGTAGAATACATTGCTGTGTACTTACACATTTGGCAATAATTAGTCATATTTATCATTCTAGCTGCAATACATAGTGAGGTCTATTTCTTTACGTTAAGCGTATTGCAGCTCTATAGCCATGGCAAGAAATGGTAGATAGAAATTCCATTTAAAACTTAAATTTCCCGTTGTTCATAAGGTAGGTTGAGCGACGCGTCCCCGCGAGTTTATCCATCTCAGGTACGTACTGCCGTTCTAATGGTTTGAATGATGTGTAGTGCGTAGAGAAAACAGTGTTTTCTCAATTCTCTCATCAAATTTCAATGTACATGTTTCATGAAAATGTATCGTTAATTCATTTCTACGTAACTTACGTCACCCATGATTTATGGAGACAAATCATTGTAATACACCGAAGTGCATAGTCAAATAATCGAGTGTCTCCTATCTGCCTGCTTCGTCTTATCACTGAGGACTGTGTAATTTTCTTGTGATACGTCATTCAACACATTTCAAGATCAACGGAAAATCTACCTTTAACAGGGCTATTTGCTTCGTAATATCTATTCTATAATTTGTCTTGTAGATGACTACAAAATACCAATGTGGCAAAATTAGCCGGCTGGTGTGGCCGAGCGGTTCTAGGCGCTACAATCTGGAACCGCAGCTTCGAATCCTGCCTCAGGCATGGGTGTATGTGATGTCCTTAGGTTAGTTAGGTTTAAGTAGTTCTAAGTTCTAGGGGACTGATGACCTCAGATGTTAAGTCCCATAGTGCTCAGAGCCATTTGAACCATTTTTTTTTTGTTGGCAAAATTAACTTTGGGGAAAACAAAATTTATGTGTATTTATCGATGTTTATAAATGTTTCGAAAGACTTTCGTTCTTTTCATTATTTAACGTATCAACAGATATTTAATGTGAAAAATTTAGACAACTTGTCGTAGCTTCCACAGTCACAGGAGACACACGGTGGTTAGCAATCTCCAATAATGCGAATCTTGTAAGTTAGCGTTCATCCACGCTTATAATTTTTTGCGCATTGCCAGTATTTTCTGGCACTCCTAACAGGGTGTTTTTTCTGTTTTACAGTAAATTTTAGCTTGTGTCTTACTCATCTGTTTTATATAGGATTGCTTTACTCTATTTCTTAATGCCTATAATACATTTTAGACGAGTGTAATATAGTGACCTTTATGCATGAGCGGAGTAGTGAGCTCCAGACGGAAAATAAACACCACAAGGTTCTACGTATTTGGAACTACTATAGTCCGCGTTAATGGATTGTCGCCGCGCCGCACCGCGCAGCTTCCAAGGAGTGCTGCGTTGTCAACTCGGCGCTGGGCGAATTGACGGCAGCTATGCTACGGACAGCTGCTTTAGCCGATGATTGACCTGTCTCGCTACTGTCAGGTATATGGTGCTCGACTCCCCGTTACGTGATAAATTTATTAAATGTACCTAATAACTGCGAGATACACATAACAGACTGGAATGTCTATTCAACCTTTCCCAGTCATAACTACATTACGAAATAGTGATACATACTCTCTCACTGCAGAATGCATTCTATAATAAATTGCACCTTACAGAAAGATTATGCCTTCCGTTCCTCTTGCTTTATAAATAAAAAGACGAAAGAATCAAATGTAAAATACCCACCCCAGTCCCCAGGACGAACAGCATTTTAATCTACGTTATATCGTAGACAGAATAGAAAGAGAAGTAAAATAAAGAAATTTGTTTGAATGGCCATTTTCCGCAGCAAGTATATAATTAATCGTTTTTGAAGTAAACGCCTTTTCTAGCTGCAATCTGTTTTATTAATCCAGGCTCGTTCCACATTTTATTTTAAGATATTATCGGTGGATATCATCTGAAATAGTACACTGTGGCTATATGCCGTCATTGTAGATTTAAGAACAGTTCACGCCCTTATTTTTGCATATAATCGTAAGTAATAATTTATTTATGCAAAAATAAGGGCGTAAACTGTTTTCAAATCTGCATGACGGCATATAATAGCTACAGTGTACTACATCAGATGATATCCACCGATGATGCCTTAAAATAAAATTCTAAACTCGTGTGGATTAATAAAACAGATTGCAGCCTGAAAAGGCGTTTAATTTAAAGAAAAAAACCAAGTAAAATAAAATTGTCATTACAGAATAGGTATTGCACTGAACTACTTTCTACGACACAGACAGCTTGAGAAGAAAATAAATGTTCATGATAATTAGAGAGTAAGTTAACATTCCATTCACATACCTTTCTACTCGGAGCTTTTATTATCGCTGCCTTCGGAACTGGAGTTGCTGGATGTGAGAGCTAGACTGACGATTAATGAATCCATTATTTCGTCTCTGACAACTTCTTCCTGGTAATCTTCTTCTTGCAGTTTGTCAGTGTGACGCACGCAAGTTTCCCAATCAGCAACGGTGATTTTCTCTATTGCTTCGTGGGTGAGTCTTTCAGTGTCGGCTATTTTAAATGTAGTAGTTTTGTCTGCCACGTATTTCTTCACCTGCGCTCACACCAGTTCATTGGGGTTATAATGGCAGAGATAAGGAGGTACTAGTTTCACTCTGTGTCCATGTTGCTTATCTATGGAGTCAATTTCGTAGTTTTTAGCGCTGGTCTTTGATATCTTCACCAGTTCCAAAAGCTTTGCTCTTGTTTGTGTTTCACTGTGCGTTACATTATTATTTCGCAACCAAGAAACAATATCACTTTTCCTTGTGCCTGTAGTGGGAGGCCTGTTGAGAACAACAGAGTGATACCTTGCATTGTCCATAACAATGACAGAGTCTGGATGCAAATAAGGCAACAGCTGATTCTGAAACCATTCTCGAAATGTTTCTCCATTCATTTCGGTATGGTAGTCAGATGTGGTTTTTGATTTTGATTTGAAAATAAGTTTACTTTCAGGCACAAATCAGGTAGCCGCAGAACCATCGTGACATATTATAAGACGCCCTCCTTTTTCCACTGGAACTTTCAAACCGCCTTGTCCATCTGTTGTTTGCCAAATAAAATTTCTAGTATGGTTTTGATTTACCCAAGTCTCATCCACGTAATAGACAGTTGACGTTCCTTTTGATCTGATGTCATGCATTTCTCTTACGAACGTAATCCCAGGAGCAGCAATATCATTACCTCAATTAAAAATTTGCGCCCATCATTGGACTTTATCTTTCATAAAACTCGAAAACCTTGCGTCGTAATACATTTTGATCGAAGTCGTCGATTCCTGTTACCCTCTTTGGAACGCTATGTTTCTTTCCTGGAGACCGAAACACCACATTGCCAACTGCCTGCTCTGACTGCTTCGCCTCCTGTATAACTCGCCTGACAGTTCGTTCACCAATATCGCCACAGGCCGCTGTAGTGCGTTCCTGCACCTTGGCAAACTCGCAGATCGGCTCGTCTGAAACTGCCTCACGCTTGAAGAAAGAGTACACTCTAAAAATAAGGTCTCTTGCCTGTTTGTGAAACACTTGACGACGTTTAGGTGTTTCAGCCATTACGAAAAAACTCAGAGAAGACCCAGTATATAACATAAATCGGCTATCCGCACTTTTCCGTACGTAAAACACGGTAGAACTCTGAAATATGACGGAGCTTCAGACACCACGAGGCTCGGAAACCGAATGAGCGCTCACTGGTCAGCTGCACAGCTGTCTACTGCGCATCGTCGGCCGAGAGGCCATCAACGCTATCACGAAGTATACCAGTATGCTAAAAACATGGTAGTAATGTAAAAGGTTACAAGAGTAATTGTTCACCAATTGACAAAGTAATAAGCAAAGACTCTGTCTCCAGATATCACACAGTTTTTCCCCATTATTTTCTCTTGTGTCTGATACAGTTTAGCTATCGACATACTTTTAATGTTGTTTCCCTGTATTTCTAGGGTGTTGCTTCCGCCCTCTTTTTTCGCTATTATACTACTCTGAACTGCAGTAGTGGAACAAGACGAAACGCATGTAACGTCACTATACCTGGAGCAAGCAATTCACCATCAGAGCGATTTAATTTTGGGGTGCAGCAGATAGTAACTGATTTAAAATAAAGTACTAGATAATGTGAGACTACTGTTAGAGCTGAACAGTAATCATATTAACGTTACAGGTATAGCAATTACCGGTAGTATAACCACATTTGTGCAACATAATTTTAAACATTTCTGTTAAGATTTCATGATGTATATTCTCAGTTTGTGATGCTCAGTGAAATTTATCATGAGTGCTGTAGTAACTATCCCTCGCGATACCAACGATGCGCAAGAGGGGGGAGGGGGGCACCTTTCGATAGTAGTGTGATTGTATTTTAAAATTCTGAAAAAAGTTGTGTTTAATGAATTCTCCTACCTGATTCCATAAATGTGCAATATTTTTCAGTTACTCTTCAGGCAAAGTTTAAGTCTTAATAGTAAATTTCACTTTCCCCGTATACAGGGTGAGTCACCTAACGTTACCGCTGGATATATTTCGTAAACCACATCAAATACTGACGAATCGATTCCACAGACCGAACGTGAGGAGAGGGGCTAGTGTAATTGGTTAATATAAACCATAAAAAATGCACGGAAGTATATTTTTTAACACAAACCTACGTTTTTTAAATGGAACCCCGTTAGTTTTGTTAGCACATCTGAACATATAAACAAATACGTAATCAGGGTGAGGTACACGTACACACGTGGTTTCCGTTTTCAATTACGGAGTGGAATAGAGTGTGTCCCGACATGTCAGGCCAATAGATGTTCAATGTGGTGGCCATCATTTGCTGCACACAATTGCAATCTCTGGCGTAATGAATGTCGTACACACCGCAGTACATCTGGTGTAATGTCGCCGCAGGCTGCCACAATACGTTGTTTCATACCCTCTGCGGTTGTCGGCACATCACGGTACACATTCTCCTTTAACGTACCCCACAGAAAGAGGTCCAGAGGTGTAAGATCAGGAGAACGGGCTGGCCAATTTATGCGTCCTCCACGTCCTATGAAACGCCCATCGAACGTGTACCTCACCCCTCATGGTGATGTACATGTGCGACAGTGAAAAAGACCAACAAAAAGGTGTTAGCATGTGGACGTAATGCGCTGTTCCAGTCTCTTCTGTACCTAAGGTCCATCACCGTTCCCTTTGGATCCCTACGTAATTCGGTGCTCTCCGATACACACGATCGAACAGCGGAGGAGTGGTACTCAAGCGTCAACTTTAGATTACAATATCTCCGGATGTAATTAACATTTTACAATGCAACAAACGGCACTGATTACGTATTTGTTTATATGTTCAGATGTGCTAACAAAACTAACGGGGTTCCATTAAAAAAAAACGTAGGTTTGTGTTAAAAAACATACTTCTGTGCATTTTTTTATGGTTTGTATTAACCAACTACACTAGCCCCTCTCCTCACGTTCGGTCTGTGTAATCGATTCGTCAGTATTTGATATGGTTTACGAAATATATCCAGCGGTAATGTTAGGTGACTCACCCTGTATATTACCCAGCGAGGTGGCGCAGTGGTTAGCACACTGGACTCGCATTCGGGAGGACGACGGTTCAATCCTGCGTCCGGCCATCCTGATTTAGGTTTTCCGTGATTTCCCTAAATCGCTCCAGGCAAATGCCGGGATATTTCCTTTGAAAGGACACGGCCGACTTCCTTCCCGTCCTTCCCTAATCCGATGAGACCGATGACCTCGCTGTCTGCTCCCCTCCTCCAAACAACCCAACCCAGTACATATCATATTGAATATTTTCAAGTTAGAACCTTACTTACATGTCAATAATTCCTTAAAAGTTATTTTGCGAGTAAAAGTTTACAACTATTAACGAAAATTGAATTTTTAAGCGATTTTTTGTATTTTTCGCTAAGAACCCACTCGGTTATACACATTACTAAATGTGCATTGATACTGCTGAGTGAGTGCTAAAAATATTTTATAGTATTGAATCCAACTTACACATCAGTATCTATTTAAAAAGTATGTTGTTAATATGTCAACAGCAAGTAAGGATTTTTTTGTGGGCACGAAGCAACCCCACCCTTCACGGATCTGCACGTTATGGAAAATGTTGTTGCAAGGATTAAGAATAATTTGCTGTGTCAATATCTCGTGGCCCGCGCTACACACTACTGTGTACTCCACTGCAGACAAGGCACCGCTCGACTGGCAGATAATGGACGATACTGGCCGGAGAATTGATAATTGACACCGACGGTGTCGCTAATGTATTCGTGTACTACTTACTCAAATTTATTTATGTATTAGAATTCCAGCATGATTTCTGTTACATGTCGATAGAGTATTCCTAAACACCCTTTTTTTAAATTATTGTGAAATAGTAATTATAACAGAAGGTAAAGTTAATCTTATAACGTTCACTTACACAAGAGGGCGTATGTAGAAGCTGCTATACAAGTTGACGCAATTTACACAGGCTGATATGCCTGCTGTATGACGGCACTTTATAAGTTATAAAAGGCTGCTGACATAATTGTAAAATTATTAAAATTATAAATGTTGCTGGTACAGAAGAAAACACAAAGTACGAAAAATATTTAGAGTGGAAGTATGTGTCGCCTGATGTCTACGTATATAAGGGTACCTCCGCATCTTATTAGGGCACGTTATCTTCATAGGCCGACAAATTACTTGAAATCAGTAACAGTGGGAACACGTAACTTAACTGTAGGGTCGCAGCCTGTAGAGATCAGCTACAAAAAAGCAATCATAATGGGTTAAACAGCTTCCGGCACAAAATTTAATGTCGTGAGCTTCGATGGTCACGGCTTTCGATGCTTTGGGAATGGGTACTGTGATTCCGTCAGTAAAATCCGCTGAAGCAGTTCGTTAAACAGTTCTGTGAAGAAGTCGCCGTAAAGATGCCAGCAGCGCAGATGAAACTAAAGCGGAATGCCACCATACCCCTACTGCTTCACTATGGTGCCGTTTTTAAGTCGAGTGCAGTTCCTCTGTTGTAAAACTTGCGATTAATGTTCTGTTTTGTTCGTGGTTGATATTTGTGAATTAATGTACCCATGAGATAGCGTATAGTGGTGATTAAGTGAGAACGGCCTTGTCGCGACACTTGAATTACGTGTTGATTGGGAGAGCTGAGGTACTATAATGCTCACAAGTATCAGAACGACCTGAACTGCGTTCCGACTGGTTTTGATTCAGCCCACCTAAAGTAGATGTCTTGCAGGTCCTCCAGTCTCTTTGTAGTACCGTCGATAGACTAGACAAATGGGATACCACTAGAGACGTGCAGTGAGCACTATTGCTAATGGCGATCGATCCAGGTGTAAATTAACACCACAATACTGCAAATATTTGGGAAGTCGTAATTAGAGATGAGACATGCCTTAACGTTTTTAAAGCCAACTTTATTACAGTGAGGGACATTTAAAAGGCATTACCACACTCATTAGAATGCGAGACAACGAACTCTGTGGCATAAGTCATAGAATAGTCCTTAGGCAAAGATTACATATTTTTATGAAGAAGAAATTTTGTGTCAGTATATGGAGTCCTAAAGTTCCACGACGATATGAATTATTTTTGCTTTTCCATCACCTGCTAAGAAATGACATAAACAAAAAAATTAAAAAAAGCGATTTACACCGGCAAGCGCTTTTAGAAAACTCAGCACTAACAGCGTATCACCAGTAATATCATTATACTACTGTATACTTCATTGCAGACAGTGCACGGCCCGACTGGCAGATAGTGGACGGTACTAGCAGGAAAGTTGAAGTTGGCACCGAAAGGTGTCACTAGTTATTCATGTACTTCTTACTTAAATATAATTAAATTTTTAATTACAGCACGATTTTTGTTACTTGTCAATAAAGGATTCGTAAACACTCTTTTAAGAATTATTGTGAAATAGTATCATTACAGAAGCTAAAAGTTATTCTTGTTTCGTTCACTTGCGAAAATCCTCCTGTGTAGAAACTGTTTTAAAACTTGGTGCAATTTCCAGAAACCGACATCTCTGGATGACCGTATTCTGTAATTTATGAAAATTTGCACACACATCTGTAAAATTATTAAAATTATAAAAATTGTTGGTACAGAAGTAAATATTATGACACGTTATCTTCATAGGTCAGCAACTGATCTGAAATCAGTAACAGTGGGAGCCTGTAAACAAACTGCAAGGTCGCAACGTGTAGAGATCAGCAACAAAAAGCAGTCATTGTGGGTTGAACAGCCCCCGGCACAAAATTTCATGTCGTGAGCTTAGATGCTCACGGTTTTTGAAGCCTTGGGAATGAGTACTGTGATCCATTTTGAAAATACGCCGGTATGGTCGCCCCTGAAGCAGTTCGTTAAACACTTCCGCAAAAAAGGTCACTGTAGAGATGCCAGTAGCGCAGATAAAGCTCTATCAGAAGGCCGGCCACACCACGAAACTTTCGCCGTGGTACCGTTTTTAAGCCGGGTGCAGTTCCTCTGTTGCAAAACTTGCAGTTAAAGTTCTCTTTTGTTCGTCATAGCTATTTGTGCAGTTCATCTGTTGCAAAACTTGTGGTTATAGTTTTGTTTTGTTCGTCATTGATATTTGTGAATTGATATGATGTTCCTAGCCGTGTCTCGATATATGTAGTGTCCGTGTTTCTTTTAGAACGAAGGTTGTGTATTGGTCCGTAATGAAAGCTTTGATATCAGGCTGCCTGCTGTATTGTGTATCCGTGACATCACGTATAGTGGTGATTAAGTGGGGGCGGGCTTGTCGCAGCTCTTGAATTACATGTTGACAGAGAAAGCTGACGTACTATAATGCTCAAAAGTATCAGAACGACTTGAATTACGTTCCTCCTAATTTGTGTGCTGTCGACGTAACGTAGCTCTCTTGTAGATCCTCCAATCTCTTTGCGGTACAGTCGATGGACTATATAAAATAGATACCGCAAGAGACCTGTAGTGAACACAGTTGTTTATAATCATCAATCCAAGTGTAAAATAACATCACGATATTGCAAACACTAGGTTTCTCGTTATTAGAAATGAAGCAGCCTTTAACGCTTCTAAACCCTACTTTATCACAATAAGTTACATTTCTAACACTGTGACATAAATAATAGAAAAATCCTCAGGCAAAAATTAAATATTTTTATAAACAAGAGATTTTGAATCAGTATACGCAGCGCTAAAGTTCTATGACGATTCGAGTCGTGTTTGCTTTATCGATACCTGATAAACGTCGTTCCTGTGGCGAGTAGTGTTGCACATACAGGTTATTGAAGAAACAAATACACATAGCAAATAAACAAAAATTTTAGAAAAGCAATTAACACCGGAAAGCGTTCTCTGAAACCTCAAAATTAACAGCGTATTACCAGTAATTTCCCTGTACTCATAATTCATGAAGTGTTGTTTGTGTACGTGTTTGAATTTAAAATTAAATGACGAAATCTGTTGTTCTGGAATTCGATCAAGCTCAGCAACCATACATACCCTCTGTTAACTAAGGGAATCATTGGCGCCTGACCGAGATTCAGTCACGACAACGGTCGTCATAGCTAATTCGTCATACAGAGACGTGAAATATAGCTCACACTAGTATCAGTTAGGAAGTGAGAACTTGAAATGAAATGCGGATATTTTTGTACAGAACTAGGAATCCTATCAAGATTCTTATACGCCTTTTTTAACTAGCTACTAAAGACATTTAATATAACTACAAGTAAGAAAGCGTGCACATATTTAAAACAGCAAAGCCATAATGTAAATTTTTGTCACGGGTATTCGATCACAGCTCGTAACAGAATTTTTATCTAACGAAAATGTCATGATAGCTCTTGAACTTTTTACCATTAGCGAGATGTTTGATTCTGAAATAATGATATAATTTCTTTCCCAGACCAGGATGCGAACAGAGCACAAAAGACTATTGTTTTCTTTCCACAAACACATTTAAGTATCAACTGTTTGTTCATCGCTAGTAAGTGCGCACAATTTTGATTACAAATGAAGGCATCTATAGCTATGGTCCTCCCCCACGAACCATGGACCTTGCCGTTGGTGGGGGGAGGCCTTGCGCGCTTCTGCGATACAGATAGCCGTATCGTAGGTGCAACCACAAGGGAGGGGTATCTGTTGAGAGGCCATACAAGTGTGTGGTTCCTGAAGAGAGGCAGCAGACTTTACAGTAGTTGCAGGGGCAACGGTCTGAATGATTGACTGATCTGGCCTTGTAACATCAACCGAAACTCCCTTGTTGTGTTAGTACAGCGAGCGGCTGAAAACAAGGGGAAACTACAGCAGTAATTTTTCCCAAGGGTATACAGCATGGTTAAATGATGATAGCATCCTATTGGGTAAAATATTCTGGAGGTAAAATAGTCCCCCAACCGAATCTCCGTGAGGGAACTACTCAGGAGGGCATCGTTTTCAGGAGAAACAAAACTAGCGTTCTACCGATCGAAGAGTGGAATGTCAGATCCATTAATCGGGCAGGTAGGTTGGAAAATTTAGAAAGGGAAATGGATAGGTTAAAGTTAGATACAGTGGGAATTAGTGAAGATCAATGGCAGGAGGAATAGGACTTCTGGTCAGGCGAATACAGGGATATAAATACTAAAACAAATAGGGGCAATGCAGGAGTAGGTTTAGTAATGAATTAAAAAAAAAGGGGGGGGGGCGCTCGGGATTAGCCGAGCGGTCTAGGGCGCTGCAGTCATGGACTGTGCGGCTGGTCCCGGCGGAGGTTCGAGTCCTTCCTCGGGCATGTGTGTGTGTGTGTGTGTGTGTGTGTGTGTGTGTGTGTGTGTGTGTGTGTGTGTGTGTTTGTCCTTAGGATAATTTAGGTTAAGTAGTGTGTAAGCTTAGGGACTGATGACCTTAGCAGTTAAGTCCCATAAGATTTCACAAACATTTGAACATAAAAAAATAGGAACATGGATAAGCTACTATGAACTTCACAATGAAAGCATTATTGTAGCCAAGATAAACACGAAGCCCACATCCACCACAGCAGTAAAAGTTTATATGTCAACTACCTCCGCAGATGAGGAGGAGATTGAGGAAATGTATGATGAAATAAAGGAAATAATTCAGCAAGTTAAGGGAGACGAAAATTTAATAGTGATGGGGGACTGGAATTCAATAGTAGGAAATGGAAGAGAAGGAAAAGTAATAGGTGAGTATGGACTAGTGGAGAGGAATGAAAGAGGAAGCCACATGGTAGAATTTTGCACAGAGCATAATTTAATGGTAATTAAGGAATACAGTAAAAGAAGAATGAGTAGCTTTGAGAGATGAAATAATGAAGGCAGCAGAGGATCAAGTAGGTAAAAATCGAAGTCTAGTAGAAATCCTTGGGTAACACAGGAGATATCGAATTTAATAGACGAAAGGAGAAAATATAAAAATGAAATGAATGAAGCAGGCGAAAGGGAAGACAAACGTTTCTAAATAATGAGATCGACAGGAAGTCCAAAATGGCTAAGCAGGAATGGATAGAGGACAAATTTAAGGCTGTAAAAGCATATACGAAGGTTGGAACTTTAATAGTGGCAACTATTTATTTACAGCGCAAACAAAACAGATACATGCTTCAGAGTTTTACTGACCTCCAAAGTAGTCACCAGCATTGTGTATAATCCATCGCCAGCGATGTGGAAATCGTAGGACACTCTTGGCAGTGCCAGTTGTGCTGACAGTTCGAGCGGCGCGGTCTATTGCTCGGTGAATTTGTAGCAGTTCTGAAGCGAACGCCGTAAAGTGTTTCCTTCAGTTTAGAAATCAAGTTGAACTCACGAGGGCTCAAGTCAGCGGAGTGCAGTAGGTGGTATAGCACCTAGCAGCCCCATCAGTCAAACAAATCAGTAACAGCTTGCACTGTACGTGCTTGAGCATTGTCCTGCAAAATGATGGTCAAGTCCTGCAGAAAGTGTCATCACTTCTGTCTCTAATCTGGTCGTAGGTTGTGTTCCAAAAATGAACAGCACAGAGACAGAAATGACGACACTTTCTGCAGGATGTGACCGT
The DNA here is from genome assembly GCF_023898315.1 of Schistocerca nitens. NCBI lineage: Eukaryota > Metazoa > Arthropoda > Insecta > Orthoptera > Acrididae > Schistocerca > Schistocerca nitens. Next base: position 498,324,843 of record NC_064616.1, read on the forward strand.
CATTTTGCAGGACAATGCTCAAGCACGTACAGTGCAAGCTGTTCCTGATTTGTTTGACTGATGGGGCTGCTAAGTGCTATAACACCTACTGTACTCCACTGACTTAAGCCCTCGTGAGTTCAACTCGATTTCTAAACTGAAGGAAACACTTCACGGCATTCGTATCAGAACTGCTACAAATTCGCCGGGCAGTGGACCGCGCCGCTCAAACTGTCAACACAACTGGTACTGCCAAGAGTATCCTACGATTTACACATCGCTGGCAACGGATTATACACAATGCTGGTGACTACTTTGGAGGTCAGTAAAACTCTGAAGCATGTATCTGTTTTGTTTGAGCTGTAAATAAATAGTTGCCACTATTAAAGTTCCAACCCTCGTATCACTAGGCTTAAGATAGATGCTGCCTACAGGAAAATTAATGAGACCTTTGAAGAAAAGAGAAATAACTGTATGAATATCAAGAGTTCATATGGAAAAGCAGTCCTAAGTAAAGAAAGGAAAGCACAAAGGCGGAAGGAGTATATAGAGGGTCTATACAGGGGAGATGCACTTGAGGACAGTATTATGGAAATGGAAGAGGACGTAGATGAACATGAGATGAGATATAATACTGCGTGAAGAATTTGACAAAGCATTGAAAGACTTATTTCGAAACAAGGCTCCAAGAGTAGACAACATTCCGTTAGAGCTACTGATAGTCTTAGGAGAGCCAGCCATGACAAAACTCTTCCATGTGGTGAGCAAGATGTATGAGACAGGCGAAATACCCTAAGCCTTCAAGAAGAATATAATAATTCCAATTCCAAAGAACGCAGGTGCTGAGAAGTGTGAAAATTACCGAACTGTCAGTTTAATAAGTCACGGCTGCATAGTAGTAACACGAATCCTTAACGGAAGAATGGAAAAACTGGTAGAAGCCGACACCGGGGAAACTCAGTTTGGATTCAGGATAAATGTAGGAGTACGTGAGGCAATACTGACCCTACGACTTCTCGTAGAAACTAGGTTAAGTAAAGGCAAACCTACATTTATAGCATTAGTGGACTTACAGAAAGCTGTTGAAAATGTTGAGTGGATACTCTCTTTCAAATTCTAAAGGTGCCAGGCGTAAAATACAGGGAGCGAAAGGCTATTTACAACTTGCACAGAAACCATATGTCAGCTATGAGTCTATGGGCAGAAAGGGAAGCAGTGGTTGAGAAGGGATTGAGACAGGGTTGTAACCAATCCCTGATGTTATTCAACGTGTATACTGAGCAAGAAGTACAGGAAACAGAAGAGGAATTTTGAGTAGAAACGAAAATCCAGGGAGAAGAATAAAAACTTTGACGTTTACCGATTGCATTACAAATCTGTCAGAGATTGGAACAGTTGGAAGAGCAGTTGAACGGAATGGACAGTGCCTTGAAAAGAGGATATAAGACGAACATCAACGAAAGCAAAACGAGGTTAATGTAATGTAGTCGAATTAAATCAGGTGATGCTGAGAGAATTAGATTAGGAAACGAGACTCTTAAGGTAGTAGATGAGTTTTGCTATTTGAGAAGCAAAATAACTGATGATGGTCGCAGTAGGGAGGATATAAAATGTAGACTGGCAATGGCAAAGAAAGCTTTTCTGAAGAAGAGAAATTTGTTAATGTCGAATATAGATTTAAGCGTCAGGAAGTCCTTTCTGAAAGTATTTGTGTGGTGCGCAGTCATGTGTGGAAGTGAAACTTGAACGATAAACTGTTCGTGTCGGAGATTTTCTCCTCTCGAAATCTAGGTGTTGTGTTGTCCTTATCACCATTTTATTATCACGACACAGAAGTCGATCAATGAGGCGTAAGTTAAAAAGACGTTCAACTCAGCGGCCGAAATTTACCAGGTGGGTACTCAAGGACCGCAATTCTTTACGAATGTTTCATTTTTTCTGACACTAAAGTTAAAAAGAGGTTTCCGGTTAGACACCTTCTCTCCAGTAACTGGTTAAATATCAACAAGCCGCTGACACCGAAATTATGCTAGCCTTAGGCAAGCAGGATACGAAGAAGCTTCCCGTCATCACTGCCGCGATTCGATGCCATTTAAAAATATTCATTATTTCAATAAATTCATTAGTTAGAGAAATATCAAGGTCGATTATGGTGTTACCAGATAATTCGATTATACTGTCATTTCCGCTATTATTTTCTTCATTAAGTTGTTGCCACAAGTGTGCCTGTAGGCAGTATTTAACGCATTTCGGTCATTCTATAGCAGCTGTCCAAAACCAGTTAAACTGCTTCGTTCTCTTAGTTCCCGTGTTTACTTATTCTTTCCGCGTATCATTTAAATGTTGTGTTTTATTTTTTAAAAGTGACACTCTATTATATATTCTATCTCGAATATTATAGCTTTCCAGATTATTACTGATTTCTGTGAATGAAGCTAACTTTATTTTCTTTTAAAGAGTTGCTGCAATATATGTTAAACAGTCCTCGCCCAATATGTGAAGCTATCGACAAAATACTAACCTCCCCTTTGCACGCAACTATAATATTATCATTTTTTCTTGTAAAATTTTCACCTACAATTTGAAAGTATCACACCTTTATTTTTATTGTATTTCATCTTTTTTATGTCCGTCAGGTGTACAGATTACATTTCATCGGTAGATCTTCACATGTATCATAAACGTGTAGTATGATGGTGTGCTGAAAAGAAATCCCTCCGAGTTTTTTATGTGAAACTCGTCAGTCTTTTTACAGACAACTGATGTCAGTAATATTAGACGCTTTGATATTTTCTGGTGCTTTCAGAGTTATTTGTTCACCAACGAAAGTTTCTCGTCTGGATCTCGATCAATATCTCGTTTATCTCCTGATAAAAAATGTGCAGCTGTTGCCTTAAGACATACTTTGTGTTGCCATGGAGACTGTGAGCAGTGGCGGGGGTGTGGGGCTGAGCAATCACGGCCAATCGCAGCGCCAGTCGTTCCTTGATGGCTGAAGAGCGAGGTTCCTCCGTCAGCTTCCCGATCAGTAAGGCTCGCGCGCGGCGCAGGGCATGTTACAGGGAGTTGTTATGGAAGCTAATTCCTCTAAATTCCGCGATGTTGTCAATAGGTAGGATATTTGTGCATGTCAAATAATAATGAGAACGTTTCGTAACAATTAAATGTATACTGTTCAGTAATGAATGACAACATCCCGTATCTGGGTATAGAATACTTCTCACTTTTGGCTATTAGTCATACTTATGATTCTATCTGCAATACATAGTGAGACCTATTTTGTTACGTTAAGCGTATTGCGGCTCTACAGCCATGGAAGGAAATGGTAGATAGAAATTTCATCTAAGACTTAAATTTTCTGTTCATCATTAGGTAGGTTGAACGACGTGTCCCCGCCGTTCTGATGATTTGAATTATGTGTGGTGTGTAGTGTAATCAGCGTCTTCTCATTTCTCTCATTAAATTTCAATGTATATAGTTTGAGTAAATACTGTTAGTTCATTTCACGTTACTTCCGATAACCATGATTTATGTAGGCAAATCATTGAAATCCACCGAAGTGCAATTTACAAATAATCGAGTGTCTCCTATCTGTCTGATCCGTCTTACCTCTGAGGGTCGTGTAATTTTCTTCTGATGCGCAATTCAATACAAGTCAAGTTCAACGGAAAATCCAAATGTAACATGATTTTTCCCCGTCTTACCTAGTCTACAATTTGTGTTAATGACGACAACAAAATACCATAGTGGCATAGTTAACTTTGAAACAAAAATTAATGTGTTTATGTTGTTTATGTTATTTATGATTGTTATCAGTGCCGTAGTAATCACCCTCCCAATACCAAAGAGGGCATGAATGGGAGAAAGGGGACCTTTCGAAAGTAATGTAATCGGCCCCGTTACTTTGTATTTTAAAATTAAAAAAAAAGAATATTAACGTGTTTAATGAAATCTCCTACCTGATTTCTTAAACGTGCAAAATTTTTCAGTTAATCTTAACCCAAAGTTTAAGACTTAATAGTAGGTATCACTTTCCCCCAAAAATATCATATTCAATATTTTCTTGTTCAGGACCTCACTTACAAATAAGTATCTCTTTAAAAAGTGAATAAAGCTTTACTACAGGTAACGAAATAGTATATTTAAATGATTTATTTTGTATTTATCACCAAGTACTCCACATTTGATTTTACACATTGATACCGCAAAGAGTGTACTGAAGGATATTTTCAGATTCTTAATCCTAATTACAGGTAAGTATCTGTTTAAAAAGTATGTTACAATATAAGTCAATAGCAATCAAGGAATTTTTTGTGGGCGCAAAGCTTCTCCCCCTCCCCCCCACCTTTTCATGTAAATAGACGTTATGGAAAACGCTTAGGTATTTGATAGGGTTAAGATAAATTTGCTGGGCCAAGTACTCATGTCCCACACCACACGCTACTGTGTACCCCACTGTACTGGCCGGAAAATTAAAATTTTCGCTGACAGCTGTCGCTTGTGTATTTATGTACTACTCACGTAAATTTAATCATGAATTTTAATTACAGCACAATTTCTGTCATGTGTCAACAAAAGATGCCTGAACACCTGTCTTTAAAATAATTACGAAAATTTTATGTGGATGAGACAACTAACTCTGTGCGATAAACCATGGAAAAATCCTTAGGTAAAAATTAAATATTTTTATGAACAACAGATACTGAGTCAGTACATGGATTTCTGAAGTTCTATGACGAAACGAAATATTTTTCTTTCCCATGAACTGTTATACGTCGTCCTTGTGGCGTGTGGTGTTGCACAATCCGCTTGTTGAAGTAACCAATAAAGAAATCAAATAAATAAAAAATTAAAAAAGCGATTAGCACCGGCAAGCGCTCTTAGAAACCTCAAAATTAGCAGCTTAACGCCAGTAATTTCACTGTGCTCATAATTCATGAACAATTATTCGTGTTCGTGTTTGAACTTTAAATGAAATAACGTAGTCTACAGTTCTGGACCTGGATTCTAATCCAGTAGACATAGCCATTGTTAAATAAGCGAATCATTGCTGCCTGACAGAGATTTAAATGTGGCAACGATCTTCATTTCTAACTCAACATACAGCCCCGTGAAATACCGGAGGTTGCAGCAGTATCAGTCAGAAAATTGGAACTTGAAAATAAATGACGGATATTTATGTACTGACTTGGGAATTCTATCAAGATCTTTATTTCCATATTAACTAACTACTAAAGGCATTTAATATACACTACTGGCCATTAAAATTGCTACACCAAGAAGATGTGCTACAGACGCGAAATTTACCCGACAGGAAGAAGATGCTATGATATGCAAATGATTAGCTTTGCAGAGCATTTACACAAGGTTGGCGCCGGTGGCGACACCTACAACGTGCTGACGTGAGGAAAGTTTCCAACCGATTTCTCACACACAAACAGCAGTTGACCGGCGTTGCCTGGTGAAACGTTGGTGTGATGCCTCGTGTAAGGAGGAGATATGAGCACCATCACATTTCCGACTTTGATAGAGGTCGGATTGTAACCTATCGCGATTGTGGTTTATCGTATCGCGACATTGCTGCTCGCGTTGGTTCAAATGGTTCAAATGGCTCTGAGCACTATGGGACTCAAGTGCTGAGGTCATTAGTCCCCTAGAACTTAGAACTAGTTAAACCTAACTAACCTAAGGACATCACAAACATCCATGCCCGAGGCAGGATTCGAACCTGCGACCGTAGCGGTCTTGCGGTTCCAGACTGCAGCGCCTTTAACCGCACGGCCACTTCGGCCGGCTCGCGTTGGTCGAGATCCAATGACTGTTAGCAGAATATGGAATCGGTGGGTTCAGGAGGGTAATAAGGAACGCCGTGCTGGATCCCAACGGCCTCGTATCACTAGCAGTCGAGATGACAGGCCTCTTGTCCGCATAGCTGTAACGGATCGTGCAGCCACGTCTCGATCCCTGAGTCAACAGATGGGGACGTTTGCAAGACAACAACCATCTGCACGAACAGTTCGACGTTTGCAGCAGCATGGACTATCAGTTCGGAGACCATGGCAGCTGTTACCCTTGACGCTGCATCACCGACAGGAGCGGCTGCGAAGGTGTTCTCAAGGACGAACCTGGGTGCACGAATGGCAAAACGTCATTTGTTTTTATGAATCCATGTTCTGTTTACAGCATCATGATGGTTGCATCCGTGTTTGGCGACATTGCGGTGAACGCACATTGGAAGCGTGTATTCGTCATCGCCATACTGGCGTATCACCCGGCGTGATGGTATGGGGGCCACTGGTTACACGTCTCGGTCGCCTCTTGTTCGCATTGACGGCACTTTGAACAGTGGACGTTACATTTCAGATGTGTTACAAACCATTGCTCTACCCTTCATTCGATCCCTGCGAAACCCTACATTTCAGCAGGATAATGCACGTCCGCATGGTGCAGGTCCTGTACGGGCCTTTCTGGATACAGAAAATGTTCGACTGGTGCCCTGCAGCACATTCTCCAGATCTCTCATCAATTGAAAACGTCTGGTCAATGGTGGCCGAGCAACTGGCTCGTCACAATACGCCAGTCACTACTCTTGATGAACTGTGGTATCGTGTTGAAGCTGCATGGGCAGCTGTACCTGTACACGCCATCCAAGCTCTGTTTGACTCAATGCCCAGGCGTATCAAGGTCGTTATTACCGCCAGAGGTGGTTGTTCTGGGTACTGATTCCTCAGGATCTATGCACCCAAATTGCGTGAAAATGTAATCACATGTCAGTTCAGGTATAATATATTTGTCCAAGGAATACCCGTTTATCATCTGCATTTCTTCTTGGTGTAGCAATTTTAATGGCCAGTAGTGTAGTTGCAAGTAACAAAGTGTGCACATGTTTTTAATTGAAATGTCATGACGTAAATTTTTGACTCAGATATTCGAATTCAGCCGGTAGTCGAATCTTTAAGTAACGAAAATCTGATGATAGCTGTCGAATTTTTTCTCCAGTAGCGAAATCTTTGAATCTGAAATGACGATACAAGACCGAGGTTCGAGGTGGGAAACTACGACCATTGTTTTTTATCCACAAACAGACGTTATGTATCAGTTGTTCGTTCATCGGTAGTGAGTGTGCTGCAGATTTTACTAGAAATAACAGCACATGAAGGGATCAAAATATAAAAGCTATTATCTACTAGGGGCTGGTATGCTCATGCTAGAGCTTGAAATGAAAATATGAATATTTTTATCCTTCGCGGGGATTCGAACTCAGATACGTGCCATTCGTCTAAAGTCTGCAATTATGAAAATAGAATGAAATGATCGATATGTATCGTTCCGTGACCTTCAGACACCGTGAAAAGGGATATAAGAATTCGAATCTCAGTCTAGACCCAAAGTTTTTAATGACTAAAAAAAATAGGAATGAATAAAATATCTTGTTTAATAAAAGTTTCTGGAGACAGAGCTTCCGTTGTGGCTTATTCCGCTTGTGTTATCGCCCAACCTAAATCGCTTCTGCTGCTGGTTGAGGGGATATTATGTTTAACGAGGATTCTGAAGTACGGAGCAAACTTACGGTCATCACTTGGCGTTACTAGACGTGGGCTGATGTGTTTGTGCTTATTTAAAAGGGACACTTGAAGTGGGAGTGCAAGCCAGTCCTCACACATCTCAAACTACAATCAATCCACCAGACCATTACATCCAAGATTTTTCAACCAGTTTCCCATGTTCTAAAGGGAGAAGTGTGGTAGTGTAGGAGAGGTCTAGCCGTAGACTCCGGAGAAGTGGATTACATCCTGTTCAGTACTTTCTTTTGCTGCTTTTATTGTAATTTTATTCGACTGCATCGACCTTCACCAGCTTTAGTCAGCTACTCTGTAAGGATATTCGATATGCTCAGTACCTCCACAAATCCCACATTATAGGTGGTTTCAACTGCTTGTATGTTAGTATAATTCTTGACACTAACGTCCGCCTTCTTATCGGGATGTGCGACGCGTCTGACTGCCGTGGAGCAGAAGAGGGTTCGATTCCCACGCGGGTCGGAGATTTTCTCCTCTCGTGGACTGGGTGATGTGTTGTTTTTATCATCATTTCATCTTCAGCTACACAGAAGTCTCTCAATGAGGAGTCATTTAAAAACACGTGCCACTCGGTGGCCGAACTTCACCAGGATTGGATTCTCGGCCCGCAATGTCATACGAAAGTTTCATTTTTTCTGACGCTAATATTAAAAGAAACAGCTTACAAATTAAACACCAGCTCTCTCTTAACTATTTAAATATCAGCAAGTCTCTGATACGGAAATAGCGTTTGCCTCATGCCAGAAGGATACGATTAAACTTCTTGTCATCGTAGCCTCGATTCGAAGCCATTTAGAAACATTCACTATTTCAACTAATTTATTAGTTCGAGAAATACCGCTGTTGATTATGATGTTACCAGATAATTCCATTATTATTGTGATTTCTGCTATTATTTTATTCATTAAGCTTTTCTTACAGGTGTGCTAAAAGGCAGCATGTAACGCCTTTTGGTCATTTTTAGAAGTAGTTGTCCAAAATCAGTTTAATTATTTGGTTCTTTCCATATGCAGGGAATATTTTTCAAGCTAATTTTGCACATATCCCGTTATTTTGTTTACATTACGACTAAATTAATTGATGAGGACTTTATTTGATAACCGAAACTGAATTTAGCTTTACTTAATTCACTTGCACTAAGCAGTGTCGCAAGAAAAGCGTAAAACTGCCGCGAATGCCAGTGAAAAAATTAGAGTATGTTAATATCTTGCGTTAACTGTCACGGTCATTCTTTTGAGACGTTACCTGTTCCAAGTAGTACAAAGAATAAAAAAACTGCAATACGTTACCGTTTTCGTTGCAATATAGTCGAATTTTGCATTCTAGGAAGTTATAGTTCACATTACTAGTTTAAATTTCATAACCACTACCACAATGTTGAAAAATACTGCACAGCTGGAAACCTCACATCCAAGTCAGCAATCACAGACCTACAGTGGTATTATCAGACACGTTAATCACGGACTTCGATGACTGTTACGTAGATGTCATGAGTACGTGGCTAGCGCCTCTTCATGACACAGCTGCTAGTTTCAAAGATAATCGATTTTAGTCTTTTAGGGTATCTGCTATACCTTCCCTGCGTACCTTTTTTTCAGTTTCTTCGTACAGTCTATCATTAAATAATACTTTTCACGTAAAGTTATTCAAAACTTACCATTTTTGTCATGTTAATTTCATTAATAAATCAAACGTTACACACAAGTTCCTGAAATGTGTGATCTGATTGTTACAGAATCGTCTTGTTCGCTATCACATACGTCACTAGCTGTGCTAGAACTGTGCGTGTCTGGATAGACGAGGCAATCTGTTCAAAAATGTTCAAATGTGTGTGTCTTTCCGCGCCCGGGTTCCCGGGTTCGATTCCCGGCGGGGTCAGGGATTTTCTCTGCCTGACTGGGTGTTGCGTGATGTCCTTATGTTAGTTAGGTTTAAGTAGTTCTAAGTTCTAGGGGACTGATGACCATAGATGTTAAGTTCCATAGTGCTCAGAGCCAAATGTGTGTGAAATCTTATGGGACCTAACTGCTAACGTCATCAGTCCCTACGCTTACACACTACTTAACCTAAATTATCCTAAGGACAAACACACACACCCATGCCCGAGGGAGGACTCGAACCTCCGCCGGGATCGAGGCAGTCTGCCGTCGGCGGCGCTCGTATACGGATCTCCTCCGCCAGCTGCTGCAGTCTCGCTCGCTTGCGGTTCGTCCGAGCCCAGCAATGCCTGACTTTTCATGAGAAGATGTACGTTACAGGTACTTGTGACTGCATGGTCTTAAATAGATTGAGATGCACAACTGGTTTGATGAAAAGTGTGTGGTATTGCTGCATGCACGTAGATCCTATCAGGTGTTGCGAAAAAATAATATGTTTGATTCTCAGAAGGATACAAGTGATACAGTGCTTTCTAATCAAAATAGTTTAACTTTCGACGATGCCAATAAGCTGAAAGTGTAGATCCTCTAGAGGCATTAACTGAAGGTCAGAATGCTACTGACATCAATACCATTTTTCCGTCATTAAAAAGAGTGACAAATCGTATTGTTTTCTGAGAATGCTCAACTAGGAATATTTTCGTATTCACTGTGAACGCTAAAACCATGTGAACGCCATTTTGGGCAACGAATATCACGTCCCAAACTAATACCTCATCTTTAACTGATGTTCCCTACTTTACCATTATTGTCATCTTCTTCTCCTAATGTAATCCTTTTGTTTTGTCCGTCCACACTGCTCATGTTTACTTATTCTTTCTACATGAGAATCATTCAAATTTAGTGTTGCATTTTAAAAATGACTATGTATTACGTAAGCCATCTCAAATATTACTGCTTTCCAGATTCTTACTGATTTCTATTACGGACGCTAATTTTGTTTCCGTTTAAACAGTTCCTGCAATTGAACTTAATCAGTCCTCACCCAGCCTGTGAAACTACGGAGAAAATACTAACCTACACTTTCTATGCAGGTCTATGCTTCCATTATCCCTTGGAAGCTTCATTACTTCGTAATTTTCCCCTATACTTTGTATTTATCACACCCTTATTTTTATTGCATTTCGTCTCTTTACTGTTCGCAGAATGTAAAGATTATAATTCATCGTTAGCTGTGCATGTGTGTCATAAACGTGTTGTACAAGGGAGTGCTGAAAGGAAATGCCTCTGACTTTTTTATGTGAAAACTGTTAAATCTTTTTAAAAAACAAACTTTATTAACACTCATCGACTTTTTTCTCATCTCTACATATTTGCAGCCGACTGCCGCAAGAGAGCTCCGAATAACAACATGTAACACGATGGTATGTAACGTGACTGTATCGGTGCGTGAGAAACAGCGTGCTGTAATCGAGTTTCGAGCTCCAAGTGTTCGTCCACACATGGAGCACCTTTCTCCTTGAACCTGAAAATGCCAGACCGTGGACGAGAGCTACGACATCTGCAAAATCAGAGGTCTTGTGATCACTGTCATCGATCATCCTCCATAAGCAATCTCTGTGACATTTAAACATACAAATAACATCCGCTGGTAAAGTTAAGACTTTATCTTTACACTGCACGGGAAAATACTTCCTTTAACGGCTTTAAGTAATGTTCTGATACAGTAATCTCGCTTCCCTCTATTAAAAATATTTTCTGGTGCTTTCAGAGTTATTTGTTCACCAACGAAGGTTTCTCGTCGGGATCTCGATCAATATCTCGTTTATCTCCTGATACAAAATGTGCAGTTGCTGCCTTAAGACACACTTTTGTCGCCATGGTGACGGTGAGCAGGGAGTGTGAGGGAGGGGGGAGTGGGGCGATCACGGCCAATTGCAGCCCACTCGTTCCTTGATGGGCACAGATGGATGTTCCTCCGTCAGCTTCCCGGCCAGCACCGCTCGCGCGAAGAGGGTCTCGTTTCAGGGCGTTGTGACCGAAGCTAATTCCTCTAAATTCAGAAATGTTGTCAGTAGGTAAAACTTTGTTTCATATATGTATGCGCCAAATAATACTGAGAATATTTCATAACAAGTTAAATATATACTGTTCAGTTATGACTACATTCTCCATCTGGATGTAGAATACATTGCTATGTACTCCTCACTTTCGGCAATAACTACTCATACTTATGATTCAAGCTGCAATACATAGTGAGGTCTATTTTGTTACGTTAGGCGTATTGCGGCTCTATACCCATAGCAGGAAATAGTGGATAGAAATTTCATCTAAAACTGAAATTTTCTGTTGTTCGTTGGGTAGGTTGAACGACACGTTTTCACGAAATTTAGCTATCCGTTTTTATGATTTGAATGAAGTTGAGTTGTAGTGAAAACAGTGTCTTCTCATTTCTCTCATCAAATTTCATTGCATATATTTTATGAAAATGTATCATTAATTCATTTCTACGTAAGTTCCGTTAACCATGATTTATGTAGGCAAATCATTGAAATACACCGAAGTGCATAATCAAATAATCGAGAGTCTCCTGTCTGTCTGATTCGTCTTATCACTGACGGTTGTGTGATTTTCTTGTGGTACGTCATTCACCAAAATGCAAGATGAACGGAAAATCCAAATTTAAAGTGATTTTTTTTCTTCGCGGTATTCGGTCTACAATTTGTCTTATTGATGATAACAACATACCATCTTGGTATAGTTAACATTTAAAAAAAACTAATGCGTTTTTATAGATATTTATGAATGTCAAGAAAAGATTTCGTTCTTTAGGCTATTTAACATATCAACAAATATTTAAAGTGAAAAGTTTGGACAGCTTGTCGTAACTTAGGCAGTCACAGGAGACACATGGTGACGGGCAAGCCCAAGGAATGCAAATCTTGCAGGTGAGCGTTCACACACTCTTATAATTGTCGGTGCATTTCGAATATCTTCTGGCACCCTGATAGGGTGTTTACTCTCTCTTACAGTAAATGTTAGCTTACGTCTTATTCATCTGTTTTATAGAAGATTGCTTTTCCCTATTTCTTAATGTGTGTATTATGTACTGGACGAGAGTAATATAGTGGCCATTATGCATAAGAGGAGTAGCTGGCTTCGGATTGAAAATAAACAACGCGATATGCTACGTATTTGGAACTATTGCCTGTAACTGCTAAAAAAATAGTTATAATGAAAAAAATTTACGAGAGTAATTATTCACCAATTGAGGAAATAATAAGCGAAGATTCAGTTTCCAGATATCATAAAATTTCTACCCATTATTTTCTCTTGCGCATGATAAAATTTGTCTGTCGAGATACTTTTAATGTTGTTTCCCTGTATTTAATGAGTGTAGCACCTGTCCCCTTTTTTCGCTGTAATTGTACTCTGAACTGCTGTAGCAGAACAATACAAAACCCAAGCAATGTAATTATGCCTGAAGCACGTAGTTCATTTTCAGAGCAACTTAAATTTGGAGTGCTGCAAATAGTAATTAATTTAAAAGAAAGTATTTGATAATATGAGACTACTCCTACAGGTGAAGAGTAATCATATTAACATTACAGGTTTAGCAATGACCATTAGTATAACCATATTATGCAAGATGAATTTAAATATTGTCGTTAAGTCTTCGTGATCTATACTCTGTCTGTATTTCTCAGTGAAATCTTTCATGAGTGATGTAGTCATTAACCCCGCAGTACGAAGGGTTTGCTTGGGAGGAGGGGAGGGGGAGTGTGGGGGAGGGCACTTTTGGAAAGTAGTGTAATCTGCTCCGTTACTTTGTATTTTAAAGTTCTAAAAAAATATTGTGTTTGCTGAATTCTCCTACCTGATTCCATAAATGTGCAGTGTTTTTCAGCTAATCTTAACCCAAGGCTTAAGTCTTAGTAGAAAATATCACTTTCTCTAGTAAATATAATATTCAATATATTCATCTTCAAGGCCTTACTTACACATAAATATTTATTTAAAAAGTATATTGTGAGTAAAAATTTATAGCTGTTAACGAAAATAGCATTTTTGAATGATTTTTTTGTGATTTTCATCAAGTACCCCACACTTGGTTGTACACAGTATTGAAAGTGCACTGATGTTGCTAAGACTGTGCCAAGAGATATTTTCGGATTGTGAATTCAGCTCTCACATCAGTATCACTTTAAAAAGTATGTTGTTATTGTAAGTCAAAAACGATTAAGGACTTTTTTTGTGGGCACAAAAAACCCCACCCCGACCCCTCATGGAAATGCTCGTTATGGAAAACGCGTTGTTAGTGCAGTGGTTAAGATTAATTTGCTGTGCAAATGCTCATGTCCCACACCACACTCTACTGTTACTTCATTGCGGACAGGGCACTGCTCAACTGGCAGATGTTGGACGGCACTACCCGGAAAATTGCAATTGGCACCAACTATTATTGCTAGTGTATTCATGTACTACTTAGTTGCACATGCTAAGGCTTGAAATGAAGTTATGAACATTTTTATGCTGGACCAGGATTCTAACCCAAATACGTGTCTTCAGTGAAGACCTAGAGGAGTTTGCAATTATAAAAATACAATGAAATTCTCGAACTGTATCCTTCCGTGAGGGTCACTAACACGAAAGAGGACATCCGAAATTGAATCCCAGTCCAGAACCAAAGTATGCAATGTCTCAAGTTGAAATAAAATGAGAATAAATAAAATTTCTTGCTTAAGAAAACTTGCTGGTGACAGAGTTTCTTTTTGTGGCATCCTCCGCCTATGTCATCAAAAAGGCTAAACCGCCTCTGTCGCCCATGGTAGTGAAGGGATATCATGTTCAATGATGATTCTGAATTACGGAGGAACCTTACGGTTTTCACCTGGCGTTGCCAGATGTGAGGGGATATGTTTGTGCTTATTAAAAAGGAACGGTACAAGTGGTAACCGAAGCGAGGCCTCACACATACTATCTATCCACCAGACCATTTTATCCAGGATTCTTAAACCATATTCCTATGTTCTAACGGTGAGTCTGACCTGGACTTTCGGGAAGTGGGTTACATTCTGTTCAGTGCATTCTTTTCCAGTTTTTGTTGTGATTTTACTAGAGTACATCGGCATTCACTCGCTTGAATCAGCTACTCTGTGAGAACATCCGATATGCTCAGTACCTCCACAAATACTAGAAATCAATGACTGGACTGTCACCACAACCATTTATAGGTGCTTTTAATTGCTGATCTGTGACCAGCAATTTCTGACACCCTCCTCAGCTGAGAGGTGAATGCGTCTGACAGCCATGGAACAGGACTGGGTTAGATTCCTCGACCGGTTGGAGATTTTTGTCCCCATGGAGACTAGGTGTTGTGTTGTCTTCATCATTATTTCAGGATTAGCGAAACAGAAGTCGCCCAATGTAACATCAATCAAAAAGACGTGCAACTCGACGTCCTAATTTCACTAGGTGGAGACTCCCAGCCCGCACCGCCATACGAACGTTTTAATTTTCTGGCAGTAACATTAATTAGACGCTGACACTCAACTAACTATATAGTATAAGCAATCCTCTGGCACGGAACTTATGCTAGCCTCATCGCAGCAAGATACGAAGAAGCTTCTTGTCATGAAGTCGAAGCCATTTAGAAATGTCCATTATTTCAACAAATTTATTAGTTCGAGAAATACCACTGTTGATTATGATGTTACCGGATAATTCCATTATTACTGTCATTACTGGTATTATTTTCATCATTTATTGTTACTACAGGTGTGCTTGAGCGAAGCATTTAAAGCTTTTTGGTCATTTTTAGAAGGAACTGTCCAAAAACTGTTACATTACTTGGTTATTTCCATGTCTACGGAATAATGTTCAAGTTAATATCGGGCATTTCCAGTTACTCGTTCACAATATTTCAAGTAAGTAAATTTGTAATATTACTTGACAACAGATGTCTGGGTTGCATTACTTAGTTTTTAGTTGCACTTTGCAGAGACTCTTGAAGAACGCAAAAACTGCTTGTAAACGCCAGTGCAAAAGCTAGAGGATGTTAATGTCTTCCATTTACCGTCACGGTCATTCTTTCCAGATGAACTGGTTGATATCACCTATTTCAAGTACTACAAGGAATAAAATATTCAAGAACGTCAGCTGTTTTCGTTGCAATACATTTTAATTTTAGCATTTTACGTGGTTCTAGTTCACATTTTCGTAGAATTAGTTCACATTTAATATCTAATTCAGCAATATAGAAAAAATATGTTCAGAAAAAGAAATCCTGATCTCTGTCGCATTCGGGCCATGAAAGAAATCATTTGCGACAAATGAATAATTGTCCCAACGCAGGATTGAAGGCGCGTCTCCTGTTTACTAGGCAGATATAGCCACGTTATCGCAGTAATTAGACACATCTATACTGGGTACCTAACAACGTCTCCCACCTCAATGCAAATTCCCATTTGGCGCACTCTACCAAAATAGCGTCCCCTAGGCCTTTTTCTTCTCTTTGCTCGTCGGATCACGCCAAGCGCGCACGATGTCGAGGAACTGAAAGACCATAATAACCTCCACGGCGCATTATATCTACAGTATATGAGACAGAACAGACACTACTCATACAGATATAGTGCAGAAAAGTATTGCACAGTTGGAAACCTGACATCCGAGTCAGTGATCTTATACTTACAAGGGAACCATGACACATGTAAATCACGGAATTATCATAAGTACATGATTAGTGCCTTTTCCTGCGACAGCCTCTAGTTTACCAGACAATCGATGTTGAATTTTTATGGGTATCTCCTGTACTTCTAATGTTACTCAACTTCAGGGTATGTGAGCGTAGAGTAGTGGTTAATGATCACGGATTCCACGCTAGTGGTATGGGTTCGAAGAGTCAGTGCGAAAAATCTTTTTTTTTTTTTTCATTTTCATCGTACGGACTACCATTAAATAGTGAATATAATACTAAATTATAGAGATGTAGTAAATTTTACCACTGTAATTTCATTAATAAATCCACCAGTACATGAAAATATCTTAAAATGTGTATTTCGTTTGTTACAGAATCGCCTTGCTCCCAATCGCTGGCATCTCGTGCTGTGCTAGAACAGACCGTGTCAGAATAGTCAAGGCAGTCTGCCTTCGGTGGCGGTCGTGTGCGAATACAGTCGTGTGCGGATCTCCGCTGCGAGCTGCGGCCGTCTCGTTCGCTTGCGGTAAGTCTGAGCCCAGAAATGCCTAACTTATCATGAGAAGATATTTGTTACAGGTATCTCTGACTGCATGATCTGAAATGGATGAGAGATGTTCAGCTTCGTTAGTGAGAAGTATGTGGTACTGCCATAGTCACATACACCCCCTCAGGGGTTTTGAGAAAAGTAATATGTTTGATTCAGAGAAAATAAAAGTGATGCTATGATTTCTTACATAACAGTTTAACTTTCGAAATGCCAATAAGCAGAAGGTATAGATCCTCTAGACGCATTAACTGAAAGTCAGAATGGAATTATGTTATGACATCAATCCCACATTTCCGTTATGAAACAGAGGTACAAATCGTATTGTTCTCGCTGACTGCTCAACTGCGAAGTTTTCACACTCTCTGGAAACGCTGAAACCATTTTAACCCTCTTTACTCCGACGTATATCACGTAACAGATTAATGTCTCAT